>NC_134713.1:66231208-66865072 GCF_049634645.1 Pelodiscus sinensis | reverse complement strand
CTGCAATGTGCCTCCCACCAATTTAACTCTCTTGCTGAACTGATACAATATAATCACCTGGACAAAAGGCATAGAGCTTTTTGTACAAAGTACAAGAGACACCGTGTCATTGTAGACTTTGCATTATGTTGCCCTCAGAGTCTATGGGGGGTGTCTCACAGGTCCCTTCATGATCACTCTGGTTACCAGTTTCAACTTTGTTGCCCTGCAGCCAGATACACAGTAATGCTCCCTTCCTCTTCTAAAGGCCCAGGACTTTTAAAAATTCCTCTTCCCATTTTCTAAGTGTGAACTGCTTACATAGCATCTTCCCAGGTGACCATAGTAGCTCCTCACAACAAAGGCTCTCCTGCAGGGAGAGCACTCCTGTTCTTAGAGCTGCTGGATCTATGGGGATAGAAGATTGTTCAGTCACAACTCCACTCCAGACCCAAGAATGTTTACACCTACAGGTAGACTGCTTGTGGCCTGGAAATGAATGGGCACTAAAGGGACATGCAGAAATGCCATGCTAAACTCAAGGAGCTGAGGAAGGCATATCAGAAGGCAAGAAAGGCCATGCACAGTATGGTGCATCACCAAAAGGACATGCCACTTCTACAAGGAGCTCCACGCCATCATCAGTGGTGATCACACACCCCAAGTTATTTTGGGGGAGAACTGGAGACAGTGGCCTGCAGAGTCAACCCCAAGCACAAAATGGTGGATGAGGAAATAGATTTGGAGGAGGATGTGGGACAGACCACAGGGACATTCAGTGAAATGGCAAGTCAGGGTCTCTTTAACTCTGGAGGGGTCAAGCCAGTCCTAGCACTCTGGCTGTGGCACAGGAGATGCAGAAGAGGAGAGCTCTATTAGGTACTCATTGTGCTTTGATACTTTAAGGAGACATGAGACAGTGTTCTGATGTTTTCCTGTTCCAGGGTAGAAAAGGGATAGAAATAGCCAATGCTAACACCGTTTGCATTTGCTTCTCACTCCCCAGTGCAGCTAGGCAAAAGAGGCACTGCTGAAAAGTTTGTTCATGCAAATCAGGATGTCTCGAATTCCTCCATAGTGACTTCTAGGAAACTTTTCTGGAGATTCTCTGCAATCCTCTGTCCTTGGGAGGACCTGCCTGTTTCTTCCTCCAAGACAGGAAACTTTGCTGCACCAATTGGTAATTATCTCTGCAAGCATCAAAGCAGCACACAGGTGAGCAGTAACTGGACCTGGTCTGTAGTCGCATGCACGCAAGAGTTGTGCCATCAGTTTCCTTCAGTTACGAGATATCAGCTGTTCTCACCCCCACAGGTGGAAAATGGTGTCAGTATTCAGAATACTGACCCTGTGAGCTTATATTGAAACCCCACCTCCACCCTTTGTCCCATCTTGCCCTTCTCCCCCTTCCCAAGCCAAACATAGCATCATTAGGGCTCTCACCATGCTGTGTACTTGCCAAGAGAAAATGAGAAATGATGTAATCATCTTGTATGAGTCAAGGCTGTGAGTCCAGAGTGTGCAGATGCCCTATGAATGTCAAAAGCAATCTTGAATTTTCTCTTTCCGTGGCACACAGCTAAATAAATACCACAGAGTCATTATCAGCTATTCAGCTCATGAAATACTGCAGGATCAGCCGCATTGTGTTCATAACACTCAGCACAAGACTGGCAAGCACTGCATGCTTTTGGACAGACATGGCAGGCACAATTTCCAGGGACTATTGAAAAGCAGCATGAAATGTCATCAGAAGCCAATAGAATTATGTGATAGAGAAAAATGCATCATGGGATGGTGAGTTCATCCCACAATGCGCTTTCCAGAATGCCAAGCAGCAGACAGTGGCGGGGTGCGCTGGGGCATAGCAGCCATGATGCATTGCTCTATTGTGACAGTAGACTTGCCACTGTTGGAAGGAATATTGTGTAGATGTGAAAAAGTGGTTTAATAAGAGCAGTAGATGATTGTTGATATAACTTATATTGACAAAACTGTGTAGTGTTACCATGACCTAAAATCCAGCTCGCGCTTCCCACTCCCCAAGCCCTGAGGCCTTGGAAGAAAATGACACAGAAGAGCCATCCCAAGACTCCAAACTACTGGAGATGAAGCAGCTAAAACAGGGACCTCTGAGTAATCAGAACATTTTCTACAATTTTAAATGGACTTAATATGTTCCGGGATGATTTGTGGTATGATGCAGCCCTTCCATTTCCTCGGTCTCTTCACTTCATAGTCTCTCCACACCTGCCTCTCTTAACTTTTCCTTCCCTGTCCCATGTTCTTTCCCTTTTCTTTCAATTCAGCTGATCCCTTTCCTAAAAACTCACCAAAATGTTAATAACAAATATTTAATAGTGGCAACACATTGACATTTGTTGCCTTTCCATTGCTCACTCTGGTGTGTTACAACACTTCCCCACATTGTGGGTGTCTTGTCTGTTTAGATTTTTGAGTTCTTTGGGCCAGGAGCCATTTACTTGTCAATGTTTTTACGGTGCCTAACAAAATCATTCTTGGTTAGTACTTACACATTATCATAATAAATATGATTATTAAATAATTATAGTCACTGGCAAGGATTAAGAACATGAAATGTGATATGATGATATTATGCTCTCAGACTCTGTCTATATTTATGGTGGCATGTAGATTATAAACATTGCATGCCCAGCAATTCTCTGGTGCTGGAGCTTTTCCCCACCACCTACCTGCCCCCTACTAGAGCCTTTCACTATGTCAGGGAAAGGGTTGGATAGAGATGCAGAGAGTGTTTAAGAAGAATAATTAAGAGCACAGTTCTTGCAATGTTAAATTTAAAGTAATGCTAAGACATCCAAAGGGAGATATCAGAGATTGGATGAGATGGAGGACTGGAAATAGAGAGACAAATTAAGAGCTGAAAGGTTGATCATTAAGTCATTGGCATGAAGATGGTAGTTGTTGAAGCAGTGTCAGCTGATAAGACCACTTAAAGTGCAAAGGGAAAGGAGGAGGAAAACAAGCAGAGAGCCCGCTGGCATAAATAACCACTAGAAATTCAGAGAGAAGAAGAGGGTAATTGATAGAAATACAATAAAGGAATGATCAGAGGCAAACCAGGAAAGATTAAAAAATGCCTAAGGAAAATATAACTTCAACAAGGAGGGCGATCATTTAAAAGGCAGCAGACACTTCAAGGAGAAAGAAGAAGGAATATTGACTGGAAAAGATTGAGACTTTGGTGAAAGTACCTTAGATGAATGAGGAGATTGACTAGTGAGTGAGGAAGCCAGAGAAGTCAGACTAGAAGGCATCCAAAATAAAGTAGGTGGAAAGGAACTTGAAGAAATCATTATAAATACACATTAAGTGAGTTTGGAGTTGGATGGAGTGAAGGAAGGGGCATTACAATAGGTTTACAGGAAAACTGAGTATCATAAAGGCCAAGACAAAGAAGGAAAGATTGTGGGAATAGGTCTGTGTTGAATGGAACACTTCAATCTGAAGAAGACTCAAGAAACATTGAATATGCCTTTTCTCCTTGCTTGCATCATGTAAGACAAAAGATATGTCTAGATTACATTTTTTAAAACTGCCCTTTTTTTGAAAACACTTCACCTACGTCCATGCTGCAATCACATTCTTTTGAAAATAAAATGAAAGAACACAGGATTTTTTTCGACATTGGTAAACCTCAAATTACGAGGAAGAACCCCTTTTTCGAAAGAGCTCTTTCGAAAAAAGGTGTGTGTAGATGCAGAACGGGGATATTTTTCAAAAGAAGAGGCAGTTGAAAAAAGCACAGGTGCCCTGGTGGCCATTCTGTGAATAGCAATCCGGGCTTTCTTTTGAGAAAGCATCCATGCAGTCTGGGCGCTCTCTTTTGAAAAAGCAAATTGCTTTTTCGATCTGATTTTGTGATGTGGACTCTCTCTTTTGAAAAAAGCTTGCAATCTAGACATACCCTAAGGATTGATATAGGTGAGTGATTTTTTAACTTAAAAATTCCTTCTCAATGGAAAAGAAGGAGAGAGAGAAGGTAAACAGTGCCATCATATTGTAGTAGTGGTATTGTGTTATTTCCAAGGTAGTACTGACACAGTAACTACAATTATGTGAACTATTAAAAATATTAATAGAGCTTATTGCTGATCTAATATATCTAACTAGTGGTAAAGTGGTGTGCTACACATTAATACTTGTTCTTTCCATACCAAAAAATAGGAAGATTCATAGTTAGAGATCCCTGAAGCTTTTCTGAAGCAGTGTAGCATGTCTAATTGTACCATTAATATGTGCTGCAATCTATTGAAGACACACTTTTCCCTGTAAAGTGGAACTTCGTGTATTTTACTGTGTATTTCTTTAAGTTATTTTGGTACATGGAGCAGAATCAGCCAAAAGCTCCATCTCCTGCATTAGGTGGAGGGATTCATGGGAGCCTGAGGCTAGCTAAGGCTTGTGCTTAAAGGGACTCCCCTCTACAGTCGTGTCTTAGGCTCTTCACCTTTGTCTACCTCCTTGAGGGACAGCAAACTCACCCCACATGCTCTGGTTGCCCTTACAGACAACACAGCATTTCAGCCATGGAGCCAGACCTGCTGCAAAGCACTCACCAGCTCTTAGACCTCTTGCCATACCTCCTGATGCAGTTACTACAGGCTGCCAAAGTGGCACTGCAGAACCAGGACCCGGAACTCACTGTGGGGCACCTCCTCATACCACTCTACATGCTGCTCATGCACCACAGCCCTTCCCATCCTCCCCTGCACACCATGCACCACTGCTTCTGGTGCTGGGACACCAGTTCTGACTAGCGGGGCTGGATTATCATGGAGTGGTGGGACTACTACCTGTGGAAGGACACCTTTCCAGAGCTCTGTAAGTGGCTCACCTCTGCCCTTAGAAGATGGGACACCCACATGCGACCCACCATCTCCCTCTGGAAGCGTATTGCCGTTATAATTTGGAAGCTCACCATGATAGACAGCTACCACTCCATCGGGAACCAGTTCAGCATTGGAAAATCAATCTTCAGGGCCCTGCTCATGCAGATATGATTCTTGCTATTGTCCCAGGAGAATGGTGAAGCACTGGAATGGAGTTGCCTAGGGAACTGGGGGTGGACTCTCCATCCTGCTGAGGATGGGGTAAGTTGGGGTTTGTCCTGGTGTGAGAAGGGAGTTGTGCACGGGGAATTCCTGAGGGCTTTGGCAACCCTGTGATTCTCTGTTTATATCTTTCTATGATGGTGAGGGCCATCAACACCATCTTGCTGTGCAGGGTTGTCATCCTGGGTGACGTGGACCCCATAATTGCTGGCTGTGCTGCCATGGGCTTCCTCAACTGCAGGAGGAGAGGGGGATATAGGGAGAGAGGAGGAAAACTGATGACACCTATATCCCCATCCGAGCCCCTGACCACCGGACCTCCAATTATATCAACTGGCAGAGATACTTTTAATTGTGCTGCAGGCCCTCATTGACCAGTGCAGCCAATTCACCGATATCAACACTGGGTGGTTGGGGAAGGGGCACGATACCCACACCTTCAGATACTCCAGCCTGGTCCAGAAGATGCATGCTGGCACTTTTTTCCCCAACTGCACCATCCACATTCCTGTGTCTGGTGCGGAGATCCTGGAGGTTTGTTTGCCTCTTCTCCCCAGACCTCAATGAGATTCAGGATCTCTACACAAAACCAGAAAGGGGCCCTTTTCTTCCACCCCTGGGCAGGAGCTTCTGAGCAGGAGCTTCTGGGGGAAGGGGGGCTCGTTGGGAGCATGAGGGTCTGCCTTGACATCAGGGAAGGCAGAATAGGCTGCTGCTGTGTGGCATAGGGCTGTCAAGGCCTATGTTGTGCCACAAACTGTTTCCCCTGTGGCTGCACTTTTCAAAACTGCAGGGGAAGGGAAACTACAGAGTTCTCATGAGTATGGACAGAGTGACCACCAGGGCAGCTGTGAGAAGCTCTGGAGGCCAAGTATTTCAAAATAATCACAGGTACCCTATCCACACACACCCTATTTCAAAATAACTATTTCAAAATAGGCATTATTCCTCATGAAATGAGGGTTTATTATTCTGGAATAAGAAGCCTGCTATTTCAAAATTATTTTGAAATAACAAGGGGTATGTCTACACTACAGAGTTAGTTCGAACTAACTTAGTTCGAATTAGTTAATTCGAACTAAGCTAATTCGAACTAATGCGTCTAGAACTAAAAACTAGTTTGAATTAGTGTTTTGCTAATTCGAACTAGCATGTCCACATTGAGTGGACCCTGAACAGGGCTTAAGGATGGCCGGAAGCAGTGCTGGTAGGCATCAGAGGAGGACTTAGAGCGTGGAGATGCTGTCTCAGGCTAGCCGAGGGCTGCACTTAAAGGGACCCGACCCCCACCCCGGACAGACAGTTCTCAGGGGTGCCCTGCTTGAAAACCAGTCCTGGCTTGGAGTGCCCGGAGTGCTCACACTGGGTACATCACAGCACTCGGCCATCAGCCCGGCTGCACTTGCTGCAGGCTGCCATCTGGGGAGAGGCGGTAATTGGGGGGCTGCAGGAGAGCTTCCACCCCCAGAAGCCCACAGAGCCAGCCCAGTCCTCCCCATTGGGGGCTCGTACCCCATTCCTCCCTCATCTCCTTCCACTTACCCTTCCCTAGCCCCCTTCCTGATGTACAAAATAAAGATTTCTTCCAACATTGACTCTGTCTTTATTGAACAAAACTGGGGGATACTGGGAAAAGGAGGTGGGAGAGGGGAAGAGAGAGGCTGGGAGAGGGGAGGGCAACTAACATGATCGAGGTTGGGAACAGGTCCCAGATGAAGAGAGGCTACAGAGACTGGGACTGTTCAGCTTAGAAAAGAGGAGATAGAGCGGGGACAGGCTAGAGGTCTCTAAAAGCAGGGGTTGGGTGGAGAGGGTGCATTCAGAAAAGTTCTTCATGAGTTCCCATAAAGAAGGACTAGAGGACACCAAAGGAAAGGACTGGGTAGCAGGCTTCAAACTAGTAAGAGAAAGTTGTTGTTCTTCACAAAGCAAATAGTTAACCTGTGGAACTCCTTGCTACAGGAGGATGTGAAGGCTAGAACTAGAACAGAGATTAAAGGGAAGTGAGATCAAGTCATGGAGGTTGGGTCCATGGAGTGGTCTTAGCCAGGGGGTAGGAGTGGTGTCCCTGCCCAAAGTTTGTGGAAGGCTGGAGAGGGATGGCACGAGACAAATGGCTTGGTCACTGTCTTCGGTCCATCCCCTCCAGGGTCCCTAGGGTTGGCCGCTGTCGGCAGACAGGCTACTGGGTTAGATGGGCCTTTGGTCTGACCCAGGACGGCCATTGTAAGCTCAGGGCTCAGGGTCAGGGGTCTCAGTGGACCCCCTTGATTTTCATGCACACCTGATCCTGGGGGGCCAGGCTGGCAGCTCTCCTGCCCTAGACGGCCACTTTCCTGTGCCTAGTGCGGAGATCGTGGACGAGGTTCACGATGTCTGCACTAGCCCAGGAAGGTGCCCACCTCTTGCAGTCCCGGGCAAGCTCCCGGGAGCTGCCAGCCTGGTCCCGGGAAGAGGGGTGGGCTGGGGGACATCGGGTGGGTGGCTCTGTGCCGTGCCAGGTGCAGGGTCTGCTGGCTGGGTGCTGGCAGGCTTGCACCTGGCACGGGCACCGTAGCCAGCCCGTGCCCCTTTAAGGGATCCGGGGCCGGGAGGGGGGCATACAAGTTTCCCTGGTGTTGGCCAGAGTGGCCACCAGGGAAACCTGGGGAGGGCTAGCCTCCCACTAGTTCGAATTAAGGGGCTACACACCCCTTAATTCGAACTAGTAAGTTCGAACTAGGCTTAATCCTCATAAAATGAGGTTTTCCTAGTTCGAACTAAGCGCTCCGCTAGTTCGATTTAAATTCGAACTAGCGGAGCACTAGTGTAGCGCCTATGAATGTTAGTTCGAACTAATGTCCGTTAGTTCGAACTAACATTGTAGTGTAGACATACCCAAGCTTACTGTGTGGACACTCACCTTATTATTTTGAAATAATGTTAGGATATGTCTACACTGCATTCCTCTTTCAAGAGAGGAATGCAAATGCAGCTAAGCAAAATTGCAAATGAAGCGTCGATTTGAATTTCCCATGCTTCATTTGCACAAACGCGTTTGGGCACTATTTCGAAATAGCGCTATATCAAAAAAAGAAACGCTGTCTAGATGTGGTTATTTTGAAAGAAAAACCTTCTTTCAAAATTACCCTTAAACCTCATTTTATAAGGAGTAAGAGTAATTTCAAAATAAGGGTTTTCTTTCAAAATAACCACGTCTTGACAGCATTTATTTTTTCGAAATAAGGTATTTCGAAATAGCGCCCGGACGCAATTATGCAAATGAAGCATGGGAAATTCAAATCCATGCTTCACTTGAAATTTCGCTCAGCTGCTTTTGCATCTCTCTCTTGAAAGAGGGTGCAAGTGTAGACATACCCTCAGTTATTTTGAAATAACACTTTAGTATAAACGTGCCTTTTGTAAGCAGAAAGAATCTCTCAGTGGAACTAAAACATACAAGGATCATTGGCAGAAGGAGGGAAAGAGGAGATACAGAAACTTTGGAGAAGATGATTTGTCTTGCTTTAAAACAAAACCTTAGGCCACTTTATCTAGTAGAAGTGGCCTCCTGACAATTATTAAGTGGTAAGCAAACAGATTTGGGGGTAGGGAAGGAGGTATTGATAGATTTCTAAACTAGAATGTTGTGTAGGAAGTCATTCCTGTAAACTGTAACATTCTCATATTTAGCTGGTGTTAGTAGACAGATTTGGTTTTGATTTACTAGTATGAAACCACTGAACATTTTTAATGTACTATGGGTCAATTTCCAATTATTACAAATGCACACCTACGCATTTATTGAAAAACCCCAACACAACCACATACATCAACGATATGTTTTGAAATTCATAATGATACCCAGATAAGATTGGAATTTGACCCTTATTACTTTAAGAACATCAAGCAAAACTATTTTCATGGTAGCTAAACACCTTATGAAAATAAATATACTAAAGGGAGGTAAAATACATAAATAATAGTGTACTGGATTGTACAAAAATCTCATATTATGTTATAATTTTAACTAAAAAAATGGCAGCCTTAAAAAACTGCAGTTTCTGGTTCCTACTAGAACTGTGAAAAAATATCACTTTCTCTTCTCACATTTACAGTCAACCTGTGGAACTCCTTGCCAGGGAATGTTGTGAAGGCCAGGACTTTAATAGGGTTTAAAAAGGAGCCAGACAGATGACTAATAGCTATAAATGGCTATTAGCCAGGATGGGCTCTGTTTGCCAGAAGCTGGGAATGGGCATTTTGTGGTACCTGGCATTGGCCACTATTGGAAGACAGGATACTAGGCTAGACTGACCTTTGCTCTGACCTAGTATGGCCATTCTTATGTTCTCTTTTGTGAGCATGTCATAGGGTACAGCCCTTATTGCCAGACTATTGTCTCCTCTTGGTCATGCTGGGGTTTAGCTCAAAGCTAATACCCATATAGATGGTTTGTAGACTGCCACCCTTCCACTACTCCCATCTATGGCTCCTCTCCTCAGCTGGATCATCAACTTTGTTTCCCCTTTCTAGAGTGGGAGGGAGGAGAGATCTCTCTGTTCAACCGTCCTTCCACTTCCCCAGTTGTGAGGACATGGGCCTACCCATTACTCTGGGTGCCCCAATCAAGAGGCCATATAAAGAGCAGACTCCTGCTTCTGTGTAACCTCAATCAATACTACTCTATTTCCTTGGGCCAGTCACCCATGTTAGGAGTATCTTTTTCACCCTCACCTCAGAGCAGCCAGCCAATGCTCTGTCCAAGATGCTCACAGTTCTCTCGGCCCTCCAGGGACACAATCTTTAGCTCCTGGGCTCCCAGTAGCAACTGACTTGCTCTGCCTTTCATTTTCATTTTATATGAAGTTGCTAGGCCAGGGGAGGGCAAAGGGGCCTTCCCGGGCTGGATCCAACCCACTAAGTGGGTGGATCTGGCCTTCAGACACCCTGCCACTCCTGTGCCCCCAGACCAATCAGGGCCTGGGGGCGGGGGAGTACACAAAGTTTTCTCCTGCTCTGCAAGGGGCATGTGGCGCTTAAAGTGAAAGCACCGCATGCTCCTTGCAGAGAAGGGACTGGAAGTATGTGAGGATTCCTGCCCCACAAGAGGTGTGCAGTCTTTCACTCTTTGCAGTTTGGAGGCAGGGAGCGAGAGACTTCACACTAATTGGCCTGGTGTTAGGGGGATCTCGCAAACTCTACTCCTGCCCTGCAACGGGGCGGATTCCTAGAGGGAACTGCCAGCTGTTCAGAACAGTTCTCTCTGGGTAAGTGGAGGGTGGAGACAAAGACTTCATGTACTCTCTCACCACCAGGCCAATCAAAGTCTGTGGGAGAGAGAGCAGGAAGTGTCCTGACCCCACCTCTTCTTCCAAAGGCCTTGCCCCTTCCAGGCTAGCAAAAATTAGTGAAGTGGTCTCCCTGACTAAAATCATTGCCCACCTCTTTGCTAGGCCCTGATCAGTTGCTTTCCATGCAGTCTCTCTGGGGTTATATTAACCTCGTCTCTACTAGTGTATGGTGGACCCCATCACAGAGCAATTATATGCCCTGTTTGTATTGGAAAAGACTGAAAATCGCTCACTTGCAATAGTGAGCATTGAGTAAAACAAGGTTTACAAGGGCTTTCGAAAGAGGGGTTTTGAAAGACAGGGCCAAATGGCAGAAAGCCTCTTCCAGTAAAAAAAATGGAAGAAAGTATGCAAATGCAAGCACTATTTGCATACCTCTTCCAAAAAAACAACAATACACTGTAAGCCATACTCTAAATAGAGGTAGCACATCCACATTAGGGAAGCCTGCCTTGGACTAATTTTGAGACTTCCCTTTAGTGTAGATGTACCATTTCGAAATAAGCTATTTCAGAGTATTTCTTCTGGAATAGCTTATTTTGAAATAAGTGTGCAGTGTAGACATACTCTTAGAGTAAGATTACCTTTACTCTCACCAATAATTTCCTGTGCAATTGTGGTAAACCATATTTACTGCCTCATAAGGTTATTGGTTTTGTGGTCATTCAGGATACTTCTAGACTATACCTCTCTGTCGACAGAGAGATGTAGATTAGGCACGTCGAAATTGCTAATGAAGCCGGGATTTAAATATCCCATGCTTCATTAGCATAAACATGGCCACCGCTTTTTTTCGACATGGAACTTTTTTGAAAACAAACGGCAGTCTAGATGGGGATCTGTCGAAAAATAAACCCTTTTTCGACAGATCCTGTAAACCTCAGTTTTTGAGGAATACAGAATCTGTCGAAAAAGGGTTTATTTTTCGACAGATCCCCATCTGGACTGCAATTTTTTTTGAAAAAGCTCCATGTGGAAAAAAAGTGGTGGCCACGTTTATGCTAATGAAGCACGGGATATTTTAATCCCGGATTCATTAGCAATTTGATGTGCCTAATCTCCATCTCTCTGTCAACAGAGAGGTGTAGTCTAGACACAGCCGCACATACTAATGGAGATATTTTAGATGGAAATTGAATTTGTCCAACACAAATTTGTCAGTTTATTTGTCATCCCAAAACTAGAAGGCTCCGTTTACACTGGCACCCCTTTCCGGAAAAGGGATGCTAATGTAGCACGTTGGAATAGGCTAATCCGCGGGGGATTTAAATATCCCCCGTGGCATTTGCATTAACATGGCTGTCGCTTTTTTCCAGCTTGGGGAAAAGCCGGAGAAAAGCACCAGTCTAGACGTTATTCTCCGGAAAATAAACCCTTTTCCGGAGGATTTCTTATTCCTACTTGCAAGAGCAATTGAAAATGAAATATTACCTGTAATACTCTGCTCTGGAAACTTTTGAGTTCAGAAAAAAAGACATATATCTGGATGGAAGAAGAGAAAGAATAGAGAGAGTCTGGGCAAAATTGAAACTTTGATAAGCAGTAAACAATTAAGCTACTGTGGAATTCTGTCTTTTCTCTCGGTTATTTTAATTTTTTTTTACTGTTCTTCACCATTGTGGTGCAGAGAAGAGCAAATGAACAGTTATCTCAAATATCTCTTAATTTCAAAGGACTTTATTGTTGTAATTCAAAAGTTACCTACATTCCACAGAAATCTGGCATCATTTTAGTATGAAAATAATGAAGGAATGAAGGATCACAAAACTAGAGGACTTTATTTCCATGAACAGATTAATCCCACAGTAGTTTTGATTTCCTAATGAATAATTTTTTTGTCATTGTCTGTCCCTGTTGCAGAAATAGTGTCATACGTTTGGGTTTTGGCAACGTAAATACCATGCAAAACAAGCCCGTGATCTGCAGATCATATATAGCATATATGTTATTCCTCTATAGTTAATTATGCACTGCAACAGTAAAAACTACTATCATTTAAAAACAATTCTTTAGAAAAGAATTGCAAGGGAGTATGGCTAAGCACTGAACTAGAAGCCTGAGTCTGATCCATATCTCTATCAGCAGGAAAGTCATGTCATTTCTCTGTACTGAAGTTTCCCCATTGGTAAACTAGACATGATGAGACTCTGATCTTCCTTAATAAAGTCATTTGAATTCTACAGATGAAGAACCCCACATAAGAGCTAAATATTATTACAGTCCTATAACAAACACCATTTCTGTGAAAAAGTGTTTTTTTATGGTTTATTGCGTATATGGAAGAAAGTTAGTTGATTTTGAAGCATCCAGAACAGGGTGAACAAGCAGATTGATTTTGCCTGAGTTTTATTAACAATATGATTGTTTTCACTATGCCATTAATTTCAATTTACAGAGGTAACTGTTCACTTCATTAGTGTTTATCTAATTCAACCTCAATTTTAAAATTGTATGGGAAGCAGAACATTGGGATTGGTCCTGCTTTGGGCAGGGGGCTGGACTCGGTGACATCCTGAGGTCTCTTCCAGTATTAGGATTCTATGATTCTATGATTAACATAAAAACAACTGATTTAATTAAGTTATCATTCAGAAAACCTTCTCTTTTGCCTCTATTTGTATTTTGGTAGCTATAACACGTTATCATAAAAATCAGTAAAAACACAATGCATAGAATGCTTTGGCATACTCTCAGAACATGTCTTCACACCTTCCATTAACTTCAACAGGGCAGACCTTAACTTTAAGGCATTTTCTGGACTCTAGACATAAATACGCAAGGCAGGAAAAAAGGCACAGCAAGATCCTTCTTTGCACATCTCTTAGGGTATGTCTAGACTGCATCCCTCTGTCGGCAGAGGGATGTAGATTAGGCAGGTCGACATTGCAAATGAGGCAGGGATTTAAATATCCTGTGCCTAATTTGCATAAAAATGGCTGCTGCGTTTGCTGACTCAGCACTTTGTTGGCAAAAAGAGGCAGTCTAGAGGGGATTTGTTGAGAAAGAAAGCCTTTTTCGACAGATCCCTTATGCCTCCTCAATTTTTATAGGATTTTTCTTCCATGCAAGTTTATGCATTTTGCCTTGTTAGGCCATAATTAGTCATTCAGCATTACAATCAGTCTTCTATGACATATGCTTATTGGGAAGAAGTTGTTCTCTCAGTCATCTGATATCAGTATGCTAACGACCCTTCCTCGGTGTTGTCTTTCCAGCAAAAGTTGTGATTGGTTCCCTATCAAGGGGTGCTTGCTTTTAGCTTCAGGGTTCGTCTGTCTGCCCGGGTAGTCTGTGTCTTCAGCATGCTTTGATGATTATTTGGTGCTTCTGAGTCTTCGACCCCTCCTCTGACCATTTGAGCATGCAGTGGCCTTCATACTTATCTCTCCTAAAACATTCTCTCTCTCATTCACACAAACAATACATTTATAGAATTGAAGCATGGAACAAAGGGGTACTTCTAGTCACTTTAACAAAGTTACAAAGTCTTTCAACATTAAACTTATTTCTATCTACTACAAGACCTTATCTAAATCTAACATCACTATGTACTACAATATTCCATCCCTTCATTTTAACATGCTAACATCAAGCAGAGCTGGAGCTAAGATAACAAAGCTGCCTGGCCCTGTATGAGACCTACATCTTGTATTTAAGTTTAATCCAAACCTTTTGCTATAACATACATTTATTACAACTGACTTATTTATTACATAAGCCACAGTGAAACCCAGGATGACGTTACTATGAGAAAGCGGCGAGGAGTCCTGTGGCACCTTAGGCTGTGTCTGGACTACATGGCTCCATCAATGGAGCCATGTAGATTAGACAGATAGGCAAAGGCAAATGAAGCCGCGATTTAAATGATCGCGGCTTCATTTAAATTTACATGGCTGCCGCGCTGAGCCGACAAACAGCTGATCAGCTGTTTGTCCGCTCAGCGCGTTAGTCTGGACACTCCCCTGCCAACATCAAAGCCCTTTGTCGGCAGCCCCGTTATTCCTCATGGGATGAAGTTTACCGGGGCTGCCGACAAAGGGCTTTGATGTTGGCAGGGGAGCGTCCAGACTAGCGCACTGAGCGGACAAACAGCTGATTAGCTGTTTGTCGGCTCAGCGCGGCAGCCATGTAAATTTAAATGAAGCCGCGATCATTTAAATCACGGCTTCATTTGTCTTTGCCAAAAAACAAATCTACATGGCTCCGTTGACGGAGCCATGTAGTTTAGACGTACCCTTATAGACTAACTGAAGTGTAGGAGCATAAGCTTTTGTGGGCAAAGACCCACTTCATCAGATGCATGACGAAGTGGGTCTTTGCCCACGAAAGCTTATGCTCCTACACTTCAGTTAGTCTATAAGGTGCCACAGGACTCCTCGCCGCTTTTGCAGATTCAGACTAACACGGCTACCCCTCTGATACTTGATACTATGAAAAAGACAGTCCTGTGCCATCACGCAGAAGAAAATACTAGGGAAGTTTCATAAAAGTTGAGAGCCATTTCTAATCTCCCTATGTTAAGTTTAGAGTTCATGGAAAATAGATCCAACATTGGAAAGCTGCTTCCCAGTGTCACCAATGACTGAACAGCACATGAGATGACATCAGGCCGGTCACTGCACTGGTGCCTGTTTAAAATGATCTAATCCATCCTTCTAATCCAACTCAATGAAGTTTCCCTAGGAAACATAAAAAAGAAAAAAAAACAATGACTTTGCTCATAGCAGTGCATTCCACTTGTTTTGTAGAAATCACTTGAGATGTCAGTTGTTGAAAGTAAGTAGGCCAAGTAAGTCTTGGGTAAGTTATTTATTTATCCAGGTCAGTCACAGAGATCCAGAATTTCCTTCACTGCATATTCTGCATTGAGCCATGCTGCCAACGGGGCAAAGTTCTGTCAAACTAAGCAGTATAGAAAGAGGATCCTGGATCCTGAGAGCAATGGCATGCTTTTTTTATGGATTCCAGTGAGCCAAACTGCTCACAATTAGGGAAGAAAACTGCATTAGGGAAAAATGTTAGCCTTTCTGTATCTTCACATAGTTGCTTTCAGAGGAGAGTATGATATATCCCCTATTTTTCCTTTCAAAAATATTTATATTCTCCTTTCTTCTTCCAGTCTACCTTATCTTAGCTGATTTCTTAATATAACTGAATAAGCATTATATACCTGCTTCTGTAATTAGTAAGCACCAAGGAAGAACTTTCAGAGTTTAAAGACAAAGCTATCCTACATAATATTTCCAATGTCTACTTACTAATTAATCTTTATTCAATTACAGCATATATTTCAACACAATTATTGTTGTTAATTATTTCAGCCTCTGGCAAGTATACAGATAACGGAAATGTGATCCAAAAATACTTTTCAAAAGTCAATATTTTTAAAAGGTTTGGATATCATACCAGTGCTTCTGCAACCATTAATTGTCAATGCACATTGTTGTAAAGGTGAACGAGGACTGTTGAAACTTAATCCATCATTTAACAACAGCAAAAAAATAGCATAGCTTTAATTTCATATATTGTAAATGCACGCTTGTGCTCTTCTAGACTTCGGCCTGAAGAATAAGATGTATCGACTAAATAGGAGGTTAATTTGATAAAGTATGTATGAAAAGACAGTCTTAGTAACTAAACAATGCAGGAGAAAAATGATTTTTTAAGGAACAGAATTTAACAAATATTAAAGATTGGCAACTGGCTTGTATATAAGAGACATTATCAGTTTTACTTAATCTGTAATTTTGATTCTGCTTGTAAGAAACCATATTTGAAAAGACAGAAATATACTCTGGAAGTATGGAATGTTTACTAAAGAAGCAGATATGATATCTTAATGTACAGAGCACGAGACTGATTTCCAACAATCCTCAAGCACCCATGATATAGTCTACTACCATTTGGTCTGGTGTAAAGCATAGTGTAGTCCTTTATTTCTCCTTCTGGGAAATGGGAATAATATGTATGCCCATTAGAGTTTTGAGAATGAGTGTTGTAAAATGCTAAGTATTTAGTTAATATTTTTACTAAATATTTATTAAACCTTTAATTAAACATCATGGCCCTGATCATTCCAGAGCCTAACCTGTTTGTTCTTAGGGGAAAGGATGGGGAGAGCCCACCTTCTATATAGTTCCCCCACATTTTTCATTAAGAAGCACCTTATTTTCATACTTCATTGCTGAGCACCAAACAGCTAATAGGAATGACTGAGCTCCATGTTTATCCTTCTGTGCATGCAGCTTAATTTCATTTTTGGAACAGCAATATGAAGCGATGAAGGACAATGAAATAATTGTGTTTAATACAATAACATGCTTAAGTGAAGGGAGCTGCTCACGAGTGACAACATAAGGTGACCGTCAGCTTTAGAAAGCTGCACTGGCCACTGTGCCAATGCAGCACTATAAATTGGCTTCAGGCATACAGCTTTCCATAAGAAGGACATCACATGTCAGTTGTGGTGAATGATGCGTTAATGTCTGAAATTATAAGGCAATTATCACATTTTCAATTACATACCACATTTGGCAATTAACATTTTGTTAATCATCCAGTTCCCAATTTGATGTGACTTTCTAAAGTAAGTAGCTTATCCTCTACCTGTGAAAAATGACTGTTTCATCAGTGAATACATAATCACACTCCACACTTTGCATTTGGTTTAGAGTTGCCTTTTGGTTGTTAATTCATTCACATCGGCTGAATTGGGAAACTCTTTCCTCACCTTCCTTTTGTAGTTTGCTCTTCCCAGCCAGAAGGATCTACTGCAACATCGATTCTACAATTAGCCTGGTAGCTTTTCTTCTTCACTCTTAAAAGTCTCTCTTCTGGAGCACCAGCAGGTGGAGGCTGCATCATCAGGAACAGAACATCTTAATATTTAGGGTGATCAAGTGTCCTGTTTTTAAAGGGACAGTACCGTATTTAAGCCTTCTTGCTGGTGTCCCTATTTCTGTATCTGCCTGTATTTCTGTGTCTTTCCTCCCATAAGTACTGGTGGGTCCTACTGCTGGCTGGATCCTTGCTGAATAAGAAGGGATTCAGTGGCTGCTCACGGAAGTGAGTGTGCAAGGCTGGTGGTCCATCAGTGAGGAGTCCATCAGTATGCCTGCTCCCTCCCAACCTTTGCTCCAGTGGCTGGTGAATACGGGCAGGTGGTGGCTGGTTATGTGTCACCTTTTCTGTCTCCTTAACAACCCTTTACTTACTTCCTCTCTCACTCACTGTCTCTCCCTGATGTTCCTGTTCACTTCCTCTGACCCCACTGCTTCTCCATATTCCCTCCAGTAGAGTGCATCCCACTCCCGGTGCCGTGAAGAGAACGAACTCCTGGTCAGATCATTCAGCTCACCAAAAGTGTGGCTTGCACCCACCCACCTTCTTTCCTTCCTTACTTCCTCGGCTGGGCTGACACCCAGAGAGAGCTCACAACCTTCTGGCCCAGAACCCTGGCTGGGAGGAGCCAAGCCACACAGTGCTGAAAGGCTGCTGCTTGCCATGTTCTGGTGTGAACCCTGAGAGAAATCTGGGAAGGGGGCCTGTGACCCTATGTGCCCCCATATGTTGCCTTGAAAAGATGCAACACCAGGTTCCAGGAGAGGCTGGTCTATCTCAGGGGTCCAGCCAGGCATGGATCATGGAGAGCACTGGGTAAGGAGGGTTGGATCAGATCAGTCAGCCTCTCCCAACCCCATGTAAAAGAGATATATGTGAATGTGTGTGTGTCACCTCTCCCCATGCAAACCTTTAAGATAAGAATGTAAATAAAAAAACTCCAGCTACACAGTCCAGCTACTCCAGCTACAACTTGATGTTAATTTGAATGTTTGCGCTGCATTGTTCTGATTGATTGTCATTGTACCCGAATACAAGCAATTTTACCAGGTGTCCTAAATTCAGCATATGGTTACTCTATCAATATTGGTCCTATGCTCCCTGCACCTACCTCTACCTCTAACCACACACATCCCTACCCAGCCTTCTCCATTCTTCTACCACCCTACAATGCCACCCAGCTCCACTTTGGACACTTCAGCACCAGCCACACCTGATAACCATTCCAAAATGACTCAGAAACTCCTTCTCCCCTAACCACCTACCACCTCCACCAGTCCAACCACAGCTGCCAAGTTTTGCCATTTTCTGCCTACTCCACTGGCTAGGAGAAAATCCATTACTCTTACCTGTGAGGCATATGTCACATAGCTGCTTTTCACATGACCCTAAAGCCTAATAACACAGCAAATCAATAAGAGAGCTGGTTTTATAACCCAGTTCTCACTTGTCTTCACTCCAGCCACAAAACTATGCTACCAAATTCCACTTTCACCAAAACATTTACATTTCATAGTCATCTATGTGACAGACGCCGCAAGGTAACTGGTCCCATCTGTTTTACTGTATATGCGCCAGTGCCTAGACTAATGCCCACTGGTGAAAACAGGTGTTAGGCTTCTCATCAGTGAAGTCACCTTTACTACAGTAACATGAAAAATTCATCTGGGATGAAGTCACCTGAAAATTTATAATTCTGATTCAAAGAGCAAATGTTCTGGACATGTAACCTCTTTTCCTGCAGGTAGATGTCTGAATTCATTCCTCTCCTACAGAGCTGTCAGCTGGGTGTTTTTCTACCATTGGCATAGCACAAAGACATATAGTACAGTATGCCACATGAAGCCAATTGAGTTATTCATTTAATCTTATCTGACAACATTTTTGAATATTTTACAGAGTAAATTATTCACAGATAGGTTAGGCGAACAGTTCTAATTTCTGATACAGCTATAATATAAAGTGATCTATAATTTTTCCCCTTTCTTCTTGGAGACTCTCTTGGCCTGAAGACACTGTACTTGACAAATCTGTGGCTGCTCTTCAAATATCACAGTAATCCACATAGCTACAACATCTGGACCAGAACTCAGTGTCCAAACTGCACAGGTTTTTGTATGGCTGAAGCAAAGAGCTCAGATACATAAAAAAACTGAAATATCTGAACAAGTCTGACAATCATGACAGACATGACAAGTGCATGGATCTTTCTTTCAGATACACATTTGTATGACCATTGCCCATAGAAGCCCCAGTCATGATGGACCAGGATCCCCCTGTGGTAGGAGCTGTCCAAACAGAACAAAAAGATGGGTCTCCTCCAAAAACTACGGTCAAAGTATAATCCAGGTGACAACAACAGATTGACACAGAAAGATGGACGAGCCCAAGGAAACCATGAAACATTATTGTTCAGCATGATAGGACATGATTTCAAAGCATCAGCAGCATAACTGTTTGCAAGATTTTGCAGTCATCATAGCAAAGAAGAGTTTTATGCTCCACGCAGGGACTCAGGGCTGCAGCAGGGAGAGTTACCTTTCCCCAAGCCCTGAAGCTGCCAGCATCAGCAGGGGACACTGCATCCAGCCAGCCCCAGCATAGAGCTGCTGCAGCCAAAGGAAAGGGGCTCTTCCTCAATGTCCCTAGCAGTGAGTCAGCCAGGTAAACCCCCAACTCTGCATCAACTTGAACATCCCCCAAGCCCTAAGCACCATTCTGTACCCCAAAGTCCACATCCCCAGCACAGAGCCCCTACCTCTCTCCTGCACTCCAACTCCCAGCCCTAAGCCCCTCTCCAAACTTGGAGGCCCCCTTCTGCACCCGAGCCCCTCATCCCAAACCCCACCCTAGCACCCACACCCCCAACTGGAGTCCTCACACTCTTGTACCCCAGAACTCTACCCCAGCTCTGAACCTCCTCCCATGCTTAGAACCCTTTGGTCCTACCTCCACCACTTGAAATTTATGTGCACCAATATAAAGGTGATATGTCCAATATCACCTACGTGTTACTCATCACCTCCATGTTGGTGCACATAACAAAATTTTGTTCAAAGGAGGGAGAAATTATAAGGAACACTGCACATGAGGCATCTATAGTGACTCCAGCATTCACAGCTATAGTTGGCAGTTCCACTTCATGGAGGATTTTGATATTTTACTTCAATCCAAATAAGAACAAAACCCTCTCGTGGGGAATTTTTTGGAAAAGTGCTACAGAGCACTCACAGTCAAACATAGTAAAAAGCTTAAATGAATCAAACTATAGCATAGGATCTCCATGGATCCTACATTCAGTAAAATTGAACAGTAAAATTATAACAATAGAACTATACTCCTTACTACCTAACTGGGATGACTGAAATGCTCAGAGATTAGGCTGGCTACAAAAAGAGAAAATTCCAATAATAATGGTGGGATTTCAGATATCCCCATATCATAGGTAATAAGTCGATGGGTGATCTATGTCTGGAACCCTCAAGGGGAAACATGTGTGCATGCAGAGCATCCATTGTTGCCAAGCCTCCCCTTCCCCCCCCCCCCCCCATCTTTCTCCTTCACCCTGTGCTTCTGGTGTGCTGGAGGTCCTGTGCTTCCCCACTCCTTCTTTTTCCCTGTGATTTTGGAGCGCTACATACAGCTGATTCATGGCATTTCAGCTCTGGGGCTGTCTCTACACTGGGCCACTTATTCCGGAAAAGCAGCTGCTTTTCCGGAATTACTTGCCAGCTGTCTACACTGGCCGCTTGCTTTTCCAGAAAAGCAATGATGACCTACTGTAAAATTGTCAGTGTGTCTCCGGAAAAACTATGCTGCTCCCGTTCGGGCAAAAGTCCTTTTCCAGAAAAACTGTTCCAGAAAAGGGCCAGTGTAGACAGCACAGTAGTCTTTTCTGCAAAAAAGCCCTGATCGCAAAAATGATGATCGGGGCTTTTTTTCAGGAAAAGCGCGTCTACATTGGCCACGGACGCTTTTCCGGAAAAAGTCCTTTTCTGGAAAAGCTTTCTGCCAATGTAGATGCGCTTTTTCTGGAAATACTTATAACGGAAAACTGTTCCATTTTAAGCATTTCCGGAAAAGGGTGCCAGTGTAGACGTAGCCTGGGAGAGAAGGAGAGGAATAGGAATAGGGTGCACTCATGGGAGGAAGTGGGGAAGAAGCAGGACAGAGATGGAGCAGGAAGAGACAAAGCATGGATAGGAAGCTTGGGAGAAGAAGTAGAGTGGTGACAGAGCCTGGAGCGAGGGAGGAGGGGGTCAAGCACCTCTCTCCTACATACAACATTAGAAATTGGCGACTATCTGCCATTCTGACTTATGATGTGACACATTATGATGGGATATAGAGACAAAATTTCTAGGCACTATTAATGAGTGCTTCTAGGAGCCACTAGTCCTAGGGTATGTCTACACAGCAACACTATTTTGAAATAACTAGCAGTATTCCAAAATAATGTAGTCTGCGTCTACACAGCAGAGGCAGTTATTTCGCAATCGTGTCAAAATACTATCAAACTAGAGGACTTCTTACTCTGACTTCTGCAACTCTCATTGTACGAGGAATAAGGGAAGTCAGAAGGGGTATGTCTACACTACCCTCCTAGTTCAAACTAGCAGGGTAATGTAGGCATACCACACTTGCAAATGAAGCCCGGGATTTGAATTTCCCAGGCTTCATTTGCATAAGCCGGGCGCCGCCATTTTTAAATCCCGGCTCGTTCGAACCCCGTGCTGCGTGGCTACACGCGGCACGGACTAGGTAGTTCGGACTAGGCTTCCTAGTCCGAACTACCGTTACTCCTCGTCGAATGAGGAGTAACGGTAGTTCGGACTAGGAAGCCAAGTCCGAACTACCTAGTCCGTGCCGCGTGTAGCCGCGCGGCACGGACTAGGTAGTTCGGACTAGGCTTCCTAGTCCGAACTACCGTTACTCCTCATTCGACGAGGAGTAACGGTAGTTCGGACTAGGAAGCCTAGTCCGAACTACCTAGTCCGTGCCGCGTGTAGCCACGCAGCACGGGGTTCGAACGAGCCGGGATTTAAAAATGGTGGCGCCCGGCTTATGCAAATGAAGCCCGGGAAATTCAAATCCCAGGCTTCATTTGCAAGTGCGGTATGCCTACATTACCCTCCTAGTTCGAACTAGGAGGGTAGTGTAGACATACGCAAGAAGAGTGCTCTATTTCGAAATAAGTGTTGTATAGATGCTCCCTATTTCAAAATAAGCTGTTTTGACATAAGATACACAATTGACGTAGCTCAATTTGCATAGCTTATTTCGAGGTAAGCCCTGCAGTGCAGACACACCCCTAGTATGCACAAAGGGAGAGAGAATTATTCCTAAATGGAATACAGGGTCTCGTCCAAGAGGTGAATGTAACTGAATCAGTCAGTAATAGCAAACATAATATAATTAAATGTAATATCCTTGTAGTAAGGAAAATACCAAAGAAACCCACCACCATAGTGTTTAACTTCAAACAGAAGGACTACACAATAACACAGAGAATGATTTAGTGGAAAAGGAAAGGAACAGTCAGAAGAGCAAAATGCTAACAAGCCTTGTGGAAACTTATAAAAACACATAGAAGATCAAACTATTTATACCTCAAACAAAAAATTAATAACATTGAAAAAATTATACACTAGTAGGACAAAAAAGCCATGATAGCTAAACAGAGTAAAAGAGATGGTTAGAGACAAAAAAAAAAAAAAAACATTTTTCAAAAATTGGAAGGAAAACAGAAAGGATCTACACTCTGGCAAGCAAAGTTTTAAAGTATAGTTAGTAAGGAGAAAAGAGAATTTGGAGAGCAATTAACAAGAGAAAGACAAACTATGAGTAATTTTTTGTAAGTATATTTGAAGCAGAGAGCTTGCCCAATAATTACGGGAGCCACTAGATAACTGAGGTGCTAAAGAGCATTCAAGGAAGAAAAAATCACTGCAGAGAAGTTAGATGAATTATTTGCATCATCTTCATTGCAGATTATGTGAGAGAAATTCCCACTTTTGAGCCATTCTTTCTACGGCCATGTCTACATTAGGAAAGTATTTCGAAATTACTAAATTCGACTTAATAACCCCCAATTTAACAAATTCAAACTAGTGTGTCCATACTACAGGAAAGCCTTGAAATTAGTCCGAATCAGGCTCTGTTAATGTGGATGCGCTTCCTCAGTCTTAGAACCCCAGGAATCACTGTGGAGTAATGAGTTCAAATTATTCTGGGGAGTAATTATTCTGAAACGGCAGCACTGGAGCATCCACACTGCCATTATTTTAAAATACTATTTTGAAATTAGTGTTATTCCCCAAGAAAAGCAGGTGTGAAGATTCAGAATTCTGTGGTCCTTATTTTGAAATAATGGGCTTGGTATGTGGATGTTCCGCTTATAAAATTCAGCTGGGAGGGGGGTATTTTGAAATAACGTCCTAGTGTAGACCAGGGCTATGTGACAAATCTAAGGAAATGTCCCAGATTGAGTTGTCAATGGAGGAAGAAATAAATCAGCAGAAATCAAATGGTATTCATCCAAAAGTTCTCAAAGAACTCAAATATGAAAACTCAAATATGAAATTGCAGAACTATTAACTAGTATGTAACCTATCACTTAAATCAGCCTCTGTAGCAGTTGGCTACAGAATAGCTATAATAACACCAATTTTTAAAAATAGGCTTCAGAGGTGATTCTGGCAATTACAGACCAGTAAGTCTAACTATACCAGCCAAAGTGGTTGAAACTACAGCAAAGAGTATTATTAGGCACATGGGGACATAATATGTGTTACCAATATATTAGAATTCTTTGAAAGGCTGAGGGTGATCCAGTAGATATAGTGCAACTGACCTTTGAGAAAGCCTTTGACAAAGTCCCTGACCAAAAGCTCTTAACAAGGTAAGCAGTCATGGGATAAGAGGAAAGGCCCTCTCACGAATCAGTAACTGGTTCAAAGACAGGAAACAAAACATAGGAATATCTGGTCAGTTCTCGGGGTGAAGAGAGGTAAATAACAGAGTCCTACAAGGATCTTAACTAGGGCCAGTGCTATTCAACATATTCATAAAAAAATTGGAAAAAGAGATAGAAAAACAATGAGGTGGCAAATTTTTCTGATAATGCAAAATTACTTAAGATAGTCAAGTCCAAAGCTGACTGAACAGACAAAAAGGGATCTCAAAATGGCAGATGCAATTCAAAGTTGTTAAGTGCAAAATAATGCAAATTGGAAAATATAATTCAAACTATATATACAATGATGAAATATCACTCAAGAAAGATTTTGGAGTCATTGTCAATAATTCTCTGAAAACATCTGCTCAGTGTGAAGAGTTAACCCAAAAGCTAACAGAATGTTGGCAATCATTAGGAAAGGAGTGGAAAATATAATAATGTCACTATATAAATCCATAGATATCTAACCCTTTAATACTGCGTGTAGTTCTGCTCACTCCATCTCAAAAATACATATAGGCCAAGAGTATAAATGCGTCCAAAAAAGAACTAAGTAAGTTGATTGAGGGATAGGTCCAACAATAGTGATTAGCCAAGATGGTGAGGGATCCAACATAATGCTCTGGGTGTCCCTAGACTTCTGGCTGTGACAAGTTGGGACTAGATGACAGGAGAGGGATAACTTGATATGTTTTCCTATTCTAGTCATTCCCTTAGAATCTTGTGGCACCAGCCACTGTCAGAAGTCAGGATATTGGGGCAGATGGACCAGTAGTCTGACCCAATATGGCCATTATTATGCTATTAGAGAAATGTTATAGTTGGGGGCAGGGGGAAGAGAGAGAGAGAGATACCTTTAAGATACCTTCCCATATTATGAATAATTTTATAGTCTATGCAGTAATGTTTAGTTAGTAAAGGAAACTGAAGATATCCAGTACAATCCATCAAGATGGTAGGAATAAGCTATCAGTTCCAATCTAAGATGTGAACCAGGGGCAGATGAGAGTTTTGCGGGGTCCAGGGCAGCACAATTTTGCTGGGCCCTGCTTTGGAGAAAAAGTAGAAAAAAGGCATCAAATGTGCAAATTGAAGGCTATTTTCATATTTAATGTGAATTGGGTAAATTTTATAGAAACTTAATTTAGTTGGATAATTTTTATTTTAATTATATTGTAAGTCATTCTTAAACAAAATTCTGCATAAATAATTAAAATTTTTCATTTGTATTTAAGTCTATTATAGCTGCTTAGCTCTTTTGGCAGCACATTCGTCAATTATGTCATTAAAGACCATTTCTTTACACAGGTCGTTTTCAATCGATATAATCGAAAGACCTACAAAACGCTCGTGGCTCATAGTAGATCTTAAATAATTCTTTACTAGTTTCAATTTTTCCATAGTACCTTTTAGACTGAGATTATATTCTTCAAGTTTTCTTTTTTTCTTTAATTTCTGGCTTCCCAACAATTATTTTCTACCTGTGTCTCTCGCTCTGCTAGTCTTTTATAATTTGGGGTTGTCCGCGAATTTACACTTATAAAATTGTTATTTATCTGTAAAAAATTGAGTGAGTAACATGGTGCATGCACCACACCCACAGCCAACAGGTAGTTGCGTATGCACAAATCAGTTTCAATCCGTCGCCGGTTGCGTATTCACACCACTTCATTATACATGTTTCACATATCAATATTAAATGTTTGTTATTTAAAAAACTAGCCAATAGCCCGTCATAAGACAGGATTTTCAGGTCTCTCCATGTGTGTGTGTCTCTCTCTCTTCTCCTCTTACTGTCTCCCCCCTCTCTCTCTCAGTTTTCCTCCACCTCCTGCCTCTCTCTCCATCTCTCCCTCCCTCTTGCTCTGCCCTCTATCTGCCGCTGATGTGAACATGTTTATTTATAAGCCACTCTGCTGAAATACGAAAAGGGGAATCTAAACAGCAATAAAGAGAAGAGCATCTGAAATGCTGTATGTTAAAAAAACTAGCTAATAGAAAACATGAAACAAACAAAAAAAGACACTAGGGGTGTGTCTAGACTACATGCCTCCTTCGACGGAGGCATGTAGATTAGCCAGATCGGAAGAGGGAAATAAAATAATCGCGGCTTCATTTAAATTTAAATGGCTGCCCCGATCTGCCGATCAGCTGTTTGTCGGCAGATCGGGGGAGTCTGGACGCGATGCCCCGACAAAGAAGCCTTTCTTCATCGACACAGGTAAGCCTTGTGAAACCAGGTTTACCTGTGTCGATGAAGAAAGGCTTCTTTGTCGGGGCATCGCGTCCAGACTCCCCCGATCTGCCGACAAACAGCTGATCGGCAGATCGGGGCAGCCATTTAAATTTAAATGAAGCCGCGATTATTTTAATCGCGGCTTCATTTCCCTCTTCCGATCTGGCTAATCTACATGCCTCCGTCGAAGGAGGCATGTAGTCTAGACACACCCTAGGTCTTTTTGTATTTACAAAGAAGAGCACACCATCAAGTAGGTTTCTAGGCCTAACTTTGACAGTCTTTAAAACTGTTATAAAATTGGGGATATCTTCTGAATTCAAAACACTAATTACATTTGCTTTGGTTTTATTCAAATCAAAAGCACTGTGGTTGTGAAAATTTTTAAAGACAAAATTCATTATACCATGTTTGATCTATTCTTGTAGAGATAGGAACACAGCACAAGTTACATTCAAGAAAAACATCCATGTAATATAAAAGATTTTTAAACTCTACTTCTAATTATAAAGAGAAATTTACTTCCAAGTCCTTAAATATCTCAGGGTACAGCTACAGTAGCCACCCTAGTTCGAATTAGGGTGGCTAATGTAGTCATTCGAACTTGCAAATGAAGCCTGGGATTTAAATATCCCGGGCTTCATTTGCATGTTCCCGGGCACCGCCATTTTTAAATGCCCGGTAGCTCGAACTACCTGCCCGCAGCTACACGCGGCACGGGCTAGGTAGTTCGAATTAACACTCTTAATTTGAACTACTGTTACTCCTACTCCCGAGGAGTAATGGTAGTTCTAATTAAGTGTGTTAATTCGAACTACCTAGCTCATGCCGCATGTAGCCGCGGGAAGGTAGTTCAAGCTACCGGGCATTTAAAAATGGCGGCGCCCGGGGACATGCAAATGAAGCCCGGGATATTTAAATCTTGGGCTTCATTTGCAAGTTCGAATGACTACATTAGCCACCCTTGTTCGAACTAGGGTGGCTAGGGTAACCATACTCTCATATAGCATTTGATTAGACACAAGAACACCCAACATGGTTTTCATACTTGAGTCATTTACAGAAGAGCAAATAAAATCTGATAGTTTCTTCTTGGATAGTTAGGATTAATCTTATTGTGGAGGGATTCATATTTCCATCAGAATCAGAATCACAGCTGTGTTTAACTGGAGTCTTTCTTTGAACATGTTATTACAATGTGTCCAATTCCATTTTCAGCTTTTGATTCAGGTTGTAATTTCAAACTGAACTTTAATAAGAAAACCTCCATTTCTTAATATTTAGGGGAAATAATGCACATTGCAAGAGATTTTATAGCTTCATAACTTACAGATCCATATGGCAAAGTTTATTTTATCCCGTACAAGTGAATACTACCCATATTAAACTTGGAGTTTGAGGTATTATGAAATTTACTCACCCCAAAATAGGTACCTCTTCCAAACACAGAATATTGTTTTGGCTACATGGCTACCACAGACTTTCAAGGGAGATTTGGGACTAAAATGCTATATGATGCTCTCAAATTTAACAGGGTAAGTGTTAAACCTTCTGGTGGATAATTCTGATAGTTAATTCTGAAGCTAGAAAATTCTGTCTTTATTCTGTCCTTGGTTGTATCCATTTATGTAATTCTTGGGACATCCCAAAAGCAGGTGATTTTGCAAGTCCTCTGAACTATTATTATGCATTAAGGAAGATATCTACACTTCTTTGGTTGTATTTTTTAAGGACCTTCCTGATCTGGAGCTGCTTAGTACCAAGCAGTTTACTGAACTGGAAACATTTTAGATGGAACCTTATAAGCAAAAGTCCTGCCTGCTTGGGTTTTATGGCCTTTCCAACTTCTGGCAACCTAATTACTCAAGCCTGGTTCGGTCCTGATTTCCACACCACATCCTCATCTGGTTTAAATCAGGGTTAAACATTACATTCAAATTCAAATTAAATGTACATTGGATTCAAAAAGGAAACAATGATTTACACCATTTAGAAGTCTTCCCCCTCACATCTAAACTTGACACAGTCCATTTTATGGAGCTGAACTTACCCAAGTTTGAGGTGATTCAGAATTAGTGATTTAATTCTGGACCATTTCTACTTTGTACTTTTTATCCAATAATCTCAAAACAGCTTTACAATATATTACTTCATTAAAGCTTCCCAGAATTCTCTGAAATAAGAATTCAAGGGACCACTTAGTCTAGAACTAGCATGGGGTGGGACTATAGTATGTTTTATACCACAAGACTCTCCAATGCTTTAAGACTAGAAAAATAATGTATGTAGCTCACAAATGGGAACAGACAGAATATGATTATTGGATCTGCATGAAAAATGTGAAAAATAAAATGTCCGTGTGTACAGTGAATCAATGAGTCACTTTTCACGCAGACATATCTATATAATATACAAGTAACCACCAACATTGTACAAGACACTGCATTGTGTGCCATGGGCACACGGCTAAGTGGTTCACATGAGAAATGTCTCCTTGCTGGGTTGATTAGAGAGGAAACAACACAGCTACTATCCTGTAATTGTCACACATATCACTTCTGAGAGTAGGTGCTGATATGTCACAACAGGAACACATTTTTGACCACACTGCTGCAACCACTGTTGAGATACATTCACCAAACACTGCACAGGTGTCTTGTTAATCACTGCACACCGAGTCCAACACAAATCTTGATGATGTCATGTCAATGACACTCACTGAGAGAGGGCATGTAAAGATTTGCTGTCATCATATAAATAAGCACTTACACATGAATTACAAGCTGTATGCTGCCTTGACAATCATTCACTTTTGTCAGGCAATTGGAGAAGACTATTCTTTATGTCTGATATGTGACATATAAATATATCATGGGAGTAGCCTGGAGAGTACACTATAACATGACTGTCACACACCCTATTCATGCATTCTTAAAATGTGATAGTATCTATACTTATGGGAGCATGCTATGGCAGACTATTATAGTCAGGGCTCGCCGAACCACGCTGTCAGGAGATCTGCGCATGCGCAGATCTTTCTGTGCATGCGCAGATCGCCCGAACCCGGCTCTTCTGGGTTGCAATCTACTTGCCACGGGCGAGTAGATTGCATTATTTGTTGAGCCCTGATTATAGTGACTCTAAAATCAGGTATTAGAAGCAAGTACTGGGAAATTAGGAATCTCGCCTTTTCCTTCTTCAAAAAAAAGAAAGGTCAGGGATACAAGTGTGGAGTTTGGGGAACGGGAGGGGGGCAGCAGCTGTACACTCCAAGACACAGCTTGCTTTTCATCCCATTCCCCAGTCTATCAGGGAGTGAGGGGAAAGTACTTACATTCCGTGCATGCCTGGCTGCTGAAGCGAGCAGGTGTGAGAGGCATACACAAAATGCAGTCTGCTTCCACGAGGAGTAAGGGAAGTTGAAAGAAGAGTGTTCTCCCATTGACTTCCTGCAGCGTGGACAGGGCCAAAAGCCGAGTTAAGCAACTTCAACTTCAGCTATGCAATTAACATAGCTGCAGTTGCATATCTTAATTAGACCTTGTCCTGTACTGTAGACATTCCCTCAGGTGGCTGAAGAGAAATTGAGCCAAGGGGAGAAAATGCCAAAGAGATTTGGACGGGAATAAAAAGTATTGGGATGATGATGTGAAAAAGCCCTGCTAGGAGAATCATAAAATCATAGACTACTAGGACTGGATGGGACCTCAAGAGGTCATCGAGTCCAGTCCCCTGCCCTCATGGCAGGACCAAATACTGTCTAGACCATCCCTGATAGACATTTATCTAACTTACTCTTAAATATCTCCAGAGATGGAGATTCCACAACCTCCCTGGACAATTTATTCCAGTGTTTGACCACCCTGACAGTTAGGAACTTTTTCCTAATGTCCAACCTAAACCTCCCTTGCTGCAGTTTAAGCCCATTGCTTCTTGTTCTATCCTCAGAGGCCAAGATGAACAAGTTTTCTCCCTCCTCCTTATGACACCCTTTTTAATATCTGAAAACTGCTATCATGTGCCCCCTCAATTTTCTCTTTTCTAAAGTAAATAAACCCAGTTCCTTCAGCCTTCCGTCATAGGTCATGTTCTCTAGACCTTTAATCATTCTTGTTGCTCTTCTCTGGACCCTCTCCAATTTCTCCACATCTTTCTTGAAATGCAGTGCCCAGAACTGAACACAATACTCCAATTGAGGCCTAACCAGCACAGAGTAGAGCGGAAGAATGACTTCTCGTGTCTTGCTCACAACACACCTGTTAATGCATCCCAGAATCATGTTTGCTTTCTTTGCAACAGCATCACACTGCTGACTCATATTCAACTTGTGGTCCACTATAACCCCTAGATCCCTTTCTGCCGTACTCCTTCCCAGACCGTCGCTTCCCATTCTGTATGTATGAAATTGATTGTTCCTTACTCAGTGGAGCACTTTGCATTTGTCTTTATTAAACGTCATCCTATTTACCTCAGACCATTTCTCCAATTTGTCCAGGTCATTTTGAATGATGACCCTATCCTCCAGATTAGTCACAACCCCTCCCAGCTTGGTATCATCTGCAAACTTAATAAGCGTACTTTCTATACCAATATCTAAATCGTTGATGAAGATATTGAACAGAGCCAGTCCCAAAACAGACCCCTGGGGAACCCCACTTGTTATGCCTTTCCAGCAGGATTGTGGTCGGGGGGGGGGAGGTCGGGGGCAGCACGGCAGGTCTGGGGAGAAGGGGCTCGGGGCAGTGCGGCTGGCCCTTGCCCCCCCAGAGCAGCTTCCCATCCCCCCTTTCTTCCATCACCTCTCTTTCTCCAGGCCAACCCCACATTCCTCAACCCCCGCCCTCAGCTCTGCTTCTTGCACCTCCTTCTTCCCAGGCCCCCCTTCCTCCTGGCCAGCCCTGCAGCCTCTGACCTCCCGCCAGCTCTGCTTCCCACCCCTCCCCCTCCTCCTGGCCAGCCCCCCCCACTAGAGGCTCCTAGTGCCAATCGCACCCCACCTTCCAGTCATTCCCCCCGGCGCTGGCAGGCTTCAGTCTGGCGCCCAGCCGGAAAACTAGGAAATACCAGACATTGCACGTGTCGGGTACTTTCTGGATTTTTTTTTTTTTACCAGACAGAGAGCCCAAAAACTGGACTGTCTGGTAGAAAACCAGACACCTGGCAACCCTAAGAGTTTAACCCGGTGCAGGCACCAAGGGATAGGGAGACTGCCGGAACTTTGGGAACCAGAGACTGCGGGGTGGGGGTTTGTGGCCCAGAAGGGGGCTGAGAAACCTAAGAAAGACAGAGTAGGGGGAGCACCAGAAGGGTGACAGTCAGGGTGACCCTAGAACTCTGTTACAGACCAGCTGGTGGCTGCTGGAGGAGGAGGGAAAAATAGGGGGAAAGAGTCAGAGAGGAAGGGGCTTGTGCTGAGGGTGAGGGGACAGGAGCAGGTCAGGAGAAGAAAGGAGACGGCACCAAGGGACAGAGTGGAGGAGAGAGACAAATGCCAGGGGGGCAAGTGGAGACAACAAGGAAAAGGGCAGGAGGGAAAGTGTCAGTGAGAGGGGGGACAGGATGATGCTAGGAGAGGAGAGGGGAAGGGCTTTGGGGACTAGAGGGGAGAAGGGGACGTGCTGGGAGAAGGCTTGAAAGAAAGGGTGGGCATGAGGAAGGCAGGGATGAAGCAGAAGGGCAGACACCTGCAGGGGAGGGACCAGTACTAAAGGAGAGAGGCAGGGAAGGTGTGTAGAGAGAGGTGTTAGGAGAGGGGATGAGGATGGGTAGCTCACATGATCAGAGTGGGGCTACTGGAGGAGTGGGCACACGGGGAAGAGAAGGGCTGGTGAAGGGGGGCAGGTCTCAGGAAGGCTGAAGGCAGTGAGAAGGGCAGGAGTCAGGACAGCAGAGGTGGGTGAGAGGTTGGAGGGGGGCAGCAGGCACTTGGGCTATGTCTAGACTGCAGGCTTCTTTCGAAAGAGCCTCTTTCGAAAGCATCTTTCGAAAGAGCCTCTTTCGAAAGATCGCGTCTAGACTGCAGGCGGATCTTTCGAAAGAGAAATCCACTTTTTCGAAAGAGAGCACCCAGCGAGTCTGGATGCTCTCTTTCGAAGACGGCCTCTTTACATTGAAGAACGCCTTCTTTCGAAAGAGGAACTTTCGAAAGAAGGCGTTCTTCCTCGTGAAACGAGGTTTACCGCCATCGAAAGAAAAGCCGCGTTCTTTCGAAATAATTTCGAAAGAACGCGGCTTGAGTCTGGACGCAGGGGAAGTTTTTTCGGGAAAAGGCTACTTTTCCCGAAAAAACCCCTGAGTCTGGACACAGCCTTGGGGAGCAAGGGGAGGAGACAGGGCAGCAGAGGGGAAAGGTAGAGGTTTATAAGATACTTATTAATAATTTGGATGCCACAGTGGCACATCCAAACAAGCTATAAACTCAGTACTGGTGCATAACACAAAATTTATTGTGCTCATGGGAGGAAACTCTTAGAGGGGACACTTCCTCCAGCCTCTCCACCCCCCTGAGTTAGTCACACACATTGGGTTAATGCAATTGCAGGATAGTTGCATGGGGGGGTGTTGTTGAGGGCCAAACTAATCCCTATTGGTAAAAGGATGGTGGGAAAAGTCCGGGGGGGGGGGTCATATGACAACTTTTATTTCTGGTCATGTGTCCATATTGCCCCGAAAGTATTACCTCCAGAGGCGTGGCTAATGGGGGTCAAAGAGTACATTTTAAAAAATTCTTTGGTTGCACACCCTAAAGAAATGTGCTGTGCACGCCTATGATCCAGTATGATTCAGGAAGGCAGCACAGTAAGAAATTCAGCCTCTCATCTCCTTCTACAATCCCCTGCTCCCACCCCACACACATCCACCCCTCCTGGCAGCAGTTAAACAATTGCCAGATATAAATGCATTATCAAGTTCACATAGATATTCAGAAAAGTATCACCAAGTTGAGTGTAGAACTTCACCTTGCTTACTCACTTAAACAGATAAAAAATGAATTCTCCAAATAATTATAAAACAAGGTGAACTGGCAAAGTAGAATTGATAAACTGGAAATATTCATTATGTTTAAAGGATTCATAATCCTATTAGAAATCTATATAAAATGGAAGATTTTTATTTATTATATTTACACAAAATGTACACAAATTATGCAACAATCATTTTCTTCAGATCTCATGCCTTCAAAAATACCACATACTCCAACATTAAGAAAATATTTAGGATTCTTGTGGGATTCAATACACACACATTTTAGAGAATTATTTTGGAAGGGTCTGATCCAAAATTTTTTGAAGTCGCTGGAAAAGCTGTTACTGACTTTAACAGTATGTGGATCAGGCTGTGAGGGCAGAAATGGTCTTTCTGCCTTTGTCTCTTCTGGACACTGTGGATGATCACTTTTTGAATGGTATAGTGCTTATGCAAAGCCTTATGCAAGTGAGTAATTGTTATTTAGCTAAGGAGTCCCATATTGACTTCAAAAAGAACTTATATAATTGTGGAGCCTGAAGATTTCCAGCATTTAGAATTTTGTTTGTTTTTAATTTGGATGAGGACAGTGCAGTAGTCAATGAGGATTCAATAATGTCCTTTCTCTGGGCCCAATCCTTTAAGTGTTTGAGAAATGCTTATCATTTTCAACTTCCATTTGTATTTAAATGACAGTTAAGAATGTTCAGCATCTCACCCTTAATTATGGCGTCTTGGTCATTTTATATATTCAGCGCTTCATTCATAAGCTAAACTATCTGCTATCTCCTGTTGGACTACTCCTTCCACATGGAAGTTTTCATGGGTCTTTAATTCCAGTTCTAGCTGAGACCACTAATCTCACTCTGTTATTTAGCACCTCAAGCTGGACAGGAACTTGGCTATAGAAAGGAACAGCCAATGTTATAGTCATTATTAAACACAGAGACACCTTTTAAACTGTTCATAGTGATTTTTTATTAAATGGCATATTATTGGCACAGAGCCATTTTACATAAATATTTCTTGGTCAAGATCTAATAACATAGAACGTCCTGTATAACATTAAAAGAACCATATAACAAGATTTGTACATCAGATTACATTAAAGTAAGAAATTTAAGGTAGCTTAGTTTGAAAATTATTGTAGTGTATGACCCGAATCTTGCAGAAATATATAAAAATAAACCCTAAATACACACATTCAGAAGTTAGTCATCTATTCCAGATGTATGGTTTTCTTTTCAATAATCATAATTTCCTTCTAGTAAACCCACTTTCCTTCTGTTATATTCTGGAAGGGGAAAGGAAATATATTCACACACTGACAACCTTGTAACTATTAAGTTATCAATGTAATTCAGACTGTCCTTTTATCATCATTGTACCCCTTGCAATGAGCTGGAGGAACCCATAGATCTGAAATAGGCTTTGTCTACATTGCCGGCTTTTGCCAGCAGAGAGTATGCCAATTATGCACTGATTAGCATTTTGTCGTGCTTCATCTTCATAATCTATTTGAGCCTTTTTTTGCACAAGGGGTTTCCGTGCAAAAGCAAGCAGTGTGAATGTTTTCTTTTTGCTCAAAAAAAGGGAGTTTTGCGCAAAAAGGAAATGTCTCCACTGCTTGTAGACATAGCAATAGTAAAATATTGAGGACTGCTCTACACTACAAACTTAAGTTGATGGAACCTGTCTTATGTCTTCCTAATAATGTATGCGGCTACACTACTAGTTTCTTTCTGCCTACCTAACTCGCATGTGCAATGATTTAATTACTCCACTTCCATGAGAGGCATAGCACTGCATTTGATGTTGATGTGTCAAGAGCATGAATGATGCATGGGGGCACAAAGGGATATGTGTGCCCAAGCACAAGGGAGGGAATGGCAGGGGGCCAGCCAACAACTGTCAAAGAACTAAAGGGGGCTGGTGTCTGAAGCAGAGATTCATCCCCACCTCCGCACTCACAGGCAGTAGTGGGGCAAACAGAGAAACAACCCCAGCTCACTCCACTCTTCTGGTTGTGTTGTTCAGATGAAACTGCCACGAGACCCACCCATGGGAAGCAGAGAGGTGCAATTGGGTGAGCAAAGCAAGCAGGAGCCATGTTGCTACACCTGCCCTGCCACTGCCTGTGAGTGTGGGAGGGGGTGACCCCTGCTGCTGGCCCCTTGTCCCACTAGTCCCCTGGGCTACTTTGCTTGGGGGAGGAGGAAGAGGCAGGGCAGGGGCAGAGCAAAGGTGGGAAAGAGCAGGGGAGAGGTCAGAGTAAGGGTGGGAGAAGTGGGGCCATGGATGGGGGGGGGGGTTCTTGGCCCTTCCCCAGGCTGGGGGTGGAGGGGTTATGTGACTGGTGCCTCCTGCTTCCCTTCACCAGTGGCCCTTGCTTGTCTACCTCGATGAGGGACAGCAAACCAGTCCTGTCTTGGAGTGCCCTGAGTGCCCACACTTGGTACATCACAGCACTTGGCCATCAGCCCGGCTGCACTTGCCGGAGGCTGCCATCCGGGGAGGTCAATTGGGGGGCTGTCAGATCCAGGAGCCCCTGCAGGAGAGCTTCCACTCCGAGGAGCCTGCAGAACCATCCCAGTCCTCCCCATCAGGGGCTAGTGCCCCATTCCTCCCTCACCTCCTTCCATTTACCCCTCCCTAGCCTCCCTTCCTGATGTAAAAAATAAAGGACACGTGTTCAAAAATAGAAACTCTCTTTATTTAACAAAACTGGGGGAGGGGATTAACCTCTGGGGAGACTGGGAAAAGGAGGTGGGAGAGGGGAGGAGGAAACCTGGGAGGAAGGAGCTGGAAGAGGGAAGCCAGGGGAAGAAGGAGGAGGGGAAGTATAAAACTATGGTATGCCATATCTTCAGTACTGTGTACAGATGTGGTCTCCTCACCTCAAAAAAGATATTTTGGCCTTGGAAAGGGTTCAGAAAAGGGCAACTACAATGATTAGGGGTTTGGAATAGGTCCCATATGAGAGAGGCTAAAGATACTGGGACTTTTCAGCTTAGAAAAGAGGAGACTTAGGGGGGATATGAAAGAGGTCTATAAAATCATGAGTGGTGTGGAGAGGGTGAATAAAGAAAAGTTCTTCATTAGTTCCCATAATAGAAGGACTAGAGGACACCAAATGAAATGAATGGACAGCAGCTTTAAAACTAATAAGTGAAAGTTCTTCTTCACACAGCACATAGTCAACCTGTAGAACTCCTTGCCACAGGAGGCTGTGAAGGCTAGAACTATAACAGAGTTTAAATGAGAAGTTAGATAAATTAATGGAGGTTGGGTCCATGGAGTGCTATTAGCCAGGAGGAAGGAACGGTGTCCCTGGCCTCTGTTTGTGGAAGGCTGGAGATGGATGGCACGAGACAAATCGCTTGGTCATTGACTTTGGTCCATCCCCTCCGGGGTACCTGGTGGTGGCCTCTGTAGGCAGACAGGCTACTGGGCTAGATGGACCTTTGGTCTGAGCCAGTACGGCTATTCTTATGTTCCTATGTTCTAAGCTAAGGGCTCAGGGTCGGGGGTCTCACTGGACCAACTTGATTTTCATGCCAACCTGCTTCTGGGTTCGCATGTGGCCTTTGGTGGCCAGGCTGGCAGCTATCCTGCCCTAGACGGCCGCATTCCTGTGCCTAGTGCGGAGGTCGTGGATGTTGGGGGCCTCCCCCCAAACCTCGATGAGGTCCACGACCTCCAAACTAGACTAGGAGGGTTTCCACCTCTTGTGGCCCCAGGCAGGCTCCTGGGAGCCGCCAGCCTGGTCCTGGGAAGAGGCGGACGGCTGGGTGGCAGTGAGTGGCTGGCTCATGCCGTGCCAAGTGCAGGGTCTACTAGCTGGCTGCTGGCAGGCTTGCAACTGGCACGGGCACTGTAGCCAGACCGTGCCCCTTTAAGGGCTCCGGGGCCGAGAGGGGGGCAGAAAAGTTTCCCTGGTTTGTCCCAGAGTGGCCACCAGGGCAACCTGGGAAGGGCTAGCCTCCAACTAGTTTGAATTAAGTGGCTACACTGCCCTTAATTCGAACTACTTAATTCGTACTAGGCGTTAGTCCTCGTAGAATGAGGTTTACCTTGTTCGAATTAAGCACTCCTCTAGTTCGAATTAAATTAAATTCAAACTAGCGGTTTGCATGTGTAGCCGCTATTAAAGTTAATTCGAACTAACGGTTGTTAGTTCAAATTAACTTTGTAGAGTAGACATACCCTAAGATATTAGAGGGAAGCATCCATTTTATTAAGCCTAGTGGAAAGACTAAAGAAGTTAGGCATGTTCTGTGTAGAGAAAATCTGGGTATGTCTACACTAGCTCGTTAGTTCAAGCTAAGTAGGCAAATGAGGGCAACCGGAGTTGCAAACGAAGCCCGGGATTTAAATATCCCAGGCTTCATTTTCATGTTCCCGGGTGCCGCCATTTTTAAATCCCCCTTAGTCCGAACTCCGTGCCCGCGGCTACATGCGCCATGGAGTAGGTAGTTCGAATTAGAAAACCCTAGGTAGATCCCTAGGTAGATCTCTAATTCGAACTACCTACTCCATGACGCATGTAGCCGCGGGCACAGAGTTTGGACTAAGGGGGATTTTAAAATGGCGGCACCTGGGAACATGCAAATGAAGCCCAGAATATTTAAATCCCGGACTTCATTTGCAACTCCGGTCACCCTCATTTGCCTACCTACCTCGAACTAACAAGCTAGTGTACACATACCCTCTGAGTGTGCAGACACAATGGCTACGTCTACATTGGCATCCCTTTCCGGAAAAGGGATGCTAATGAGACGAGTCGGAATTGCAAATCCACGGGGGATTTAAATATCCCCCGCGGCATTTGCATTTACATGGCTGCCGCTTTCAAGTAGGAATAAGAAATCCTCCGGAAAAGGGCTTATTTTCCGGAGAATCGCAACTAGACTGGCGCTTTTCTCCGGCAGCCATGTAAATGCAAATGCTGCGGGGGATATTTAAATCCCCCGCGGATTTGCAATTCCGACTCGTCTCATTAGCATCCCTTTTCTGGAAAGGGATGCCAATGTAGACGTAGCCAATAAATTTAACTGTTACATAAATGGATGCTGTAAATAGGACATGCCTCCCAATCCTGATGTTAACCATTATTAAACAAAAAGTTGCTTTATTAATAGAAATGTTTAACCTAAGTATTGTGCAAAACTTTACCTTTGTTTAACCACACATGTTCCCTCTGAATTTACTAACTAATGGGGTCTGAGCCTTTAAGAGGCCCTGCCAAAAGAACTAAGATGACTTCTAGAGCCTTCTGATATATCCTGAAGTCAGGAGTGGAGAAAGAAAGGATCTACAAAGCCCAGCTGTGGCTTCTGCGGTCCACTAAGCCAAAAACAAACCTGACTTTGCACAAAGAAATATAATTTTAAATTTGCAGTCTGTGCATCTCAGAGAATCCCTGCTGATTGACTCCTCCTGAAAAGACTTTTTGTAGCGCTATGAGAATTTATCTGCATTTGGCAGCTCCAGCACTGTAGGGATCAGCATTCAGAAAGAGAGCTGACCCAGCACTGCCTTCCAAGAACAGCCAGGAGGACTCCAGATGAGGGAACCAATGAACTTGATTGGAGGTATGAGAGGCCTCTGCCCTACATTTGGATGACTTTTCTTTAAGTCAGCCAGCACAACACTTCATCTCAGAATATTTAACCCCAGCCTACATTCTGCATTGGCAATATGTTAGGCTTTGGAGAAGTTTCTGAGCCTTTTAATTGTAAGATTTATTAAATTATTATTTAATCTGAATCTATCCTTCCCCAGATCCTGTTCCCAATAAAGCTCCTCCCATTTTGTTTTAGTTATTTTTGATGTGTCATTCCTTTCCTGCAGTTTGTTTTATTTACCTTATTGTCTCCCATGAACTGGGTTTCACGCTCCTTGCCAGCCTGTAGTATTGATTTTTTGCCAAGACGCATGACCACTGTGTTTCTGGCACAGAGGAATCATTCTGAGTGGAGGCACAAAGCCAGGACCCAACTTGTACGAGGAGAAGGTCACAAACCTCTGAGAAGTAAAAGGGACAAACCTTAAGCCAACACTTTAGGGAAAGGCTACATATGAAAAGTGGCAATGGAAACAGTTGCCAGTGAAATATCGTGCAGATATTCAAGGCTGAACTAAACATACATTTAGTAGGGGCAGTAGAGTTGTATTGGAAACAATCATATCGGGAAAAGGATTATGTAACTTATCATAGGTTTTTTTCCGAACCAAATGATTACATAGTCCATTATAGTGCAGACTGATGGACATGAACTCAGTTATTTGCATCTTTACTGAATAACATAAAAGTCTAATAAATATTCCTGCATATTGAAGATGATAAAAGGCTATTGCACTACTGACTTGGCCAATTCTTACCAGCTAAGGATACCAGCTTTTGTAGAGAAACTGTTCAAATTTGTTGCTGCATGCAGTCTTTATTGAGTGCAGCAAAATGGGGTGAGAATTGTGGGTCAGAAAGAAGCTAGTTACTGATTCCTAGTTCTCAGAGGGTATGTCTACACAGCAAAGTTATTTTGGAACAACGGCCATTATTCTGAAATAACTATGCAAGCATCTACACACCCATTCCATTATTTTGAAATCATTTCAAAATAACGGGAGGCTTATTCCAAAATCTGTAGGAAGAATAAAGCCTATTCCAAAATAGCTATTTCAAAATAAGGCGTGTGTAGACACTCCACCTCTGCTATTTTGAAATAGCCCCTCACCAGGGCCATTCTAAGTTATTCCTCCCCAGTACCTCCTGGGCTCTAAATTGAGATAGCATGTCTACATTAAGGAAGCCTGCCTCAGAGTAATTTTTAAGCTTCTCTGCAGTGTAGATGTACTATTTCAAAATGAGCTATTTTTGAATAACTATTCCAAAATAGCTTATTTCAAAATAAGTGTGCAGCGTAGATGTGCCCAGAGTGACTCCATACTAGTCCTGGCTTAGCGCAGAATGATCTGGAACTGCTGAAAATTATGCCAGCTGGTACCAGGCCCCAAGGGGCCATCTGGTAGCAGAGAATTGTTGGTGTGTAACAGTGCTTCACCGATAAACCCTCCTGCTCCAGCATAATTCCTATACTTCAGCAATGACAATCCCCATTGCTATTTGTTTACCCAATGCTTTCTTCCATAGGATCGTAGGACTGTAAGGGAACATCTATACTGTGGGCTAAAGTCGAGTTAAGATATGCAACTTCAGCTACATTAATTGCGTAGCTGAAGTCGAAATACCTTAATTTGGCTTTTGGCACTGTCTACAGGGTTACAGAAGTGAGTAAGAAGCCCATTATTTTGAAATATTGGACTTGCTATGTAGACGTGCACTCTGTTATTTCAAAATAACACGAGTTGTTTTGAAATAAGCGTGCAGTGTAGGCATAGCCTCGGAGACTCAAAATGTCATCCAATATATTTTCTTGCACTTATGGCAGGACTAAGTATTATTTAGATCATCCCTGACAAGTGTTTGTCTAACCTACTCTTGAAAGTCTCCAATGAGAGAGATGCTACAACCTCCTTAGGCAATTTATTCCAGTGCTTAACAGTGTACCCTCTAAACTGCATGGTAGCACAGGTTCACAGTTGATTAATCAGCCCCGCCCACTTAGTCAGCTCCCTTCAAGGAGCCCTGAGCTTCTGACTGGGAGGGACTGATTAATCATCTGTGAAGCTATGCTGCCCTGCAGTTTAGAGGAAACATTGATGCTTAACCACCCTGATAGTTAGGAAGTTTTTAATAATGTCCAGTCTAAACCTCCCTTTCTGCAATTTAAGGCCATTGCTTCTTGTCCTATCATCAGAGGTTAAGGAGAAGAATCCCTCTCCCTCCTTCTTGAACAGCTTTTTAGCTACTTGAAAATGCTTATCATGTCCTCCTTCAGTTTTCTCCTTTCCAGACTAACCAAATCCAGTTCTTTCACTCTTTTTCCATAAGTCATGTTTTCTAGACCTTAATGATTTTTGTTGATCTTCTCTGGACAATCTTCAATTTGTCCACATCTGTCTTAAAATGTGGCATCCAGAACTGGACACAATACTCCGGCTTTGGCCTACTCAACGCAAAGTAGAGTGGAAGAATTACTTATGGTGTCTTGCTTATTACACTTCTGCTGATATAGCTCAGAGTGATGTTCATTTTTTTCACAACAGTGTTACACTGATGAATCATATTTAGCTTATGGTCCACTATGACCTCTACATACCTTTCTGAAGTATTCCTTCCTAGGCAGCCACTGTGTATAACTGATTGTTCCTTCCTAAATAGAATATTTTGCATTTATCCTTATTGAATCTCATTCTATTTATGTCAGACCATTTCTTCAGTTTGTCAAGATTATTTTGAATTTTAATTCTCTCCTCCAAAGCATTTACACATACATTTAGAACTCTGTGTAACAGAGACCTGGAGGGCTGACTGGATATTTCTCTTTTAATAAAACAAAAGTATCTAATTTAACGACAAAGGAGAAGGAAAGTTTTCATTCAATGTGGTTAACAATATTTACCACACAGTTTTTACATGTATCCCAATAAACTTTCATAGCAAAGACCACTCCGGGGGAACTCTCGGCGCTCAGTTTAATAGGATCAAACTGTATCTTTGTATGTTTAATGTTTTGGTGGATGTTTATGTTTCTAATACAAGTCATAGAAAAAATTGGGATTTTTAAATCAATAAAACATACTCTTGAAAAGTTTATCTCAGTCTCAGAATTTTGTTTGAAAATCTTATTTTATCAATATTAATATTATGTTTATTGCACATTGCATTTGGTGAGCTATATGAGAAAAAAATCTATTTCCCCCTTGTTTTCTTTTTATCTTAGTTCACAGCTCTGCCTGTTTGGGAGTAGATGACAGAAGCATTGACATTTCCATAAGCCAATGGCACTATTCAGTAGCATAGACTGAGAGGTAGACTTGACTGCCTAGACAGCTTCATTTGATAACTTTACTGAGTGATTTGCCAACTCGTGGTAAACTTAAAACCCACAAAATGTATTTTTGAGCACTGTATATGATTAACAATGTAAAGTCACTCTGTTAATATTTGCATTGTAGGAGCACACTACTGGTTGGACCTCCATGATCTGGTACCGTGGGGCCTGACAGGTCCCAAACAAGGGAGTTTGCCAGACCAGGGGAGATCAGAGTTCTTCCTTGGATGCCAGTCTCCTGATCAGCTCCCCTTCTAACTGACAGCCCCCACTCCTAGCCCTCTGTGGCGCCCTGCCAGTGTGTGCTCCAGTCCCTGGGGCAGCTGGGTTGTGCTCCTGGTCCGCTGCACTCTGCTGCCAGCCTGTAGCAGACAGTGGCTGGGCTCTTCTGGTCCATGGATATTGCTGGTCCAGAGATCCCAAACCAGAGAGTTTCAACCTTTATCACTTTCAGGAGAAAAAAAGTTATTTATCACTTAAAACTGTAAACATGTTTTTAGTCACCAAAATACAAAAGTTGTGTGTTAGAAGTAAAAAATTTAAGTCCGAAGGATAATTAGAAAAAAACCTAATTGCATTTAGGTAAATTCAGGTGCCTAACTGCAACTCTGTGAGCAAACTAGAAAGGAAAAAATAATTCCAATTCACAAAGGTTCCAGTAAAACTTCTCCCACCAAAAAACTGTGAAACAGAACAAATTCTTACTGATCATTCATGTTGATTTTATCTCAAAATGTACTGAGAGTTGCTGGTTTTACAAAGAAACCCCTTCATGTAAGACACAAACACCACAGAAAGAAAGGTTTGGCTATACTATATAAAGACCTAGTCCTGCAAATTCATGAGTACATGAGCAATTTTTATTTGGTGCAGTCGTCACATTTAAAGTAAATGTTTTGAAGATCTGACCCTAATAAGGCACTTAGACCTGTGTCATCAGCAGATGGGATTGAACTGAGGAGCCACAGCCTCATGAGGCAAAAGCCAACTACTAGCTCTTAGCCAAGGTAGAGCATTCTTGACTTGCCCATTCTCAGTGGGCTCACTGCCTCTGGATTACATAAAGATAGAAGGAAAACATTCAGTCTTCTGTGTGCACTTATCTATGGAAATTGCAATAAAGCATTTTCTCTTAGGCCGTGTCCAGACTCAGGGTTTTTTTCGGGAAAAGTAGCCTTTTCCCGAAAAAACTTCCCCTGCGTCCAGACTCAAGCCGCGTTCTTTCGAAATTATTTCGAAAGAACGCGGCTTTTCTTTTGATGGCGGTAAACCTCATTTCACGAGGAAGAACGCCTTCTTTCGAAAGTTCCTCTTTCGAAAGAAGGCGTTCTTCAATGTAAAGAGGCGGTCTTCGAAAGAAAGCATCCAGACTCGCTGGGTGCTCTCTTTCGAAAAAGCGGATTTCTCTTTCGAAAGATCCGCCTGCAGTCTAGACGCGATCTTTCGAAAGAGGCTCTTTCGAAAGATGCTTTCGAAAGAGCCTCTTTCGAAAGAAGCCTGCAGTCTAGACATAGCCTTACTGACATGGACAGTCCAGTACTATTGGAATAAATATGTATTAATTTGTAAAGTACATTTTTACATTTCTAAAGAGGTATAATGGAATTCAGGTACTCACATAGGGTATGTCTACACTACCCCGCTAGTTCGAACTAGCGGGGTAATGTAGGCATACTGCACTTGCAAATGAAGCCCGGGATTTGAATTTCCCGGGCTTCATTTGCATAAGCGGGGAGCCGCCATTTTTAAAACCCCGCTGGTTCGAACCCCGTGCAGCGCGGCTACACGGGGCACGAACTAGGTAGTTCGAACTAGGAACTCTCGGCGCTCAGCTTCATAGGATAAAACTGTTTGAACTACCTAGTTCGTGCCCCGTGTAGCCATACCCATACATAGCTAATGGCTAAGCCACATATTTACATCACAGCTATTATTTTGCAAATGACAAGATTAGTAACAGGAGTGCTTGTATAAATGTCTTATACATAGATTGAAAAGTAAACCCTCTAAGATTCAAATGTATATGCCGAAATTATTGTCAATAGCTGCTTTAATAATTTTCAAGAAGTTTTCACAACACTTAATCATAAACTGTAGGGGTCACTTTAAAGAGTTAAAAGCTTTGAGCAAAAGGAACTTTTGCCTGAACGGGAGCAGAATAGTATTTCCGCAAGAAGCACTGATTTTTTACAGTAGGAAGTCAGTGCTTTTGCGGAAATTCAAGCAGCCAGTGTAGACAGCTGGCAAGATTTTCCGGAAAAGCGGCTGATTTTCTGGAAAAACTGCCCAGTCTAGACACAGCTTATGTGTGTGATAACCAATGATTATCTTTAATTAATATCTAGTATAAATCTTGTCCCAAGCACTCATTCTGATTTTGTGGTCTTAAAGAAAGGTATATTCTTCAGTAATCATTGTAATATCATCTATTCATCAGTGAGTGAGGTAATATTTTTATTAAACCAAATTTTAATGAGTAGAGATTGCTGTTTGTATTTATAAAAAGCATTGCCTCACCTACCTTGTTTCTCTAATATCCCAGGAACCACATAGCTACAATAACATTACATCCCTACTTCTCACTGTTGCAAGGACCCCTACTGAATTCTGGACATAAGGCTTTGATACAGAGATCACTGCTCCCCGCCTCCCCTCCCACTTTCAGTATTTTGAAAATACTTTGATTCTGCAGACTCAAGTAAAAGGAAAGCCAAATATGTATGCTTCAGATGCTTTCTTTTGTCTTCCAAATCAATGTAAAAAAACACCAGCCCTCAAAGCAGCTGTGATTTTTATAATAAAATTTTGCAGGCAATTAGCTTGTAATGTAGAATAATCTGTTTAGGCAATTTAAATTGGACAAGATGTTGATGTTTTAAGGCAACTACTGCTCAATCTCTGTTTTCTACTGGTGTGTTTACTATGCATAAAGTATTGCAGATTCATACTATGCAACCTGTACTGTTTATTACAGCACAGCAAGTCCCTGTTTGTAGGGGCAATTACCATTAGGATGGAGAGGAATAATAGTAGAGATTGTTCTTTGTATTTATAAAACATAAAAGATGGAAATGCTGGAAAAGTATCTACTGAGTTTGCTCAATAACTGCCTTCCATAAAGGAGTTTCACTCTGCATTAGATTATGCAAATCCACCATAACCATTGCATTTTATTGTGCATACAAAGTCATGGTATGTGCCATAACCACTCCTGAAACTGAGATCAGGAAAAATATCTGCTTGATATTAAACAAAATGGTTCAGCTGAAGAAGCCTAAAAACCATGAAAACCAACATGGCCTTTACATTCTGAGATAAAAGAAAGACATTACAAAGAATTGAGTGTAAAGTTACATTAAAGTGCATTTTCAAATGCACCAAAGAAATAACAATTTTTTTTAAAAAGCCAAATGTGGCTGATCTAATTTGCTGCACCTCTGCTAAAAATTTACACCAAAGGCCCACTTTAAACTCAGAGCAGAGGAACTCAGAATTTAGGGTTCAGAGCAGGGTTTAGGATTGGAGTGAAGCACAGGGGCTGGAAAGCAGTTCCCATGCTATGAATCCCCAGCTCAAGTAAAGCAGCCACAGTAAGCTCCTCCCTCTGCAGCCTTGATACAGGGGTTGTACAGGGAAATGAGGCTGTGAAGAGAAGATGTAAGTAGTGTATAGCAAGGGATGACTCTATAAAAATGTAGCGAATGTATTAATTTAGATGAGCCCAAAGTGTCAAAGGCGTTAACATAACCCAGTCACTGTCTAACATTAAACAGTTTCTAACAAAGTTTGGTGTTTGGTATACCTCAGCCTGCTTAGTACCATCTCAAAAACATCACTTAACATCTTTAACCTTTCATTAAAGATACAGACAAGAAAGAAAAATAGTTGAAGTATTTGACATGTAAGGCTTATTTAAATTACTATATATTTTAGAGAATTTGTCTGTCTATCCATTTGGGTGTTCAATAATTCCTCCTAAATGGTAAGAATTAGGACCACAAATTCGGTATATAGCTTCCTCTTATCATAACTTAAAGCAAGGTCAGGGTTTGGTTGTGCAAAGGAAATGGGATGTGGCTGGAATAAGATTGCTTCTCATAAAACCAAACAGAAAAGAGACAGAATCACCAGGCAGGTGAAAAGAGTTGGCTGGAGGCATCCTCTTCCATCTGGGGCTGTTGCAATTCTGAGCCTCCCATCCCAGGCACGGTTTAGAGATGAGAGAGTGAAGCCCCTCCCCCCAATTTGTACAGGGACCAGAGAGTGAGGGGAAAGTGAACAGTTTGCTTCATTCCTGACTCTGTCTGGGAAGCCTAGGGGCAGACAGGTTGTGAACTTGAATCTTGCTCCCTAATAGGGACAGGAAAAGGAAGAGCAAGTAGACCTTATATACATCTCAAGTGTGGGGGATGTCAGCCTCCTCACTCTCCCTACACACACACACACACACACACACACACAGAGTCTCCAGCCCTGAGTCTGTATTTTTGAATAATACAAACATTTAAATAAAGCATGCACATTTTCCTTTTATTTCCCCTTAGCTGAATTAAGGACCCGAACAATACCAGGTAAATGTGCTAATAATTTATATTTTACCATTGTTCCCTTTATCTCCATATGGAAAGATTTTTTTAAAGGAATAACCTTCTTATATGACAGTGTCTTAGATAAAAACTTAAAAAACAACAAATCATCCTGCAGCATCTTAGAGACTAAAAAAATGTAGACTAAAAAAATGTAAAAAAAAATGTAGATGGTATCATGAGCTTTCCTGGGCACAACCCACTTCTTCAGATGAATGGAGTTAAGGGATCCAGGTTGCAAAATAAATAGTAGAGAAAGAGAGGGGATTGGGAGGGAAAGAGAAGGAAAAAATGGGAAAATTGTCAATTAGAGTGACAATGCTAAATGAAGTTGATAGAGTGGATTCTAAGTACTCTTAAGTACCTACTTAGCTTTTTATGTCATTAGGATATGGAATGTAGTGGGTAATCCAGTTAAGGTTTTTGTTTAAACCTCTATTGCAGGTATCAAACTTGTAAATGAAATTAAGTTCTGCAGTTTCCCTTTCAAGCTGGCAACTCTGTGATCCATTAATGAGTGTCCAGGGCCAATTAAAATATTCCCCAACAGGTTTCTGTGAGTTACCTTTTTGAATATCTGATTTGAATATCCATTAATCCTTTGTCATAGACACTGTCCAGTTTGGCCAATATACATGGTAGAGGGGCATTGCAGGCACTTGATCTTGTAGAAGCTGATGTACTTGTCTGGCTCTGTCAATCTGTTTTTTTATTTCACTTCTTCAGATGGGTATTTTAGTTTTAAGAATACTTGATACAGATCCTGTAGTTGTTTGTCTCTGCCTGTGGACTGGAGTAAATCCAGTTGTATCTTAGGGCATGGCTATAGACAACAGATTAGGAAATGTATCTTCAAAACTAGAGGCATGTCATCTTGTATGGTATTAAGGATGGTAATAACTATCATTTCTGAGGAAAAAATAAGCTAGTTAAAATGAGCTTGGACTGTCTTTGTTGCTGCTGTTGTTAAAGTCCAGTCCCATTTCTTAGAAGATGAACCAAGATGAACACCACAAAAGAGGAGAGAAGAATAACACACAGAAAATGCAGCTTCTGTCTTTGGTGTGGACTCTCACTTGTAGCCTCTCTGATGGAAACACAGAGACACAGCACATGTTCTGTGAGACCTGGCAAACTAGTACCATCATTAGACTGTTTACAGCATTGCATTTCTGGTTACAGGCACACAGCAGTGTTGCAAAGTATACAGCCTTGGCCACAAACAGATTATTGTTGGAGGAAAATGAAGAAAGAAAAGAGAAGAAATAAGGTAGAGAATGAAAAAGATACATGGGGATGGGGATGGAGGAGGAGACAAAATCTCACATCCCATGGGTTTGTTAGGAGTTAGCTAGAGCCAACAGTGCCAATATCATCTGGGCACCTCTCTCCTTCATGGTTTCCTCAGGACTAAAATCATGAAAGTCTCAGGAGGTGGTGGGGGTGGCAGTCATAAATTATATCAGTAGGGCCTTTTTTGTTTGTATAAACCTTCATTCACTTTTTACAGCTAACATCACAGAGTGAACATGTAGGTCCAATTATTACGACATCGATGAGGTATGTTTTAGAGCAGCTGTAACATAATAGGGACCAAATTAGCCACAGTAGCAAGCGGCCACAAATGGCTCCCCTCACTTGTGCCCCCATCAGTTGAGGACTGATGACTAATGGCTGGTCTACACCCCAGAGACATAGAAAAATCCACACCTCAGAGATACAGTTAAGTGGACCTAACCCCCTGGTATAGAAAGTGTGAGGTTAACTGAATTCTTCTGATCAAGCCACTGCTTCTTGGAGAGGTGTTCCTCTCACAATATAATCACGTTTTAATCTCTCACCTTAAAAATACCCACCCACCATGACTTCATTTGCCTCTCTAACTGCAACCCTATCTCTCTTCTGTCTCTAAGCTCACTGAACACTCTGTTTGCAATTGTTGTCTGGAGTTCCTTTCCTCCAATTCTATTGTAAGACCCTCTCCAATTTGACTTACATGCTTTCAATTCCACTGAAACTGCTCTCGCTGGAGTTTCTAATGACCTCTTCCTACCCAAGACTCAGAGCCAGTAACCTTATCCTCATCTTCCCTGACCTGTCAGATGCCTTTAACATGGCTCATCATGCTTTTTTTTCCCCTTGAAATCTTGTCCTCCAGTAGCTTGTGTGACCCTCTTCTCTGGTGCTCCTACCACTTCCATTTTTCAGTATGTTCTTTAGAGGGAGCTCCAACCTTATGGAGAATTCCACTAGAGTTCTGACCTTGGTTCCTTTCTCTTCTGCCTCTACACCTTATCTCTGGGCTATCTCATGCCCAAAGAAATTCAGCTACTGGCTCTGTAATGAGGACTCACAGATCTACTTCTCTCTCCTGACCTTCTCCTCCTATCCAAATTAAAATCTTACCCTGCCTCTTTCACATCTCATTGAGGATGTTTAGCCAGTTGTCTAGAATATCTTCATCATCTCATACTCCATAGGGCTAAAATAGAGGTATTAATCTCCCCCATCTCCTCCCTTTTTGATCAATGTCAGCACCAGCCCACTGCAAAATCCTACCTCAACACGTCATCGTGTTGCAGAGGTGACCCTGGCCGTCTGACAGCTATGGTAGTGGGGCATATGCCCTGATAGGTCTAACCATGCTACAAAGGTGTCAGACTATCCAACCCAGGGAGGGGATTGCTCTCTCAGTTTTTCCCTATCCTTAGAGGTTGGAGGTTAGCTAAGTTTGAGGAGGTACATACACCTGCCCACTTAGCCAGTGGGATGGCTTGAAATCAATGGCTAAAACAACACGTGTAAATGGGTTTCAGTCCCCTGAGTGTCATTGAACCATTCTACAGTGGCAGAGTGGAAATTGAGTGATGAGAGGCTGACAAAACTAGGTCAACATGGAAAAGGTTTCTAGGTCAACATGGAAAAGGACAACGCTTGCTGTGTGTACTTACAATTGTAGGTCACTGGCAAGGGATTAAACATTAAACCATCTCATGGAGGAAAAGAAAAGGATAATATGCGACATCCTCGGTGTCTGCGAAACCCGACAAAAGAAGGAGTTGGAAGTCAACTGGAAGGATGGAAGCACTGTAAGGCTCAGAAAGGGACACAGTGCTAGAAACGTTGTGGGAGTTGGATTTATCATCACTAGGGACTGGTCTTTGAAAGTTATATCATGCCAGTTAATATCATCACGTATTGGATGTGCTTCATCTTCAGATGGAGTCAAAGACTACCTTCAAGGTAATCCAGGCCTATGCCCCACAAGTGCAAGTGAGGACGAAGAAGTGGAAGAATTCTACCGAGAGCTCGAAAGAACCCTCACGCAAAAATCCACTTACACTGTCACGATAGGAGACTTTAACACCAAGTTTGGTTGAGGGAAAGCTGTCGAAAAGTTCATAGGGAGATATGGCACTGGTGAAAGAAATGAAAGAGGAGAAAGGTTAGTAGTGATGGCAGAAATGAAAGAACTGTACGTGGCAAACACCTGATATAAAAAGAAGATCACAAAAAGGTGGATGTGGATCACAATAAACATGAAAAACAAGAATGAAATTGACTATATTTTAGTCAATAAAAGGAGCATCATTCAAGACGTCTCTGTGGTGCATCCTTTTAACATTAGCAGTGACCATTGCTTGCTTAGAGCGAAGTTGATTTTCAACGAAGTGGTGGAAAAGAAGGCATTACAGATGGCAAATAGGAAACAGCAGCTGAAGACATTCGATGAAGCAAAGCTGAAGAAAGCAATTTCTGGGTTTCACTAGAGCCAGATGGAAAAGTGTGATGAGGACTACAGTATCTTTGCTGACAAGCTGATATATTGCTTAAAAGCAGCTGAAATTGAAAAGTTGAAGGCGGTGAAGGGAAGAATCTTGAAGGAAACAAAAAGCCTGCTGGAGAAGTAGAGAAACATGAAAAGGAGCTCGGATAACAATATCTAGTACTCCATTCTATGCAAGCTTATACGGCAAAAGTTGAAGGATGACTTTGAAAACTTCTGGAAAGAAAAACTTCTCAAAACAGCTGAATCACACAAAAGCTTCAGAACACGCAAGCGGGAATTGACGCAGTATAGACTGAGTGTAACAGCATTGAAGAACAAGGATAGAGAGACAGTAATCGACAGAGCAGGGATGGAGGAGGTCTATAAGGACTTCTATACAGAACTATTCAAATCAAGAATCAATGTTCCTCTCCCAACACCCCAGGAGTCAGAAGAACGTGTCCCCCCAATAATCATCAGCGAAATCCGAAATGCACTATACCAGATGAAGAAGGGAAAAGCTCCTGGCAAAGATGAAATAATGTCAGAAATGATTTCTGCAGGACGCGAAAAAGTTTGGAAGGCCCTCACTTTAAGATTCAGTCAATATCTTGAAGAAGGAAAAATACCATCAAGCTGGAAGGCGTTGAATATCATCTTGCTGCACAAGAAGGGCGATTGAGAAAATCTTAAGAATTACCACCCTATATGACTACTCTCTCATATTTACAAGCTCTTTACAAAGGTGATAAACTGACTTTCACAGAGCTTGGATGAACAACAACCAAGAGAGCAGGCAGGGTTTCAAAGAAATTTCAGCACGATCGACCATATATTTACCCTTAGCCAGCTCCTTTAAAGAGCGAGGGAATACAAACTTCCACTGTGCATTGCTTTTGTCAACTGTGAAAAGGCCTTTGATATTGTCGAGTTCAACGTAATATTAAGGCGCTCGCAGAGTAGGGCATTAACACGCAATACATCAATTTGTTGAAGGAAGCGAATACTGGATGTACAACAGATATTACTCTCCTCGAAACTCCCCTCCGTATTCCAATTGAGAAAGGCGTGAAGCAAGGAGATACGATTTCTCTGAAACTATTCACTGCATGCCTCGAAATGGTTCTGAACAAGATCAATTGGAGGAGTGGTGTCAACATAAATGGAGAACGATTATCTCATCTCAGATTCGTGGATGACAGAGTATTAATTGCTGAAAGCACCAACCAATTACAGAGCATGCTACAAAGACTTGACAAGAAAAGCAGTCAGGTCGGTCTGAAAATGAACCACTGCAAAACGAAATACATGTAATCATGCGTCTTACAAAAAGCCCAAATAATGATAACAAGAGAAGAAATCGAAGAGGTGGAACAGTACATATATTTGGGCCAAGAAGTTAATATGCGCCAAGACCTGAACGGAGAACTCTCGCGAAAGAGTGTGCATTCAATTCCATCAAGGATGTGGTCAAAGGAAAAATCGATAAGAACACACGTACAAATATCTTCAATTCAACAGTGCTGCCAGCCATGTTGTATGACAGTGAAATGTGGGCACTGACAAAGAGAGAAGAGCAGAGTCCATTGGCAGTTGAAAGGGCAATGGAGCAAGCTATGCTGGGAATTTCCCTTCTGGATCGTATTCCAAATGAAATTATCAGAGAACTCAGCGGTGTGAAAGATATTATTATGGAAAGCAGACATAACAAAATGTGATGGCAGGCCACACAACACAGCTCACGGACAATAGGTGGACCGCAATTATTACTGCGTGGTACCTGCGAGAACAGAAAAGACCACCCAGTCGGCCTCCAAGAAGATGGGAAGATGACATTGTTAAATGTTTTGGATGAATGTGGAGAAGAAAAGCAAGAGTGCAAGAAGAATGGTGGACATGTTGTGATTGGCACAATCTTAACGATAGCTGAAGACCAATTGATCTAGGTGATCCAGGTCAACATCAGCATCCTGCCTGCTACTCTGGCCCATAAACTGGGTACAGGCAGTCCCCGGGTTACATGAATCCAACTTACGTCAGATCCCTAGTTACACACGGGGGGGGCGCAGCTAGTGCGGGGTGCCTCCCCCACTGTCACCGCCTCTGGCGGCGTGGGGGGCGCTTCCCCCCAGCAGACCAGGGAGATGCGGAGCTAGCGCTTCCCCCCCCCCCAGCAGACCAGGGAGACGCGGAGTGGCTTTTCTCTCCGCGGAGGACGCGGGTCTGCTGGGGGGAAGAAGACACCAGCCAAAAGGGGGCACCCCAGAGCGGAAAAATTAATTTCCTAGGGAACAGCAGGAGCAGCAGGCAGAGAGACCCATTGTGTTACAGTCCCCACCTTGGGAGCAACAGCTCTTTCCCTCTTCAGCACTATAGCTGCAAGTATTTTGTTAGCGTCACGTGAAATTAACAAGTCCCTTCCAGCCTTGCAGAGGTGAAACTGAAAAATTACCCAGTGGTGTGGGTGGGCAAGAATGGGGAGGAGCAGGGCAGAAGGGAAGAGGGGATAAGCCCCAACCCCACACTCTGGCTGGAGCGGAGCAGGGTAAGCCCCGAGGGGATGGGTCTGGTTGCAAAGTGGGTGAGTGGACAATGAGGACCCACCTGTGACTAAACTCCTGTTCCCAACACAGAATTTTTCTTTAAAATTAATCCTGTGGATAAATTCACACACACACACTTCACAGGAAGGGATTTCCATTTTCTGCTGAGCAGAATACAACAACAGCTTTGATTGTATCAGTATTTCACTGTGCTCTCCAATGACTACTGATTACACTTAATACCCATTTCACTGAACCATCTGTAGCAAATTCTATTTGGAACAGTAATATGCATTGAATAAACTTATTTTAGTTATAAAAAACAAATATTCTGACTATTAAATGAATAACTGGGATCTTTCAGGTACCCCAAAAGGAAGATTTGGATATAGCATGAAACATTGAAACTTATGATCAATTTTTAATTACAATATCAACCAAAAAAACCTTCATATCAAAACAGTATGTGTTTTTCTTAGAATAAGGAAGTTGTATGAGAATCAGGGTCTTTTCCACCTAACTCCAGCTCCCCGACCCCTCCCCCCCAAATATGTACCAGTTCCGACTTACATACAAATTCAACTTAAGAACAAACCTACAGTCCCTATCTTGTACTTAACCCGGGGACTGCCTGTATTATCTTTGACTCAAGCACCTCTTTTAGTCTTCACATCTGGACTTCACATCCTGCTGATTCTTTCCACATAACATTTCTAATACATGGCCTTTCCATCTATACAGCTAAAATTCTCATCCAGGCTCTCTTCTCCCTTCTTGATTATTGTAACACCCTTATTTCTGGCCTCAACAAATGCAGTCTTGCCTTACTCTTACCGTTTCTGAATATTGCTGCAGAGATCACTCTTCTAGTCCACCTCTTTGCCCATTACATCTCTCAACTGGCTCCTCATCTCTACTAAATCAAATATAAATTGCTTGTCTTCACTTTCACATCTCTTTATGGCCTATCCTCACCCAACCTGTTATCTCTCATTTTCTATAAAGATGTCCATTCTGGGCTCCCGATGGCTAAGGGGCCAGCCTCCATTGCCCAATTTTCAAACATGTGCCTTTTTCCCTTGCTTGACAATAGCTTGCCAGATATTATGGAACAACATATTATCCTCCTTCAAATCCCTCTCTAAACTTCTTCTTTTCCATGATGCAAAGTATTTGATAATGGTTAGGCTGCGGCATACTGATACAACTGTCATGCTGAGAAATATTGTCTCATTGTTTCTTTGTACCCTCTATCTGCCTCCATCTGTTAACTCTTCTATTAGACTGCAAGTGCTGATCTTGCAATTAGGAGAAGGGACTTTTTCTTTTAATTTGTGCAACCCCTACCACAATTGGGCCATGGTCCAAGACTGGGGCTCCTAGGCAATACAGCAATAAAAATTAATATTCTCTGGTCTTGTTTATTCTATTATTACAAGGAAGGACATCCAGAAAAAAATTGGGGCCCTGTTGTGCTATATTGTTTACAAATTTCCATAACCCTATCTCCCAGATCAGTTTTTCTTTTCTTTTTTTCCTAAGACAACAAGCTGCCATTTCCTTTTCAGATGCACATGCATATAACGACACAGGAGAGCACTGAAAGAGCTTTCTTGGGATGGGCACCCAGGCAAGAGGACAGGTGATTCCAAGAATAGAGATTTTTAAGTACAGGAAGAGGTGAACTCATTTCCATTATTCTTTTTACCCTCAGGCAGTTCTGAGACTCACTGTTGCAGGTTTTCTTGGGGAGTAACCATCTGTTTTAGGTTGACCTATACTCTGAATAGGTCATCCTGCCACCAAGCCATCTTCTGTGGCCTTTTACAACTTGCATGGCCAACAACTTTATTGATACATTGGGCTTTTTATTCCATCTTGAATTAAATGTGAAATCATCCCTAACTTTCATAGGTCAAGTTTTGTACAAATAACAACTAGAGCAGAAATCAATCTTTTATACAAACAAATTTTGTCAAAATATTCCTGGGGAAAAATAAATGTAATAAACCACTTAAGTATCTGCAAGTAGTATATTCTTTGTTGAAAAATGTTTACTGTGTTAATCAATTATGAGTTTGAACATTTGATTGTGATATTTGTTTTATTATACAATCTTATTTTAAAATGTCTTGGACATTATGGCATAGTTTTTATGACTGAACCTATTTAATATTATCAGGTACTAAGAATGAATTAAAGTTACATTTGCCCAGATTCAAATATTTCAAGAATCCTACCCGATAGCATTTTACCTCTCGGTTCCCTCACCATCCCAGAATGTCTCTCTAAACATTGACTCCACTCCCTTTTGAGCATGGATACAATCTCATACCAGTTTAGCAGTGTTATATGTTTGCTTTAATTGTCATCTCCTTAGTGCAATGTGTGCAACACACTGACTAGGAATTACTCCCACATTATCATCCAAATGTCACCTGCCCGAGACTGCCATTTTCCTAATTACTGGGAGGTGGAGGGGTGGGAGAGAACTATTCCTTCCTAAATATTTGAAGGGATGGAGAATGGACCCCCTCCTCTCATTGTCCATGTTGTTACATAGCGAAATTCACTGTGGTATTTTTATAATGCCCATCTTCTTGGTAATATGTAGAAAGCAGAAAGATTAACAACCAGGTGTCGTCTCTGGCCAAGTTTCAACTCCTGAAACAATAGGTACAAGATATTATCTTTCCTGCATCCATTCTTCCCTCCTCAAAAAATGCTTCCCTTTCTACTTCTGTGGAGGTGGTGATAGGGTCATTGTGGCAATTTCTGTCTCATTTCCTTGAGAGCTATCGGGTTCTTGAAACCTCATTATCCTTCATGCCAGTTGATTGTGGAGGAGGTGCATTTAGTGCTTTCCTGTAGCTTCTTTACATGGGCAGGAGTAGTGCAGGCGGTTCTGAAACACTGTTAGGCCCTCCTTCTGAAATTTTTGGGCAGTAGTACCAGGCAGATAGAGGTGAGCCATGGTTAGCATATTCAGCAGAGGAAAAAAAAGCTCCTGGGCATGAGCTACTGTTGAATGACCATTAGTACTCAGCATTCCCAAATTCAGAATGCCTTCTTTACTCCAGGCCCATGGCCTAAAGTCCTAAGGATCCTACTTCAGTCCAACACTACCAATAATATTAGTTTTCACAATTTCATGGGCAATAGTCTTCTTTAGTTTAGTCTGTTTCATCAAAAAAGAAGACCTGTGGCACCTTAATGACTAACAAAGAGTGTGGAATTCTGAGTTCCAGCCCACAAAAGCTTACGCCCAAATAAATTTGTTACTCTTTAAGGTGCCACACTCTTCCTTATTAAAGACAAACTTACTCTCTATATTTTTTTTTACATACCACTTACCTTAGCAACCAAAGAAATAATCACATTGCTGTCAGCAAATAACAAGAAAACTTGGAAAGTTGTATTTTCCTCTGGCTTTTTTTTTTTTCTTTATAATATCCAGTTAATCAAACAACACTTCTCCTTTCATAGTTAAGAACCCTGGCCAATGGCACAGCTGAAGCTAAAACTATTTCAAAGGGAGTGTAAGCTTTTGTTGGGATTTGGCTGGAAGTCATAGCTTAGTGGAAGGCGAGAGTGCTTCTTGTATTGTAAAGGAACTTTACAAGGAAAGGAACTTTAAAGAGGGTTGACAGCAAAAACTATTGGAAGATTAATGAGGATCCCCACAGCCTGGTCTTTTATGGATCACCAGTTTCTCTTTCATCAGCTATATGTACTGGGCAAGTAAATCTACTGCTAAAAAATATGAAAGGCAACTCCCACAAGCCTGCTTAAAAGTAAGAGTTCCTAAACAAAAGAGTTAACAGCATTCTACCAACAATGGAAGCCCTAATAAAACAGAATAAAAATAAACACCTAGGATAATCATCATTGTGCCTGCCAATTAGTCATTTTGATATTCACTAACATGTAGCTCTTGGACTGTCTTTTCCTCACACAAAGAAGATAACATAAGGAGGTTAATCATATTGCTGTATTGATCTCTTATGAAGCACTATTCTAAATCTCTAAGATTGTTAATAAAACTATAATGTATTTATGACACCCAGCATTTACGTATAGAGTTATGACTCAAAGTGTATCTAGGCACTGTCACATATTAATGAGGTAAGGCAAGTTCAGACTATTCAAAACATATTTATCATGTTAACAAAACGCGTGTGTGTATATATAATCTATCTTAGAGCTAGATGCATAAAAAGGAAGTTAGACTCAGCATTGCAGCACCTAATTTTAGGCACCCTGCTGCTCAGCAGACTCCACACCCTTGAGTTGGACACATGGGCTTTGTATCCAGTGCATGGGAAGAATGAGGCACCTAAGAATGGGATCCAGAAAACCCAGCATTCTGAGCAGGGAGCTCTGCTTAAACTAGCTTACAGGATATACCAAAGAAAGGGGTGAGGCCTAAACTACATCCCTTAAATACAGTTAGTCATCTACTTCTGGGCTGGAAGGAAACCTTTCTCTTTATTCTGGATTCACAGCTATGAATCCTCTCCTGTAGTTAGATGCTTAAGCCAGGTCAGCCTTTTCTCATGGAAAACAAAGGAGGAGATGGTGGTGGTGCAGGGCCCTCTGCATCTACTTTAGACCCAATAACTCAGGCCTCTCAGCTTTCAGATGAATATTCTAGCCAGTGGGCTATTGGATATATGAGAGAGGTGGCTGTAACCACCGTGGCTGTATTTTGTGCAGGATAAGTGTGCAAACCTATTGAATCAGGCCCAGCATGCAAGATAGCTGGGGGAAAGCCTAGTTTGAGGGACCTACCAAGGTTTAGACATGTATTAAAGGCTGAGCATCTGGCCCGAGGGAGCTTTGTTCAAACCCACAGACCTATATGGTTAATGGGAAAGCAAAGCAGGTATTTTGAGGATGTTCCTACTGGATGTAGGCACCTGAAGTGGCAATTAAGCATCTAAATCCCTTTGTACCAGAGAGGTCACCATGTCAATTTGTGGAACCAACCCTTAATGTTTCTCCCAAGCCTCCCCCGCCCCAGTGCCCAAAGCAGAGCACCACAGGGAACAGACAGCAAGTTAAAGTGGTGAGGGGCTGCTCTGAAGAGGCTGGCTACTCTGTGCTGGAGAGTCCTAGGGGAGCGGCCCATGGGCTGCATCAGCCTGTTCATGGTTTCTTGCCCACCCCTCTTGTAGGTCCTCAATTAATTTTAGCTTTTCTTCATTTAAATTATTCCCTGCCCCACCACAGAGCAATGAGGGAATTCAGTATGCAGGCTGCCCCAGGGAGAGAGGACTACCCCTGCTTGCTCTCACCACAGCATTTTGGGGCCAAGTGAGAAGCACCCTCCATGTCTGATGAAGCTCCAGCTTGCATAGCCTGAGAGCGGTGCATGGTCCCAGGGTAGGAGAGGTCAGGGTTCATCTGCCCTCTCTGCTCCCCAGCCAGAGTGAGGAATGAAGCAAACTCACTCCCTGATGAAGGGGAACAGCCAGCAATGTTCCCATACAAATGGGTGTGTGTGTGTGTGTGTGTTTGTGAGGGGGGGGGGAGCTGCAGCACCCCTGTCCTCCTGAAAGAATATCTTAAAGGTGGGTGGCTTAAGGCTGAGGCAATCTTGGATGGTGGCAGTGCTTGGTGCTTTTCACCTGCTTGGTGATTGTCTCTCTTCTATATGGTTGTGTGTGTCCCCATATGCATGGTGGGGAACCTTCAGTTTCCCACATGCACACACAACCAAATCTTTACCTTGCTTTAAGTTATGGTAAAAAGAAGCTGCATATCACATTTGGTGGCCCCAGCTCTTACTGTTGAGTAGGAGTTCTTGGAACAGACAAGCTCACTCACAGACAACTCAAATATATAGTAAAAACATATAGACATATAAATATATTGCCAACTTTCTTGTGCTTATATGCTATTGTCTTGATGGCATAGCTCTTCACACACTATTTAAAATTATCTTCGGCAGTTCAAGCTACTACAGACTCCCAAAGAGCCCTTTTTCTACAACTGCCCCATCCACATCCATATCCAGACCCATAGTGAACACGGCTGTATTTTTCAGCAACTCATCCAATCACTGAAGCCTTAATTCAGCAAGGTTCTTAAGGATGTGCTGATATTAAGCATAAGGATAAGCCTATTGAAACCAATGTGACTTAAAGCTACTTAGAGACCTGAGGTTATGGAGCAGCCTTCCAATAGGATTTCAGGCAGCCAACAATGTAATTGATTTTAAAAGAAAGCTGCACAAATATACAAGTGTGATCACATGATAATGTTGCAATGTTTGTCAGGCCGGTCTTCAGTGACTGAGCCTTCCAGCCGAGTAACAGTCCATGTGCAAACAAACAAATCCCTTAAGGGATATAACATCCAAAATGTCCTCCAATATCCAATGGGCTCGGTCTTCTTAAACAATTCACCAAAGCCCATTGCAGTATCCTTGGCTAGTGTGCTTCTGTACAGTCCTCCCTGGGCTCAGTCTTTAATAAGTCCTACAGGGATCATGATGGTGTCCTCACCTGGTCTGGATAGGTTGCAAGGCTCCAGCTCTGGAATTGAGCAGCAGTTCTTTCCTGAGGACTCCTTGCTTTGACTTGAGCCTTCAGTAAGATCAGCTTTCATTCTGAGGCACCCATCTTGTACTCAATTTGCTGCCCTCAGCTCCCTTCCCTGGACTGCCACAATTATAATTCCTTTTCTTAGAGCAGAGTCATTCTCCCCTAGTGGCTCATTGAGGGGACCCAGTCCCACCCACTGTTCCAGCTCCCAATCAAGGGACCTTTTAAGCAGGACTGTCCCTAGAAGCTTTGGTGATCTATGCAGCTCTCCTCACCATAGGGGAAGCTACACTCAGGTGTAGGAGCTGGGGGGGGGGAGGGAGAGGCAGATCCAGAGCTGCAGGGGGCAGGAGCAGGTCAGAGAGGCAGCTTAACCTCACTAACAGCAGCAGGAAGCAGAGCAACCCAGACCCAGTCTGCTCTCCACTCTTGGCTCTCATTCAAATACCTCTAGTTCTTCAGTGCTTTCCCATAATTTCACCCATGTGCCCAGAAATTCTTCCACAATATACTGGGATAGTATCAACAGAGTGGCTCCATTTACTGCAGCACTAAGAACATAGGATGTGCCCTCAGAAGTCTTAGCCCCCTACAGGAAGGGAAAGAAGCACCAGTGTGAATGGCAGAATGCATGGCTTTGTCTACACTGCAGGGTTTTTGTGCAAGAAGCTTTTTGCGGATGAGATGTTCCGCAAAAACTTCTTGTGCAAAAGTACATCCACACCTCAAAAGAACATCACAAAAGCTATGTGCTTTTGAACAAGAGAGCATCCACATTGCATAGATGCTCTTGCACAAGAAAGTTCGGATGGCAATTCACAGAATGGCCATCAGAGCAGCTGTGCTTTTTCTGATAGGCTCTTTTCATGCAAGAAATCCCTGTTGAGCATCCACACACACCTTTTTGCGCAAGAACTCTTGCACAAAAAAAGGAGTTATGCCTCATATACGGAGGTATACTTACACTGCAAAAAGCCCGCTGTTCTGTTGATTGACTAGATTTTCTTGCGCAAAAACGTGCTTGAGGTGTGGACACTCCATGGGTTTTTGCGTAAAAATGGCTGTTTTGTGCAAAAACCCTGTAATATAGACATAGCCCATGTGTTATTTCACAGTGTGACTGCTCTCATTCAAGCTAGACTAACTCAGGAGGATAACTCAATTGCAGCTAATTAGATTTCACTCAGCAGTGAAGAGTTACCCTACTTTACCTTTCCTTTTATACTGAAGAAGAGGCATTACTCCATCTACACTGTTTAGTTGGAGCACAGTACAACAATTATTCCTTGCTAGAGCAAGCTCACACTATTGGTTAACAATATTCCATACAAATTTAGACCTGCTTTTGCTTAGTGGATCATTGACTGTTTTTGTATTTGTTACTACTCACTAAATAGTTTGAATAAATAATTTTCAGGCTATGGGTTGCTAATGAGCTACTCAGCTCAGCTAGTCAATATCGATGCTAAGCAGTTGGTCATCTAAATCACATGGTATTGATTCTACTCTTGCCTATTTGATTGAAACAAAAGAATAACGACATACAGGGAATAAACACTTATTATGAATAACTATGTGTAACTTCTGAGATTGACAAGCATTTCCAGAAATAGCAATTGGTTGTCAACACAATAATATAAATCCCACATATCATATTCAACTGGAATTAGAACATATGTCAATGAAAATATGAATGGAAGAGGATTTAGGGACAATACTATGGCATCACTTTGCTTTTCATTTTCTGCAAAAATACAAAATGCATTTATTGGTAATTGAAACCAAACAATCTTTCCAATTTTGAGTTATATCTAACAGTAGGAGCCTTTTATCACAAATTTTATTTCAGTTAAAACAATCAAAATGTTAAAATGGCTTTAAGAAAAGAGAATATTTGTTAATGAAAGTATATTAAATAGTTTTCTCTATGTTTGTTGGGCCCTTTTTTCTGCAATCAATAATTTAACAATTTGAATCCTCATATTACCTGAAAGTGTACTATTTTTTCTCATCCGAGATTACTTTTATATTTTCAGTTTGGTTCCAGTATCTTTAGTGCAAATTTTCCAGGAAGATAGATGGTGTATAAAGAAAATATTGCAAGGAATTAACTAGCGAATAAGAAGAAATTTCAGTTCAATGACATAGTTTGCCCTCCATTTGTAGGAGAGAATAGGAAGAATGTCATAGTTTCAAAGTCTTATTTCAGAACAAAATAGAAAGTTTTAAATCTTTATTCTCTGCATCCTATTCTGTACATATAATCCAAGTTTATCATGTCATCAGACTGAGTTATAGTATGTAGCTCTCTCTAATACTAAGTCTCCAAAACAGAAGTGGGGATGAGAGATCATGTATTTTGCCATTCATATCCAGTAGCTTATGGAAAGATTATAAAATTCATAACTTTCAGCATAACAATAATAATGTTATCTATAATATAGTCATCTAAACACTTATTTTTAAACAACAGAAGTTGTTCATCAAAAAACAAGCTTTCAATCTTGTGATACTTATCAGATTTTACTGATTGAAGAGAATAGAGTTAGATATAGTTTTCTGAGCACTATGAATGTTTATTTTTAGAGCCTCCATTTTCTCTTCCTATATGAAGTTCCTTTACACTACTTCAAAAGATTATATTTTAATATTTCATTCTATATGCTCCCTGAGAAGTTCCACTTTCCTCTTATCACCTATTCATTTCCCGCCTCTTCGTGATCAGAAAAGGGTTACTCTTTTCTGCTCCAGGTTCAAGATCCAGGATTGTGTTTATGGTCCATCCATGCCTGGTGAACATCAAGAAATAAGGTGCATGCATATGCTACCATTAAGTTATTTTTATGCTCACAAGTCAGACTGGGCAGGCAGAAAGGCCATTTTCTGATAAGGCCCTCTGCACGATTATTAGTGTTTGGGTGGTTCATTCACAAAACCAGTTGCTTTGCAGACCTGAATCTTTATCTTGTGTCTGCTGAAAAACACAGTTCTTTTGAATCACAAATGTTCAAGGGGGGGTATGTCTACACTACTACCCAAGTTCGAACTAGGGTGGTAATGTAGGCAATCGGAGTTGCAAATGTAGCCCGGGATTTGAATTTCCCGGGCTTCATTTGCATCTCGCCGGGCGCCGCCATTTTTAAATGTCCGCTAGTGCGGACTCGGTGCCGCGTGTAGCCGCGCGGCACAGAGTCCGCACTAGCGGACATTTAAAAATGGCGGCGCCCAGCGAGATGCAAATGAAGCCCGGGAAATTCAAATCCCGGGCTACATTTGCAACTCCGATTGCCTACATTACCACCCTAGTTCGAACTAGGGTGGCAGTGTAGACATACCCGGGGTGCCTTGTACCAGTAGCACGTTGATGTGGTAGCCATGGGACAGGACAAAGTAGAGCCAGAAGGTTTATTTAATTGACCTGGCAAGAATGTCCTTGAGAGTAAGCCAATGAGGAATTTGATAAAGTGATCCACAAGGATAATGAAACTGGATGTCCCACTCTGGTCTCCATTCAAGTGGCATAATGCCTGAAATCCAAGCTGATTTTTTCCTCTCTTGAGACTAAGTTCCTCCTCTTGATAAACTTCAAGCATCATTCTGGCCACCATTTAACAAAATACAATCTAAACAATTTTTCATTCCAATATCCATGGTATTACATGTTAACCTGCCTCCCACCACTCAGCTGTACAGCTTCCTAGGGCATCCTGGCAGAGAGTGCTAGGTTATGCCAGATAATCTTCTGAATTATAGGGCTTTGATCTTGAAGCTGGACCACAGGGTCTGGTCCTGCTCATAATCATTTGGAAGTTCTGATTCCTCCTCATGGCAGATGACAAAAGCCTGAGAGTACACCTGCACCATGTCAGCTGGGAGAGTGACAAACAGCTTTTTGGGTGCATTTATAAATATGATGATTTTTTTTTATATAGGGAAGTTTAAATTCTTGAGCACAAGGTGGCAGCCACAAATGCAAAGCAGCAACTCACTGAATAACAGAAAACGGAACCAGTTCACCTCCTACCTTCACATCTGCAGAGATGGTAGAGATTCTGTTTCAAGGCCCTGTGAGTCCTAGAGGTAGGAAGATATCCTAGGACTAGACTTAAGGTCAGGCATTTGGAGTGGCAGGTTTCAGATCCTTGATCAGCCATTTAACTGTCAGTTCTCTCTGCAGTGTATTAGTTTAATAAAAGGCAACAAAGATGTTTTTCAGTTATTTTTTCTGGGGAGGAGGAACAGTTTGCATCATAAACTATGAATATTAAATTTCAATATAACTTTAATTGTTATGGCCCATTTATAAACTCCTAAAACATAGGTTTGAAATGGAAATACTGACATATCCTTAGCTCTAGTGTTACTGTAATAAGATGTATGCCATCTATTATTAATTGAGGTCTGCCTTAAACATCTTTTCTAAAGCATCTCCTTCTACTTTAAATTCTTATAGTGCCGTATCATAAAAATAAGTTGCTCCAATTTTATTAAATGTCAGAGGCATTCTGCTTGTTTATCCCTAATGATAATCCAATTTTCTGACATGTAATAATTTGCTATGTTCCACTTCAATCAAACTGATGTTTCTGAAAATCTGCAAAAACTGTAGCTAGAAACTTCAGAACATTTTTGTGATGTGTTTCCACCAGCTACAACATTTTAATCTGTAAAATATACCTAGACTCAAAATGGTGGCATGCTTAATTGCATGATTAAAATAAGAATGCAAAAAATTGATTGGTTAGCTGAAGACCATTTAGAAAAGCTTTCCATTCTACATGCTACTCTTAGTACATTAATACCACTTTGGGAGTACAGATAGTTTACTCTAGCATAATCAAATTTGTTGGTTAATCTGTTTCCAAAAGGTGTTTGGAGATGCAGCTGCAGAAGCAAATGGGATCTTACAAAAAATGAATATTGATGAAGTTACAGATTTCTTTATTTCCAGAGTAACTCTGAATTTTTTTGCTAAATCTGTCAAATAATTTGTATTTTGCTTATTTTATATTTTAGTGATGTGGGTTGCTTATTAATCAATATTTAACAATGTAATTACAGCTGCTTTTAGTCTTACCAAATAACACAGATTAATAAATGACCTGCAACTAGTGAAGTGTGCAGAAAGGGTAATGAATTCTTTCCATCAGCACATTAATGTATTAGTAATAAACAAAAAGTATGATGAATTAGGAGAAAGTGTAGAGTTTCTGGATACTGCAACAAAAATTTCCAGATGAAAGCATTTAATCATTCAGTTTTCCTTCATTTACTTCTCTTCATGTGTTATAATGGTTTGGGATTTACCTCTCTGAGCTGCATTAAGTATCCCATCTAAGGCTCTATTTCTACACTTTATGTAGGTTCATGTTGATCCAACTCATATTGCTACACATCAATTTTACCTACCACTGAAGGTGGTGTAACTTTGATGTGAACTAATTAAATTCTTTCCATTTAGACGAACAGCTTAATGCAGCTCAGCAAAGCACTGCTGAATTATCACTGTCTTTCTAAACTAGCCTTAATTATACTGGATTCAATTTAAAAAGGATACCCACTTGCAGGTGCAACTCTAGAAGTAGTCAGATATGTGGGGTTATGGGGATGGGACTGTGTAAATGGTTAACCATTGAGCCTGGGCTCCTCAGTTAAACTTCACTGTTACATGCAACTCACCCCCTCCCAGCACTGCTGCCTCTCTATCACAGGCAGCAGTGTATTGGGCACAGGTGGGAACTGATGCTACAGGGAGTTGTCTGCACTCCTGTGCTGCTGCTCTGTTATAGAGGTATCAGCATGGCGAAGGCAGGCAGGAGCCAATATGCTTGGGGAGCCAGCTTGAAAGCTGGCTCCCTGTGTGTACCGGCTCCTGCAGAGCTGCCTCCCCCCACCAGCATGTAAATTTGTATCCACGGGAAGCTCCAGTGGGTACACATTTACCAAAATAAACACATCTTAACATCCCTAGCGACCATGCATATCTGCATTCCAGAGAGACATAACTATTAAACCCTAAACACGTTAATTTAAAAAAAACAGCAATTGTTATAGCATTTGTATGAACTCCACTGGTATATGTAGATGGAACATCACCTATTCTATGTAAAGTTGCATATGACAAGTAATATTCAAAACCAACTAATTTGTACTTACTTTTAACGGATTTGAGTAAGTGTACAGAACTAGCAAATCTCAAGATAAAAAACAAAAGATAAAAAATCTGACTGGATAGGATAATGCCTGGAATTCACAAGACCAGTGCTCAATTTCTAGCTCTGCTTCTGGGTGACCTTGGATAACTTCCCCTCCCTGCGCTTCAGTTTGCCCACCTGTAAAATGGAGATAATAGTACTTACCTCCTTTGTAACACACATTAAGATTTACTGATGAAAAACACTACATAAGACCTAAGTATTATTTTTCTCAGCTGGTAAATATCAGCATGATTCCAGTGTAGTTATGCTGAGATACACCTGCTAAGGCTCTGGTCCTCAGTGCTTACTCATTGGACATACAGAGAAGGAGATTTAGTTACCTTAGCTAAGGGTCTGTAGTTCTATGACCAACTCCCAGTACTATAACATGTATTTGTTACCGCCACAGTGGAACCTGCAGCCTAGGAGATTAGTGCATGAACCTCTACCACATGAGCTAAAAGGCAGCTTACTATTAGCTAGGGCTGGATACCCTCTGTAAGTGGTATAAGAGTCACTAGTTGAGACAGTAAACCACACCCAGAAGGTGTGGGGGTTACATATGCATGTAAATCTTTTGTTGACTTTGATCCTGTAATACTGAAATGTAAGTCCAAAATGAAAGGTGTCGTGGAACATGCAGCACATGTTTGGGGGACTTATCAAAAAAAGATATTGGATTCGTCCTGAACATATTCCCCTTTGTGGGGCTTCGATAGCAGTAACTCACATGGCTGTAGAGCAGTGGTCCCCAACACAGTGCCCGCGGGCGCCATGGCACCCATGGGGGCATTTGTGTGCGCCCACCAAGTGCTCGGGGCTGGCTTGGCCCCGGGCACGTGGCGCATGCATGGTGCCAGTGCCGGTGCCGGAACCGGCCCCGGGCGCATGGTGCTTGGAGGGGGGGGGGCGCCGGCCCTGGGCGTGCGGCGTTTGGAAGGGGCGTCAGCCCCAGGCGCGCGGTGCTTTGGAGGGGGGGAGCGCCGGCCCCAGGCGCATGGCACTTGGGGGGGAGCGCCAACTCCGGGCACGCGGTGCTTGGGGGGGGGCGCCAGCCCCGGGCATTTGGCCCTTAGAGGGGGCACCGGCCCCGGGCATGCAGCTATGGGGGGGCCCTGCCCTGGGCACACTGCTATGGGGGGGGCCGCCCCCGGGCACACAAGTGTCCCCGCCCTCTGGCGCCCGGCGGGCGAACGGCCACGCCCCTTGGCACCCGGCAACCTCAAATGGTTGGGGACCACTGCTGTAGAGGCAGTATAACTTAAAATGTGTTGCATTTCAGTCGGTTAGAATAGGATGAAATTACTGTTACCCAACTAGGCAAATACTCAAAATCTAGGATAATCACATGTTCCACTGGGTTAAGCCTATTTACACTACTAAAAATCTGGCTCCTTATATGTATATGGTTGTGTTTGTAGCTTCACTATATGTAAGTTCCTCATATAACCAGTTACACCATATATAGCCAAAGATAATTTTAATGTGCAACTTTCCATAACTGAAATCTAGATTTTCCCAATATGCATCTAGGGGTATGTCTACATTACAGCATTATTTTGAAATATCTAATATTGAAATAGTTATTTCGAAATAGCTTATTTTGAAATAACGCTACTACACACAAAATGCATTTCGAAATAGCATTTTGCTATTTTGAAATAGCACATCCACACTGAGTGGACGTTGAATTGCATTTAAGGTTGGTTGGAACCAGTTCCAGCAGGGCATCGAGTCAGGAGTTACTTTGTGTGGCCACTGCCTGAGGCTATCTGAGGTCTGCGCTTAAAGGAACCCCGCCCTGGACATCTGGTTCTCAGATTTTGTTGCTTGCTTGCCTACCTCAATGAGGGACAGAAAAGCATTTTGTCTCTGCATGCTCTGGTTGTCCTTACTCAGGGCAATCTGGTACTTCTCGTGGACCTGTTGCTGCAAACTTGGCTGCACTTTCTGCAGACTGCCATCTGGGAGGTCCATCAGGGGGCAGTCTGTATCCAGGAGGCCCTGCAGGAGAGCTTCCACCCTGAGGAGCACTAAGAGCATCCCTGGTCTGCCCCACTTGGGGCTTGTGCCTCATTCCTCCCTCATGTCCTTCCACTTACCCCTCTCTAACCCGCCTTCCTGATGTAAAATAAAATACATATACTTTCATGAACACAAACTCTCTTTATTTAAGAAAACTGGGGGCGAGGAATAAACTCTGGTGAGACTGGGGAAAGGAGGTGGGAGAGGAGAGATGGTGGGAGAGGGGAGGGGGAAAACTGGAAGGAGGGAGCTGGAAGGGGGAAGCAAGGGGAAGAAGGGGGAAGGAAAGCTCAGGGCTCAGGTTTGGGGGTCTCACAGGACCAACTTGATTTTCATGTGAACCTGCTCCTGGGTTCACATGTGACATTTGCTGGCCAGGCTGGCAGCTATCCTGCCATAGATGGCCATGTTCCTCCATCTAGTGAGGAGATCATGGATGTTGAGGGCATCACCCCCAAACCTGAATAAGGTCCACGATCTCCGCCCTGGACCAGGAGGGCACCTGCCTTCTCTGGGACCTGGCAGGCTCCTGGGGAGCAGTGGAGGGCTGACTGCCAGTGGCTTGATGGCTCATGTTTTGGGGCCACTGGGTCAGGGGCAGTGATTGCTGGCTCTGGGCTGGCAGCCTTGGAGCTGGCACGGGCACTGTGGCCAGACTCTATTCCTTTAAGGGCTCCGAGGGGGAGGGGGTGTTGGAGTTCTCCTCGTTGTGGCCAGCAGGGCACCCTGGGAAGGGCTGGAGGCACCCTATTTCGAAATAAGCATCTACATAGCACTTATTTCAAAATAGCAATTTCAAAATTGGTGCTATTCCTCGTGGAATGAGGTTTGCCAGTTTTGAAATAAGCCCTCCGCTATTTCGATTTAATTTCAAAATAGCAGTTTGGCTGTGTAGACACTAGGAAAGTTATTTCAAAATAAGGGCTGTTATTTCTAAGTAACTTTGCTGTGTAGACATACCCTAACAGACATAGGTATGGATGCCTGTTAGTCCAGATCAAGATCTTCAGTTGTATTAAGAAGCTCCAGTCCTTTATATAAAACTAAAAGTTTCACCCAAGGTTTCTCTTCGCCTTAACTCAGTTATTTTTTAAAATAAAATGATAATTCACATGCTTAATTGAAATCTTTGCCCTGGGAAAAGTATTCAGGCTGCCCTGAGGAAAGATGACTACTCCAGTCCTCTCTCACCACCACAGCTTGGAGCCAGGGCTGGACTGAGACAAGGGGGGGCCGAGCAGCTGTCCGGAACACCAACCGATAGGGGGCACCTGATGGCAGCTATAAGGGGTGTGCGGCATCCCTTACAGCTGCCATCAGGCACCATGAGCCTGGCTCCTGCAGTGCCGGCCCCACAGCGCCGGCCAGCAGCGACTTTCCCCCCCGCCCCAGCTGCAGGGCCCTCCATGGCCCAGTACATGTGCCAGCAGCGCTGGCTGGGCTGGGCTGGGCAGCACATGCGCCATGCACCCTGGGGACGGGCCCCGGGCTGCGCACCAGCAGCCCTGGCTGGCCCGTGCATGCGCCATGTGCCATGGGGCGGCGCCGCGTGCTGGGGCCCAGGGCGCCAAAAGGGCTCGGGCTGGCCCTGCTTGGAGCCAAGTGAAAAGCATCAGTGGGTACAGCTGGGGGAGGGTACATATTGCCCAGGTGGGGCAGGTCCAGGTGAGTCCATCCCCTGTGCTCCCTAGTTAGAGTGAGGAATGCAGAAAACTGCACTTTCCCCTCGCTCCCTGACAAAATGGAACAGTCATTTGTGTTCCTATATGAATTGAGGGGAGAGAAGCTTCAGCTCCCTCCACCCTCCCTAAAGGGTGTCTGGGACGGTGGGAGGTTTGGGGCTGGGGCAGTGTTGGATGGGTGCAGGGGAGGGGGGCACTCCCAGCCAGTCCCTTTCAACTGCCTGGTGATTGCATCTCATAAAATGATAGTGAAGAAACAATCCCATTCTAGGCACTTCTTATTTTCCTGGCATAACCAAACCCTTACCTTGCTTTAAGTTATAATATGAGGAGGCTGAATATCAGATTTGATGGTCTTAGCTCTTACCATTTAGGAGGAGTTCTTGAACTGACAGACTCACAGACAAACTCTCTCAAATATATACTAGATTATTATAAACTGTTGGTGAGAGTTGTGCATGTACTTTGCATGTTATACACACACTGAAAGATGATGCCCTAAGCAGATATGCTTCGGTATTTTTTTCTATAAGGATAAGATATTGGGTTCTCCAGTTTCTGATGAAGCACTCTCCCCTTTCAGTCTTTGATCATCACAGGAAGGTAAAGGTGAGGTAGAGGCAGTACAGACTTTTAAAAAAGTACTGATTTCCACAAGAAGGAATGAGACCAAATATGTTAATTTGCAGAGCCTGGTCAAACTCTTCTAATCTAGCCTTAATCATGCTTCATCTGCCTGTATGGAAGGACACAAGGCCTGGAGACACACCAAAGGCCCTAGAAGTCCTAGTTTTGCCTAGCAATCTCCTAATGCAGGCGCTATGGAAAACAGTCTTTGAAGTATCCTATCACAAATCTTTCTCTGCAAAAAGGACATGGTTGGGATGGGAAGGGTATGTCAGGGCAGAGCTTTAATAATCTGAGATTGTTGTCAGTGCTGGTGCCCTCAGGACATTCCCATGAGACTGCTTTAATTCAAACAGGCTTCCAGTGGCTTCCCAGCCCCAGTGCAGCCAAGGATCAGATGAACACAGAGGTGGCTGAAAGCCTTGTGCCTTTAGGAGACACAGCATAGAATCTCACCCTTGGCCTTCTGTATGAAAACATTCAGCATGAACCTTGTGCCTGTTTCAGGAGAAACAAATTCATACCCCCCTCCAATGGGATGATTAGGGGGAAAACATTGGATAGGGGACAGTGTAGTCTAGGCTTTTGTGCTAAGTATTCAGAAAACTAATGTCTAGTGAAGTGTTCTTGATAGATCCATTGAGGTGTAAAACTATGTTAAAACAAGATTAAAAGGTAGGAAAAATAGTGGAAGCTCAGTTAGGTTTCAAATATATTTCCTACTGTTAGGACAATGATTATAGCACAGTGGTTAAGTTTGTCCAACAGTTTGGTCTCCAACATAACATAATAAATGAACAAAATACTGCAATTTACTCCATGGTATCTTAATTCCAAGTTACCTGCTTCGGTAGATTTAAATCACACAGTTCAGATTATATTAATTCATATTTGTGGTTGCATTTCATCTGACTGTTTATGGTCATATTTAAAAAGAGAGAACAAATTCAACACAAAATGAAACAGTGAGTCCTTCAAAGGAGACTTTTAAGGAAACTGAATTATTGCAGGCTGACAGCTAATGTTCTGTCAAACTGCAAACTAGGTAAGAGATGGGAAATAAAAAGTATTAATAAACAGTAAATTTAATCACAGAAGCAGGTAAATTATCAGGTATTCCAAAGTAAAATATGTCGAACATTCTTTAATATGTTTAGTAATTACTGTATCTCAAAAGGAGTGGACAATGAAGTTGAAAAATTTGCCAATAACAAGATTATTTATGGTAGTTTAATTTAGAAAAGATTGTGAAGATCTCAGAAAGCCTCAACAAAGCTGGACAGCCTAGCAACCCGATGATAGATAAACTCACTGTAGAAAACTGCAAGTTTATGCAATTGAGAAGAAAAATGCGAACTACTCAGACACATTGATAGGCTTTACCTATATTGCAACCACTCAGAAGAAAGATCTAGACATCACTGTAAAAACCATTATAGCTCAGAGACCACTGCTCAGTGTGCCATCACTGATAAACGAACAGAAAAGGCATTGGGTTGTATTAAAAAAGTCATATTGAATAATATAAAAAACATAATATATGAATTCAGAAACTCAGGGTGCATCCTCACCTTAACTACCATGTGATTTCAGTTACCCCCTTCTCAGAAAGGATATATCTAAAATAGAAAAGCGATATGAAAATTATGTGTGTTATATCTGAGGGGACTTTAAAAAAATGATTCTGAATGTTCTACTTAGGGTTGGATTCTGTCACTTTTTTGTTCAGATTGATGGGTATTCCTCCCTCCACTCCGCCACTGAGCTCAAAGGAACTACTCGTGGAGTAAAATATTGACTGAATAATAATGTTAAAATCTGGCCCTTAGAGAAGAAACATAAGAGGTGACAAGACTGAGGTACAGAAAATAATGAATAACGTAGATAAAGTCAGTCAAGTGTTTCTATTGCCCTTTGTCATAATACACAAAAGGGAGACAAGAAGTCACACAATGAAGTTAGAGTGAGCAAATTTAAAATCAATAAAAGAAAATACCTTTTTAAAAATATTGTGTAACTAATACATAGAACTCAGCCACAGGATAAATTCCGCAGTTACAGCACTTACAGTAAAATGTATAGGATATAAAATATCATGGTTTGCGACAATATGTCAACCGTTACCTGGGTTTAAGAAGAAACATCACAAATGGGCATGTTAAATTAGATAATGTGTATTTGTTAGACTACTTGATGGCCCTACATGAAGTGGAGAAGACATTTTTCCCCATCTGAGATTGGCAGTGCTGTGGGGTTTCCCTGAAGTATGGTGTAAGGATAACAGGGTGGGATTATCTAAAAGTTATCCTTTTACCATTACCATTTACCAAGTAATCACTACCATTTTTCAGCTGTTGCTGGAACCCTGATGTACCTCCTTTTCTCCCATTCTCTGACTGTGGCACATAACGGTTTAGTCTCCTGTGAGCTGTAATACATTGATCTAGTTTTGATTGTTGAGTTTAATATGCAGCTACTAGGTGGTGTGGGTAGTCTGTGGTGTACTGAAGGTCAGACTACATACGCATCCCTTCTGAACTCACACTATCTACTGAAAGTGTGGGAGAGAAAGATAAGATTTTCTGGCAGGGGAGAAAACTGATTTTTGTGGGGGGAAACAACTGATTGTGTGCAGGGATGAAGACTTCAGGGCTTCTAGGTGTGATCTGGAGGAGGAGAAAGAGGGAGTTAGGTAGCAGAAAATTTTCCTTGGGTTAGCTCATGCACAAACAACAACATTCCTAGGATAGAGAGGGGAGGGTTTATTTTAACTTAGGGCTGACACAACATTGAGGAGGAAGAGGCGAGTGATGAGAGGCAGAGGAGGCAGTTAACTTTAAGTATGCAAAGCTTATACATATTATGAAAATAGTAAAATTAGTTCTAAAACTTTTCAATGACTCAGCTGGCTGACAGGTGTGGAAAGTTAGCGAGCAAATTGCCTTGAAGAAGACACAGGTAAGTGGAGTTAAAGTATCTTGGAAGGGAGAAGGTGAAGATTCATTGGATGTAGAGATTGTGATGATGGTTGAAAAAGAATGCCACCTCTACTAAACATTGTCTCCTTCTGTCTTTCCAGTTTTGACTAGAAAAATCATCTAAATGTCAATTTTTGAAATGTTTCAGACATTCCTACTAAAGATCTGGAGTCTGTACACTGGAGTACCATAGCCTAACACACACACCATATCATTCAGAGCAGACCCATCTATCCTTGCTCCCCACTCCCCAAACACACATTGATTAGCCTCTTCCTTAATAACCAATCACTGGAAGAAAAAAAATTATCACCATATGTCCTCATCAACCTCACTTTCCCCAAATGCCCATTAATTAACCCTTTCCCTAGCACCAATATTCATTAACAGCACATCCACTTACTGACCACACAAACACAGTGAAGCCAAAATACTCCATCCACCTTCTTTTCACGCACACTCACCTTCCCATACTCACTCAGATCACCTAACCAGTATCCCCACGCACAACCGCCCCTATCATTGATCCTATCATTAGGATCTTCATATTGTCCACCGCAGGAGGGCTATGACTATACTGCACACGTCTTGCTCAAGAACGGCCATTCTTGCGCAAAAACTTGCGGAGCGTCCACACTACAAGCCCATTCTTGCGCAAGAAAGTTTACAGTAGATTATCAGAAGAGAGGGCTTGAAATCCTGAAAGAATGTTGACTAAGTGAAAGCTAGCACAGGATCTAAATGTTCATTCCTGGGTGGAGAAGTCAGTGTTTCATGGACAACTATGTTCAGAGTCACAGAGAGAGGTTTTTTTTTTTTTTATATTTTCCCCTTTGTGTGATAATTTGGCTTGAAAGTGTGATAGATGGGATTGCAACGTTTGATTTTAAAAAATCTTTCCAAAAGACAAAAAATGAAGCTTACCAATATATAAGATAAAACTACATAAAATCTCAAAAAGCAACATAGTAAGCAAAAAACTTGTATGTACATGTAATACACATATACTGTGCAAGTCCTTACAACTGTCTCCGGTGACTGGTGGAATATGCACTTTTTCAGAAGAAATTTGGATCTTAAATTTAGTTTAATCAATTAATTGACTAGTCGATGGATTTTCCATCAATTAGTCGATAAGTGGGGGAGATGCAGTGGGGTTGGCGGTCTTGGGAGCTAACCCCCTTGTGGCTATGCTTTTTAAATGAATTAAGAGCCTGCTGGTTCTTAGTACATTTTAAAGGCTGAAGCACAGCAGTGGGGACCTGGAGCAAGCCAGGCCAGCTGATTCCCAGCTCGCACCAGGACACCCTCTCTCCCCGCTATACACCAGCCTTAAATGTAAAACAGCTGAAGCGCATCTGAGTGACCTGACGCGAGCTGGGAGTCAGCTGTCTCGGCTCATGTGAGTTCCCCCCAATGCACTTCTGATTTTAAAATTTACTAAGGCTCTTAATACATTTAAAAAAGCAGAGGTACAGCGTCTGGGACTCGGAGAGAGCTGGGAATCAGCTGATTCCCAGATCATGCCCTGTCCCAACTACCCCCATGCCTCCTCTGCCCCCCATGGAGACGGTGCTGGAGGGAACTGACTCCTGCCCCTCTCCCCCTTGCTGCCTCTGATAAAGGCAGCAAGTGGGGGGGAAGCGACTAGTCAAGGGACTAGTCAACTGTCTGATAAGCTTTTGCTTATCACCTAATGCCTCTGTGCTTCCAGTCCCCGTCTATAAGATGGGAAATGATAGTACTTCCCTCCCACACAGGGGTATTGTAGGGATAAATACCTTAAATATGGTAAGACTGTCAGGGGACGTCTAGACTACAGGCTTTTTTTGACAGAGGATTTGTCAACAGATACTGTCGACAAAGCCTCTGTTGAAAAAGAGTGTCCAGACTGCCAGAAGCTCTGTTGACAAAAGAAGGCACCTGGAACTGCTTCTGGCAAGTCACAGAGGCAGCCTTCAATTCCAAGCGCTGCTGCATGCTCTTTGCAGAGACGCGTGTTTAAAGGGATCCTCCTGGACAGCCGTTGCTCTACTCCTGCTTCTGGCTTGCCTACTTCCTAGAGGGAAAGCAAAGTTGCTGAAGTACTTGTTCTGGTTGCCTTGTTTCCTCGGACACCACAGCAGTTTATTTTCAGGTTTGGTTTTGTGCTTTGCACTGTGTTTTTGTCCAAGAAGCCTGAGCTGCCCTTGGGCAGGCAATGGCCCCACACTGTGATGCTGGAAGTTCTGCTGCATCTTCATGAGACCATCATGATGTTTGTGGCAGAGCTGGATTCAGAGCCCAGCTTTGAGCCCCTCACTCTGGGTATGTCTAGACTACATGCCTCTGTTGGTAGAGGCATGTAGATTAGGCTACCCAACATAGTCAATGAAGCAGAGATTTAAATAATCCCCGCTTCATTAAAATAAACATGGCCGCCGCACTGTGCCAACGATCAGCTGATCTGGCACAGCACAGCAGCCATGTTTATTTTAATGAAGCGGGGATTATTTAAATCTCCGCTTCATTGACTATGTCGGGTAGCCTAGCCTATATGCCTCTGCTGACAAAGGCATGTAGTCTAGAAATACCCTTAGGCTGCAGCCCTTCTGCCCTTGCCTCCAAACTTATTCCTGGAGAGGCGAGTTTGGAGGCTGGACACCAGTTCTGACTGGTGGGACCGGCTTGTTATGCAGCAGTGGGACAACGACCAGTGGCTCCGAAACTTCCACATGTGAAAGTCTTCTTTCTAGGAGCTCTGTGCCTGACTTGCCCCTACCCTGCAACACCAGGACACCTGCTTGCTGCCGCCATCCCCCTGGAGAAGCACGTTGCTATTGATCTGTGGAAGCTGGCCACCCCCGACAGCTACTGCTCTGTGGGACATCAGTTTGGCAGGAGGAGGTCTACTGTCGTAGCCTTCTTCATAGAGATAAGTCACTCTCAGGGGACAGTCCATGGGGACGGGGCGGGCGGATAAGGGGGACAGTCAGGACTGGGCACAGGTAATGGGGGATGGGTGGGAGTGGTAGAACCCTGCCTGGCCTCACCCTGCAGGGGTGTGAGGGGTATGGGGGGGTTGTCTGAGGGGGGGCTCTTGGGATCTGGGAGGGGAGGGGTGGGGTATTGCCGCTCATCAGCTCATGTAACTCCTCTAATGTCCTGTTATGTATGTTTGTATTTGTCCCTTTCTGCAGGTGGTGTTGGCCATCAACTCAGAGCTGGTTCACAGGATTATCCACCTCGGAGACTTGGATACCATCTTGGCTGGATTTCCAGGGCTGGGTTTTCCAAATGGCGGTGGAACAATTGATGGGACTCACATCCCGATCCACGCACCACCCCATTGAGCAGCACAGTATAATTACAGAAAGGGCTACTTTTCGCTGGTGCTACAGGCCCTAGTTGACCACTGGGGACAATTCACAGACATTTGTGTCAGGTGGTCAGGCCGGGCACACGATGCCTGAATATTCCAGAACTCATACCTGTACCGAAGGCTGCAGGCTGGGGTATTCTTTCCGGAGAGAAACTATGAAGTCAGGATATGTCTACACTACCACCCTAGTTCGAACTAGGGTGGTTAATGTAGGCAATTGAAGTTGCAAATGAAGCCCGGGATTTAAATATCCTGGGCTTCATTTGCATCTTACCGGGCGCCACCATTTTTAAAGCCCCAGTAGTTCGGACTCCGTGCCCACGGCTACACGCGGCACGGAGTAGGTAGTTCGAATTAGGCTTTCTAATTCGAACTACTGTTACTCCTTGTGGAACGAGGTGTAATGGTAGTTCGAATTAGAAAGCCTAATTCGAACTACCTACTCCGTGCCGCGTGAAGCCGCAGGCACAGAGTCCGAACTACCGGGGCTTTAAAAACGGCGGCGCCCGGTAAAATGCAAATGAATCCCGGGATATTTAAATCCCAGGCTTCATTTGCAACTTCAGTTACCTACATTAACCACCCTAGTTCGAACTAGGGTGGTAGTGTAGACATACCCTCAGAGATGTGCAGATGCCTACGTGCATCGTGGCCGACACAGTGTATCCCCTTATGCCCTGGCTCATGAAGCCATTCACTAGACACCTGGGTGCGAGCAGGGAACTCTTTAACTCCTGCCTGAATTGGGCTCACTTCCAGGTGGTGTGTACCTTTGGCCGTCAGAAGGGCAGATTTAGATGCCTGCTCACTTGGCTGGACATGGGGAAACACAACATCCTCAATGTGGTTGCTGCATGCTGTGTGCTGCACAACCTAGTGGAGAGGAAAGAGGAGGCCTTCCTCACTGCATGGGGGACACGGGTTGATGTGGAGGGGAGGTGCTTTGAGCAGCCCTGGACAGCTGCCATGCAGCAAGCCCACCAGCTGGTAGTGCACATTCGAGAAGCCCTGAGGGAGCAATTCTCCCCAGGGCCTTCTAATTGTGGTATTGCCCCATGCCCCTAATGCCTTCTTCCCCAAAACCCCTCTCAGCCCCACAGTCACACATTATACGCATTCATCACACACTGACAACTGAGACAGGTGTTGGTGAAAAAATGTTTACAGTTTATTTCACTGTTGCTTTTTTGAAAAACTAAAATACTCTTTTGTTCAGAAAAATAAAGTGTTTGTAAACAAAGTAAAGTGCTTCCCTCAGTGACTCTCACAGGTGGGAAGGGGGAATGTCAACCTGGAAGGGGGGAGGGAGGCTCAAGGCTGAGTGGGCTGCCTTGATGAAGAGCCCCTGGTATTTGGCTACGGAGGACTTCTCGCAGACGGCCGCACATGCAGGCTGGGACAGTAGGGGGCTGCACAGGAGGTGGGGCTGTACCTGAGTCTGGGATGGCAGGGGCTGAGCGGGGGGCAGGGACTAGGGGGGACAGGCTGAGCAGGAGGAGCAGAACCAGGCACAGGACCAGGAAAGGCCATAGCCTCCCGGATAGCAGTGCAGATCTCAGTGCGCTGCTGGACAAACTCATCCAGCAAGCGCCTGAGTCACTCTGCCTCTGCCTCTATCCTCCAGTTCATTGCATCCTGCATCCCTTGCAGACTGAGATGTTCTGGTGCACCAGGTCCAAATATGTGCGCCAGTGCCGACGAGTTCCTTGCAGCCATCTGGGTGTTGGGGTAGGTGTGGCGCTCCCCTCCTGGTCAGCTGATCCAGCAATGGAGAACAAGAGGGAAATGTCATCAGTCATGCATGCTCACACTTTCCCCAAGAGGGCATGCCCTCCTTCTTCTCAGCAGTCAGTGCCTGTCCTAGGGTCAGAGGATGCTCATGTGCGTCTCAGTAAGGCAAGGTATGGCCTGGCCAGCAGCCATGGCCTCCCTGGATCCCAGAATGTGTGCAAGCCACCATCCTGACCCCCTCACACACACTCCATGGCCAAGCAGCACAGACAAGTGGCAAGCCACAGTTGGGGTTCCCACAGGTTGCTGAGAGGCCTGAAGCTGTGTGGCAATCCCAGCGTCCCCAACCCATGCTTGCACCTGGCATCACTGCCTGCAGCAGCAGGTGGTGCCTCACAGCCATGCGGGTGCAGGGATAGGACGGCCCTCCCTGAGGTCAGCCATGTGTGTGCCCCCACTCCCAGGCTGTGATCAGCATGACATGTCAGAGCACTATACCATCCACCTTGCTCCCATCTGCCCTGCCCTGTGTGTGTTGCACCCTCACAGCACTCACCTGATGTTCCCTCCCCGGTGTCCGAAGTTGTCTGGGAGTCTCCTGAATGTGGGTATCTGGCTCCTGGCTCAGTCACTGTGTTCCTGGTGGTGTCTTCCTCCTCTTGGAGCTACTGGTCCTCTGCTGGGGTCTCACCCTGGAGTTGCGGCCGCTGCTGCACAGGGGTTTCCAAGCCAGACTCCACAACCCTCTCGGGAGGCAGGGTTCCCCTGCACTTGGGACGAAAGAATCCCAAGCATTGTTACAGGCTGGGGACCAACCAGCTACGTAGTAGTTCTGCAGAAAAGGACCTGTGGGTTACAGTGGATGAGAAGCTGGATATGAATCAACAGTGTGCCCTTGTAGCCAAGAAGACTAATGGCATATTAGGTTGAATTAAGAGAAGCATTGCCAACAGATCCAGAGATGTCATTATTCCCCTTTATTTGGCTCTGGTGAGGCCACATCTGGAGTATTATGTCCAGTTCTGGGCCCCCCACTACAAAAAGGATGTGGATGCATTGGAGAGGGTCCAGTGGAGGGCAACCAAAATGATTAGGGGACTGGAGCATATGACCTACTAGGAGAGGCTGAGGGAGTTGGGTCTGTTTAGTCTACAGAAGCAAAGAGTGAGGGGGGGATTTGATAGCAGCCTTCAACTTCCTGAAGGGAGGTTCCAAAGAGGATGGAGAGAGGCTGTTCTCAGTAGTGACAGATGGCAGAACAAGGAGCAATGGTCTCAAATTACAGTGGGGGAGGTCTAGGTTGGATATTAGGAAAAACTATTTCACTAGGGGGGTGGTGAAGCACTGGAATGGGTTACCTAGGAAAGTAGCGGTGTCTCCATCCATAGAGATTTTTAAGTCTCGGCTTGACAAAGCCCTGGCTTGGTTGATTTAGTTGGGATTGGTCCTGCCTAGGTCAGCAGGCTGGAATTGATGACCTTCTGAGGTCTCTTCCAGCTCTATGGTTTTATGATTCTATGATTCTATGATCCAGTCCAGGTCCTCGTAATAGGCACAATAGTGTGCCATTTCCCCAGAGCGGGAACTGCACTCACAGGCCCTAAAGTGCCCCTGCCACAGCTCCTTGACCTTGGCTCTGACCTGGTCTAAGGTGGCCTTTCCTTGCCAGGCCATCAGCCATTCTGGCGTAGATATCAGCGTTCTTCCACCTGGACTGTGGGGCCTGAAGAGCCTCTTCCTTGGATCAGAGCTCCGAGAGGGCTTTTATCTTGGGCCCAGACCAGGAAGGTGCCCCTGACTTCCTGTGGGGATGTGTCCCTAGAAGGGCCAGGGAGGTCTTGGGGGGGCTTGTCCCTGGGACATGGCTCCAAGCGGCCCTACCGGGAAGAGCTACGCCGTCAGGGTCCTGGCTGGAGCTGGCTTGCTGCCAGAATGCTAATCCTGGGTGCCTGTGCCTTTTAAAGATGGCTACAGGCAGGAACAATGGAGTTGAAAGCTGTGGCAGGAGTGTCCACCAGGGCTTCTTCCTGGAGGCCTTTATTGTGGACATAAATTCTTTCCCGTGTCCACACTTACCTTTTGTCAGCAGAACTCTGTCGACAAAGGTGTTATTCCTCATAAAACGAGGTTTACTGTCGTCGACAAAACTGCTGGGTTCTGTCGAAATTATATATGGATTTTAGGTTTTAGGACACACTATCTGGGTTTTAGGACACACTACCTTTTGGAAACCTACTAAGAGAAAATTTGACAAAATTCTATGTCTATCACATTTTCAGATACTCGATCTTATACAGTCTGAAGCTTTTGCAGGATTATTTCTGAATTTGTGTTAAAATTTCATTTGGAAATTGTACCAAAAATCATTAGGCTATTTTGTATGAAAATATATTTATGAGACCAGCCACACCAATTCTCTTTTAAGGAACAAGCAATGCTGACTTTCTTAATGGAACAATTTTGACTTGTAGAAACTGCCAAAGGATCTGAAATTGAGACTCTAAAAAAATGTACCTCTGGACTAGATTTAGTTTACAAATGCCACTGAATTTTAAAAGGTAAATGTTAAGGAGTTACCTTGTTTGTGTATGGTACTTACATTTTACATTTGGATAAAGATAAATATTTTGTTTAGGGTAGAAAAATTCTGCCAGTATGTATAAACGCATTATGTAAGTAGTTTTCTATCATTTCTGTTAATTGAGACTGATTTCTACTTTCACTTACTGTTTCAAAAAAGCTCCTGGAACTGGTTTTGTGGATAGTGGCTGGTGTGGATGTGTCTACATTCAAAATAATTTTCATAATCCATGCCTAAGGCTATTCTTGAACTTCTTTATAACCATAGTTTTGAACTTGGTTTATCTCTGTAAACAATAGGAAACAAAACATGTTCAAAATCAGCTGAGAGGGGAGCTGTGCGTAAACTGATTTTTGAATCTATTTGCAAATAAAGTTTTTCCTCCAGTGTAAACCTGTACAAGCACAGAATTTGACCCATTTTTTCTTACGTAGCTCCTTTTTTAATTCATAATAAATTATGACAAACATGCATTTTCACATTTGCTAAAGGGCTAATTCATTGAACAATGGTCCAAACTGTATTATCGGTACACTTGTGTCAACCCCTGTAACTCAGTCAGCATCAGCAAATTACTTTAGATTCACACTTGTTTAACTGAGAGCAGAATCTGGCCTAGTAAATGTAAATTTTCAATCAGCAAAAAGGATTATCTTAGAAAAACAGCCTTTTGATGTCACTGTTGCAGTTAACCATTTAATTTGATGGTATTTGAGTTGTAACATATTGAACTGAAAAGAATTTCCAGTTGCTTTTTTCTCAGGGATTTGTATGTGAAAATTGATGGTTATTGTCCATCCCCTCGGGTATTTCAGTTTACTTGTAAGTAATATTTCTTCTTTTATAATCTGTTCTTGCTCATGGAAGGTAAATAGCAATCACACAGCAGGATGACACAAAGTAACTTTGTACCACCTTATGAAATAAAAGAAAGTATTAAGAAATGGTATCAAGAGTCAGGAGAGAAGGAAAAATCAAATTAATTGAAAAGTACTTCAACTCCTATGTATATTTCAAATATTCCTCCTTGTGATAAAATCTGAATTAATTAGAGGACTGCTTTTCTTTTCTATCTATATGACCATAGAAGAGAGAAAGAACAACAGGAGAGTTTTAGGATGTTTACTATTGAATTTTATAGTTCCTTAATCTTAACTGTGGGGGCAAAATCCACTACTGTCTTTAGGATACAGTAGTTACCTAAAAATGTGTAAAGGATTTTGCAAAGCTGCCAGTTTTAGCCCAGCTTCTGATGGTCAGGCAGGCAGATCAATTTGAAAATGTTGCTGAGGAAAAAATAAGTGTGTGTTTTTTTAAAGAAGTTCAGTAACTTAATTTGTGTTTGTATGTGAAAATAAATATACATTATTTGTTGCTAAATTTTGAAGGATTTTATGTTCAAACAATTAACATAATGTATGAAATATAGAAAAATTAGAATATTTATATATTGCAGGTTATAAGTGTTTGTCGTACCATTGTACTCAATGCAAGCATATATCTCTTTATTGTCCACTATCCTAGCTTTCCTCTTGAAAAAAAAACCCTTATATTTTCTATTACATAAGAACATAAAAACAGCTATACTGGGTCAGAACAAAAGTCCATCTAGCTCAGTATCCTGTCTTCCAACAGTGGTCAATGCCAGATGACCCAGAGGGTGTGAACAGAACACGTAATCATCACGGGATCCCTCTCCTGTCATCTATTTCCAGCCTCTGTCAAACAGAGGCTAGGGACACCATTCCTCCCCATCCTGGCTAATAGACATTAATGGACCTAACCTCCATGAATTTACCTAGTTCTTATTCTTTCTATTCTTAGCCAACCCTAGTCCCAACTATACATACTGGACATAGGGTACTGGAGGGCTACAGCTCCCCTGGCTTGAACTGGATTCCATCATATACAGAGCTTACAATTTGTTTCAATGGCTCTCAGCATCCTCACTGTACAAACTGGTCCAGCACCCTAGTCACAGCTGCAATCCATATAAAGTTATTTTCTTTTTTACAAATGCTGTATAGTGAAAATCATCTTTATACTTAGTGATTCTGAATTGTAATATTACCACTCATTAATGCTAGGAAACTGTAGAAAACTATCTAGGTTAAGGACTTTTTTCTATCTGACTTATTACAGTTATAGTGTGTAGACATTTTGGTTCTATAGGAAAATCAAGTTTACCTGTGGAAACCTACGGGGAAATTACAAAATACCTGTATATATGGATTTTTTTTAAAAAAAGCCTTTTAAAAATGTACTAACAAATTCTCTCTCTGTCTCTTTTTTTCTCTCTCTTTACAAGTGTGAGACAGCACTAGAAAGCATGTTACCATGCTAATATTAGTATCCACAAAAGCTAAAAATGCTTTGTTCAAGAATTTTTTGAATTTAATAGAAAAGTATTCAGACTCTTATCACTGAATATTAGTTATTTAGTAGATGGAAAGAATACTGTAAACTTCATGTGCTATTTCATGCCATTCTCAGACATAACGATGAGCCCACTGGGAGAGTACTGAAAGACTGGAAGATCTATTCCATCTTGGAAGTTGCTTATCAGACAAAGCTGTCTATATGATATCTTCTTAATTCTAATTTTTTTTATCTACTCCAAGGATCTTACAAAGAACTCACATTTTAAATTTGTATTTATAATATACCATTTTCCAATTCAAGTGTCACAATTTATAGGATTGTTTTGAATTATCATATAATCTTGGCACTGAATTGGTTATGTTCCCCGTGTTTCTTTATAATTATCTGCTTCCACGAAGTAATGTTGTTCAGTTTATACTTTATGTCCTTTTAAAAGGTACAACCAAGCTATTTTATATAATTATATGCAAATACTGTAATATAAAATAAATCTGTGGAACATATACATTGCACAATCAAAAATAGCAAGCCAAGAATTTAAGAGAAGAAGAAAGGAGAAGATAACTCACTGCAGGTCCCTATAACATAATAGTTAAACCCAGCTGAAGAGTGGAAATTTCATTTTCCTGTACAGCACATCTATGCATCTGGAAGTTGTTGACAAACTTAGATTGTGTATTCCATTCAGGCAAAGGCCATCCATGATAATACCCCCATTACTGTCATCAGTAACACTTCTATTTTTCCTTTCATTCTATCCTTCCCCCCCCCCCCGCCCCCCGCCCCACTCTTTAAAACTTCATTTTAGGAACAAAATTTTAGTTTGATTTCCCAATTAAAAACCAAGACATATAAGTGAGGAGGGTGAAACTTCTGCTGAAAATCAGTCGCCAGGTCAGTGAGGATGAACTTTGTCAAAAGAAGATTTAACAAATTTCTTTCTTTTTCTTATTATCTCATTGTTATTGGATTACTCCTCGTTTTGGATTACACCCGATAGGGGAAAAAAGTCTAACAGCAACCTGATTTATGTTGTCATTAACTGGTCTCTTCACAGTGTTGGGAAAGTAGAGAAATAAAATGTTAGTGTTATGTTTAAAATATTTTTACAGACTCGTTTTAAGAAGTTAAATAAGTTCTGAGCTTCAGTTGCAAAGTATTAACATGCTCTGTGTTATGGGTGGCATCACAGAGACAGGAACATGTACTTGCAAAAGATTCTTTCAGAGGTCCGGCGGGGGAAGGGAGAGGGAAGAAAACAAAAACAATCAAGCCGGAATAATGTGATGAGTGGTTTCGACTTGTCCAGATCTTTCTCCAGAAACCTTCGCCTTATCTTTAGCGATGCTCATCGTGGCATAGATGCCGCTTTCGAATGGGGTTTTAAAACTGATCCCGTCGTGTGGTGGTTTCCTATCTTTTCCCGCTTCGTTGGCCGGAGCTTGTTTAAAACTCCTGCAGACCTGCTATTTCACAGTGATCCGTAAAACTGCGTTCATCAGCCACTCCGAGCAGTGCCCACTCTTGGGAACTAATTTAGTGGTGGGTGGGTGTGATTTGGACGGGGGGGGGGGAGAGGAAGGGGAGGTATTGCTGGAAAGATAATTAACAAAGTTAGCAGGCAAGAGAGGGTCTGAAGAGGCAGTGGCTGGAGAGTGAATCACTTGACTTAGAGCAACGATCACAATCGCCAGGGACTGGAGCTTGTGAGCAGCCAGTCTCCTTTAGGCTCCTGAGAGCTGTCGTCTTTTTTTAAACCACTGCTGTTGTCCCCGGTGTATTGCAATCCCCAGACGTAAGCAGCCTGCCCGGCGCGCTGCTCCCAACCCTGCCATACCCCCTCCACACTCGCACCCCGGCTACACGCTCAACCGGCGGGGAACTCTGTGCCAGCGGCAATCTGACACCTTTCCCCGCTCATTGGACAGCGCCGCCGGCCCCACCTTCCACTGCCGGGGCGGTTCGTTCCTCAGTTCAGCCTCCCAGGTCTAGCCTGCCGCTCCTCTTAGGCCGGCTGCGGCTGCCAGTCACTGTGAAGGACGGCTCGCTCTCCAGGCTCCGGTCCCGCCTCCTCCCTCCGCCCCCAATTGATATTATTGGAGTGTGGAGCTCGAGTCCAGGCTGCAGTCGGGGACTCGCAGGCAGCAAATACGGTGCGCGCTAAGGAATAGGCAAGAGGAACAGGCAGCCAGGGGAGAGAGAGCTCCATGCAAAGGCAACATAAAATACACAGCAGAGCAAACCCTTTAATCCCCACCAAGCGGCGGCAGCAGCAGCAGCGGTCGTACCGTAAATATAAAAAAGATCCTGCTCCTGCATGATGGTTTTTCAAACTAGGCTCCCTTCTTGGATTATTATATGCTCTGTCTGGCTGTTTCGCTTTGCACACACGGGGGAGGCACAGGCTGCAAAAGAAGGTAAGGTGATGCAGAAAACAAAGTTTGGGGTTATTTACTTCCTTGCGCACCCAGCTCAGTGTTTTTTTATTGCCGGGTCTATTGCAAACGGCATGTTCCCCCTTAATCAGCTTCTTGCTGGGGTGGGGAGAGGCATCTCCCTCCTCCCCCGGGCAGTGTGTGAGAGATCAGGACAAACTGCATTTCCTTTAAGGAATTGGGGTTGTGAGGCATTGCACTCGATGCAAAGACATGGCTCGGCGGAGGAGCGGATATACTGGGGTGGGGGAGCATGCAGGGGATACTGTCTATAGAATTGTTAATGGCACTGCTGTTAATACTGCTATTAAAGGTGCGGATACGCCCCCCCTTCAGTTAAATCTACTGTAGTTTGCCAGGCGCAGGCAACCCGAGTGTCACAAGCCAGGACTGCAGTGGAGTTCCAAGACTGTGGACGCGCCCCAAAGGGGTTGGGGGACTTGGTTCGTGCCCCAGGTAGTGATAAGCTAGCTAATAAAGTCCACTTCTCCGTTGCCTGCTGCGACGGGCCTGCAGGTCTCTGAAGCCGCTGGCACTGAGACGCTACGCGGAACGATGTGGCATGGATCATGGTGGGGTACCATTAAATGTATTGTAGGGATATATGCATGCATTCTAGCTGTAGGTCAATACATATTGGGTATTATCTAGTCATCTGTAGACACCCCTGGCTAGATGTCTATAGAGATTTTCGTTCCATCCGCTTATCTCAAACAGCGCTCAAGAAATCTCATCATTCCCACATTGCATTTTTACATAAACACACTCGCATCCCATTTCTTATTAAAAAGAGAGGACAGGCAGTTTTCTGTCTGCGGTTACCATTCAAATCAATGCAGAAAGTCAGCCCGGGTATTTCTTTTCGTATGGGAGGGATGAGGATCCAAAAATGCTAAGTCCTTCAACTCTGCTAATGGGGTTTCCATCTTTGGGAAGAGAAGGGTTGGGGTTCCCCCCTCTCTTCTCCCAAATGTGTAAGTATTCTTGTAGAAACCATGGGCATAAGGGAAAGCATCTTTCTGAACCTGTAGCTGGAGCGTTAGAAATCAGCTTTCTTTCAGTTAAGGGTGGGGGGACGGCTCAAAGGATCTTCTTGGGCGGCATTTTTTAAGTCTCTTCAGATAAACTTTCCAATGGACTAATAAAGTAACCCCTGGAAGGGCGAGGGAGGCTGAATAGGGGAGGTGAGCGGGAGCGAAGTGCAGGCAGGCAGGGAGGGCGGGGAAGCTGCCGGCTTTGCGCAGGCTACGTGGGGAGAGTCCTAGGAGCTGTGGCTTTCTGCTCGCCAGGCCAGCGTCCCGCGTACACCTTGAGTTTGTATCCCTGCTTCTAGCGCCCGGCAAGCAGCCGGTGGGCTGTGCCGCGGCTGAGCTGGCAGGAGGAGGGGACGCACCCGGCAGGGATGTCGGCTGGTAACCTGCTGCGGGCTCGGAAACCGGCGCAAAGTAACTTTCCTTGCCCCCCGGCCCCTCCCCGACTCCGGTGGGGAGAGAACCCATCCCTGTGCAGGCGCCGTCGGAAACTAGCGAAGTCCCAAAGTTTTCCCTGCTGGGGCTGGATCAATAGGCAGAGAAGGTGACGGCGTGGGGTCACCAGCAGACAGGGGGTTGCAGGGCAGAGGTTACGCAGCCAGGCTGGGTTAGGATAAAGGGATCGGGTTTGTTTTAACAGCCCGATCCTAAGCGTGGGGGGACTGGAGACGCGGGCCCGGTGTTGGGGTGCGCGCTGGCTTCTGCTGGGGGGTGAGTCCCGCTCCCTTCCAGGCATCGATTGGAAGCGCGGCGCGGTGATTCGCAGGTTAAAGAGCACGTTTGACCCAGCTCCCTCCTGCCTCGCGGAGGCTGCGGCTGCTGGGCTCGGAAAGGCAGCTTCCATCCTAAAACCCGCGGCTGGGGAAAGGGGATCCCCTGGCCCCGTTGAAGACAAGGGCGCCTTTGCCATTGACTTGAAGGGGGCCACTACTGCACCCGTGAGTTGGGCACGGAGATGTCCTGTTAGCGCGGAGTGGCGGCATTTTAACCTCGGCCCTGAGGTGAGGTTTATGGGGCGATGGTTTATGGGGCGATCTCAGCTCCCCGGAGAACACGCGTGGGTCAGAGGTACCGAGGACTTGTCGGCAGCTTGGAGGCTGCCCTTGGCTCTCCGCAATCAGCGCGTCCCTCTGGCTGGGCGCGTAAGTCAAGCGCAAGGGGCTGTGAGTGTGTGTGTGTTAGTGAGTGAGTGAGAAACAGAGTGAGTGAGATTCAGGACGGATTTAAAAAGCCTCCCATTGACTTCCCCAGCAACTTTCTCTCTCTCTCTCTCTCCAGCTCTGTCTTGTGTCCGCTCTAGCGCAGTGAACCAGGCAGACTTGACTGTCTTTAAAACTGGGCAGTTAGTTTCTCCAGTAAGAAGTTCCGAAATATAGACGTGACCTCAGCTCCTGCTCATTGCATAGAAGAACTTCAGAGGTGCTTGGGAAGTAGATGGGGAGTGTTTCACACCTCTTGGGAAAAGTGTCTATTTCAGAATAGGGCCACACTCTAACCATAATAAAAAAGTCTGGCACCCACATAAATTTTGAAAAAGAAAAGAAAAGAAAAGAAAAGAAAAGAAAAGAAAAGAAAAGAAGCCAGCCCCTAAAAATGAGCATCCCATATAACATTTTACCAATTCAAAGCATTGTACAAAGTGCAATTAGGAAAAATACTTCCCAATAACTTTTAGTGCAGTGAGGAGTACAACACATGATTTATGTAAAGGTCATCTCTGTGGTGCTGGCTTTTCATCTGCATTACTGCTAGAATACAGCATCAAATATTGCATGGACATGAAGATGAAAGGGTTAAATGTGAACTGTACCTAAATTTTTAGCTTAATGGGATTGTCCTCAATTAAGAAGTAAACACAGATACCACCAACTCTTCTTTAGGTGGTATTACTAGCTAAACCTCCTTAGATAGTTGGATGAATTAATTAAGAAGACAAGATGGTTATTCTCTCGTTTCAGAAATTAATTGTCTAGCTCAAATACATATTGACATACAGAAATGAAAGTTATTATTTTTATAGTTTCAGCACAAAACTTTATGTAAAAATGTGTTGTGGTTCTTCTAATAATGTTTTAAAATACTATTATAACTCAGGCTGTCAACCAAAGTATTGCTCAACAGAACAAAAAGTTAATGAAGTTAAAGAATTAAAGCAGAATTATATGTAACTATTTATGTAGCCTTTTACATCTAGTTTTGTCAGACATGTAATACGTTTATATAATTCAAATGTATGCTGTGATCTGAAATTGCAATGTGCTTCTCTTTTGTTAAAATAGAGCATTTACTTGTCAAACAATAAATGACTTTTTGATTTAAAAAGATAGCATGTATGGACAGAGATAACATTGGGATTTATGTCTTTGCAGTTTACAAGATTATTTTTTAAAATACAATTTAACAAGTTACTTCCTACAGTTGATTTGAAATTTCAAGGTTAATTAATGTAAGTGCTATTTAGAAATGCTGCGAAAATATGCAATAATATATTCAGAATTTATTACTTTAATTCAACATAATCTCATGCTCATAGTCAACCAAATATGATTTCCCTCAATATATAATAAAGTGAACATTTTATATTTTGATTTAATGGATTGAGATTAATGGATGAATTTGAGTTAATCTTACTGGACAAAGATTGAGAAGTCTGCATTAAACATTTTTACCAGCAAGTCACATCTAATTAACAGCTTTGTGTATCAGAACTTCTTGTAGAAGTCTCATTGGATATGTATACAAATATGAAAATATAATAATTAATTCTTACTAATATGCATGTACAGTGCTTTGAAAATGCAAATGTTACGTAAGTACAAAGCCTTATTTTGTAGAACCTTATTTGTCTTATATTTATTTGTTTAAATTAACAGTCTCACAAATGTTAAGGGACCATCCATTCTTGCGCACTCCCCTTGATTTCTGAGTGTGAATCCAAGCAAGATACAGTGTCCAAAAGTGTCCAAATCAGTTTGGTCAATGTTCAAGTATTGGTGATTTTTTTTGAAGTCTGAATTTTAATGGGGAATATCATTTGTAAGAAGGAGTGAGAGGAACAGATATTTTCCATTAAATCTTAGAATTTTTATGACACTTAAATAATAAGTTGGTAAGTATAAATATGTAAGGCATAGACAAATATGCAGTCAAATATTAAGAATTAAGCATTCTGCTTATTAAAAAATGAATATCTTACCTTAAATATTTATGAAAACTTTTAAAATTACAAACATGCATATAGTTGGTGAATATACATGATATATTCCTTTAGTTAACAACATTGAATGATAAAATAAATAGTTTATATACATTCTTGCTGACTTTTATCACAATGTTTTTTATTTAGTTTTTTTTTATTATTTTAAATTTTAAATTATTTCCTTAGAATATAGCAGATACTTTTTCTCTTGCAGTAATATTGCTGGACTCTAAAGCACAACAGACAGAGTTGGAGTGGATTTCCTTTCCTCCCAATGGGGTAAGTACTAAAAAAAAAAAAAATCCTCCAAACATTGCCAGGTGTCTCATCTAGACAAATGTTTTAAACAGGCTGGTATTTCCCAAATTTCCCTCACTAATCATAGTGAGTGTTTACAGCTCTTAAGTGTCTGTTGTGAAAAGAAGCATACCTCAAGTTACAGTGTACAATAGCAAGCTAATTACAAGGAAATGTCTATTCAGTAACTCACTTAAACCCCTTTATTAGCTTTACTCTTTGTAGTGTAATCCTTTGTGGTATATTAAAAGGCTTTGTGTACTTGTGACACTATTTTAAATATATTTTTTCTTTTCTCTCTCTTTTTAGAAGCACTGTAAGACAACAAATATATTTGAATATAGAAACTGCCCGAGAACATATTATTTGATGTTTTCCAAATGAAAAGTGACAAGAAATTTATATACAGTATATTTGTTGTAATTGAATAGTGTAGTATGACATTTTCTGAAATATAAACATCTGTATTGGAGATAGGTCTAAATCAAAATCCAGATCTGATCATCTCCAGACTTTGAGGAGATTGTAATCTGGTTGAAGGTCCAAATTTTGTGGCTTGGATTACATACTTCAATAACTTTTTAGATCAAATGTATTCTAAGATGTCCTATGAAAACTCGTCAACATACAAATATATCATTATACAAATATATCCTATGCTAATTGCCATTTTTGTCTATTAAAGTTATCAAAAAAGCTGTGTCTTCAGCTCTTAATTAAAAAATCACATCCCTCATGTCTTGAGGAAGAATATTTCAAAAGGGAAGAGTATGCCTGATTGCTTTTACATTAGAACTACAAATCTGAAGTCATGTCCGTAGCTCTTACTCCTGGAAGCCACCTCACAGACTTTGTTGGGGCTATTCAAATGAATAAGAGCTTGCGGGATCAGGCTCTTAATCTTGAGTACATTAAGAAATTTGGAGCCAGAAAAGCATGATGTATGAATGGGGATATAAAAGTGTAACAAATCCTTTAAATTAGAAGAATGAAAATCTGAAAGTGTCTTAGTTTAAAAGCAAGATCGTAAAATCAATACAAGCACAAACTGGAAATGAGTCTGAAGACTTGAAAAAGTATGTAATGTGAGCTGAACGCTTAAGATAGATAATAACTTTGGCATTAGCATTTTGCATTGATTGAAGCTTTTTAATAGAGGTGTCTGAAAGATTAGTTAGAAGAAAATTGCAGTAGTTTAGCCTGGAGGTAATGAAAGTGTGAACTTTGCCAATGTATTTGAGGATGAAAGGTGGAAACATAGTAGGCTAATAATGTACAAATGGTAAAAAGGTGACTTTGTCATCATATGGATTCAAAGGAATTTTGAGAATTCAAAATAACAGTCAAATGAAGTAAAGATAGCTAAAAAGTATTTTCTTATACATTAACAACAAATTACAATGTATTAATGGTGTTTGAAATTAAAAATTTGGTATTATTTTTTGTTAAATTCAGCTGCCTTTAATTCTCCTCCATCCAGCACAAATACCATGGAAGCATGCACAAATTGAGGAGAGTACTTTCTCTTCATAAAGATAAACCAATACATCATCATATGCAAGTTAAATTTCAGTGACAAATATACTCTCTGGCCCTGAGTAGCATCAAAATATGTTTGAAATAACTAAGGAAATAGTATGTAATAGGGTGTAGGTATGCAATATGTATTTCACTCATAACAGTGGGATGCAGAGAAATAGAGAGATTTTCTAAGCAGTAGTTTTCAAATATGGTGGACAAATATAGTTATGCTCCAAAGTATCTATAACCCAGGGGAGGGAATATGAATCCTATGACTACTGATTTTTTTTTTCAGATAAACCAAAAAGAAATATTTGAACTGTCCTGATCTTCTCTGTGGTTTTAGAAAGATGGGGAAGATGAGATGATGGGTGTTAGCATAAGAGTTTATCTCTACTGGATTTTTTTCCATACAAAGAAGTAATCTGAGCACCCCTAACATTTAATTACATTGGGGCTGTTGAATCTTAACAAGCACAATTGCCGTTTCTTTTGATTTGTGTTACTCTACCCAATGTAGAGGTTTGTATTTGTATAATTGTTCTGCGGGGATGGTTTTTTTTAGGGTGGAGGGGCAGGACAAAAAGAGATGCAGAGGATTGCAGATTTCAGTAGTCTGTATTTTGCTTTTTGGATATGTTAGGGTAACTCAATTGACTTCAAAGGTGTAACACTGTTGTAACTTGGGAATATCTGAGAAGCAGAATCTCGATTATGATGGCAAAACTGCTTACATGAGTTAAAATATAAAATGCTCAAAATGAAACTGAGAATGAGAGCAGCAGAGTGACTCTCTCTACACTGCAGAGTTTTTCTAGAAAAACAGCCGTTTTTCCAGGAAAAACTACACTTACGTCCATACTGCAATTGTGTTACTTCAACAGAAAGTCGAAAGAACGCAGGGGTTTTTCTGACAGCAGTAAACCTCTTTATACATGGAAGAAGCCTTTTTCCAAAAGAGCTCTTTTGGAAAAAGGCATGTGTGGATGGGGAAGAAAGTTTTTTTTTCGAAAGAAGAAGCCTCCAGGAAAAAGCACAGGTGGCCCTGGTGGCCACTCCGTACATAGTAATCACAACTTAAATGTGAGATAACATCCAATCACTATCTTTCGAAAAAGCAGATAGCTTTTTCAATGCGCTTTTCCTGTCTGGATGCTCTCTTTCAAAAGAAACTTTTCTGGAAGATCTCTTCTGGAAAAGTTTCTTCCAGAAGAAGCTTGCAGTCTAGACAAGCTTGCTTAAAGTCAACTTCCTTTTTGTAAACTGTTTTTGTACTGTGCTAATGCCTATTTTATTTGTTTGTTTGTTTATTTCCAACCTTATCTCTACTAGAGCATATAGGAAAAATAATCTTGGTAGTTAAAATCTACTAAATGTATAATGAAGACAAGCTTTCTTCCTTTCTAAGAGAGTATTAAATTTTAATATGTAATCATTTGTTAACTACAAAGGCATTTTATAGTATTTTACAGTAAGTTAGTACCAGATGTGTTACCATATCTATAGTAACTGAAGTACTTTGAAATGTATTTTGATATTTACAACTTCTGTGGATTTCAACACTTTCAGCCATAATGTATTTTGTGGTAATATCTTCCAGCATCAGTTCATCAACATTTACTTTTCTTGGAGTAGTAGAGCAATATTAAACAATCTCATTTGCTGTCAAGTAGGTTCATGAAGTATTACGTACTGCGTGACTTTTGGTCTGGGAAAGAAAGATCTGTTACTGTTTGCCTTCCCTTCATGATTACCAGTGACAGGACATTCTGTAGATGCTTGATTCTGACAGGTGCTGTGTGCTGTAGCCAATCTAACAGAGCACATGCTTAACATCAGTGAAACTGCTCATGTGCTCAACATTATGCATGTGGTTACATGGTTTGTTGAAACAGTCTGAGTGCTTGAAGGGATTGTACTCTAGTAGGCTATGCTATTTGACAGCCTTTAACTTACTGAACTCTTTAAAAGATCCCCATTTTAAGTTGTAATTTTTTCTATGAACTGTGCACTGCAGTTCATTTACAAAAGGTGTAAATGCCAGATTCTGCTCTTAATTTTACCTGGGTAAATCTGGAATAAGGGTCTAAACATAGCCCAATTGATGTCGGTGAGAGTTTTGATGTTGACTTCAGAAGGTCTGGGATTCGATTCCAAATTCATAGAGACAACACAATTATTTTACATTAACTATTTTAGCACCCAGATACTGTGGTGACTGAAAAGTGAAAAAAGGGAAGGCCCTGAACTTGGATTTTTTTATTCAAATGATTAGCCCTTACTCAAATGTGTGATGTCATCGACTTAAAATGTTTGTAGTGAGGTAAGATTTTTTTTCCATTAGTCTGTGGGACTATTCATATAAGTAGGGGTTTGTAGGATCAGGTTTGTAGCTTTAAAATGGGACCTAAGTGTCCCTAAATTCATACAATGATAAAACAGATAGGTATGTCATCTTTGTGATCTTTTTTCCTTTCATTTTTAGTTTATTGTTTTCCCTGCAATATGTGATGGTGATTACATAAGAGCCATAAATTGATGTGTAAAAGTAATTTCAAATGCAGATTCCAGTGATTAATAAAGATTCCGGGCACATTGCTTGTGCACCAAAAAGTGTCAAGTGAGGTTTAGGTATGCAAGGACAGCAAGATTAAGGGCTTTCAGGTTCTAAGACTTCTTTGTTAGTTGTAGATTTGTTTCTAGCAGCACATCATTGATCACCTTCTTCATTCCTTGCTTACCTATAATTCTGATTGATGTAAGAGGACATAGGACTGAACCCCAATTATAATCAGGATTTGAGTATTTATTGTACAATACTTTTTAGAACTTGTAATCAACATAACTGAAAACTGCTGTAACATGAATAATGTATTTTGAAGGTTATTTACATGCTAAAATACAGGGGACACAAATTAAAACACCATTACAATTTGTGAGCTTCAGAGGGTAGCCGAGTTAGTCTGTTACAGAAAAAAACAACACTTTATAGACTAACAAAACATGTAGAGTTATGAGTAGGGGATATGAAAACTGGAAATAAATAGGAGAGAGGAAGAGAAAGGAAAGAGGAAGGGTGGTGGAGTGTATGGGGGAACAGGGCATCATTAAGTATCTGGAGAATGGGTACTTAAACCTAAGCAGATAAAGATCAAAGTCAATAGATAGATTGCTGAGACAGGAAGAATACTGCTCAGAGAGCTGTTAGCACCTTCAATTTGTGCTTTTCCTGGACAAAATATTTGCATTTTAAAAATACTACAATATTTTTATGAGGCTTCACTGTTTACGAAGAAGGAAGACTAGATCCGTGTCACAGTATTTTTATATATTTATATATGTATGGATTTAGTATCTCAGCAAAGTGCTATTTTGTATTAATAACTATTTGTTGCTATTTTAGTGGGAAGAAATTAGTGGACTGGATGAAAATTACACTCCTATACGAACATACCAGGTATGCCAGGTCATGGAACCTAACCAAAATAACTGGCTACGGACTAACTGGATTGCAAAAGGCAATGCTCAAAGGATTTTTGTAGAACTGAAATTCACTCTGAGGGATTGTAACAGTCTTCCTGGAGTACTGGGAACATGTAAAGAAACTTTTAACTTGTATTATTATGAAACAGACTACGACACTGGCAGGAATATCCGAGAAAATCAATACGTAAAAATAGACACTATTGCAGCAGATGAAAGTTTTACCCAAGGTGACCTTGGAGAGAGAAAAATGAAACTTAACACAGAGGTGAGAGAAATTGGACCTTTGTCCAAGAAAGGATTTTATCTTGCATTTCAAGATGTAGGTGCCTGCATTGCTTTGGTTTCTGTCAAAGTCTACTACAAGAAATGCTGGTCTATTATTGAGAACTTAGCTATTTTTCCAGATACAGTGACTGGCTCAGAGTTTTCCTCTCTAGTTGAGGTACGAGGCACTTGTGTGAGCAGCGCAGAAGAGGAGGCTGATAACTCTCCTAGGATGCATTGTAGTGCAGAAGGAGAATGGTTAGTTCCTATTGGAAAGTGTATCTGCAAAGCTGGGTACCAGCAAAAAGGAGACACTTGTGAACGTGAGTAAACCTACACTTTTAATAATAAAAGTAAACACTTGTAGTAATATCCTACAATAGCAGTTGTGAATATAGAACACTTGTTTTTGTCTTTGCATAAAAATATGTTAATACTAATACTTGGAGCATCTGAATCTATATTCACACTAACATAAATAAATCAGCTTTTTTAGGATGGAAGTCAACAGTTGCATGTTTTGTATTCTGAAAATGCAAATCGGCAATTCAGAGCACAATTCAGTGCAAATAGAATTGCAGGAATTACACGTCACATAGAAATAAGGTAAGGATGACATGCCCTGTAGTTCTCTGTAATGCTATAGAGCAGATTATATCTTGCTAAGAAGACCTTACTAACATTATCATGTGTCCACATTATATGTAATACTATTGAGCAGATAATATCTTGCCAAGAAGACCTTATTAATATTATCATTTGTCCACATTATATAAACTATTTTTTGTTTTTCCATGCTTTGTGATGTAATATTCCAAGGAATATAAAGTTCAGGGTACATGGAATTTGTGCTGAAGCATATTTATTACTGTATAGAAGATACACCAAATAAACATTAATTCAGCTAGAATCTTAAAAATAAAACTTTTGGGATCTTTATTGATCACATTGGGACTAGTTAAATTATCAGTAACTTCATAACTATGCGAAGCTTTTTTACTTTGCAATTTTAACATATAGCACACCTGGCAGTGTTAGGAAAGCAGTTACAGTTAACAGTAACACACAGGATTATTTTTGACCTGGCTACTGAATAAAAATCTCAAAGTAACTTGCTTTTTGAAAACAATCTCTTTAGGCCTTGATTCTGTCATCAGTGTTCATATACTTAATCTTCGGGTAGGCTATATCTACACTCGCGACTTTTTGCATGAGAAATATGCAAACGAGGGTGCGCGTGGAATATCGCTGAGCCTCATTTGCATACCTAATGAGCTGCAATTTTTGCAGAAGAGGCTCTTGCAGCAGAAGGAGCTGTCTACACTGCTCCTTCTTGCACAAGAAAACCCTCTTGTGCAATGCTGCTACGCTGATTACTTTTAGGAATAACGGCATTGCTCAAGAGGGGTTTTCTTGCACAAGAAGGGCCAGTGTAAACAGCTCCTTCTGGCACAAGAGCCTCTTCTGCAAAAATGGCAGCTCATTAGGTATGCAAATGAGGCTCAGCGATATTCCACGCTTAGCCTCATTTGCATATTTCTCGCACAAGAAGCTGCAAGTGTAGACATTGCCGTAGTGTCCCCACTGACTTTAACAGAGCTTCTTCGGTATGAAAGTAATACTGAACATAACTGTGGCAAAACTGGGGTGTTCCACTTTTAACAAAAAAAAAAAAAAGTTCTAGATAGTACTAGGAAGGTACTTTGCATACTGAGTAATAGCATATCAGTTTCTGTGTTCAAGATATTTCAAATGATCATACTTTCCTTATAGTGTATGATAGAAGCATACTTGCTTTGTTTGTAATGCTGCAGGAAAAATAAATAAATCTGAAAGTGAGAAAACACCAAACAGTAAAACCAATACAGACATTAAAGAATTAAGGGAGTATCACAACTAACTTATTGGGGGGTTATATAAGACTAAACTCTGCAAACAATGAGTGTAATAAGAGTTTTTGCATGTGTAAGTATTGGAAAGTGCTGAAGGATTTGGCTCATACTGAAACGAAGAGAGCAAGCTGTGTCTCACGTTGAATCCTTAGTCTTCAGGAAGCTCACATCATTGTCTTCAGCAAGGGTTTACAAGGGAAGATTCAGTACATAGTTGGAGAGTGTGGAGTTAGTCTGGGACCTTTCCAGCACTACACATCTCTTTCAGCAGTGTGAGGGAAAGGACTGAGTTTCGACAGTGTGGCGAATGATCTCATTAAGAATTATAATGTGAAAAACTGCTCACACAGATTAGTTCAATACTCTGTGTCTAGGCTCTGTTAAAAGTATTAAAATCATTCCACCCCCATCAAAGCATTTTCTGAAATTTTAAAAGGTTTTCCCTAGTGACACACTTGTTTCTTTTTGAAGCATCTTAGTTAACTCACACTTGATGTGAACTGGATAGGTCTATACTTATAATATTAATGTTCTTTGACTTTGAGTAAAGGAGAGAGAGTGCCCAGCCAAAGGGAAAGCTGGGGTAAAGGGAGTGGGCAAGGGAATCCGTGTTTGGTAACTGGAATTCATATCAATTGTTTATTGAAAAGGCTTCTTAATTTCTAACCACAGTGATGTTGACAAAGGAATTAAACGATAACGTGTATTAGAGTATTGCACTGTGTTCATTTGCAAGAACATTGCCCATTTTTGGCCTGCTTCCAGAGCAATTGTTAAGAGACTACACAACTCTGGAAACAGTCCAGAAGCACATTGATAGGATTTCTCTCCTTTTCCTTTCAGTGATCTTGTTAAGAGTTCAAAAACAAACTCTGGCTCCATATGGAGGCAAGTTAATGTATGAGTGGGAAAGAGGGTGGAATGCAGCCACTCATGAAATGAATGCTCTTACCAGCTTGAAGTCAAAACGGTCTGGTTCTATAGTAGTTGCAGTCTGTGATACTTGAAGGTGTTATTAAGTATGATCAACTCTATAGTGACTGATAATATAGCTGACACAGTCACTGTTTTTTGTGACAGATATTGAAAGAAACTTATCTGAACATTGACACTAATGCAACTGGCTATCTGTTACTGTCAAGCTTTGTGACAGATCAGGCAGAAACAAGTTGGTGCATGCTTCCTTAATCCAAAGCTTTTATGGTTCCTCTTAAGGGCTCAGTGCTGCACAAACATAGTACCAGGCATTGTGCATTGACTTCCTTGGGACTACTCATACTAGTAAGCAGTGGACGTAAAATCCTGTCTTGATTGGTAAAAAAGATATATGAATATTTTTCAATCCTGGTAGCTCAGTGGAGTTAAATTAACACAATTGAGAACCCTGTTAAGATGAAGGTTAACATATCTGAAGATGCATTAGTTGACTGTGTTTGTAGGCAAGGGAAGATGCTTCGTGAGAGCATAGACTATAACAGAGATGTGTTAGCCAGCATCTTACCAGGAATTATGATAGCTCATTTGAGTTACACTGGTTGAAAAAGTTGTCCTTTTTGTCTTTAATGGCATTCCTTATGAGTAAGTATTTGCAGGAGCTTAAGAAGTAAGATTTATCTTTTAATTGAATGTGGATACATTTCATTCCCAATATTTTTTGGTAGAGGATATTCGTATTATGTAAACAAATACTTTGAAAATTGTAATAACTTCAAGCACTTATCAAAAACATTCAGAAATTGAATACTGGAATTGAGCATTAGTTTTCTCCTTGTGTTTTATCTCGAGATTGTTAAAATGTGGATCCATATGTAAATGCCCTTAATTTGGATGTATATTGAATTACTCAAATTTTGCATTTCAATAGCACCTAGATGCATAAACCAACTTAGGGCTACATTGTGCTAAGTACAGTTTTTTATTATACATCTGTGCTGTCTCTGCTCCCAAAGAATTTATAGTCCTAGTGTAAGGCAAGACATAATTGCTGGGTGAAATGGAAGGGGCTTGGTAGTACTAAAATAAGCTGCTTATATCCCAAGACTCTCCATTTGCTACATGCCAAGCACTTTTTGCAGAAAAGCATCCGTGCCAATCTAGACGCAGTTTTGCGCAAGAAAGCCCCAATCGCCATTTTCGCGATCGGGGTTTTTTTGCGCAAAACAATACCATGTTGTCTACACTGGCCCTCTTGCGCAAATGCTTTTGTGCAAGAGGGCTTTTGCCTGAACGGGAGCAGCATAGTATTTCCGCAAGAACACTGACAATCTTACATGAGATCGTCAGTGTTCTTGCGGAAATTCAAGCGGATGGTGTAGACAGCTGGCAAATTTTTCCACAAAAGCAGCTGCTTTTGCGGAAAAACTTGCCAGTCTAGATGCAGCCATTAAGTTTGCAGATGATACAAAGCTGGGAGGGGTTGCAAATGCTTTGAGGATAGGGTCAAAATTCAAAGTGATCTGGATAAACTGGAGAAATGATCTGAGGTAAACAGGATGAAGGACAAATGGAAAGTACTCTATTTAGGAAGGAACAATCAGTTTCACACAAACGGTCACTTCCCATTTTGTCTAGGAAGGAATACTGCAGAAAGGAATCTAGGGGTCATATTGGACCACACTCAAAATATGAGTTAACAGTGTGACACTGCAAAAAAAGCAAACATGATTCTAGGATGCATTAATAGGGTTGTTGTGAGCAGGATATAAGTCATTCTCCCGCTCTACTCTGTGCTGATTAGGTCTCAATTGTAGTATTGTGTCCAGTTCTGGGCACCACATTTCAAGAAAGATGGAGAAGATCCAAAGAAAATTATTAAAGGTCTAGAGAACATAAAATATGAGGGAAAACTGAAAGAATTGGGCTTGTTTAGTTTAAAAAAAGAAAAGACGGAAAGGGGACATGTTAGCTGTTTTAAAGAATTTAAAAGGGTTTTACACGGAGGAGGGAGAAAAATTGTTCTCCTTGGCTGCTGAGGATAGGACAAGAAGCAATGGGCTTAAATTGCAGTAAGGAAGATTTAGATCAGATATTAGGAAAATTTTTCCTAACTGTCTGGGTGGATAAGCAATGGAATAGGAAGGTTTTACAATCGCCATTACTGGACATATATAAGAGTAGGTTGGATAGACATCTGTCAGGGATGATCTAGATCAGTGGTTCCCAAACTTTTTGATTTTTAAATAACCCTCACGCCTCTCCCCCTCCCAATAACACCCCCCCCCAAATAGCAGCAAAACGTGTTGAGCAAAAAAAAAAAAAAAAAGAAAAAAAGAAAAAGGAAAAAAGGAACTGAACAGGGCAACAAAACTTGAAGGGGGAGGCTGGGTCCCCTCCCCTGCCCAGAATTTCTTCACGCCCCCCAGTTTGGGAACCCATGATCTAGATGATGCTTGGTCCTGCCGTGAGGGCAGGAGACTGGGCTTGATGACCTCTCGAGTCCCTTCCAGTCCTACTGTTCTGTGATTCTATGAACTGTCTGGGGGGGGGGGGGGGGACCATTCCCCTCCAGTTCAGCTGAAGGAGCCCTCAGAACTCCCACTCCCAGCCCTGTGCAGGGGCTGGTTACCTGCTTCTTCCTCTTCTCTCCCTGAGCAACCTCTGTCCACAGCAGGGCAGATGGTGCTCCAGAGGGTGCTCCAGATGCTGAGGCAACCCTGCCTGCGGGAGCCTGGTCTCCCCACTGATAGAGGCTTCTCTGGTTGCTGGAGCAGCCCTTGTCTACGGAGGCCCCCTGAGGGGCTGGAGCAGTTTCCTTCCAATGGCAGGCAGGGAGCAGCTCCAGCCCCACTGGTTACTAGTTAACTTTTCACATCCCTAATGGTGAGCCCCCTAAACATCCACTGACACAGTGTTTCTGCTGCTGTAAAAATGAATGGAAATGTTAGCACTCAGGAGCTAACTGCCTATGGGGCCCATTCTTGCAATTCTCACATAGTCTTTGACCAGTGCAGTGGGAATTTCACCTATTTTGCCTATGCAAGGGCCACATTTGGGACAATATTTCAATGACTGTGGTTTGCAAGGAAGGAGGGGAACTCTATGAAAAGTTCAAGTATTATGTATTTTCCATATGTTTCACATTATTTAAAGAGAAACTGTACCCATTTACTCCCGAGCAGAAGTATGATATTTCAGAATGTAGGAAACACCTCTCAACATGAATGAAACTGAAAAAAATATATATGACAATTAATTTGAAAATTCAGATTTCTGGTTTAAACCAGAAAGGTGTAGTTTACTTTTTAAATGTTTTGCAATACTTTGCATATTAGTAGAACACAACAGAATAATATTTGCTTACCACCGAAATGAGTGTGCTACAGCTTGTTGTGGAATGCATGCCCCTAAAGTGAAGCATACATGACTGATTTTTTTTTTAGCTGCATTTTATATTCTGTGCAGCAACATGTCACAAACTACTACAGTAACTACTGATTTCTTCTAGGACATAAGCTTATGGTGCTAGTAAATGTGATCTGACAGAGAAGTCCAGCCTCTGAGATGTATTATATTTGACATGTAACCCCTCTTTTCTCCTGTGTGTCTGGGGGTCTGATGTTGCCAACATCAAAGGAGTTTGAGTATCCCAGTGGTGATGTTGAGTAGGTGGGAATTCTCTACCCAGTTCTATGCTGCAGTCTCTTAGTCTTAAAGGAATTCACAATTGTTGGTGCCTCCACCTGACTGGACCCTGTACACACTCCATATGTGTGCCTTGGAAGCCTCCTGGATAAACCATTATAATACTAAGAATAATCTATTGCATGGATCTAAATAAAAAAATACCAAATATAAATATACATTTAATATATTTAAACTAGATTTAACACACCTTTACTTAACAACTTAAACAGGGTTTAATAGACTATGATTAAATATCACTCCCAATTTAAATCCACACTGTGCAGTTGAATAAAATCAATTAACAAATACAGGTTTCTGTAATAAATGAAACTTACGCAATTGGCACTTACCCTGCCACCATTTCCTCCGCTCAAGAATGTACGCTTCTTTGGATTCCAGAGTCCCAGACACTTGAGTGGCTGTGCCTGAAGATCCACAGTGGCAGACTGCGCTCCACAGGTTCTGTGAATCAGTCCAGCCAAGGTAACAAGCTGCACAACACCTCTGAAGTTGTGCACTGGCTCCACCAATTGCCAGCAGCTCTGGGTCCTGTTTCACTGAGATCACTCTGCTTCTCTTCAGAATCAGACTCACTGGCTCTTTGCTGTGCTTCGTCCCTTGTAAGCACTTTTCTAAACGGTCAGTTTGTTTCCTGTGGGTCCTTCTCAATGAGCACTAGGCACAGCAACCAAATCTCTCCCAAGGTCCAAGGGAAGACACCAGTCATCCCTGAAGCTCCCTGCTTGATCAAAGCCCCAGCAGGCTTTCAGCCGCAGCTCCTGGTAAAGACAGAACTCTACACAAGCAGTTTCTCAGAATGAAGCCCCCATCCTGCTCTCTCTGCACTGCCTGGAAGAGATAAATCTCCCTTCTTTTTCCAAAACAAAAGACAGGACTATGCAGCACTTTAAAGACTAACAAGATGATTTATTAGGTGATGAGCTTTCGTGGGCCAGACCCACTTCCTCAGATTAAATTGTGGAAGAAAATTGGCCAATTTCTGGCCCACGAAAGCTCATCACCTAATAAACCATCTTGTTAGTCTTTAAAATGCTGCATAGTCCTGTCTTTTGTTTCAGCAAGACCAGACTAACACAGCTGCATCTCTATCACTATGCTTTTTCCCAAGGCATCATGGGAGTTGCAGTCTCTGAGGCTAGATTAGAGCACACAGGAAATTGCCAATAATGGTCCAAGGCTCCTATAGTAAAGGGTGTTCTCAGTAAGGATGTCCACATAGAGTTGACTACACAAATAACCGATAAGCCTGGGTTTATCAGTTAATCTTGTCGACTACACGCATTCCACGAGGAGTACAGCTAGTTTGGAATAGAAGCCTAATCCGAACTAGCTACTCCGTGCCGCGTGTAGCCGCGCGGCACGGGGTTCGAACTGCCGGCATTTAAAAATGGCGCCGGCCGGCTTTATGCAAATGAAGCCCGGGAAATTCAAATCCCGGGCTTCATTAGCAAGTTCGGTATGCATACATTACCCCCCTAGTTCGAAGTAGGGGGGTAGTGTAGACATACCCTGAGAGAGAGACAGCAGCAGCATGGAGGGTGAGGGGGCAGGCTGGAGCCAGTACATTCAGGGAGCTGGCTTTTAAGCAGGTTCCCCTCATGTGCCAGCTCCATGGACCCTCCTGATCCTCCTCCCCCCCAGAGCTGCTGCCTCTGACAAAGGCAGCAACGCAGGAGGGGGCTGGCAGGGGGCAGGCAGCACCGCAGAAATGGTGCTGGGAGGAACTGGCTTTTAAGTTAGCTTCCCCCCAGCACTGACTCCTATTTCCTTCCCCCTTGCTGCCTCTGTATCAGAGGATGCCTTTGTCTGCGGAGGGCTCAGACCCTCCATGGCCAGGGGCTGCTGGCACCCTGCACTGTTACCTCGGTATCAGAGGCAGCAGTGCGGGGCAGCAGGCAGGATCTGGTCTGCACAGGAAGCTAGTTTTTAAACTGGCTCCACTGAGAGACTGGCTCCCGCCTGCCATCTCACGCTGCTGCCTCTGATACAGAACTCCCCAGGAGTGGGGCCAGGAGTGCGCTGGCTGCTGGCTTCACCCCCAGGGGCTATCGACTAGTCGTGTAACTGCTAAGACTTCATGTGGTTACACAACTGTTCAATTACATGATACCTAACATCCCTAGTCTACAGACAAATTTGTGATACGGCATTTTTAGGCACATTCCACTTCAGAATTTTTCTGATGAGTCTGAGTTAACACTGTGCTTACTATTCAGGGGAACTGCACTGCTGCAGGAGCCTGCTTCTAGGATTGGCCCGTAAAGATCTCATAGTACTTTTAATAAAGTCCATATAACCTACTCTATAAATCAACGTGGGATTTGGCCTAGAACAGTGGTTTTCAAACTTTTTTTCCTCATGACACAACTGAAGAAAACTGTTGATGTTTGCAACCCAAGATAATTTGACAAAAGTTTGGGCTCTGGCGTGGGGCTGAGGATGAAAGCTTTGGGCTGTAAAAGGGAGCTTTGGCTTTGGCTGTGTGTGTGTAAAGGCTGAGGTAAGCCACACTTGCCCCAGCCTTTACAAGTAGCTCCCGATCAGCGGTATAGGGAGGGTGCTAAGGCAGGCTTCCTGCAACTCCTGGCCCTCTAGAACATGCTGCGCTCCAGAAACAGCCAGCAGCAGTTTCCCAGTCAATGGGAGTGTGGAACTAGTACTCAGGGCCAGGAGCAGTGTGCGGAACCCTGTGTGTTCTTTCTCCCCTTCCTCACCTAGGAGCCAGCCTGCTGCTGGCCGCTTCTGGGGTGCAGCACAGTTTGTGGTGCCAGGATAGGCCTGAAGCCTGCCTTAGATCCTCACTGATCACCCTGAAGCAACAAGATCCAGAGCCTGAAACCATAGTTTGAAAACCACTGGCATAGGGTATCTTATCTCAAGAGTTGTAGCTAACTTATAGTTTGAGGATAATTATCTCTTATCTACCTACATTCTGTGCTGATTCAGTTTGCCCTACTTGTCTTCCTTTGCACTGCTGAGAAGTATGATACAGAGCCAAACCCACCTTCAAGTCTCTTGCTGGAGTAGAGCCAATATGGACTTTGTCTCCTTCCCTGTACTTCCCTGCACAGGGCTGTACTAGGTGGGGCATTTCAGTGTGGAGAGGGGGGTATGCTTGGATCACAATGCATTAGCTCACCTCACCAGTGTGTAGCATGACACTAAGCAAAATGTAGCTAAGGCAGAGCACAGACAATCTGGTATAGGGATGTAGGAGAGACTTATCCAGTAGTCAGCGATTACTAAGCTTCTCCACTCCCCCACCCTCCGCTCTATCAGAGCAGCAAGGGGAAAGGGGAAAGAGGAGCCAGTTCTGGGGGGAGTCAGCTTTAAAACCCGGTTCCCTCCGGCACTATCTCCATGGTGCCATCTGTCCGCCTCCCCCACCCACCGCACTGCTGACTCTATCAGGGAGTAGGGGAGGCTGCTGCAAAGCAGCCTCTGCTTGCAGTGAGCCCAGGCTCATCACAGGCAGAGGCTGCTCTGGCAACAGTCTCTGTTCGTGGCAGCCCTGGCCACCGCAGACAGAGGCTGCTGTCCAGGGCAGCCTCTGTTCCCGGTGGCTGGTGCTGACCACGGACAGGGGCTGTTGGGTCCAGCATGAGCCAGGACTGAACAAGCCCGGCTTAGTCCCGGCTCATTCTGGTCCAGTACCACTGCGGTTCTGCATTTCAAATGTAGTAAGGGTCAGGCAGGTCTTACTACATTTAAAATACAGAGCTGCAGCATTCTTGGCTCCGTCCCAGCTCGTGTCAGTCTGGGACCTACCCCTGCTGTGCCTCTGGTATTTAAATTAGTTGGGGCTGGGCGGCCTGTGCACCCAGCTTGTACTACATTTCAACTGCAGAGCTGCAGTGGGGGTTGCTCCTGGACTGGTGCGAGTCGGGGCTGAGCTCCTTCCCTTATCCACTAATCGTGTAGTCAATACAAATTGTATCGACTACACAATTAGTCAGTTACCCGCCTCTTAACATCCTTAATCTGGTAGTTGCTCTCTAATGATCTTCCTCCTTTCTGCACGCAGAAAAAAACTGGATATGGCAGATTCTGCGCATATTATTTTTCTTTTTTATTAAAGTTTATCTGTAATATTTCTGTGCACTGTTAAACAATTAGTAGTTTGGTTGCTAGATGTGACTCGCCTTCAGTGGTGGCTGTCTCTGTGGATATCGGTTTGAAGAATTTAGGCAGCGTTTGAAAAGTGTTGCTGATGCCTGTTTGCTGAAAGATGAGAAGTATAGGTCTCTAAACCCCTGCTATCCCAGCTGTTCAAAAGGGAGCTGGGGTTTCCACAGGCTTTTCTGAAGATGCTTTTTAGGGACATCGTAATTTTATACTCTTCTCTGGCTAGAAAGTGTCTCCAAATTTGAAGTTCCTTTCCCTTTCAGTTGCTAAAAGGTAAAAGGATACTGGTTGTTTTTCTTTCCCAGAGTGCTCTGGCTGTCATTTGTGGAGTCACTTGATGGGAGACTCATAGAACTGGAAGAACCCTTGACAGGTCCCCCAGTCCAGTCCTCTGCACTGATGGCAAGGTCAAGCACCATCTAGAAAGATCCTCCCTGACAGGTGTTTGCCTAAATTGCTCTTTAAAATCTCCAGTGATGGAGATTCCACAGCCTCCCTAGGCAAATAATTCCAGTGCATAACTACCCTTACAGGAAGTTTTCCCTAATGTCTACACTATGGCTGTGTCCAGACTCAGGGGTTTTTTCGAAAAAAAGTAGCCTTTTTTCGAAAAAACCGCACCTGCGTCCAGACTCAAGCCGCGTTCTTTCGAAATTAATTCGAAAGAACGCGGCTTTTCTTTCGATGGCGGTAAACCTCGTTTCACGAGGAAGAACGCCTTCTTTCGAAAGTTCCTCTTTCGAAAGAAGGTGTTCTTCAATGTAAATAGGGCTTCTTCGAAAGAGAGCATCCAGACTCACTGGATGCTTTCTTTCGAAAAAGCAAGCCGCTTTTTCGAAAGTTCAACGTGCAGTCTAGACGCTCTCTTTCGAAAGAGGCTCTTTCAAAAGTATCTTTCGAAAGAGCCTCTTTCGAAAGAGGCTTGCAGTCTAGACATAGCCTAAATCTCTCTTGCTGCAATTTGAGCCCATTGCTCTGGCCCCCTTTCTGGGATGGTGGGGCTTGGGCTTGGGCTTTGCGCCAACCAGAGCATTGGAGCTCAGGCAGACTCAGGCTTTGATTTTTCTCCCACTGTGGGATCTTGTAGTAGTTCTTGTTGTCAGAAGGGGACTGCAGTGCAATTAAGTTTGAGACCCCTAGGTTAGAAGGAACTGCAAGCCAGGAGGGAACTGAAGAAGGATCAGAGAGACTACAGAAGAGTGGGGAGCAGATAGTACTACTTTTTGTGTTCTTAGGAGAGTTGGGGGGCATGTACATATAAGGCCTCTATCACTTGGATATCCAAGAGCTGATAAATGTATAAATGTGGGTAAATTATTCATGAAATAAAGATGGAGCTGTGGGAGAGTAATAGGATTTTGTTGCAACAATAAAGAAAAGAGGCAGGAGGTGATATTTATTGGAGAAATGGGCTCACACTGGTACAGTATTTGACACAACAGAAGTTCCATGCACAGTTTTTTGCAGGATTGGGCTACTGCTAGAAGGGTACATCTACACTACAGCGTTATTTCAAAATATCTTATTTCAAAATAGTTATTTTGAAATAAGTTATTTCGAAATAACACGTCTACACACAAAATGCATTTCAAAATAGCATTTTGCTATTTCGAAATAGCGTGTCCCCACTGAGTAGACACTGAATTGCATGTAAGGCCAGCTGAAACCGGTTCCAGCAGGGCATCAGGTCAGTAGTTGCTTTGTGTGGCTGCTGCCTGAGTCTATCTGAGGCTTGTGCTTATTGAAGCAATGCTTCAACATGCTTAAAGGGACCTCCTCCCCCCCGGACAGCCAGTTCTCAGCTTTCCCTGCTTGCTTGCCTACCTCGCTGAGGGGGACAGCAAAGCATTTTTGTCTCTGCTTGCTTTGGTTGCCCTGACTCAGGACACCACAGCACTTGGCACCATGGAGCCAGAGCTGCCCCTGGGCACTCTAGTGTTCATTTTGGATGTCTTGCTGCAAGCCTGGCAGCAATTGCTGCAGCCCAACCCCCAGGCCCACTTCTGGACCCCCCTGAGGGACGTGGAGGAGCAGCAGCAGTGCCTGGACGCCAGCGTGCCCTACCGCATGTGGCGTCTGGACATCAGCAGCGACTAGTGGGACCACATCGTCCTGGAGCGCTGTGGAGACCAACCGTGGACCCAGAACTTCAAGATGAAGAAGGACACCTTCCTCGAGCTCTGAGAGTGGCTTTCCCCTGCTCTGCGGCGACGGGACATGCACATGAGGCTCGCCATTCCCCTCCACAAGTGTGTGTCCATCACCCTCTGGAAGCTCTCCACGCCGGATAGTTACCGATCCGTGGGGAGCCAGTTCGACGTGGGGAAATCCACCGTCAGAGCAGTGCCCATGCAGGTATGGCAGTCTCCAGCCACTGTGCCAGGAGGAGGGGTGGTGCCCTAGGGAAAAGGAGGGGATGGGCTGCCCTAGGAAAAAGGGGGGAGGTGGTTCAAGTCCCCTCTCCGGGAGGGTTTGTTCTGTCCCAGCCGCACTACAGACTGCTCGTGGTGGCCAGGATTGCAACGGGGGTTGCTCCTGGGAAGTGGGGGTGTGAGGCAGTGGCAGGGAAGGAGCACTCTCAGCCACCCTGGCACCCCAGTGACTCTCGGTTTTGTGTGTCCCTCTGCAGGTGGTCAAGGCCATCAATAGAGTGCTGCTCCACAGAGTCATCTGCCTCACTGATTTGGACCCGGTGATCGACGGATTTGGAGACCTGGGCTTCCCTAACTGCGGGGGGGCAATCCATGAGACGCGCATCCCCATCCGTGCCCTGGAACACTAGGCCGCCCTGTACATAAACTGGAAAGGATACTTTTTGGTCATCCTGCAGGCTGTGTCTGACCACCGGGGCCAGTTCGTGGACATCAATGTGGGCTGGTCCGATAAAGCACACAACTCCTCCGTGTGCCAGAGGCTGCACGCCGGGACCTTCTTCCCTGAGCACCACATCAGGGTTGGGGACGTGGACATGCCTGTGTGCCTGGTGGGGGATGCAGCCTACCCCCTACAGCCCTGGCTCATGAAGCCCTACATGGGACACTTCAACCCCTCCTGACAGGCCTTTAATACCAGGCTCAGCAGGGCCCGCATCATGGTAGAGGGTGCCTTCAGCTGTCAGAAGGCCCGTTTTAGATGCCTCCTCACCTGCCTGGACCTCTCTGAGCAGAATATTCTGCACGTAGTGACAGCATGCTATGTGCTGTACAATTTGTGTAAACAGAAGGGGGTGGCTTTCCTGCCAGTCTGGATGGCAGAGGCCGAGCACTTGGCTGGCCTGTATGCACAGCCCCCTATGGCTGCCACCTGGGAGGCCCATCGGGGGACTGTCGGTATCCGGGAGACCCTGCAGGACAGCTTCCAGGCAGCGGAAGAGTGAAGTCTCCCTGGCATGCCCCACTGGGGCCTTGTGCTTTATTCCACCCTCATGTCCTTCCACTTCCCCCTCCCTAATCTGCCTTCCTGATGTCAAGTAAAAACACATGCGTTTCCAAAAACAAACTCTCTTTATTGAACATAACTGGGGTGTCGGGGGAATGAAGGTGGGAGAGGGGAGGGGGGAAACCTGGGAGGAGGGAGCTGGAAGGGGGAGGCAAGAGGAGGAAGGGGAGGAGAAGCTCAGAGTTGGGGGTCTTGCTGGCCAACCTGTCTCCCAGCACTGCGGGTGCAGGAGCCTCAGCGTCCCCGGGGGGGGGGGGGGAGCAGGTATGGAGGGTTGAGTGGGTGGGGATAGGGGGAGGAAGAAGCGGGAGGGGGAGCAGGAGTGGGAGGAGGAGCGATAGCTGGGGAGGCTGCAGGAGCTGGAGCGGCAGCAGGCACCAATCTCTGCACCAGGGTTTGCAGGTGGTCACAGATTGCATGGCCCTGGTTAAGCAGCTCCTGCAAGCTCTCCTGCCGCAGCCGGAGGTCTTCCTGCACACTGTGCTCCTTGCAGCAGACCTGCCTTCTCAGTAACCCCAGGTGTTGTGGCCACAGTGGCCATCAGGGCACCCTGGGAAGGGCTGGGGGGCCTCCTATTTCAAAATAAGTGTCTATACAGCACTTATTTCAAAATAGGAATTTCAAAATTGATGCTATTCCTTGTGTAATGAGGTTTACCAATTTCAAAATAATCCCTCTGCTACTTCAAATTAATTTCAATATAGCGGTTGTTTTGTATAGACGCTAGTGAAGTTATTTCTAAATAATGGCTGTTATTTCGAAATAACTTTGCTGTGTAGACATACCCTCAGGGTATGTCTACACTACCCCGCTAGTTCGAACTAGGAGGGTAATGTAGGCATACCGCACTTGCAAATGAAGCCCGGGATTTGAATTTCCCGGGCTTCATTTGCATAAGCGGGGAACCGCCATTTTTAAAACCCCGCTGGTTTGAACCCCGTGCAGCGCGGCTACACGGGGCTTGAACTAGGTAGTTCGGACTAGGCTTCCTATTCTGAACTACCGGTACACCTCGTTCCACAAGGTGGAACGAGGTGTACAGATAGTTCGGAATGGCTTGCTAGTTCGAACTATCTAGCCCGTGCCGCGTGTAGCTGCGCGGCACGGGGTTCGAACAAGCTGGCATTTAAAAATGGCACCGGCCGGCTTATGCAAATGAAGCCCGGGAAATTCAAATCCCGGGCTTCATTTGCACGTTCGGTATGCATACATTACCCCGCTAGTTCGAACTAGCGGGGTAATGTATGCATACCGCACTTGCTAATGAAGCCCGGGATTTGAATTTCCCGGGCTTCATTAGCATAAGCGGGGAGCCGCCATTTTTAAATCCCCGCTGCTTCGAACCCCGTGTAGCGCGGCTACACGGGGCTCGAACTAGGTAGTTCGGACTAGGGTGCCTATTCCGAACTACCGTTACTCCTCGTGAAACGAGGAGTAACGGTAGTTCGGAATAGGACCCTAGTCCGAACTACCTAGTTCGAGCCCCGTGTAGCCGCGCTACACGGGGTTCGAAGCAGCGGGGATTTAAAAATGGCGGCTCCCCGCTTATGCTAATGAAGCCCGGGAAATTCAAATCCCGGGCTTCATTAGCAAGTGCGGTATGCATACATTACCCTCCTAGTTCGAACTAGGAGGGTAGTGTAGACATACCCTTAGGCTGTGTCCAGACTCCATGCCTCCGTCGACGGAGGCATGTAGATTAGCCAGCTCGGAAGAGGGAAATGAAGCCGCGATTAAAATAATCGCGGCTTCATTTAAATTTAAATGGCTGCCCCGATCTGCCGATCAGCTGTTTGTCGGCAGATCGGGAGAGTCTGGACGCGATGCCCCGACAAAGAAGCCTTTCTTCATCGACACAGGTAAGCCTCGAACCAGGCTTACCTGTGTCGATGAAGAAAGGCTTCTTTGTCGGGGCATCGCGTCCAGACTCTCCCGATCTGCCGACAAACAGCTGATCGGCAGATCGGGGCAGCCATTTAAATTTAAATGAAGCCGCGATTATTTTAATCGCGGCTTCATTTCCCTCTTCCGAGCTGGCTAATCTACATGCCTCCGTCGACGGAGGCATGGAGTCTGGACACAGCCTTAGAGATTAATATTTCTCTAAGATGCCATAGGACTATTTGTTGTTTTTAAAGTTAAAGACTAATGTGGCTAATCTTCTGAGGGAATGTCTACACTAGGAAATTATTTCGAAATACCTAAATTTGACTTAATAACTCTTGATTTTACAAAATTGAAATAGTGTGTCTCCACTATGGGGAAGCTTCAAAATTAGTCTGAGGCAGGCTCTGTTAATGTGGATACACTACCTCGACATAGAGCCCCAGGAAGCACTGGAGAGTAATTACTTTGATATACTCTGGCGAGTAGTAATTTAGAAATAATGGCACCAGAGCATCCACAGTACTGCTATTTTAAAATAAGGATTTCAAAATTAGTGTTATTTTTCAAGGAAAGCAGTAGTACAGATTTTGAAATAAGTGGTAATGTGGATGCTCCACTTATAAATTCAGCCTAAGGGCAGCTATTTTGAAATAACACCCTAGTGTAGACCAGGACTGAAACTTTACAAATAGGTTGTTTTAGTGCTCTGTATATGATATATGCAGCAATGTCAAGTTCAGCAAAATTTTGCATCTGAAACTTCTCTGAAAATGCATATTTGGGGAAAATGAAATATTTTGTGAACTTGTGCTGAATTTACAAAAAATGGAGAAAACACTGAAAAAAATCAAGGTTTGGTTGGTTGTTTTATTTAAAACAACTGATTGGCATTTTTATTTAAAACAACTGACTTTTATTTTTAAGAAGATTTAAAAACTCAAAAATGAAACAAAGGATTTTATTTCCATCTGAAATTTTAGTTTGCCAAAAAATGTATGTGTAAGTCGGTACTAAACCATACCACTCCCCCTTATTTTTTGTTCAACCAATTCAACTAAAAGCGGTTATTCATACAGCTCTACATACAGCACCTTTGCAGGAGGAATAAGGGTAGTTCGAATTAGGAGCTTTAATTCGAACTACCTAGTCCGTGCCGTGTGTAGCTGCAGGCAGGTAGTTCGAACTACGGGGCATTTAAAAATGACGGTATTTAAATCCCGGGCTTCATTTGCAAGTTTGAATGCCTACATTAGCCACCCTAGTTCGATCTAGGGTCGCAGTATAGACATAACCTCAGAGCTTTAACAGTATATGACATGAAATCATGTTCTCACTTTGTCCCAGCTGGTCAATTCATTAGTATTGATTAGTTCAGGCATTCTAAGAATACCTGGTTCTTATTACCTGAGAAATCATGAAAGTTGTTCTTTCTTTGATCTTTATATGGGCCTGTAGTTGCTAGTGTATTTATTACTACTAAAGATTTTTAGAGTAAAAAAAAATCAGTTATTGCTCCCTCACTTTTAGCATTACTAATATATGATTTTAATGTTTTCCCTCCATTCTGCAAGCCCTGTACTGCAGTGGTAGTTTACTTGATTTAAAACTCCTAAAATACTCCTAGAAATGTGAATATATATTCACTAAACCTGAAAGACTATGAATTGAAATATTTTAAACTATTTTGTCTGCAAAAAGCAAACTGGAATTTAAGTGGATTCACTTACTGAAATATTTCAGTGGCTCTTTTTAAATGAGTAATTTTGTTTTACATTATAACTTATACATTTTTAAATATACTTTTTAATCAGACTAAGTTTTGTTGTAAGCAGAATTAAGAACAAAACATCAGTTCCAGGGTGCATAGAACATGAGCCAATCCCTCATGTCATTGGAGAAACTTCATCTTTTTAATTGTAAGTTGTCACTAAAATGTGTTGTGAAATGTGTGGGTTTTTCATCAAACCCAAGAAACAATGGCCAGCTCCTATTTAATTCAGTATTACCTGTCATTTAATTCCCTGAAGTGACCTGCTGTTTGCAAGGTTTTCCTTCCCAATGAGTGAACTATACAGATTCTCCTTTGACTTTGAGCAGGTGCAATAATGGTGGAAATAACATTAATGGATTCTAAGCCAGAAGGGACTACTTCATGACCATCTAATCTGGCCACCAGTATAACACAAGCCATAGAACTTCTCCAAATAATTCCTACAAAATGTCTCTTAGGGAAAAAAAAGCTACCTGGATTTTAAAATTGTCAGTGATGGTAAATTCTTCCAATGGTTAATTATTTTCACCACTATAAATATACGCCTTATTGCATAGAGAGATTTACATGGCTATGTTGTTCTGAGTTTAACGTACACTTAGAATTTCACTGATAGTTTAACAGCTCACAAATCATTAAAGTTTAAACCTCATTCAGGAGCTTTCATTCCCTCGCATTTCAAACTCTTTTAATTATCCATAACTATCATTGAAAGGATTTAGTCCCTAAAAGTGGTAAAATTATTTACTGAAAAAGTATGTGAGAGAGAGAGAGACCCTCTTTTTCTTCCTCTTCCTTTCTGTTGTAGTTTTTAGTGGAAAATGTGCTCTTAGAACTTTTCTTCTCAAAATCTGCCTGGTGCTTAAAGGGGATTCTTTGGCAGGGCAGAAAAGCATTTTTTAAACCTTTCCACCAGCAGCAACTTGGGACTCTCCTTGAACCTTTGTAACAGAAAAGTGTTGCCCAATACTTTGAACAAATGACAAACAGTTGGGAAAACACACTCATGGCTTCTTGGCATGATAATTTCCTCATGGAGATAATTTATTACATCTTTGAGGAATAATTTTCCTCAGACAGTAACAACTTCTGTCTTTGGTTCTAAATCTTCTAATGGACTAAATTGGGGCAGTCCTACTAAAGGCAAAAAAATATAAAACTGGTGTAAGTCAAATCAGAAGAGTACTCAATTATTATACTTTAGAAGCCTTTGTGCATTTGTTTGGGTAGCCCTATTTATTTCCTTGGAACACTTTATGAGGGTCAAGTACGACACATACAAAAATTTTTGTGGGACTTGATCTTAATATTGAATTTCTTTGTTTCACGTCCATTTCAGCTGTAGTAACCCTCTACTGCTGATTCTTAGCTTATACAGTAAAACTCCAATTGTACGGCATCCAGTGGTCCGGCACTCCTGATAGTCCAGCACCAACTGGAATCCATAAGTGCTCCAGCCAGCCGAACAATTGGAGCTCCTCTGCCTCCAGCTTCCCCAAGTCCGCTGCTGGTCAGTTTCAGCAGCGGCTGACTTGGGTGCTGCCGGGTTGGTCCCGCAGCGCTGCCCTCTCCCATGCTGCGCAGTTCTCCGCCGACACCCTCCCCCAGACCCTTCATAGTCCCTCTTCTGGTACTCCGGCATATTTGATAATCCGGCAGCCCATCCTACAGATGCTGGATTATTGGAAGTTTACTGTAGTTTCATATGACCCTCTTAGATAATAGCAGATCTATGGCAAAGATAGCATCAGCCATATTGAATGAATAGATTACTGCCAGTTTTTATAGTTAGCAGTTATGTTTCTGGTGTTTCATATTTAGTCTAGAATGCTAGATGAGAACTAGGTTTTTGTTAATTTTTTGATTTTACACAGAACATTACTGTGAATATCACCGGGAACATAAGGTGGTATGCCAAGCATTGAGTAAATGTAATGATCAGATTTTCAAAAATTGCTTTTTGAAATTGTGCACTCAGTTAACATTGTGAAATTTTTACTTGCTTGCATGATTTTAGGGAGATTTTTAAAAAAGCAATCCTAAAATATTTCCAATGCAATTCTTTTTTCCATATATGTAACATGCTAACGATTTTTCTTTTCAGTGCCATTGGATTATGTGACCCAGTTTTGAATATATAACACCCAATCTTACAAATCTTTAGCAGTAGAATGATGGGCCCAATCCTGTTCCATCAAAGTCAATGACAAATTTCCCATTAATTTCGGTTGAAGCAGTATCATGTTTAAATCACAGAATACTAGAACTGGAAGGGATCTTAAGAGATTATCAATTCCAGTCCCCTGCACAGCAGGACCAAGCACCATCTAGATCAGGGTGGCCAATAATTTTTTATTTTGGTAAGTGGTCAAGGGCCACATCTTTCTATTGGAAAGGGAGCAGCGTCTGGGAGGAAAGTTGAGTGCAGAAGAGAGCTCAGGGTGGGGCACCGGGGCATAGGAGGTGTGGGGTCCTGAGAGGGAGTTTGGATGAAGGAGGGGGTTAGGGTTGCCAGGTGTCTGACATTGGCCCAGACCGTCCGGTATTTGCGGCCCCTGCCCGATAAAAAAAAAAAAAAAAAATTTTACGTGTCATTTTACATGTCCGGTATTTTCTGTTTTTCTTGGATGGAAGGCCACTTGGGATATTCTTCCCCTGTGTCCGGTGGGAGGAGTGGAGAACGGGTGCTGTGAGGGGAGATTTTGTGCACTGACCCACATCAGCACAATCTTTGCTGCTCTCAGAAGCTGAGAAATTGTGCTGGGGGAAGGTGCAGCGCAAAACGAGAAAAGGCCTTGGCGAGGTATTTACATATCTAAAGACACAGAAGTTGATGGAAGTTATTTACCTAGACTCTTTTGAAAATCCCAGTTTGTGTCTGTCTTCATCTTTAATTGCTTAAATCATTTAAAAATCTGGCACTAAATGCATTTAAAGCTGATGTTTTCAAGTTGTCCATCTAACACACCATTTGTACATGTGTGTAATTGTTAACAATACTTATTCCTAACTGGATTTCCTCAAGTATTTCTTAAAAGATTGTCTCTCTTCTTTGCAAGGCTTTCATATGCTCTCTGGCTTGTTTTAATGCTTCTTTCTTCATTGCCGATGAATTGTATTAGAATATGCTCCAAAGTCCATTGAAACCAGTGAGCGTCTTTTTATTGATGCACATTCGACCTTTTAATTGAAGTTGGATGTTAGAACTGATCATAATTTTTCAGGTTTCAAAATATCAACAACATATAATTGGACAACTTTCACTATTTGTACTTGTTTTATTTTGACAAGCTATATTGGCTGTATGTTCTCATTGTGCATCTCACTCCTGGGCAGAAGTAAATACTGGTGTTTTTTTCACATTGAGTGTACTGTAACTAGGAAATTTTCTGAGTTAACATACTTACTTTTATGGTTTCTGTATGTGTACAAAGGAAAATAAAAATTATGCCTGGATGCTTTTGGAACTAGAGGGAATTGTTAGGTTTTTTTCAAGACTTAGAAAGTGACATTGGCATTTTAACTGGCAGCAAATCCCACCATTCCATACTGTCAGCTGCTAATTAAGTCACCCATAACATTTTTAGCAAGACTCAACCTGCCATCTCTTGGGAGACCAAAAGTAACATTTATATTTAAAATAATAAGGAAGATAGAAAATATTGTCTTGACCGTGAGCATAATATTCTCTCTACAGACCATGAATATGGCTTTTCATTCCATTTACTTTTGCCTTTCATTAGTTGTATAAAGATGTCATTGGCTGAAATAAAAAGGGAAAACTTTTTGGCCTCCCAAAGATTGTGGCCTGTCAGTTGTTTCAATGTGTCAATTAAAATAAATCTGTTTATCTTTGACTGGCCTAATGTTACAAAAAAATAAACTTGTCAGTGAGCTTGGTAGAGAATTATGACAAGAAATGAGGAAGAGTGGAATAATAACGTCTTTCTAACGTGTTTTTGGAGTGAGGGGGAGGAGTGACATACTTCCTTCTGATCTTTAGTTTAAAGATTTCCTGTCATAAGTACAGAAATGCAGAAATGCAGCAGTGTGTGTTAGAAAAAATGCATATTCACAAGTCTGAGATTTAAGCTTGTATAACAGAAGCTGAGACAAGGATTGCCTTGTTGGAAAATAAAAAGCATTCATGTTCACAATACTTCAAATTAAATATGAATCTTTTAACTCAGATTTTTCTTTTTTCCTTTCTCCTAAAACATCATGTAGATGAAAACACAATCTAAATTTTCCCTGATTAAAATGGTGGAATTTAAGCACATAGTTTGAAGAGATGTATGTATATTTAAGCAATGACAAGGCTATTCATTATTCATTAACATTCACTAGATAGCTGACTGCCAGTTGCCAGTCAAAATGTGGTCTGGGTGAATACTGACATTGATTGATGGACATGCTCTGAGAATAAGCACAAACAGGCCGCTTAGGTCATTTGCACACACAAAACTCACTGTAGCTAGGCTCTACAGACACAAAAAGACTCTTTGCTTGGGCTCCCCTTTCCTTCTAAAGCAACCCAGAGTATCTGAGAGTCACATGATTGATAAGGTAAACCTTTAGTTTTCTAATAGCATTGTCATCAATTAAGGAAAGTGTCTAGTTTGATCTGGTAAATGTGGGTGAATTGTATTCCTGCTGCTTCTTGCCGTGAGCTGAGTGTCTGAGGGGGAATCTGGTGCTTAATCATTCAACTTGACACATCTTTTTTGGGGGGGAAGAGAATGCTGTTTTATAATGTGCATTTTATATACATACCTAAAGATGATTAATTCTCTCCGGGGGATTGAAGGAAACCAACCAAGTACAACATTAATGAATAATGCCGAAATGGAAGCGTTCACATGGTGATATTACACTATCCAGTATTTCAGCAAAGCTTTCAGTCTTCCAAATAATGCAAAAATGAGCTTGTGTTTTTACTCATCTAATTCAGTAACTAAGTATTATAAAGGCCTATATAGTGTGTTGCCTCAAAACTAAGATAAAGGGCATTGTGGCATTATGGTCAACTGTCTACTCTGGGGGAAGCACATTGACGGCATTTTGGTCTCTGGTTTCAACTCTGGTTTCCTGTTCCAAGGGGGAAGTAGAGTTTGCCATAGTCGTATACCTGGCACAGGTTACTTCCCGTATATGCTGGCTCACCTGTGCTGTCTGGTGTAGAAGGGGACAACATAAGCGTCGTACACTTCTCACTACTACCTCCTGCACTTGTGCATGATTGGGGACAATGGCTTGATGGAGGACCAGTGCTGCAGCCTGTGATATTGTTTGCTATGTACAACTGTCAGGGGGCACCTTCCATCCATTTAGTCCCTTTTGCAGACGTACAGTGAGTGAGTTGAAGCTGTGGCAAAATGAGTAGGCACAAAGTTTTATTATTAGCATTTTCCTGCATCTTAACACTTAAAGTCCACTTGCAGGGTACGTCTAGACTACAGGGTTTTGTCGACAGAAGTTTTGTCGACAGATACTGTCGACAAAGCTTCTGTCGACAAAGAGCGTCTAGACTACATTCAGTTCTGTCGACAAAGCAAGCTGCTTTGTCGACAAAACCCTGTAGTCTAGACACAACTCTATATTCAATAACACCTTCTGTCGACAGAACTCTGTTGACAGAAGGCGTTATGCCTCGTAAAATGAGGTTTACCAGCGTCGACAAAACTGCTGAGTTCTGTCGACGTTATGTCGACAGAACTCAGCGGTATTGTAGACGCAGGTATAGTTTTGTCGACAAAAGTCCACTTTTGTCGACAAAACTCTGTAGTCTAGACACACCCGCAGAGTGATCATATTTGACTTGTATTATGTGAACAAGTTTAAACAGAAAGTGGGCTATTCATTAAGATGGGGTGAGGAAGGAGGGGAATCCCTTTCACTAAGGATTTCCCCCATGATTACCTGGAGGAACAGATCCTCAATTAAAAACTCCCCAGCCTTGAGTGCTTATCAAATTTTTAAAATGTAGAGCTGGAAGGGACCTCAAAGGATTGTTAAATCTAGCGCCCTGTGCTGAGGCAGGACTAAGTATAACTAGAACATTCCTGAAAGGGGTTTGTCTAACCTGTTTTTGGAAATGTCCAGTGATGACCATTCCACAAGCTTCCCTAGAATCCTATTCCAGAACTTAACTACAATGGTCAGCTGATGGCTCTCTGATTCCACTGAGGGGCCAGGCCTGTCCTTATGAAGAGCCAGTGCCTCCACCTCTGCTCAGGGTCTCTGCATTGCTGGACCCTCTTGTCCACTGTTATCTCCTGTTGGCATTTCTATGGGAAGTTACCATAGCTTCAGGCTTGAATGACTGAATTAGTCTCCCTTTCCGCAGTCTGCTTCCTCTCTGCTTGCTCTAGATAGGTGGAAGGAGAAACCCTTCAAGCTTTCCACATGGTTGGGCGGAGTTAACTACAGAGGCATTTCTGCCTTCTTGGGCACAAATTCTCTTTCCCCTAGCTCTTGGAGTAGAGTAGGGGACCACAAACTCCTTTCTCTCTCATTTCCTTTTAAATACAAACCTGCTTATTTTCCCTTGGGCAAAATGCTGCTTGTGTTAGACATAAAAGTAATTAGTCTCATGGGACCACATGTGCAAGTAAAGAGAACAGGAATTGGCCCCATGTCAGAACCATCTGTTAGGATAAAGAGCAAGTTCCCAAACTCACTGTCCTTACAGAAGTAAAACTCCCCTTTTCAGTTACCTTGAAAATAGGCTGCAAGATTAGCCTCCTAAAAATGTAGAATTTCTTATCAATGTGATTTTCCTTGAAGTAGTGTGGTGGCCTTTTTTTTTAAGTGATTACCAACAAGCATCAGTGTTGGCATAAACTCACAAACATCCTGTATTTTAAGGTGCAGTATGTTATGTGCAATAAACATCAAATTCTAAACAAATGGATGTATTGCAGTATTTCTGGTGCTAGTTTCATATGTATTTATGCATGCTGTCATTCACAGAACATCTGTATTAAATTTGTGACTGGAGCTGAGAACATATTTCTTTTTCTGTTGGTTCTGGGATAGAGGGAAACTTCATTTTAACTGGAGGTAGTTGGGGGAAAATAGGGTTTTCCGTGGGACACTTAAACTTTTCTTTTGGCAAAAAAGCAAAATATTTCAGCAGAAAAATGAAATAATTTGATTTGGAAATGCCACTGAGGTATCTCAGCAGAGTGGTAATTTAAGTGCCTCAGGGTTCCATTCACCTTTCCAGGCCAGGATCTGTCTTTATAGTTGGCGTGTGTGTGTATATATATATATATATAGAGAGAGAGAGAGAATATACTTTTAGAGAAATTGTACATCTGCCTACCTGTCTGTCCATGAGTCCGTCTGAGTCTATTTGTTCAAGAACTCCTCCTAAATGGTAAGAGCTATGACCATCAAAAATGTGGTATGCAGCTTCCTCTTATCCTAACTTAAATCAAGGCCAGGGTTTGGTTGTGGCAGGACAATGGGATATGCCTGAAAATTCATTGTTTTCCATAACATGGAGAGGGAGGAGCTGATCAGAAGGACACTTATGCTCTATAATGACCACAGGAGGAAGTGAGCATGAGGGACAGCTGTCTTGTAGAGTGACCACAGGGGGATGGCTGCACAAGGAAGAGTAGCCAGGTGAGTCTGGGGCTCACCATATTGCTGGCCACTGGCTCTGGTAAGTGGCCCCATTGCTGTAAACCTCTCCCCCTTGGTTGCAGCATTGAACCTGGGGAGAAGGTAGATGAGGGTGCGAAAGTCCCACCGTTGTGGCCCTCCTGGGAGCACCGTTGGGGACAGGCAGTGCAGCCACAGTCCCTTCTCCCAGAGGAGACTGTGTCCCCTACCCCATCACTGCTGAGGCTGGGACTGGGGAGAAGCAGGAGGGCAGGATGTGCAGCCCTCCCAGCTTGGGGACAAACAGAGTTTCCCTACACCATCTCCTGAGCCCCCCCTCCTCACAACCCCCTAACCTGCCTCCTGCACCATCCACACTCCCAATCTCCTGCCCTGAAAGGCCCAAGCAACTCCAGGTAAGTCTTCTAGTGGCAACTATACAAATGCTTTTCTTATCTAGCACTCTCTTCATCCCTAGACCTCAAAGCACTTTATAGCTTTTTCTGAGTATTTATCCTCACAACTGCCTTGTGAAATAGGGAAACACTATTATCTCCATTTTATAGATGGAGAACAGAGGCACAGAAGGGCTAAGTGACTTACCCGAAGTTACACAGAAAGTCCATGGCAAAGCAGGTAATTGCCTGAAAGAACATATTTAGGCAAATGTCCTAACCATTTGACCATCATGCCTAATTATATCAGAGCCCAATCAACATATTTCAATTAAAATGTTTAGTTTTTGAGCATTCAGGGTTTTACTTTTTGGGGAAAGAAGCGCTTCATAAAAAAACAAATTTTGAGTTAAAAATCAGTTCAAATGAAAAATGTTTGACTAGCCATACTTTTAACTATTTGGTGAATCTATCACTGAAATAGTTTAATATGAGATATAATATGCTTGCAAGTCTGCCACAGAGGTCACGATTTCCTGCACTTCTGTGACTTCTGCAGCTGCTGGCATGGCTGGCCTGGGTGCCACACACAGGCAGCCACACTGGCTGCTACGGGGACACCATGTCCACCCTACCCCCCAGCAGCAGTAGTGGCAGTCTCAGGCCACACACTCCCCCCTATGGGTCCACAGGTCCCACTCTCTGCTCCAGAGCACCCAAGATTTAGTTAGGAGTATATGGTACAAGCCATGGTTGGACAGGTCATGGGCCATGATTTTTTTTTTATTGATCAGGACTTTTTCATGACTTTTACTAAAAATACTCATGACTAAAAAGTAACCTTAGTAATAACCCAGGTTCTCAGCTGTGGCCAGGAGACTCTGTGCCAACTGCATATCACATTGAGGGTATGTCTACACTACCCCGCTAGTTCGAACTAGCGGGGTAATGTAGGCATACCGCACTTGCAAATGAAGCCTGGGATTTGAATTTCCCGGGCTTCATTTGCATAAGCGGGGAGCCGCCATTTTTAAATCCCCGCTGGTTCGAACCCCGTGCAGCACGGCTACACGGGGCTCGAACTAGGTAGTTCGGACTAGGTTGCCTATTCCGAACTACCGGTACACCTCATTTCACGAGGAGTAACGGTAGTTCGGACTAGGAACCTAGTCCGAACTACCTAGTTCGAGCCCCGTGTAGCCGCGCTGCACGGGGTTCGAACCAGCGGGGATTTAAAAATGTCGGCTCCCCGCTTATGCAAATGAAGCCCGGGAAATTCAAATCCCGGGCTTCATTTGCAAGTGCGGTATGCCTACATTACCCTCCTAGTTCGAACTAGGAGGGTAGTGTAGACATACCCCAAGGGTATGAGATTGATATATATGGCTATTCTTCATTGCTCTTGGTTAGGCACCTATGTTGGTCCTGGTGGGAATAGCATAGGGCTGGTCACGTTTGCCCTACAGCACTGGAGGATCAGTTTTCCTATGGCTGGCTAAATTGTTTGTAGGGATATTTTGCACCATCAGCGAAGGATAAAACAAATATAGCACAGCCCAGAATCTGGGGAAATTATGTGTAAGCTTTTGTGAGAGGCTTTTTCCACATCGTGTATAATAGGTATTGCCTCACACCAGTGAGGCATATGGTCCATTATCTTTTCTGTGGCAGTGGCTATCTGTGTTTGATTCAGAAGAATGTGCAAGAATCCTGTAAATCTTTTCTCCTTCCTGAAGCATTCTCTTGAACTCTTTTTTTTAATGTTCTTGTATTTTGCCAATAACTGCCCATGAAAGTTCATACCACCATCTACATTCTTTGTTAGTCTCTAAGGTACTGCAGGACTATTCGTTGTTTTTAAAAAAAAATTCAGTTACAGATTAACACAGCTACCCCTCTGAAACTATGGTATTGTAGAAAGTTAAATGTCTAATTTTTGTTTACCCTATCTAAGTGTGGAGAGTCCCATTCAGCTACATGCTTAACTCTCTATTTGTGATTTCTACCAAGCTCTTAGCCTCAAAACTATTTGTGTCACAAGTTCCACAGGTTAATAAAAAAACCAAAACCAAAAAAACCCCTGTTCTAACTTACACATTTATAGCCTTTCAGTTTGACTGCAGATAATATAAATAGAATTCCATTCAGATGACAGATTTCTGTACATATGGCCAAGAATTTAATAGCAATTCTTTTTATTTTTGGTGTATTCTGTCAGCGAAATTAATTTTATCTTGCCATTATGTCTGATATCAAGACAGATATTGTTCCCTGATGGGCTGAAAAATTTCAACTGTCTGTTTCTCAGCTTATCAGCACTTTGAGATATGAAAGGGTTAAACTCTCCAGGCAAACTACATATCACTTTCCTTAAAATGCCATTGGGAAACTGAGATAAATGGTGAAACATTTTCTGTGTTGACATGATGTTCGCCTGTCCGATTGCATCCTTCCCAACAGACAGAAGAGAAGCAATTACAGAAAAAGACATCTGTGCCAAGGTTTGGCTAGCCAAAAAGGGCAAGCTCTTGTGTTTAAGAGGCATAGAAACCAATCGATGAAAATGTCTGGACCTGTTAGCACCAATAAAGCTGAAGACCACTGGGAAGCTCAGAGAGGGTCTTTTGTTATGGAGAGAGAAAGGAGGCCGAAACTGTGACACTTAGGAAGGAATAGGGTCAGCTAGTATGATCATCCATCTTCCTCTGTGGCAGCTTTTTGTCAGTTTCTAACCCTGCTCAGCAGAGAATCTAAACCTCTATTGTTGACCCAGCCAATTCTTAGCCGAGTGTAAATGAAGTTAATATTCACTGACCTTATGCATAGCCAAGGAAGGCCCTTGATGACATTTTGGAAATAATGTTATCTGACACGTCAAAAAGCAAATGTTGGCAGGTTGTGGGTTTTTTTTTGTTCTGTTTTGTTTTTGCTGAGAAAGTAAATAAATAGATATTGTTTAGTCATCTCATATTTTAACTGAGTCCCATAATAATCACATATGTCTTTTTGGCCTTAAATCAAGTCAGTTACATTTTTAGATTCTGAGTCATATCTTACTCTGAGTCTGTAAAGAGGTAACTTAGCTTATTTGGGTAAGAAATGTAGAGGCCAGTGAGCAAAGCTGAATGCATATTGACAATCAAATTAGGGATGTTAAAATGATTAACCGGCTAAGTGCTATGGTTTAACCCAGGGGTCTCCAAACTTTTCAGCCCGAGGGCCGCATTAACTATCAAACAGCAGTGCAGGGGCCGACTACACACTTGAGGTCCAAATAAAAAACAATCAAAACATGGATGTTGTTTTTAATTATTTATTTAATATTATTTTATTCAGTTATTATTTAATAACACATTCATACACTACACATGAACATCTGTATTAGTGTGAATGGTGAAATTGTTTCCTGGATGCCAAAATAGCAGACATTTCTGGCTTTAGATTTGTTGTCCCTAACATCAACAGTGACCTGAGATTATCATCGGACAAGTTTGTTCTCAAATTGTTCTTCACGTATTTCATTCTTGAAAATGTTTGTTCACACAGGTATGTTGTTCCAAAGATTGAAAGGTACCTTGATGCAAAAGTTTTGACATTAGGAAAGTCTTCCTTGGGCAAAAACTGGTAAAAACCCACCAGTCCTATTTTGAACTTGTCCCTAAGGAGGTCATTTGCTTGCAACTCAATGACTTCCAGCTGCAGTTCGTCTGGGCAACTGGCCACATCTGCTTCAAATGGGTTTTGAAACAATCTCACTTCTTCTGCCTTTGAATCCAAAAAGGTCTCCACGGGCCGGATGAGAGGGCCTTGCGGGCCGCATCCGGCCCCCGGGCCGTAGTTTGGAGACCCCTGGTTTAACCAATTAACTGTTTTAACCTAGGTCCTGCTTCCTTACCTGCCACCCAGACTTGCTGTAGCCCTAGGGTTCTACCATCTGGCCCACCAGATCCTCAGTAACCAGGGTGCTCTGACCTGCGATGGCTGGTTGTCGGGCAAGGGCCTTATCCTTACTGGTTAATCGTATAACATCCCTAAACTGAGTAGGAAATTAAAGTAGTTTTTGAAGATAATGTGAGCCAAGGGAACTTTTTTCACAACCCAATGAGCTAAATGTTCAGACTATAGTGAACATTATAGCGTTTGACTATAAAATAAGTCCAAGAAAGTATAGTATTTTAAAACAAGACAAAGTGTTTTTGAGAGACCTTGTTAAAAGGAATCACTAAAATCTTTTTTTGTCTTTGCTACTGATTATCATGAACAAACCTTGTTGATCTAAAAGTATTTTAATTTATAGAAATCCCAGCAATTTTCACAATCTTGATTTGCTAAAAAAACATATTTAAGAGAAAAATACCAGCATAAGCATAGAAGTATTTATATTTCAGTAAAATATTAGTCAACGAAGAGCCACTGGAAGCAGAGTGTATAAACTGTCGTTTTTGAATCTGTACTCCTGAGTGTTGATTATTATGGAGATAACCATATTTATATAGTACGTTTCCTCTAAATGGATCCCCAAACACCTCACTTACTAACTTGCTAACTGCATCTCTGTATAACATAAATTGGAGAATGAAAATGAAAAACTGAAGCTAGTTTTAAAGCACAACTGTGCTACACAGCAGTGTACGGCCCTGATTCAAGGAAGCACTTGTGCTTAAGTGCTTTTATGAATAAGCACCTAGCACTAGAGGTGAAAACTACCTTATCTAACTTAAATACTTATGCACCCCCTTTAGTCTTTCTGGAGGTATGCCAGCTATGTGCTGTTTTATGCCAAGCATGGTTAGTTTATAAGAGATTATGAGATCACAGTTTGTGGTAGCAAAGTATGGCTTCGGGATGAGCAGTCATTATTTAATCTAGTATGTCCAGATGTATCCACCAGCAAACTTTGCACAGCTGCAATCCCTCCACCCCTGCCATGAACAGAAAGCAGCAATACGTAGCAGAATTATCTGTGACTATGCAATGAGTATCCATGTTTTTGAAAGTTCTGTGAAATGATGACTATCAGTGTTTGGGCTATAACCCATACCAGTATCTGTAGAGAAACAATCCAGAGAGGTGATGTTTTTGGGAATGATTCGGTTAATAGTTGAAATGAATACGGTAGTCACAGGGATTGGTGGCTATTTGATAGTTTATCATGACAATTGCCAGAACAGATCTGAATCTGATTGGCATCACTCATATTAGATTTGAAAGTAAATAGTCCTAGAATTTTTTGGAAGCTATGTATTGGTTTTGTTCATCTCATTAGTTTTGTTTATTTGTGTCTATGAAAGCTGTGAACCTGTTTCCTGTAATTACAGATTTAGTTAGACAGCCTCTGATCATCTATATATCTATTATACTGGTTTTGCTTGATATTAACTCAGATTAGAAGGGACTTTTAAAAAAGTGAGTCTGACCATGTTTCTGGATTTTTCAAGTCACTGACCAGTTTTGTTTAATATGAAACATTGTGTTGAATTAGCTTTTGGATAGTTACCTGCAGACTAAGACACATACAGTCTGTCTCAGAGCAAATAATTGAAAGGTCCACTTCCAATTTCGGACTGATAATTCTGGAGTCATCATCAAGATCAATTTGTACAGACAAATGAATTAAAACAAGACATTTTTCACATTGGTTTTTGATGAGACAATACAGTATTATTAGTCTCAAGTTATCCGGAGAAGAACAAGAATTGCTGAAATGTAATCAGCCTTAGAACTATGCAATGGGGGCCTCATCCCAACCCAAGTGAAGACAATGGCAATCTTTTCATTGTTAGGTTTTGGATCAAGACGTAGAACTGCTAAAAAAGCAAATTACTATCAACTAGACCTTTAAAAAATAGATATTTTTTAATGCAGGCAATATCCAGATTCTGGTCTAGCTCTTGATTTCCTAAATCCACTGGCTTCTGGATCAATTCTGACATTCTGTTCCTTGGTCAGGTTCATCCTGGGGAAGGTGTGGCATGCCAAAACCATATCAGAACTCTTACAGTTTTGCCAATTGCTTACAAAATGGTTAACTGGGGAAATGGTATTTTCTTTAATATTTCTGATACAAGGCTATATTTTGCTTTGCAGCAGAAAAATGTGTGTTTTCTGAATTAAACTAGTGGGAAGTTGATTTGTTTCTCAGTTTTGATATTGAATATGAGTCCTGTTTTAGTTGAAAGTGTCCAAATCTTAGTTTTCTATAGGCAAGGAACAGAGTAAGTGATCCAAAAATAATGTAAATTGAAAATGTTTGATTTAATGTACCTTTCTGTTTGTTTTTTTCCCCTTAAAAAGACAGAAGACAGCTTCTTTGTACTAAATGTCAGTGGAAGATTCATTAGGCCAATAGTGAACTGTGGGTGTCGGAGGAGATGGCTGTTTTCTTTGTTCTTGTTTGAAGGGAGAAATAAGCCTGATAGTACCCAACAGCTGGTTTAACATTGTCACTCTGTCCTGCTGTTCCTGTGGAGAAGGAAGCTGGGCAAAAGAGCATACCAGGACTGGTGATGTAACATTCTTTTGGGGAGCTAGAATGATTTTACTAGGATTAATCTGGCCTGTAGGGGGTAAAGACTTCAGTGGCAGGCTTTGGTCCACTTTTGTTGCTCAGAATAATGGGTAATGTTCACCTCCTATCTCTGAGGCTCTGTAGAAAAGATCTGTATGGATCTGAGTTCATTCTGAATTGCATTGTCAGCATAGATGTGACTTTGACAGTTACATCCAGTGCGGATGAGAAGTAAGGAATTAGGCATGAAAATTGCTTTGTTCTCTTGAGTTCTAGACAAGATTTTGAATGTGTATCATGCAGTCTTCAGCACATCTACAGATTATTACATTTATAAAGAATAAACATCAAAACAGTATTTGAAAAAAGGCTTGCAAAAAGAGTCTGGTTGAATCTTAGATATTATTTAATCCTCACATTAATGAAACAGTCCACTTTGTTTCAAGTGCTAGGGCAGCATAATGCCTCCAGTTGGTTAAAGGGCTCTTTCTTTGTGTTCATATTGTAATAAACCTATACTTCAACCATGGTAATATCCATTATGCTGACGTTCCATGCCCGGGATTAGCCACAGGAAGACACTGTTTAGGGAATACACTTATTTGAAAGATTCTTAGACGTATCTTTGGTTTTGGTAAGTAACAAATTGGTAAAATGAACCCAAGAAAATCAGAATGGAACCTTAACCTTCTTCTGAAGTCAGTGGGAACAGGGGCAGGCTTAGTTGAACTGTCCCCCATTTCCAAAGTACACTGTAGTTATCAGAAAATAGGTCTTTGTTGGTCTCTCTCTCCCTCTCTCTTTCTCTCTCTTAAAAAAACCACACCACCAGGAATCACTGTTATCTTAAGGTACAAAGGCAGAACTAGAGAGCTAAACTTGACAATAAAGGGCTCACTTATGAACCTTATTGCAACACTTACAGTGAAGTAAGAAAGTATGAGGACCTACCTAACTGTGCTGTGTGGGCTGTGTGCATCAACCATAATTTATACAGCAGTTAACAGAATGGGAGCAGGCCCACAGTGCAGCTACTGGCCTTCTTGCTCAAATGTGGTTTAGGAAACTCCTTGTCTGTTGCCAGAGCCTTGCACTGCTAAAAATAGTGTAGATGGGCCGTGCACTGCTTGGACTTGCAGAGAGCTGTGTAGGATATTTACCCTGGTGGTTCAGGCATGTAGGGAACTCTACTTTCCTGAGCTGCACCTAGTATTCTGTTTGTACCCATTCTAGCTGCAAATGCAGTGTCTATATACCTGCTTATAGCTGCACGTTAAGAAAGATACCAATTATTGTGCAAATCCTCATAAAATCTTGAGATTTCTTCTCTGAAATTCCTGTGTAAAAATAGTTCCAGCTTACTGATTAGATGTGTTCCATTCAGGGTTGCCAGATGGTTTAATAAAAAATACCAAACATCGCCCCCCCCCAAAAAAAAACCCCAAAACAAAACAAAAACACCCTGTCGGGGAAAAAATTCTGTTGAGGGGTATTGCATAAATTGCTAGTTTTGTCCCTTGGAGGCTAGTCCAATTTGCCTCAAGAAGAGAGTCACACTTTCAGGCTGGGTTCAACTCCATTTATTGTTTGCAAACAAGGTCGACAAAGGAGCTCTGCGCTCAAAGCAAGGTTGACCACGGGCAGCGCCCGAGATGAAACTTTTATGGATTCTACATACTTTCTGGCCAGCATGTCGCAACGTGATTGGTTACTGCAAGTTTACTTAGTTCCCTCATATAGAAAGATCTAGCAGAAAGTCTAGCAGCTTCTAAGGCATGCGCAATCAGCTAAATGATACGTGCTGTTTCAAGCTTAAGCAATGGAGGGGAAGAAGCACATTTAGTTTTTACTACAAGGGGGAAAAAGGGGGGAGACCACAGTTTTTGAGAAAAAAAAGAACCCCAAGAGTTATTAAGCAATAAATAAATAAATAAATAAATAAATAAAATAATACAGCATTAATACAGCATGGCGCCTTTAAGTGCATGCAGAGTCAGAATAGGGATAGGAAGATGAGACGTTGAGCACTAAGACCCAGGGAAGGCATGGCTTCCCCATGCTCAGGTCTTTAGGCTTTTTACTGGAGGCCATCTTGTTTTTTTATTGGACAGGAGAAGAAAATACCGGACTGTCCAGGTCAGTACTTAACACCTAGCAACCCTAGTTCCAGTTGGGTATTCATAGTCAGTCCTGCTTACTATCTTGCTACTTTTTAATGCTTTTAGCCCTACACAACCAACATATTTCAGGAAGATTGAGCTGAGGATGCTATTGTATCTGATAATCACCAATACCACTGGGCTACATCTAGACTGGCATGACTTTCCGGAAATGCTTTTAACGGAAAAGTTTTCCGTTAAAAGCATTTTCAGAAAAGCGCGTCTGGATTGGCACGGACGCTTTTCCACAAAAGCACTTTTTGCGGAAATGTGTCCATGGCCAATCTAGACGCGCTTTTGCGCAAAAAAGCCCCGATCGCCATTTTCACGATCGAGGCTTTTTTGCGGAAAACAAATCTCAGCTGTCTACACTGGCCCTTTTGCGCAAAAGTTTAGCGCAAAAGGGACTTTTGCCCAAACGGGAGCAGCATTGTATTTCCGCAAAAAGCACTGATTTCTTACAGTAGGAAGTCAGTGCTTTTGAGGAAATTCAAGTGGCCAGTGTAGACAGCTGGCAAGTTTTTCAGGAAAAGCGGCTGATTTTCTGGAAAAACTGGCCAGTCTAGACACAGCCCTGTATACTGACTTCCAGTGGGTTATATATATCCAGTGAAAACCTGATGAAGACAAATGCATGGCAGAGTGGGATTGCATAATATAATTCTATTCTAGAGTGGGATTGCATAATATAATTAAGGGCATAGTTTAGCTTGCAAAAACTTCATGATGCCTGAGATGGAAAGTAACCAGTTTGGCTTCCACCGTCCAGACGTCAGGATAGAGTTTGCATGGCTGGTAGCTAGAAAAATACATCTTTACTTGCAAACTGAGTGTAGTTGATACAGAAATCACTGAAGGACTATTAACATTAGGGTTGCCAGGTGTCTGATTTTGAACTGGAGAGTCCAGTATTTGGGCTTTCTGTTTGGAAAATAAATTGAAAAAAAATATAAATGAGAAAATATAAATGTCCAGTATTTTTTAAATAAGATGTAATGTAGATTATGATGTAATGTCAAGTGTGTCCACTATTTTTGCTGAAACCATCTGGCAACCCTAATAAACATGGATCCACATAATACCATTTTTAGAGTTCATTTTTAGGATAGAACCACACTTTAAGCATTGTGTGCTGAACATCCCAAATAGACAAGCGAAATGGCACATTCCTATACATAAAAGCATGACCATTCAAATCCTTCTATGGTAAACATAAGGGAGCACATGATAGTTGCATTCCTGTCTCATGTAAACTGAGGTTATGTGTGGCCTCAAGTTGGGTTCAGAATTAGGAATATTTCTCTGCACTGGATTTTACATCCCTAGTTTTTTTTACATCCCCTCTTCTCTTCCTGACCTACACATCTTCTTTTATGTGTACACCACTACACTTGCACTGTGCAGATCTAGCACTATATGTTGACAGCTTTCTTGTTGTTTTCTTATGTTTCCTGGAAATCCAAGCTGGATATAAACTTGTGCTTCATTCTAACATTTGACATGCTTTATAAGGGTGCCACCACATACCACACTGAATCTTCATGGAGCAGTGGATAAGATGAGGGTGGTAGGCAGATATGTCATGTATTATAACTCCCAGCTCTCCATTTGCCGCTTAGCTAAATGTGATTCTGTATCCATTCATACCAGGGCTGAGTGTTACTCACTCATCAAAGAACAGTGTTGCCAAATTGCAAAATTTTATCACAGCTCTGATGATGCTGAGTGTGTTTTCTTTTTTTTTTCTTTAAATACCCTGTGTTACTGGGCCCATTAATCTCACCTTTCATTTCTGGTTAATGAGCAAATCTGGAAAATGTGACCTGAATATATCGCAGAGGTTTCTAAACCAGAGGGCAAAGAAAAAGAATCCTATGATAATTATTTTAAAAATCTCATGACTTAAGACAATTTCATGATTTTTTGGGGATCTGGCTAATGCTTCTCTGTTTCATTCCTCTATACAGGGTGCATGTGCGCTCTCTCTCTCTCTGTGTTAGTGTCTGTCAGTTGTTTCCCCTTGGTGACAGTGACACATGATTTGATTCTGATCTCATATCACTTTTACAACACTAACTCCTAAATTCAGCAGATTATTCCAAATTTTCATTGGTATAAATCATACAAGAATGAGGCTGCTACTTTGTGCCAAAGTTCTCAAGTGTGTGTGTTGATGTGACAGATGAGCATTTTCTGTGTAGGAACTACTCTAAGAGCTGGACCGAAAATGGGTTTCCAGCATTATTGTATTCCCATAGAATGTAGGAGATGTCTGTCATAGGACAATGATTGCATCCCTGTCATGTGGGATGCTAAGTCATCTGCTCAGACTGACTCCTAGAGCACAGGGAAGTATTCAGATTGAAAGATGAGGACAGCAGTGTGTATGCCTCAGTAAACAGATAGGAGTCTATGGAGTTGGGCAGAAAGACTACAAGGAAAAGATGAGGAGGACCGGGGAAACCAAGAAGAGAAAAGGCAAAGTGGTCACATTAGCACATCCCATGATAGGAATGTCTCGATGACTGCACTATTACTAGGCAGGGGTCAGTAGTTTTTGTGAGATCTAGGTTGGACTAACTCTGTGTACCTACTATGGCCTTTTGAGATTCCAAGAGGAATGTTCATGCCCTGGAGGGGGAAAGTAACTAATGTATTGTGGTATTATATTTTTGATTGATAAGGAAGGTAGTTCTTGTTTTATGTGGACTCATTTCTCCCCCTCTCCCCATTTTTAATTGCTTATTGTGTGCTTCAGAGGTGGAAGGGGAAGAAATTTGATTTATTTATTAATAACAAATAATAGATTGCATTTGTGAATAGTGCCTGTCAGCAAGAGTATCCTTGGGGCTGCCCAGAAGTATCTCAATATAAATTAATTAAAACTGCATAGATGTGTTTATTCACACCACTGTGTATTAATAGCATTCAGAACTATTATTATCTTACTATTGTGCATTTCCACAAAGTTGTATTCTTGGGTCAGCACTACACTAATTCTCTGTGATAAATGAGCAATATTGGCAAGAACAGATTAAAAACAGTGTAGATGTTGGCTTTTTATTTGACATTTTGACTATTTTTTTTTGTGTTGCTAAAATTCTAAGGTAAGTGCTAATTAGATAATATGCAGTGTTGTCTGGATAAAATGCACCACAAAACTAATGATATACTTGAGATGCATGAATGATATTCTTGTCCTTTCTGGACAGATGACTTAAAATCACTCAGATTTCCACTACAATTTCAGCAATCACCATCTGTGATTAAACACTCTCTGAACATTAAACACTCTCTAAAACTCTCCCATACCATCATCAACTTCCAGGACATTCCAATCACCTTCAACAATGAAACCCTACGCATAGCTAAATACCAGAATACCACAGACCACCATGTCTACTTTCGCGGATACAATAGCCACCCCATAAACACCAATACATTTGTTACCTGCAGCCAGGCTCTCAGATATCACAGAATATGCTGTGAGAGGAAGTTCAGGATACACACCTTAAAACATTCATAACCACCTTCACGAAACAAGAACAATCCATTAGAGGAGGAGATGGCATCATAAAATGGACCATTCAAATACCCAGAGAGATCCTGATTCAATACAAAAGTAAAAGCTATGGATGTAATAGTGTAGTAAATTAAAAGATTAACTGATAAGTGAAAGCTTAACAGTTAATGGAACTGCTGACACACACCCCCTTTCCATCGTAGCTTGGCCAGTAAATGTATTAGAGGGCTGGCCAGCAGCCTGGGTCAGTCCTGGCTCGTGCAGGATCCTGGGAGCAACCCCCGTTGCGGCTCCGCAGGGAAAGTCATTTAGGAGCCAGCTGGCAGGCAGCCTAGCTCAGTCCAGGCTTGCGCCAGGTCCCAGGAGCTACCCCCAATGCAGCTCTGCAATAATGCTTTCCTTGTAGAGCCGTAGTGGGGTAACTGTTAGAACAGGCACAAGTTGGGACTGAGTGCTTGCAGTGCTAATCCTTATCAAATAATCATGCAGTCAACAAAATTTGTTGACTACACAATGAATGAATTACATGCTTGTTATCATCCCTAATAAAAGTCCCTTAGCTGTTACCCTGTATAGGTTCTGTTGTGTGGTAGGTAACATCGAACTCCAACGCATACTTGATAGGTCCCCCTTCTGAAAGTAATCTTTCTTGAATCTCCTCTTCTTACCTTCAGACAACCTCCCAACCTCTCCAAGCTCACCATTAGAAGCAAGCTTCCTATACAACTGGACATACCCACTCAAATCAGGCCAAAGCAGCTGGAAAACCTGCAGCCATATTACTCCTGCAACCATGACTCCCACCACACATCTTTCAAGAGCCATAGGTCCTTCACATGCCTGTCACAAGATGTATACTTCATCCAGTGCACTAAATGCCCCAATAGTAACTATGTGGGTGAAACCTGACTGTCACTATTCTGTTAAATAAGCTAACACAGGAAAATAAGACAAAAATGCCCTATCACCTGTGTGCAATACTTTTCACAAAGTGATTGCTTTGCATCTGACCTATTAATCCTCCTCAAAGGAGACCTGCCAGCCCTATCAAAAGATGAGCCCAGGAGCCTAAATTCATAACTTTGCTAAGCACTAAAGATCATAGTCTTAATAAAGACACTGGATTTATGGCTTATTACAGAACTCTGTAACCCCATAAGCCCCACCCTCTTTTTATGTGCTTCTTATAAAAAACTATCTGTTCCATCTTTTATGTAGATGTGACACATTAGAATCTTTCTCAGATCTGACAAATAGCTTTGTGCAGCTCAAAAGCTTGTCTCTCACTAACAGAAGTTGGTACAGTGAAAGATATTACCTCACCCACTTTCTCATTCTAAATAGATGGCATATGATGTACATTTTGTAACTTTAACTCAATATTTTGAATCTGAAAGACTGATAAAACACACTTCCCTGCCAATCTACAAAACGATGTGAAATGCTTAAAAAACGCAGCAGCATTTGCCTTTCCCCTTTCTCCATCCACCATACAATCCTTAATCCAGTTCCTGGATTCAAGGTTGATACCTCAACAGCAAAGTGTCCGTAATAATTCAAATAGGAGTTGATTTGCAGAGCAAGAACATTAAGTAACTTTCACATTTATACTGAGTGACACCACTTAATTTGCCTCTTTGGGAAATTAGGACATTGCTAAAGTTACAGAGATGGTACCAAAAAAGATGTTTAGTTCACTTTAAATATCTACTAGTTACTTATGGAAAGTTTGAAAAATATTCCCTTGTACATAAATATTTCTTCATGTGTGCTCCCATGTTTTTGTGCATGTACATTTATTTCTACCACTATTTAATTTGGTGGTTGGTTTCCCTGTGTTCCCATAGAAATCAATGACAAAACTATTGGATTTAGTTGTTAGAGAACTGGTAGAAATATTTGCATGAAAACTGGATCTTTGGTACTCAGTTCCACCTGATTATTTCTTAGCTGAAGTAAATAGGTGAAATTCTGGCCCCAATGAGTGCAGTTGGGCTAGGATTTGATTTTGAATATTCTGTTTACCACATAATCATTTATGCAAGTAAGAAATATCAGCAAGACATGAGAGCACAGTAAAGCTTGTTCTAGGTAAATGCGTTTTGTGACACCATACAATTTAAATGGGGAGAGAGAGAGAGAAGTCCATGACACACAAGTGTTTTTTTTAAGAATTTTGGTGAGTCAGCAGCTCCTTAATGGATAATGACAAAGTGAAAAGGAAAATTGTCAACTTTTTGAAAGACATTTTAAAGAGTTAGAATAGAAGCTACTTTGCCAAGTTGAATTTTGTAGCTAAAAACATTGCATAGAGCACTTGATGATACATTAATGAACTATTTCTTAAAAGCATCTTCTATTGTAACAAGAGAAGCGAACTTAATAAGAGACGTGATTTTACTATGCTTCTGTGCAGAAAGTTATTGGTTGAGAATGACGGACTTCTGAATGAAACATTTGTCTTCAGCTTCCTTGTAACTTGCATTACGCTTAAGCCTGTTAGCTCAGTTGGAATAATGTGCCGATTTTATAAGGATAAAGAGAATTTTATCCCCTTCTCCCTTTTAAAGGTCTCTGTGCCGTGTTTCTTTAGATTTCATAGTACCTGTTTGCTTCTAGCAGCTCTAATTTCAGTCTATCGCTTTCTCTGGCTGAAGTGTAAAAACTGATATGCTCTTCTCCTTGAAGGAGAATATTCAAGAAATGCAATCCCAGTGAGAGTGCCATTTACCAGCAGCAGGGATCCTTTCTTCCTGTCATTTTCTTAATTCAGGCTCTGTTTCAAATCTTTATCAGCACCTGTCCTTTTAAGGAAACAGATTAAAATGTCTAGAAGTAAATGGAGGATTGATTTGGTGTGAACATAGAGCTTCTGTGCCTTTACAATGCATGCAGTTATAAAGGGGAACCACATGTTTTAACACTATTACTAGCTGTATACGATTTGTCTTGCTTGCTTGCTTGCTTGCTTACTCATTCTGCTTTTAGTTCTGCCTTGAACATTTTAGAACATTTAAACTGCATGTAGTATTTTTAGGGAAAAAATTAAGTGAAGTGTAAGTATGGTTGCCAATTGTTATTGAACGTATTCCTGGAGATTTCACCATGAGCACAATATCCTTAAATCAAAGATTAATCTACAATTTCAGGAGACTCCAGGACAATCCTTGAAGACTGGCAATCATAAATGTTATGAAATATTGATAAATTCAGTACTGTTATGAAATACTGAAGAATTCATCACTGATTGGTTTTATCTGTTATAAAGATTAATGAAGTATGCAAACAGAAAACACTAACACAGTTTATATTCCTAAAGGTTACAGAACTCATTGATGGTTACTGTATGCCAGAATGTTTCAGTGACTGACTTTCACTGAGCTAGAGATAAAAGCTCTAGATATACATTTTGACTATTTGTTCTCATTTAATTTCACTGCAATAAGTCACATAGACATCAAGATTTATTTTAGTCTAATAAGTACTTGGAACAGACCATCCTAATAATGGTTGTAGTGCTTTCTGGAATTCCATTGCTTCTGACTTTGGTTGACATTGTGACTCTGAATATTGGAAATTAGAAAGAGGGTGTGTGGGAAGATCTTAATTCAACATTCACATTTTATTCGCCATTATTTAGCCTGTATGGATAATACCATACTTAAGTTTATTTTTCTTTATTTCTATGTAGGCATATTATTTTGAGTGCACTCTATTCCTTAACAAAAAATTACCAAGTCACAGTGCATGTTTATCACATAATTTGGAGAAAGTAATTCATGAGCTCTGATTTTAACATATGGCTAGATAACTTCAAACAGTACTTATCAACTCAAAGGAATCCTCCATCAGCAATCAGTGGACAGAGTAACCTAATCTTATTGACTCGTGTGGGAGAAGTGTGTCAAATGTGATCTGATTATGCCTATGGCACTAATTTGTATGCATCTGATCTATGAAAGCTGCTGCATTTGTCACAAGTGTTGATACCATTGTGAATTTTTGAAGGACAGCCACAATTACTTACAGCATTATGTAACTGCAGAAGAAAATATTCTGCTATAGCACTGATTGGGACTCAGAGGAGGGATTCTATTCTTCATCCTGTAGTGGGTTTGCAGAAGGACCTTGGTCAAGTCACTTTGCCGCCATGTACCTCAGTTTCTTTATCTGTGAAAATAAGGATGATATTGTCCTTCCTTGTAAAGCACTTGGACATCTATATAAGAGAATGAGATGTTTATTATTTATTTTGTGGTGCTGATGCTCTCATCTCTTTACTGAAGTTGTTGGGTGTCAAAGGCACTTATAATCTTGGAAGATTGTTCTATTGATTGGAACAGGTGAGTTAAACAAAGAGAAATGCACATACTTATTTTAAAATATATCAGCATCTATTATATGAATGAGAAAATTGGAGTCCCTTGAAATTACCAGGAAAATAACCTAAGACTTTTGTCTCCTGGTCCCATGCCTGCTCACTGGACCTTATTGCCTTACAATGTTAGCAGCAGCAGAAGAGGCAGCTGCAGCTTTCACAGTATCTGTTGTCTGCTTTAGAGCCATTAGCATAAAAGGACAGTTCTCCCAGGCAAGTCAGTTTATATTGCTAAAGCAGGATGCTACTTGTGTAAATCTTACCAAACATCTGTAGTAAATTTAGCTAGCAATGGCATCTTTACAGTAAATAAAGAAAAGGAGATTTGAGGTTGGAAAGCTGCCTCATATAGCTCTGGGTACATCTACATAGCAGTGTTATTTTGGAATAATTGATGTTATTCCAAAATAACATGGTCCACGTCTACACTACAAGCAGTTATTTTGACATAATGGAGAGCTGGAGGACTTCTTACCCCAACTCCTGTAACCCTTATTTTAAGAGGAGTAAGGGAAGTCAGAGGAAGAATGCTTTGCCTTGGACTTCCTGCTGTGTACGGTATTTTGACAAACTATTTTGACTTAAGCTACGCTACTGACGTAGCTGAAGTTACATAAGAATGGTCATACTGGACCAGACCAAAGGTCCATCTAGCCCAGTAGACCAACAGTGGCCAATGCCAGATGACCCAGAGGGAGTAAACACAACATGTAATCATCATGTGATCCCTCTACTGTCATCCATTTCCAAACAAACAGAGGCTAGGGACACCATTCCTACCCATCCTGGCTAATAGCACTGATGGACCTAACCTCCGTGAATTTATCTGCCTCTTTTTGAGTTAAAGTCCTAGTCTTCACAAAATCCTAAGTCAAGGAGTTCCACAGGTTGGCTTTGTGCTTCATGAAGAGAAAACTTCCTTTTGTTTGTTTTAAATCTGCTACCTATAGTTTGGGAATCTCCCTAACATCCTCAGCCATGAAGACTGAAGCAAAGAATTCATTTAGTTTCTCTGCAATTACCTTATCATCTTTGAGTGCTCCTTTAGCATCTTGATCATCCAGTTGCCCCACTGGTTGTTTAGCTGGCTTCCTGCTTCTGGTGTACTTAAAAAACTATTGCTTTTTGAGGTTTTGGCTAGCTTTTCTTCAAACACCTTTTTGGCTTTTCTTATTATATTTTTACCCTTAATTCAACAAAGTTTATGCTCCTTTCTGTTTTCCTTACTAGAATTTGACTTACACTTTTTAAAAGATGTCTTTATTATCCCTCACTGTTTCTTTTACTTGGTTGTTAAGCCACAGTGACAATTTCTTGGCTTTCTTACTATGTTTTTTAATTTTGGGTATATGTTTAAGTTGGGCCTCTATTATGATGTCCAGCTTTTAGGAATTTTACTTTTGTCACTGTGCTTTTTAATCTTTTTAACTAAACTTCTCATTTTTGTATAGTTCCCCTTTCTGAAATTAAATGCCACAGTGTTGGACTGTTGAGGTGTTTTTCCCACCACAGGGACGTTAAATTTTATTACATTATGGTCACTATTTCCAAGCAGTCCAGTTATATTTAACTCTTGGACCAGATCCTGCATTCCGCTTAGGACTAAATCAAGAATTGCCTCTCTACTTGTGGCCAGTGTGTGCTTATTGCAGCTTTAGCCCATCTATGTAGACATACCCTGAGGGAATCAAACAATGCCTGTATTTACAATTTGTCCAAGTAGAATAGTTGCCCCAGTAATGATTACAATTAGTCAGACAAAAATTTGAGTCAAATTTCTACCTGTTCATGGGACAGATTCTCTGCTGCTTCCGGGTTGGGTGTTTTTTTGCTTTCTCTTCCTGCATGCTTAAATAAATATATGTATCTGTATCTTTAAAGTCAGCAGTACAACTTCCTTTGCTTTTGTTCATTTGCGTGACACTTTAAAAGGGCGTGCCTTGTATCAAGCCAATTGCAGCAGGGAGGATGAAAGTGCAACCCTATTTTTTAGATAAGTGTGCTGCATCTTCGATAATATATTGAAAAAAATAGTTTCTGATCAACAATATTGCCTTCCATGAGAACTGAACCTACTCGTCACCCTGAAGGATAGGGATCTGAATGAAGGCAATCATGGGAAATAGAGGAATAAGTGTCATACTTATTCCGTGACCCTAAATGCCATCTGGTCAGTCTGAGAAAGAGTCGGAGGAAGAGTCTGAGGAAGAGTTGGAAGTCAAAAGTTATCTTTGAAAACTTTACTAGAAGCTCCACTGATAGAAGGAGAAGCAAGAAGGAACAGATTAAATTTATTGTGGTCATTTTATTCAAAGAAATTGAGTATTTGAGAGAGAACCCACTTAGCTCAACAGCAGTAGCTCATTAGAGAAACTTGTTAGACACCTTCAAAGAGTAGGAAGTAAAGACAACTGTAATGCACTTTGAGATCCTGGTAGTTAAATTATGGTTAAGGAGAAAATGGAAATATTTAAGATTAATGAAGGAGTATATTATCTTTATAAATAAAGTTACTTATCCTTTACTTCACCACAATATTAGGAATGTCTGTGTATCGTGTAATTTAATATACGCGAACTTAAGGTTATCCTCAAAAAGCTTAACTGACACAAACTGTAAATGGGTCAGCTTAAAGCAGTGCAAAGAAAATAATGTATGGCAGTGGGCCACGTGAGGCTTATCGGGGTTATATGTGTGGCCCATGACACATTTTTTTACTGTGGTCCATGCATAGGTTTGCCAGATTCCACTAGTTTCCCTCTGCATATTTCCTCCCTACCAGTAGCATTAACGTAATATCCATGTAAAGCAAGACCGCATGAAGTAAAGTGTGTGCAGACTGCACACAACATTGACTGTGAAATCCATTCACTCCCTCTGAATCCAATCAAAGCGCTGCTACTGTTCAATCAGCACATCCCACAAATTCTAAGTCTTGCTAAAAACTGCCTTTGCATACCCTCTTATTCTGGGAGACCATCTTGGTTACAACAGTCTTGCAGCCCATTGAAATGACTGAGGGCCAAGCGTGCAGCCACTCACTAGGCCAGGTTGCCTATTGCTGCTGTATGGGCTGTACAACCTTCAGTAGAACTCTTATCTCCTGAATTTAACTGGGGTAGTATGTAAAACATTGTATGCATAGTGAAAAGAACTGCCTACAGGCAGAACTGAACTTGGGACCACTGGAGTTTGGTCACCAAGCCACTACAACATGCGCTATAAAGCCAGCTGGCTTTTAGCTTGGGGCCTTAGGCTCTAGAGTTCGCGTATTCTTATATTTTGCTGTAAGTGGTCTAAGTGCCACTACATGGGGGTACGTCTACACTACAGCGCTAGTTCGAACTAACTTAGTTCGAATTAGTTAATTCGAACTAAGCTAGTTCGAACTAACGCATCTAGAACTAAAAACTAGTTCGAATTAGCGTTTTGCTAGTTCGAACTAGTAAGTCCACATTGAGTGGACTCTGAACAGGGCTTAAGGATGGCCGGAAGCAGTGCCGGCAGGGCATAAAAGGAGGACTTAGAGCATGGAGATGCTGTCTCAGGCTAGCCGAGGGCTGCGCTTAAAGGGTCCCGACCCCCACCCCGGACACACAGTTCTAAGGGGTGCCCCGCTTGCAAAGAAGTTCTGGCTTGGAGTGCCCTGAGTGCCCACACTGGGCACATCACACCACTCGGCCATCAGCCCGGCTGCACTTGCCGCAGGCTGCCATCTGCGGAGAGGGAGTAAATTGGGGGGCTGCAGGAGAGCTTCCACCCCCAGAAGCCCGCAGAGCCAGCCCAGTCCTCCCCATCGGGGGCTCGTACCCCATTCCTCCCTCACCTCCTTCCACTTACCCTTCCTTAGCCCCCCTTCTTATTGATGTACAAAATAAAGATAACGTTTCTTCCAACATTGACTCTGTCTTTATTGAAAAAAAACTGGGGGAGACTGGGAAAAGGAGGTGGGAGAGGGGAAGAGAAAGGCTGGGAGAGGGGAGGGCAACTAACATGATCAGGGGTTGGGAACAGGTCCCATATGAAGAGAGGCTACAGAGACTGGGACTTCTCAGCTTAGAAAAGAGGAGACGGAGAGGGGACAGGATAGAGGGCTCTAAAAGCAGGAGTTGGGTGGAGAGGGTGCATACAGAAAAGCTCTTCATTAGTTCCCATAAAGAAGGACTAGAGGACACCAAAGGAAAGGAATGGGTAGCAGGCTTGAAACTAGTAAGAGAAAGTTGTTGTTGTTGTTGACAAAGCAAATAGTTAACCTGTGGAACTCCTTGCTGCAGGAGGCTGTGAAGGCTACAACTAGAACAGAGTTTAAAGGGAAGTGAGATAAAGTGATGGAAGTTGGGTCCATGGAGTCCTATTAGCCAGAGGGTAGGAGTGGTGTCCCTGCCCAAAGTTTGTGGAAGGCTGGAGAGGGATGGCACGAGACAAATGGCTTGGTCATTGTCTTCGGTCCATCCCCTCCAGGGTCCCTAGGGTTGGCCGCTGTTGGCAGACAGGCTACTGGGCTAGATGGACCTTTGGTCTGACCCAGTACGGCCATTGTAAGCTCAGGGCTCAGGGTCGGGGGTCTCAGTGGACCCCCTTGATTTTCATGCACACCTGGTCCTGGGTGGCCAGGCTGGCAGCTCTCCTGCCCTAGACGGCCACTTTCCTGTGCCTAGTGAGGAGATCGTGGACGAGGTCCACGATGTCCGCACTAGCCCAGGAAGGTGCCCGCCTCTTGCGGTCCAGGGCAAGCTCCCGGGAGCCGCCAGCCTGGTCCCGGCAAGAGGGGGTGGGCTGGGGGGCATCGGGTGGGTGGCTCTGTGCCGTGCCAGGTGCAGGGTCTGCTAGCTGGGTGCTGGCAGGCTTGCACCTGGCACGGGCACCGTAGCCAGCCCGTGCCCCTTTAAGGGGTCCGGGGCCGGGAGGGGGGCATAGAGTTTCCCTGGTGTTGGCCAGAGTGGCCACCAGGGAAACCTGGGGAGGGCTAGCCTCCCACTAGTTCGAACTAAAGGGCTACACAGCCCTTAGTTCGAACTAGCTAGTTCGAACTAGGCGTTAGTCCTCGTAAAATGAGGTTTTCCTAGTTCGAACTAAGCGCTCCGCTAGTTCGATTCAAATTCGAACTAGCGGAGCGCTAGTGTAGCGCCTATTAAAGTTAGTTCGAACTAACGTCCGTTAGTTCGAACTAACTTTGTAGTGTAGACATACCCTGGGATAGTGAACCACACCCCATAGGCATGTGGGTTACATATATATGGGCTAGGTTCCTTCCCAAGATTTAGCAAAGCACAAAGACCCTGAGCTAAAAAGACCCTGGCTTTATCAGTAAACCAAAACCAATAAGGCAGCATAAATCTCAGCCTCATCTTTCCTGAAGTTGGCTTTCTCTTCACCTGTCCTTCTATTCTGCTTCTTCCTGATCTAAATAGACACCCTTGCATCCTACCCCCTTTATATCATTTTAGAAGTTAATTGTTACGGAGTGTTACAAAGAGAAGAGGGATGATTTATTCTCACCTATCAGAAGCAATAAATAAAGATGTTATGTGACTACATTTCAGTAGAAACCATTTATGTTAGGTTTTGGGGAGAGGGGATTATAAGAACAGTTAGACAGTAGGACAAGCTGCTAAGCAATGCTGTGGAAACCTCATCTTGGAAAAAGTCAAATGCCTAGACTAGACCCTTGCATGCAAACTGTGTGTATAGCTGGGGCATTCTGGAGCAGCATAATTCAAGTATATGGTGTCAATGAATTTAATATGAAAACAGATCCAATCAGTACAGGATTCCCCAGTGCTACTTTATTACATTCCATTTACTTTATGCTGTCTTGTTTTCAGACTTATGACAGATTTTTTTTTCTGATTACGCACTTTGTGTGGTGTGGCATGCCCTGGAGCGCTAGTGCGTGCGAGGAGGCAGGCCTGGAGATTTTAGCAGACATGCATTTGGAGCTTTGGGCACCAATAGAAATGTAGGAGGCAATTTGTAGAGCAGCAGCAAGACTAATGTCTCTTTAAGAATTAAAAGTGGTTGAAAAACAACTCTCATGCACTTGTGTACATATTTGGGCCTGATCTTGAAAATACACTTTAGTAGAGTTATTCATGAGAAAAATCTCATTGTTGTCAAGCATGTAAGAGTTTACAGGATGAGGCTGTCTTTGTGTGCTTAAGGTTGTAGGTGAGTTTGGTATTCCTTTTTAATCTTTCATCCCTGTTACAACTAGCCAGGTGTTTCTGTTTTACTTATCAGCCATTATATATAAAAAATAAATGCTGCAGGTCAAACACCATGTTCAACTTGGATGTCTTATTGGGCAGCAAAAATAAACACAAAAATGCTCTGTGATTTGAACAGCAGAGTTAATGGTTAGACAGAAGAGCTGGCAGCCTCACAGAATGAGATGGTGAACTGTTAATCAGGGATTCTAGCATTGTCCATGGTTACTGCTTGCTATGCCTCTTAGGCATGATGGCAGAATCCAATATGTTGCTGTTGCAACTGTGATTTCATATGTGTGATGTCTCACAATTTAAAGGAAAAATACAATGGGGGAAATCAGGGTATGTCTATATAGTGCCACATAGCTCAAAATAAGCTACTCAATTTGAGCTACGCAAATTGTGTAGCTTATTTCAAGAGAGTCTATTTCAGAATTTGGCACTGTCTACAAAGTGCCAAATTTTGAAATAGACCACTATTCTGACAAGTCCCTTAAGTCTCGCGGAATGAGATTTACTGGAACGTCGGAATAGCAAGCCTGTTATTTCAAATATATTTCAAAATAACAGGCTTGTTGCTAAGAGGCAGAAAACATTATTTTGGGATACCAGACATCTCCCAAAATAGTGCCGCCATCTAGACATACCCTTAAAGTGCTTTAATTATTAAAAAGTGTAATCATATATATAGTAGCTCATTGTCTGTGAGTCTGTATCGCTGACATACACGGCCACACCCCCTGGCCCTGTATGTCACCGCCCCCCTTCCCCTCCCACTGTGGCACTCAGCTGAGTGCTGCGCCCTTGAGTCGGGCCATTTGGGCTCCCCCGGGGTGGGAGGGAAAGGGAGAGCGGTGACGTACACGGCCCTGCCCCCTGGCCGTGTACATCACTTCCCCGCCCCCCTCCCTTGCGGCAGCCCGGCTGAGCAGGCAGCATTCAGCCAAGCGCCAGGGCAGGAGGGAAGGGTAAGGGTAAGGGGGGCAGGAAGAGACGGAGGGGAGAGAGAGGCAGGAGGAGGAGGAGAGCTGGGGGGGGGAAGCAGTAGGAGGAGAGAGAGAGAGAGAGAGAGACAGAGCGAGAGAGCACAGGAGAGAAGACCTGAAAATCCCGTCTTATGATGGGCTAATTGGCTAGTAGTAAAATAATGATAAAGCCTTGGAAACCTGAGGTTTTGCAAGGCCAGTAATAACTGGCAATGCTTAACTACTCTTGGCTTCATATCAATTACTTACCTGTTCCTGTCACTTACTAGTTTAAAAATAAAAGACCAGAATAGAGCATCCTAGTACAAAGTAAAATAGCAGTGCATTTTGATATTTTGCTGGGTTTTACTGTTGTGTGTTAAATAAAATAAAGGGGGCTAAGGTTAGGAGTCCTAAAGAAAATATTAATCAGCCAAGACTGGTTTTCACTTTAGGCACATAAAATAGTCCTGTTGATGCCAATGGCACCTGTGTACTTAGTTATTCATATGTTGAAGTCTTAATAGGAACGTGTTCATATTAATTTGAGTTACCTTCAATATAAAGCAGTTTTTGATTTTTTTAAAAGTATATAGAAGTACTTGGTTCTGGGAATTCCAGGAGATTTAATAAATAGATTCTTGAAAAAATAAATGCATCTTCAAACAAAACACACCCAACAATTTCTAATTTGTATAACATGTCCACTGTTAGTAAAACTAACAATCATTTTCTCAAAATTGCACAACAAATATCAGATGAGTGAGGTCTGGAAACAAAGACATTCTTAAATTTCAGTTTTCCAGCTTTCTATACAATTATTTACAATCCATATAGAAAATTATCATTGAATTCTTTTTTGTGACTTTCCGGTCCTTGGTATCACTTTCCACTAATTTTAGTTAATTAAAAATGATATGCCATTATATAACACTGTAATGCAATGTCTTTTTTTTTCATTTTAATAACTCATTTCTTGAAAGTGAAGAACAGGATTCAGGTATTTGAAATCCTTGATAAATACTTGCTCTCTGAATATCAATAATATCTTGGGCTGTTATTTCCTACAGTATCTTTTTAAGGTTTACTTAATTTTGATGCCAAGAATCATTTCACTCTTTTTGATAAGAGCTAGTTAAAAGATACTCAGTTCTTTTAGTACTTAGTTGTCTCTCTGATGTTATTTTTATTGGCTGTTTTCTGTAGTAATATTTTATGTGTTTTATTTAACCCCTTCTGTGTGATTTATTACTCAATTTCTGATTTTTGCTTTCTGAATATGTAATTACTGCAAAAGATCATAAAGACCAAAAACTCCCCAAAATTCTACATATTTTAAGCTGTGGCACATATATTATTCCATATAGATTTAGTTCTTCCTTAATATAACCACACACATAAAATCCTTAATTTAAGGTCAAGCACACTCAATACAGTCTCTGAAAATGAAAGCAAATTACCAATTAATCCAGTGTTCTGATTCACACCCAACTGTTTTGGGTCAGATATTTGGTGTGGCACAGAGAGGCAGCAGGGCCTTCTGCTAAACTCTGCAGGTCACATCCTGTCCACATACCTCCAGGCATGCCCATCGCTGTTTCCCAGTGTGGTCTAGCCTCTTCCTTGAGAGACCAGTGTGAAAATGATTCCTGTTGATTGTCCCTTCAGAGTGAAAGATTTAAGAGGGAAAATCTAAGTTCTGCCATAATTATGCTATGGAACTTCCAAGAGTTACAAGAGTAAGTTTTTCGGGGATAACGTCCTCATGATTTGAGGGCAGACGTTAGCCCATTTATATGTTAGGTCAAATGGAGAGCTTTCTGTATCTGACTTAAAACAATTTTTTTATTTTGTGATTTTTTTTTGCTTGTTTGTGACAGTGTGAACCAAATAATACCTGTTATGAGCTAAGAAATCAAAATTGATAAGAATTCTTGTCTCAAACCAGTGACATGGAGTGGCTGAGTAATTATTTTTTCAAAAGGAACTTGTATGGGGTGCCAGTTATTGATAAACAGGGCTCTGAACCATGCTCAAATGTGTTAAAGTTATGAATTAGTTTGGCAATCAAAAATAAAAGATGTAGTATGACAACGTAAAGGGTCCTCCCCCAAATTCAGAACTCAGGTTTCTTCACCTCACTGCAGCATCTTTTGAATGCTTTCTCCTCTGTTTTCTGATGCCGGCATGAAGCAGGAGGCTCAAATATAGAAACTGTAGAGTTTTCAGAGTTTTAAGTCTAACACTAAAATATGGTAAATGTATTGGATCTATTTAAAGGAAAGCTTCCCATAGCACACTACACAATGTAGATTGGGAGTGGGAAATAAGCTGACTATGGTCTGAAAGTAGTTCACCAGGATTAGCTGCTGGCAGGCTACCAGGTACTTTATTTACCTGCCTGCTCACAGCTTCCATTGACCACAATTTCCTGTTCCCAGCCAATGGGAGCTGTGAGAAACCTAGCGAACCACATTTGGCCCCTGTACCACTTATTGTCTGCCACTGAGGTAGACTGTGTTTTATAAGTTCAATTACCAAGTAAAATCAATAAATGACGTTCAAATAGTTCTTTGGATGCACTATCACATGGCTCAATCTAAAGCCCACTGAAGACAGACTCGTATTGACTTCTGCGGGCTTGGAACAGACCTGTATGGCCCAATTTACTTTACCCATATGGGCAGACCCATTTGGAGCTCCAGTCATGATCACACACAACGAATGAATAGTCCCAACTCCAGTTGAACTCCTCACGTGCCTAAGGTTATCGATGTTCTGCATCATTTGTTAGAGCCTTAAAAATAGCATAGTGAAAGGGAGAGTGTAATTAGGCATTTTTAGTTTCAGAGGAGTACAAAGCTACAGTCCCAATGATGTCAAAAGAAAGATTACAGGAAATTTCAGAGAAGTTTTATTTATGCTCAAAAATGAATGCACCTAAAATCCTTAATTTGCTATTTTTTCTTACTTTATTCTCCCCTACTCCTTTGTTTTAGGGATTCCCCTGGGAAAAATATATTTCCTGTAGTCTTACTTGGACAGTGACCTTGTTAAAAACCTTGATTAAACAGCAATTTAGAACTTTTTCTTGATTGAAAATATTTTGTGGGTTCAGTGAATAACCTTTTGTCTTGTATAATAGAAAAAAGTCTGCCATTTCAGAGGAAGCCATGCTGGCACTAAAATGCTTTTTCTGGCATCCATCTCCTCTGCTTTGCATTGGTGTTTAATCACTTGCAAAAGCCATGTGTTGCTTCATACTCTTCAACCATGCACATTATCCCTTAATTATATACAACTAAGCTCCCCTTGACTATAAGAGATTTTGTTTGTTCAAACGCATTTACAAATACATTTTCTTATCAGTACTTTGTTGTACACTTGCACAACAGGGAGTCCTAAGTATGAAAATAAACCAGTTTTTTTAAAAAAAACCTTGTTTGACCCACCCACCTGCCCTCCATCTGTGATTGTTCTGTTTTCACAATCTGCTGTCTGCTTTTTCTCTACATGTTCTGTATCATTTGAGATGGGGGCTGTCTTTGAACTGCCTTGCTATCCCTCCTACTTTCTCTGAGCTGCTTAGTGTGAAGTGACATTTCCATATCCTCAGGATCAGCTGGGCAGGTTTGATATGTTATCAGCTATTTGACACAGTTGTGATCACGGTGTGCAATTAGCAGAGGCAGCTTCATTTCACAGTATTGTGCCTCTCCCTTTACTGTTTGAATCTGGAGAATTATGAAATTCTGGGAAGTTACCCTCATGAAAATGTTCAGCAAATAAATCTAGGGTTATCACTCTTTTTATTATCACAGTCTTGTTGAAAAGGTTTGCAAGTTGTTCCGGAAAAATAGATCTGGTCACATTTTATTCTAATTCCTTTTCACTCTAGTACATTACCATGATAATGTCCTTCTTTGTGAAATTCTGGGATGTTGGATTTGTTTTTATCTCTTCTGAAACTTTAGATTACATCAGATAAGATTTTATTAAATTTTGATTATATTAGGAATATAACTGATGAAGGTTCTGAATATAGTGGCAAAAGTCCCAATGGCTTCAGTGGGATTGGGAGTGGACCCATGTTTTGAAAAAGTTTTTTTTAATTTCTTTTCCCATACCCCCTAGTCCAGCGGTTCTTCAAAAATTGTGGCTCACGGCTCTGAAAGGGGCAGCATGTTTCTATCTGAAAGAGACAGAGCTGGAGTCGTGGTATCCCGTGCAGACTTCAAAATGGCCGCCTTCAATATGACCACCTTAAAAGGGCAATGCCTGCTCTGATCTTAAAAGGGGGCTTTTTTTTCTCGACCAAACGTGGTGGCCAGACCTAGTGATGGAGTAAAGGGAACTTTTTTACATAAATGTTCCTCCATAAAACATCAGTTCTACAAATGCTTATGTGATTCCTTAACTTAGCCATGTGACTGCTTACTGAAGTCAGTGGAAAGCTACATACTTTTTAAAGTTAAGCACACGAATAAGTATTTGCATGATTGAGGCCTAAAACAGGTCCTCCATTTCCCAGCACAGAGATGCAGAGGATGGTCTGTTTTGCTTTTCCTTGTCACAACAGGCTGACCTTTCTCTTGTAAGGTTGGCCTGCAGTGTAGTTATGGCATTATGGGGGACAGCTTGGACTCCCTCAGGGATGTTCTGCTGGATCAAGGCCTGAAACACTACCAGTAGGTCAGTATCCAAAGGAAACAAAAATCTGATATTAAATTATTTTAATTACATTTCAATTGGAAAGCCTATAGAGATGTCTGCTGCAGTTTTACTTTATGAAATAACTCCTCCAGATGTGTTTCTTGCTGACTCCTCATTAAGCATTGCTATAACTACATTAAAATCCAATTCTAATAGATTGTGTCAATCCTTTTGTTTTAGAAAAATCTACGTTCTGTGTTTTAAAAACTAAATAGTTTATCCTAAAAAGAGATTTTCTCAAGAACTCCATCATTCAATCTTTGATAGAGATTTCATGCACTGAAGCAGAATGTAGAGATTTATCCTCCAGAGATCTGTGCATGAATGTCAGGTGTGATGGAATAATTTTATAGTGAGGATGCTAAGAGCCATTGACTCCATCTGTAAACTAGGGATGTTAATATGTACCTAAGTACATGATTAACAGATGAGCTTGGGCTCATTGGTTAATCCTCATGGTTACACACAGCCATCACTCCTCCCCCCCAGCAGGTGGGAGCTGGTACCTGCAGGGAGATGGCTCCCACAGAGCTGCTGCCTCCACCCCTGCTGCTGCCTCTCAAGAGGCAACAGCATGGGGGTGGGGCAGCGGACAGGCTTAAAAGCCAGCTTCCTGCGAGCACCAGCTCCTGCTTCCCCTCCCTCTCTGCCTATAAACATGTAACCGCTGAAAATTTCAGCAGTTACATGTTTACACAATTAAACACATTTTAACATCCCTACTGTAAACCTTGTATATAATGGATACCACCTTAAACCAGAGAGTGTGACTGTAACTCTTGTTCTAGCACCCATGATGCATGTTGTGCTTTGCATTGGAATAAGGAGGTCAACAGTCCTGAGACACCAAGCTCAGGTCCTTCAGGGATGGGATTCCAGAACTGAAAAGAATGAGGCCAAATTTGGGGAGTGATGGGAGTACTAACAATGTTCTTTCCCCTAAGTCTGGGAAAATGTGCTCACAGGTTTTACATTGACTCTTGAAAGCACTACTCTGAGGAATGGAGCCTCCCTTTGCAAAAATTGTTCCAGAGGCTGCTGCTCTGTCAGAGCTGTACTAATGGGGAACCAAAGAACAACTGCAGTGGACAGATAGAATGGAGTCACAGGGCATCTGAATACCTCCCTTGACAGAAGAATTTGGAAGAAGTTCCATAAAAAGAATGTCATGGATTTACCCTCGACCAATGCCACACTCTCTCTCACAAATCCTCCCCCCCCCCCACTGGAAGCAGGGATAATGCAGGCTGTCTTTGATATTTGGATATTATGATCTGATTATAGGAATATGGAAGACCCAGCCACAGACTTCATTGTTCAGACGGATGAAGAAGGTAGACACAATATTTTGGGTGTTGTCACAGGCTGACATCATTTTGAAAGCTACTTTAAACTGCATGGCTCTTCTAAAGCCAATCAGATAAGGAGAAACCTTCCATCTGTTCACTGTGTTCTTTTAACATCATTCTCATGCATTTAGTTGCCACAGGCATTGGTCCTTAAAGTGTGTGACTCCAGCCCTGGGAAAGGGAGGAAATATTTGATGGCAGCAGAATGCCTGAACTAGTAATAGTCACGAAAGCAGAAGTTCCTCTTAAATCGGGAGCAGCTTCGGCTATGTAACAAGAATGGGGCAGTATCAGCACAGCCTGTTTGGTTTTGAACTGAGCATATAGTGTTAAGAAAACAATTGCTGAGAAGAATGTATCACTGGTAGCCTATACTTTCAGCTCTTGCTATATGTTTTACCTGAACATTCTTCCTTCCATGGAAATATTTTAAAGCCATCTGGGTGAAATTCTGTGCCATATATTATGCAGATCAGACTACAGGATCACAGTGGTCCTTTCTGGCCTTGAAATATATGGATCTTTTGTTGCTGATTATAACAGATTGAACAGCTATCAGTTTTATCGCTTTCTTCATTTTTTCAGAAAATTGAACCTTATTACTTACTATAGCTTATTGAGATCTGGCAGTATGCTTGGCGCAGTGTAGGACATAAAGGCAGACACAGTCCTTTCCTAAGCTGCTTGCTGTCTAAGCCCCTGAACATGTTTTGGTTATGGACAAACCCCTTTGTGTAGGCAGATATTTGTGTCTGCACAGAGTTCCACTGATTTTGATCGAGTTGGAGGTTAAATTGCAATGGAATTTGGAAAAAAGAGCACAAATTGCAGCTGTCTTGTGGATAGTTCTCATAGGGAAGCTTCAAGTAAGTTTGCTCATCTAAACCATGATGAAAAGATTATTTTCATCAGCTATTTCAATGTATTGATTTCCTCACTGGTAATTCTGTTGCCTCTTTTGTTTGCTCTTGTAGCAGTTTCTAGATACAATCCCAGAATAATATACTGAACCAAGTCTGTGAATTTTTTTCAGCATAAACCTTTTATGATTATATTTAGAAAATGTTGTTGTATTTGTATTGAAAGTTTGAGTATGTGTAGCTAACTTTTGTTTTGTTATAACAATATTTAGTGATTTAGAACCAGCATGGCTAACTAGTCTGTCAGGGTACATCTACACAGGAATGTTATTTTGGAATAATGAACATGTGTATCTACACTACAAGCCTTTATTTTGAAATAATGTCGAGCTGGAAGACTTCTTACTCTGACTCATGGTAACCCTCATTTCATGAGGAGTAAAGGAAGTTGAAGGAAGAGTGTTCTTCCTGCTGTTTAGATAGTGCCAATAGCTGAATTAAGCTATTTTGACTTCAGCTATGCAACTTCAGCTACATCAATTGCATAGCTTAATTTGACTTTAGCCCTGCTGTGTAGACATACCCTAATTGTTTGTGTTATATAATCATGAAACTTAACAGTGAGAGCATAATAATCATCTGAGGGATAATAGTTCCCTTGAAGTGAACTGATGATGGCTATTGCCCTTTTGTTCATGGAGGCACTATCCATGCTGCTCTGTATCCCTTTGAAGAGCCTTCCATGGAATCAGAGATCCTTCAGCAAGGAGAAGACTGGCTCAGGGGCTGAAATAGAATGACCAAGAAAAAGTTGGGAGGGGAGAGTTTTAGTACATCATTTCCCCTACTTCACTCATTTTTTCCCTATGGATAAGGCCTCTGAGCAAGTGTGGAAGCAAATTATCTCCAAATGAATGACTCAGGTTCTGGTAGGTGGAATTCACTTTCTCTGGCTGGGCTGGCGCTGTAGTTCTATATTTGAATGTTGGGTCGGGGGATGAATTTTCCTTCTCCGATAATCCGCGCTCTCCCTGCTTAGAGCTTGTATCCATGTGTTATGAATTCCACCCATAGAATACGGGGTTGCTATTAGAACATGTTAGTTAGCATGTTCAACTAATTGATTCTAAAATTCCAACACGGAACATGTTGTACTTAGCAGCACATATTAAAGTACAATGTGGCTCATCTATATGAAAGCTTTAGAGGCTGATAATTACAATGTGCTATCTAATATGTTTTATTGAAAAAAGAAAAATCCTGTTTATCCTAGTCTACGCAATTCCAAAATGTGTGTTTTGCATAGGGGCGACTTGTAAAGATTTTTTTTTTTTTGGAGGGAAGGGGGGGCTTGGTGGTTTTTTTAAAAAAAAACTTCTCTCCTCTCTGGAATACAAAGAATTCTTGTCTTTGATTAGAGTATTAGTTTCCCCATTTTTGTTGATTTACTACTTTTATGACTCAAGCCGGTTATTATTAGAGCTGAGTAAAAACAAATAAAATAAAAGCCTTGCTTAAAATATTTTCCTCTTTTTATGAGGAAGCTTTGACTAAATTTTCTGCTTGAAACATTTAAAAAAAATACAGGTCAAAATATACTTTTTTGTCATTAGAATTTCTAACCGAGTCAAAAATAATTTTGAAGAAGAATCTAAATGTAAAACATTTTTACCAGCTCAACCTTTTGAAAGAATAGGTATGTTAAATTATTAACAATAGTAATTTTACACCACGGTTTTTACTTAACTAGGTTCTTAAAAAAGCCTACACATTTCCCCATCTTAATCCTATTTTTTTCCACATTTGTAATATCAGTATTCCTAATTCTTTAGTTTACCATAGAATCTTCAGTGGATTCCAGCAGAGAAAAATAAATTTCTGGGAGGAACTGGAAAAACTCTCTGAACTTTTAGTCACTTTTATAGGTATGATTCTGTAAGGTTACTTGAGTTTTGTGTAGGGATGTAATAGTGTAGTCGATTAACAATACGCAAAAGCATATCAGTTAATGCTATAGACTCCCTCTCCCTCCCCCCTCCAGTAAATTTTTTAGCAGGTTGGCCAGTGGCCCAGCTCAGTCCCAGTTTGTGTTGGGTCTGGGACCTACCTCTGCTGCGGCTCTGCATTTAAAGTATTAGGAGCAGGCAGCCTGGCTCAGTTCTGGCTTGCGCTGGGTCTGGGAGCTCAGACCCTTCCCCCGGACAGGAGCTGCTGATACAGAGGCAGCAGCACAGAGTGGAAGTTGGCTCCCCGGGAGTGGGGTTGGAGCGCACTGGCTGGTGGCCCCACCCCCAGGGACTATACAATAGTCAAGTAACTGATAAGAATTCATGAGGTTAATCGACTATTCAATAAACCAATATGTAACATCCCTAGTTCTGTGGCCATAATCCAGCAAAGCATTTAGTATGCACTGAACTTCAAGCATTCCCGTGAGTATCTTGAATGTTCGAGACTTTTCCATAAGGGAGCAACTACTGGATTTCTTTGCACCTGGAGAAGTTAAATAAATGATCTGGCATCTTGCTACATTGCTTGAAACTTAAAATGTATCAGAAGGAACCTCTTATATTTAAGATGATTTGTAGGAAGAAAGAATTTTCATTTAATCTACCCCCCCTCCCCGAAAATAACAAGTCTAAAACTGAACAAAATTGATTTGTGCAAACAGCATTATGTGAACATTCTCAGTGATGACATTAGGAAGGTTTTTGACTACATGGGTTTATTAGGCTTGGAAGGTGAGTATCAAATCAGGGCTATTCTTGACAGGCACTAGCAAATACTGTGCTAGTGATGGTATGCAGTCACAGGACAGACCTATTTAGATATGTCATTCACACTATTGCTGATGCACCATTAAAAGTCTTATGTTTACTCTGGCTAAACTATACAACATAATTCTTTGATTGAAACATACATAATCTTTAGACACTATTGCAGTTAAAAAAACATTTCCAAGATAAAATAAACATCTTCTTTTCAGCTAGACATTTATCATTATATAGTAGTTAGATAAATGAAATACCACAGTCTGGGATCCTTATAAAACTTTCTATATTAGGTGCCATAGAAGGCATAACAGATGCCATCTCTGACTATAAAAGTAATTTACACTGTCTAACTTAGTCATGACTAGAACACGCAGATGAATTATTGGAAAAAGGGATCTGGGATTATAAAGTCTCCCTTTGCTGCTGGATTTGTTCCCAGCCCTTCCCTCCTTCCTTAGCACAGAACAGTGCATTTGAGAATCATTATAGGATGATCTGCTTTCATTTACGTAAACTATGCAAATAGACTGACTCTAAAACTACCAGTGTTTAGTGTTATGATCTGCTAGTCAAATCTGTGTTGTAAAAGAGTGAAACTTTTTCTTTTAAAAACTTCTGTTTATAACCGCATTTACTGCCCATGTACTATAATTACAAATCTCATATGTTCTGTGCCAAATTGTCATGTGTTTGCAGCAGGTTAATACAGAAGGGGTCTCACAAATCTTAAAATAATCATATTACACCATGTCGTTTTCATCTGCTGTTCCCAGTCTGCTGTTCGTTTTCATTGTGAAAAATCATAATGTATCAGTGACAGGAGGTCTGGATTTGAGGCTGACTGTTGTAATTACTCCCACTGAGGCACTGTCAATAGGATTAAAAGAAAGATTTTGGACCTGTCCATCCTAGATGAGGTCAGCAACACTAGCAGTGGGAGTACTGTTTCTGCAAGCTGTGCTTTCAGTTCTGAATTATAGAGCCGTAGATATTAATATGATACAAATATTTGAGCGCTCCAGTGTAAAAAGACCAATCTTTTTCTGCAGTTGCTAAAGTGTCCACCTGTAATATTGTAGCAATATCCATCTTCATCCTGAATATATTTGTATGTTAAATTTAAAACGTATTAGAACCCCAGAGAGTTACAATTACAGAGCAATCCATTTTATGTTTTATAATAAACTTCTTGCAGCTGCATAACTTCAGCCAGGAAACATCTGCACAAACCCCTAACATACACATAATCTCTACAAGAAAAGGTTAGCTGAATTACCCCTAATGTCTACCGGCTTAGAAAGCGGTTTTGTGATTTGGTTTGCATTATTTGATGAACGGATGTTTATGTTCAGTGTGTCCACATCAAAACAAAACAAATCTGGACACTGCCATGGAAAATAATCACTGAACAGAGCAAAACTAAAAGGTAAATGAGAATCCCTATTGATAAATTTTAAAGAAAAAAAATTACAGGAGGAGAAGGCAAAGGGTGAAAATCCTGGCCTCATTGAAGCCAGTTGGAGTCTTGTCATTGAATTCAGTGGAACCAGGATTTTTCTCTGCACATTCAGAAGCAAATTGCTACCAGTTCAAACCTCCTCTTCACCATGGTCAGCTTGTTGTCACCTTTGGATGATTAACTTCTTAGAGTAGAAACTACTATATTTTTTTAACATTCCTTTTAATATGCACTATGTATAAAACATTTATGTCGATATGATATGCATGTGATAGCAGGGTCAATTAAACATATCAAGAATTATTGAATGAGCTCTCTTATTCTAGTAACACAAAGTATATTTGTTTCCTTAAACTGACTGCCAGTGTTATATATTGATGACAAACTAATGTGTCCTTTGCAGCATGCAACATACTATTTTCTTATTTTTCATGCAGACTGAGAACTTATGATAAAAAAATCGTGTTCAATAAAGCGTCCGCCATGCCAAAAATAGTAGAAAGAATAGTTGCATGCCCTTTGATTCTTGAACTTGTGCAGTAGCAATTTTTATCTCTAATCTGCTTTCCCTAATCTCTCCTCATTTCTTTATAACAAATAATTCTCCTGTATGAATGTATCATTAACCTCAGTCCAACTTGCCATCTTTCTTCCTGTTATCTGAACAAGATTTATTACTAATCTTTTTTCCCCATATTCTCTGAATTTAAGTTCAGACACACATATTCTTGCACAAAAAAAGCCCATTCTTGCTTTTCACAGTTTTTATATTGAAAAGGTATTAAAGTTGCATCAAAAAATATATACATCACTCTCCTTTGTCCTCTGTCTCCCACAGGTGGGACTCCAAAATGCCACAGACTGCTTTCCATATCTCTTGCTTTCCTTAATGTAGAATTTATTGGAAAACTCTTCCTCATATATACAAAGATTGAAAAGAGAAATTATTCAGAAACCTCAAGTGGCCGAAGCTTGGGCAGAGCTCACTGCAAAGGAGCTGCCATTTTTGTACATCATATACAATCATAACCAGGACCCAAGGTTACCATTGCCTCTGCCAATGCAGTATTCTGTGCCAGATGTGGGAGTGGAATTCAATGTCTGGGGATAACACCCTTCAAATTATTGAAGGGTTTTTAGCATTCATATTTCCATGCAGCAAGCTCTGAAAGGCTCGTAAAGATATCGTCTTTGGAACATGCCTGGCCATGTTGTCACATTATGTATATATGAGAGAGAACACCATATTTTGCCAATGTCACCTTTCCATTCCATGCACCTTATCATACAGATGTTAAAAATAACTTTTCAGGGTACAAGAAAAAACCAAACAACTGACTAATGCTAAACCAAAAAAGGTTACTTAAGCAACCTTCACTGGCTTTATCATGTATACATACGGGTCTTTCATTATATGGCTCCACATATGAACAGAAAACAGAATGTTACAGCACATCTAAAGTTTATCAGAATAAGAACAGTTTAAATATAAATTATCAGAACCCTATTCAGTGGCAGACTTTAGCTATGCAGGCCAAGGAGTGTCTCTCTTGTGTGAATTCTTCCCTGATCTCACACCACCAGCTTCTTTGCTGGAGGATTCTTTCCACTTGTGGAGGAGGTGGGAGAATTTGCTCTTAGGAGCAGGCAAGGCTATCTCATAGAAATACACAAGGCTGGGATGCCCATACTAGTGAGGCTGAGACAGATTTTATGTGAAGAGCTGTGACCTACTAGACTCTGTCTTCCTCTCTGTATTTATTGCATGTTGCACAAGGGAGCCCTGATTTTGTAATATAAATATTTAAATAATAAAAACAATAATTTGTATGCATTCGTTATTTTAGGTCACTTTCATAAGTGCTGTTTGGGAGCTTGCTGCAGCTTCTTTGCTGTTCAGCAAAACACTTTTGCTCCTATTGGTTTGGAGCCTCCACCCTAGAATGTGCACTTACTGTTATTCAGGCAGTATGGATTCAGATGCCTGGCCAACACAGCCTACATCTGTGGAAGAGCTATTCTATTCAATTAACAGCAGTGTAAAACACACAGAATTGGGTGCAGGTCAATTTATTCCACTGTGCTTTTGTTTTCTCTTTTGCTTTTCTGAATAGGCAGCACCCCATATGCCCCAGTAACTGAACCCCCCAGTGGATGGCACTTTGTTTAGTGTTTAATGTTAAACAAGCTCATATGAGGAGTACAACGGCTTCACAAAGCTGCCCTTTCAATTACAATTTACTGTGACTTTCATACATTATTCATCCCAAAATGCACTGTTATGCATCTTTAATATCACTATTTGCGTTTGTATTACCATTTGATTTAACAGTTACAGGCTGAAACGTGCAATAGGGGTTCTGTCTTAGGTGGCCAGTGATGCTGAACAGTGCTCTCCTGCAGTGTTTTAGAGAATAAACTTGCTTAGGGTAGTCTTAACCTCACCCTATGCCTCTCCCAAACCTCCCAGTTATAAATTCAGTGAGAATTACTGATGGCTAAAATATGGGCACTACTAAATACTCAGAAATACTGCAAGTGGGTACAGTGGACAGGGCCTCAGGACACATCAATTCTGGGGTGAGGACCTCAGCTGTGGGTGGGAACTATGGGTGAGGCCAGGGATGAGGAGTGCAGGATGTGGAAGAGGGGCTCTGGGCTGGGGTAGAGTTTTGGGGAAGGGGGAGAGAAGTTGAGTGCTCAGGGTGAGGCAAGAAATAAAGGACTGAGGGTGCGGGTAAGGGCTCTGGGCTGATACAGGGGGCTGAAAGCTTCAGCTGGGGTGAGAAATGAGGGGTTCTGGGTATAGGAGAGGACTCCAGGCTGTGAAAGAGGGTCAAGCTGTGGGAGGAGTTGAGAGCTCTGGCTGGGGTTGTGGGCTATGGGTTAGGACCAAGGGTGAGCAGTTTGAGGTGCAGAAAGGAGCTCAGGGTTAGGTATGTGGGATGGAGTTTGGATGTGGGAGGGGATTTCAGGCAGAAGCAGGGAACTGGGGGTGCAGGAGAGGGTTCAGACTGAGGGGTCCTGGCTGCACTTATTTGGCTTGCCATTGAATGGACTTTTAATAGCCCAGGCCCCTTTTTGACTGAACATTCTGGTCAGAACTAGATGTTTGGCAACACTATTTGTTTCCCTCTTTCAAGCATTTTCTGTTATTTCTCTTCAGGATACAGAAGGTATATCTACACTGCATTCCTCTTTTGAGAGAGGAATGCAAATGCAGCCGAGCAAAATTGCAAATGAAGTGCAGATTTGAATTTCCCATGCTTCAATTGCATAATCGCGTCCGGCCGCTATTTCGAAATACCCTATTTCGAAAAAAGAAACACTGTCTAGACACATTTTGAAATAACCCTTACTCCTTATAAAATGAGGTTTAAGGCTTTTTTCGAAAGAAAACCCTTCTTTCGAAATAACCGCATCTAGACAGCGTTTTTTATTTTGAAATATTGGCTGGACGCGATTATGCAAATGAAGTGTGGGAAATTCAGATCCACACTTTATTTGCAGTTTCATTCGTCTGCATTTGCATTCCTCTCTCGAAAGAGGAATGCAATATAGACATACCCAGATTGTCTTTTCCTGTGTATTTGTACAGTGCCTAGTATAAACGGGGCCCTTGAACTTTCATGGGGCTTCTAGGTGCTAATGTTGCATGAACAATAACTTTGTTGTTTTGCTCGTCATGCACCACATACCACATTTAATGATGACTAATGTTTGTTCTTTTTTCAAACAAGGCAAATTGTCTTTTTTCCTGCTTAGGACCACCAGATATGCAAAATCTGACATTTTAAAACAAAGCTACTTGCTACCTAGGCAAAGCATCAAAATATTGAGTAGCATGATTAAGAGCAGGTTAAACTGAGACTATTACCTCAACCGTAGCAACAATGCAGCTATTACAAAAGTAGAGTACTATATATTTTTAATATATAGACTGGTCTATGGATATCATTAATGAAAACACAAGTTGAGTGAGGTAATATCTTTTTATAGAACTAACTTTTGTTGGTGACAAAGACAAGTGTTCTAGTTCCACAACCTTTAAAATGTTATATAGAGATTATAGTAATTATTTTTTTCCGTTTGATCAATATATATTATTTATAATTAAAAACAAATAATTTTGACAATTGAGGAGCAATTGTAGGGTTGGCAGCTGTCCGGTATTGACCCGGACAGTCTGGTATTTTCGACCCCTGGCCTGAGAAAAAAATCAGAAAATACCAGACGTTTTAGGTGTCTGGTATTTTCTGAATTTTTTTTTACCGGACAGGAGCCAAAATACAGGACTGTCCGGGTCAATACTGGACACCTGGCAACCCTAGGCAAGGGCAATGCATGGAGCATCTGTCTCTCCACCTTAGAGGTCAAAGGGACATGTGCCAGCCACTTCTGAATCCAGGAGCTGCTGGAGATAAGTGTCCCGCACTCCCTGCTACACTGCAATCCCTTACCCCAGCCCAGAGCCCCTTCTCGGACTCTTAACAGCTTCCCATAGCCTGCCACCCCCTATCTGTGACCCAGTCCTGAGCTTCTTCCAGCACCCTAACACTCACCCAGAGCCCACAGTTCCACCCCAGCCTCTTGCCCTGAGCCCTCTATTTCACATCAAACCCATCATCCCATGCCCATAACCCCAGTCAGCACCCCTACCCCATGCCCCAACCCTCTGCCCTAGCCTGGAGCATCCTCTTGCCTCCCTAAAACTCTCATTTTTTGGCCACATCTCAACTATAGTGTTGCCAGCTTTCCCAACTGGACAGCATTTGTGGCAATGGTGTCCAATTCATTCAATTGGGAAAACTGGCAACACTAATAACCCATGGGAAAGCCCTGAGCTGTCATATCCTCCATCTCTTGTGTGACTGTGTGTGGCCTGCAACTAATTTTTTTTTCTTCTGGTCAATGGCCCCAGAGAGGAAAAAGGCTCCCAACCCCCGCTTTAAAAGACCAGAAACCCGCTCATATTTTAAAATAAAATAAAGTTCAGAAAGGAAAAAAATAGCAATAAGCAAATATTTCTTTAATTCCACCAGAAAAAAAGAGGAGCACTGCCCCTTTTAATATGATGTGTGGTGCCTTTAACATATCCCTTTAAAAATTTCTTTAAACCTTTCTGTGTGTGATACCGATAACAATTTGCTATTAGACTTTATGTGGTAGAATCAGCTCAAAGCACCTTTTTGAGGCTGTTAAGGATTGCATTGCAGGAATAATGTTACTCTATATTTATGGGGTGCTTAAGTTAAAAGAATAGTAATTAAATGCCATCACATGGGCCTCTTATTAGAACTAAAGATGATGGAGATAGAAGCATGATAAACAATGAGTGTCTGATCCTGCTGCCTCTGGTATGCACTGCACAAGAATAAAGAGCTTTCACTTAGACTAGTAGGAGACGTTCAAATCCTTTGAAGTAAAATAAGAAATGCACACTTACTTTAAATAACAAGTGACTGAGCATATAAATGTCTAGATCAAGCCATCAGGAAAAAAAATGTAAAGGGGTTTTCGGTGTGTTTTGTTGTTTCTGTCTGAAATCTCTATTTTCTTTTGGCATCTTTGCTTTGTAATGTTCCCTGCTGAGAGGGACAGACTGGATTCACAGTAGGCATCTGTGCCTTTCAAGTTGCTCTTTGCTCTGCAGAGGGTTGCATGCTGAAAGATGCAGTGTGTTTGTCCAGTGCTTTCCTCATCTTCTGAGGAACTTGTCTAGCTAAGACAAAACATGAAATTTATTATTTAGTCAGTTGTCTGGATCTTAATGGAGAGTTCTGAAGTAATAGATGAAAGTTTAATTCATTGATATTCGTTTATAGTTCATGTTTACAAAATAGGTTAGTGTCAGTGCTCTTCACCCTTGACCTGGAAATCTTGGAATGATCTTGAAGGAGAATGAAAAAGGCTAATTCTGCATTAATTTGAACTCCTCATCTGTAAAATCAACAGGTCAAGTTTACCCAAACGCTTGTTCCAAAACACACTGATGAACACATACTAAGGCTTTCTTGTTAGATGTTTGGGTTTTTTTTAGTGGTGAGATATTTGGCATAATTCTATGTTATGTTGATGTGATACTATCCATCAAAGAGAACATATTTTCCAAACATTCAGCTAAATTCTCTTTTGAGGTAAAGCAATGCAACTTCATTGAAGCCAAGCATATACTTTGGCTTGCAACCCCTACTTTTAAAACACAACAAACTCCAAAAATATTATTATTGTCTTTTGAACATGCTTTTTCTTTAGCAAAATTGAAAATAAAATCAGATGAGATTTTTTTTCATCTTTTATCTGCAATAAACCAGAGAAATAAGGGATTTTACCAGTCCAAATGAGGAAAATGTGACCTGTAGAGGTAAGCATACACTACATCTCTCTGTCGACGGAGAGATGTAGATTAGGCACGTTGAAGTTGCTAATGAGGCAGGGATTTAAATATCGTGCACTTTATTAGCATAAACATGGCCGCCGCTTTTTTTGAAACGGAGCTTTTTCAGAAAAAACGGCAGTCTGTCGAAAATAAACCCTTTTTCAAAAAATCATGTATTCCTCAAAAAATGAGGTTTACAGGATCTTTCGAAAAAGGGATTATTTTCAACAGAACTATGTCTAGAAAAAAGCTCCGTTTAAAAAAAAAAAGCGGCAGCCATGTTCATGCTAATGAAGCACGGGATATTTAAATCCTTGCCTCATTAGCAACTTTGACGTGCCTAATCTACATCTCTCTGTTGACAGAGAGGTGTAGTCTAGACACCACCTACAATTAGAAAGGAATAGTACTCATACATAATAATTAGAATAGTATGGCTACTAAACTACAATGCACCCAGTCGAAAGCCCACTGAGGTCCGTCTGACTTTTTTTTTCATTGATTCTAATGGACTTTGGATGAGGCCCAGTGTTTTTATACTATGCCCATGACTGCAGTAGCTCATCTCCAAAACCACATCTTTTAAATATCTGTATATTTGAATATCTCCATACCTGCTTGTGAGACAGCCTCACCAGTCAAATGCAATTGTTATTAGAGGAAATGCTTTCTCTGCATATGTATAAAGGCCTATTTAACTGGCTTTTGCTTGCAAAGATTTTCACACCTTATATTAAGTTTGACCCACAATACATTTTTCACACACAAGCAGTGATTTAGAGGGTTAATTTGTATGTGCTGTGGTTGCCTGATTTATTGGAGAACAGAACTTGAATGAAGTTGTGCATTTGAAAGAGCCTGAGTTTTATCAGAAGCTTCTAGAAGAATTCTGTACTCTGGCGTGCTTTCTATTGACAATGGTTGCTATATTATCAAGTGTGCCCCTTTAACCTTCTTCTCCAAAGGTGAAACAAGGTCATAATGTGTTTGCCATTGGTAGCATTTCCCTTTGTTTGAAACGATGTAGCCATCCTTCATTTGGAACATTCCATCAGGTTTGGTGACAAGGAGGATCACACAGAAAATAATCCCGCCTAACGGTCTGTGAAGGTTGATTTTCTACCTAGTAACTAACTAAAATAAAAGTTAAATATGTATCCATTATTCACATTCTGGTAAGTTTTCAAATGTGTTTGCTCTGTAAGCAAGAACTTGCATTGTCTTCTGCTTAAGAGAAAATAAATGTTGGCGCTGGAGAAAATATTTGAAAATCATTGTTTAATAGCTAGTACAGTAAACAAGCAAACAAATATTATAACTTCACGGTGGACCCAGCTCTGGCTGCCTTTTCCCAGCACTGCTCTGTCTCTGGAAGCCTCCAGCTTCCCTGGCAGCCAGGTCCTTCCTGCTCCCCTGCTAGAGCAGGAGTGGGTCTGTTTCCACCCTTTTAGGAACCCTTATTTATATAGCCCAGATGGGCCTTAATTGGCTGTCTCTGCCCCAGCTGCTGGCTCCACAGCCTCAGCTGCTGGCTTCACAGCTCCAGCCCTCTCTAGGGTTGGGTTTTAACCCATAAAGGGCCAGTACAAGGCAACGCACCCCATCACAGGCTCATTTTGTGCATCTAACACAAGTACTGATACTGAAAGCAGCCATTATGTTCATTGTATGCTAGTTACACATTCAATGTATTTCAACTTTTGCTGAGTTAACTTATCCAGGGGAGCATCATTCCCTTAGATACATTTCTGGTCAACATTTATCATTGGCTTAGAGGGGTCATGTCCAAGTGGAGAATTGGATCCTAGTTGTCACTTTTCTTTGGTCTTCATAGTCAAAATATCCTGCCACCAGCAGATGGTGCAATTATAGTGTGTATTTCCATTTCAGTTATGTCAAGATGAGGAAAAATACATTTTTTCATGATGTAGTTGCGAGTGCAATACTTCACTTTTGCTAAAATAATTTGACATAGACAATATCAATGCCAGGGAAGTGTATATTACCTATAACTGAGATGGAGGAGAAAGAAGAGTAGATGAGCATGCAGATGCATATCTGATTTTTTAATTTTTCTTCCTTAGCATGTGGCCGTGGATTCTACAAATCATCTTCACAAGATCTACAGTGCTCCCGCTGTCCTGCTCACAGTTTCTCTGACAAGGAAGGTTCTTCCCGATGTGATTGTGATGATAGCTATTATAGAGCACCTTCTGATCCACCATACGTTGCGTGCACAAGTGAGTCAGTCATGAATTTAATAGTGAAGGATATTGCTTAACCAACTGGGTACAGCCATGTGTTGTTTGTTCTCACTAGTACTTACTATTGGCCTTTGGTGTGTTTGCAAAGTAATAAATGAAACTGATAAATGAAATTGAACTGCAGTGGGAAATTGTACACTGAACATAATTTCATGTTTGTCTGATATATCCTTGGGAAAGAGAAGATAGTGCGTAAATACATAACTATTTTCAACAGAAAGAATGAAAGTATAGTTTTCCTACAGTCTAAAAATTGTCACAGACTGTGTGCCTAATGTGATGATACAGAAAAATGAATGGAATGCAAAATGAAAAGTAACCTGTGTGAATTTGGACTTGGATTGAAATGTAATGGGATCTGGATTAACATTCCATCTGCAAATACACAGTCCTACACAGATTGATGGTTCAGGTAATGAAAATTTCCAAAATCCAAAGCTGTAGCCAAATACTGTTGTAAATCATATCTGAGCTGATTAAGGAATGTCTAAATGCATTCTGTGGTGTTTGTTTAAAAGGGATGGGGGGTAAAGACCTTCTACTAAAAATGCTGTAAGAGTTAACTTCTGAAGTGTGTTAACTGATCTTTTAATTGCACAGAAGAGAAACAGCTAAAGTCAGTTGCAGTAAATACACAGACAATTGTTATCCTGATTCCTTAATGGAAAATAAATAAAGCTTCTTGCCAAGTGAGGTCAAGGAGGCTTTTATGTAACTTTGTAGTAAATGTAATGAAATGTTTATGTGAAGAAAAATGCTTCATCTAGTTTAAGCCTCAGTAATGGCTAAATGTCCCATACTGATTTCATGTATTTATGTTATCTTTTTTGTATGTTACAAAGGACCTCCATCTGCACCACAAAACCTCATCTTCAATATCAACCAGACTACCGTGAGTTTGGAGTGGAGCCCTCCGGCTGACAATGGGGGAAGAAATGATGTGACCTACCGCATTTTGTGCAAGAGGTGCAGCTGGGAGCAGGGTGAATGTGTTCCCTGTGGGAGTAACATTGGATATATGCCCCAGCAAACTGGATTAGTAGATAACTATGTCACTGTCCTGGACCTTCTGGCTCATGCTAATTACACTTTTGAAGTGGAAGCTGTAAATGGGGTATCTGACTTGAGCCGTTCCCAGAGGCTCTTTGCAGCAGTCAGTATTACCACTGGCCAAGCAGGTAAGCTTTCATGACTCATTGTGAGAGGGAGAGAGACTGTGAACTTGCAAAGTGCATAGTCACAGAGTGAAAGCCATATTAGCCTGATCTTGGTAAAACAAAAAAAAGCAGTCATGTAGCACTTTAAAGACTAACAAGATAGTTTATTAGGTGATGAGCTTTCGTGGGGCAGACCCACTTCTTGCAAAGTGAAGGTGCAGTTGGTCAGGGTTAGGTTTGATGAATTCCAGCTCATGAATCTTTTCACTTTCCACCTAATTAGCACCTAATTATCATAACATAACCTGCTACCTTTTCTTGACATAATTTCTTTTGGCAAATAGTTTTGCAGAATGTATTTATCTTCATTCTTGTACATAGATTATCTTGGCTCTGTACAAAAAATAATATCTCTCCCACTACTCTGACATTAATGCCACAAGGAGCTGAAGAAAAACACAGTGTGAAGCAAAGTTCTACTCAGGCTCCCTTTCTTACTATTTTTAATCTATATGAATATCATGGGTGCCAGGAAGACAACTTTAGTGTCTAAGTGTTTTGAGCATTCATGTCTTCCCTCAAGATTACATTTCCAATTTATTTAATAGGTCCAGGTATTTGATGATGAGATTCAGTGACCATGTGACAATTCTTTACTTATTATATTTATCATAATCTGACAGGTGAAATGTCAGGGAAAATAAAATCAAACTACCATATTGCCAAAGGGATATGCTGCATGTGGAGTGTTTAAAAAAAAGGAGGAAATATAGCAGGAGGATAGTGAAATGATAAATTGCTTGTTGATAAAAATGGCCTTGCGACTGTACTTTACTTTGTGACATCATCTCGCGAGCGTGCAGTAACTCTGCTAGGAAACTAACCACCTGAGGTTTAAGCGGAAGTTGAACTATCACATTAATTGCATTTTCTGGGTTTCTGAAAGAATTCTATGTGGCAAATTGGAAATGAATGTATATAGACTCGTTTAAGAAATATTGTTATATTTTAAACTATTTCTCATTTTGCGTGTCTTTTTAGCACTTTCTGTTAATTGTCATAATCTGATTATTTTTAGTGAAGATATTTATGCTTTTCTGTGAATTGAATCATAGTCTACCTACTTTGGTCTCCATAGTGAATTGAAGTCACGGGCTGTGTATGGGTCTGTGAAGATAAATAAGAAAATAATAAGCCTTGAACATGTAAAATGAAATCTTTTAAACAAAAAATTGCTATAAATTTACCTGAAGCTGAAATTTTGTGATAGTTCTGGGTTCTGTGAATCACAGTCCTCAAATTTTGGCTTTGTCAGGTTAATTCAACTGTCTCCACATTGCTTTACCAATATAGCTCAGTTCTTGCCTGTAGGCAGTTTGTTTCTGCATTCATTCATCTTTTGGCCTTTATTTTGGGTTTGTAAATGTAGACTAATAACATTCCAAAAGTTCTCCCATCTTGACACGCTACTTTGTTTTATTGCCTTTAGGCCCCTGTGGCCTGCACCATGTCCTGCAGCTCCCATTGATCAGGAACATCAAACCACGGCCCCTGGGAGCTGCAGGGGGCAGTGCCTGTGGATGGTCAACATAAATAAAATCTCATAGCCCACCAGCAGATTACCTTAATCAGCCATATGCTGATGGTTGCTGACCCTTGCTTTATATGTACCTGGATGATCCAGAGGCATGCTAAATATGAAAGGGGAAGTGTGGTTCAGTGGCTGAATTTATAGCTGAGAAGGGAAAAGAACTATTAGACCATCTGCTATATCTCTCTGTCAATATAGGATTGTTCCTAGCACATGTACTAGTATTTTCATAGTCATGGATTTATAGATTTTTATGGTCAGAGGGGACCATTATGATCATCTAGTCTGATATCCTGCATAACACAGGCTATATAATTACTTCAAATGATTCCTGAATCAAGCTCATAACATCTGTAATAAATCCAGAAAGAAATCCAGTTTTAATTTAATTTTCAAGCCTGTAAGTGATGGAAAATCTACCATGTCCCTGGGTAAAATTTGTAAGAGTGCAGGACTCGAGAGACCTGGATTCTTTTTTTAGAAAACGAGAATGCTATGGCTTGTTTTATAATCTTGAACATGTCACTTAAGCCAACATTTTCAAGTGTCCAGTGATTTTGAAATCTCAAATTGTGGTACGAAGGGCCTGAATTCAATTGAAATTTCAGATGCTCATCACTTCAGGAAATCAAGAGCTAGATATTTTTGGTTGGTCAATCAAATAGGGACATGTCCATATTTAGAGTCTGGTTTTGAAAATGTTGTCTTCAACTTCTTCACTGCAGTTGTCCTGTCTGCAAAATGGAAATAATACTTACCCTTCATTAGAAAGCACTTTGAGATCTTCTAATGCAAAGTGCAAAATAGATTAAATGTATTTTTTCTGTCTCAACTACAGAAATCTTTCGCAAGAAAAGACTAGCTTCCTTATATTTTTCAACAAAAATGTATTCAGAAAATAGAATATTCTCATTTATATTATTTTGTGGCAAAATATTTTGGTGCATAATACTGATTTTTCTGATTAAGAGGGGGATGTATTTTATATGGGACCGACTGATAGGTATAATTAAAAATGGAGAGACTGGTTGCTCAAGGGAGATTATAATGCATCTGTGCTCCTATTTTATTTTTTACCTTGGAGAAAGAAAAATGGTAGGTTTATTTATAGCCAAGTAAAGTAGCATTCACGCAGCTTTTATTTATGATTGTTACTGTTCTATCCTCCTTGGAAAAATGGGTTTTTTGTATGCCCATATTGATTTATGTGTGTGTAAATGTGTGTATGACTAAACCTTTTGCACTTTCTATTGTGTTGTCCCGTTAGGTGGCTACATGTAATAAGTGGGCACACTACGTTCATGGATACTTACAGTAAGATCTTTTTGTTCTTAGGCCCAATGAATGGCTGTCTTGGGGTTAAAGTCAAACTGTGTAATGGTAACATGACATTATTTATATAGGAAGAGGGTTACAGAATATTTTCTGCTCATTAATCTCTATAATGGGATTCTAATGGGACAAAGAGAACATGTGAGAGAAAGGGATGCCAAGTTGGCTGACATAAGGTAGCTAGATGTTTAAGATCAAATTTATATTTGTGAAAGAAATATTAGTGGATTAAGTAGGTAAGTGGATAAATGGCATTCCAGGGTCACAGAGCTCATAATACATATGTGTGGGTATGTCTACACTGCAACCCTAGTTCGAATTAGGGATGCAAATGGAGACAATCGAACTAGTTAATGAAGCGGGGATTTAAATATCCCGCGCTCCATTAACATGATCTCGCCGGCGCGCTAGTTCGAATCACAGCTGATTCGAACCAGGAAGTGCGCGCCGGGACGCATTAGTTCGGACTAAAGCCCTTAGTCCGAACTAATGTTACTCCTCATTTTTTGAGGAGGTGTTCAATTGAAAATTACAGTAGGGTTGGTGAGCTCTTTTGTCTTACACTATCCTTAATTCCTTTAGGACTTTCTATACCACAGCTGGCCTTGGTGTTAGTGGAAGTTCACTTTTTTGCACTCCTTGAGTGTTGCCTTTCTGACTGATAACAAACATCCCGTTTCAGATTCCCTATTCTCCCCATATAGCACCCTCAAGACTACAAGGTGTTAAACTCCTTTTGTGCTAACTTGATATTTATCAGGTGTGCAACTTAGACTACTTTGGCACTGACACCCCACTATTAACATCATTGATAATTCTAGCTCACCTAATTGGAAATATCAGTTAAGGTAATTATATATTTAAGCAGACATCACATTTTTTACCAATCTGGATCATTCTCAGTGTTGGAGGTTTTTTTTTAACTGCCTTATTCTGTATTCTTTCTTACAGAGTGATCCATCAGTGTTTCCTGAGTATTTTTAGTTACAAGCAGAAGCAATAAATAAAATGCTGGAATTTTAGTCGCCTTCCCAACTCCATGCAGTAGCTCCTTGACGATGTCAGGAATTACCTGCCGTGTGCTTGTTCTGTCTTAACAAGTGAAAGCCACCCAGTAGTATTGTTCCAAAGCCATTCCATGTTGCCAACAGAAAGCATTTAAAAATCTATGCGTTTACTCCCCTTCCATGAGATGAGCTTGAAATTCGTGAGATTTTTAAAAATAAACTCAAGATCTTTTTATTTGACTTTTAATTTGTGAGCTTTCAGGATTGATGTTTTCAAACATTTCTCTGCAATCATTCAGGCTAGAAATCTCTCCCAACCCCCCCCTCCCCCCCCCCCCACACACACACTTTTAAATGAAAACTGAGATTGTGATTTGATTATGATTGTAAGAGCTGGGACTTTAAGAAAAAAAAAAACAAAATATCACAACTTACAATACAATCATGAGTTGGTTATTTGATATAAGACAAGAAGAAATAAATGGATTTAAAAAATTAAATTGTATAGAAAATATTCCTCTTGTAAGGTTATGTGCCATAAACTGTTTCTAGCATTCTTAGGTATTTCTGCAGTCTCTCTCACCAAAGGTATCTAAGCCATGTCTCCTTCGCTGCCTCTTGCTTCTCCCATCCTCTTCTCTCCTGGTTTCTGATGGCACTTGCCATAATTGTTGTCCACACCTTTCCCCCTCTCCTTTTCACCATCCATCCTGTCCAGTCCCCTTCAACTTTTCTTCTAGGGATATCAACATGTAGACAGCAACACAATTAACTGATAAGCCTGGGTTTATTGGTTAACCTTGTCGACTACATGCACTCTCATCCCCGTATCAGAGGCAGCAAGGGGGGGAGCGGGAGCCAGTGACTGTGAGGAGCTGGCTTAAAAGCTGGCTCCCCATGATCACTGGATCAGCCTGCCCCCACCCACTCCACACTGCTATTTCTGATAGAGAGGCAGCAGCATGGACGGGGTGTGAAAGTGGGAGCCAGTATAGAGGCAGTTGGGGGGAACAGGCAGGAGCAGGTCTCCCCCAGCACTGACTCCGCCCCCCCTTGTGCCTAATTTGCATATCTTCTTTCGGAAGCCAAGGGTAGTCTAGACATGCCCTTAGTATGTAGTTGTGCTTTCAAATGCCTCATATACTTATGAAGTTCAGATTGTACAGGTTGTACTTCCAAAAACTAGCACTCTCTAGTCCAGCAATATCCCTTTTCTGGCAGGACAAGAGATGCCCCGGACCAGAATGCCCAGGAGGGTAAGAGCAGGAGGGACAGCCGAGCCAGGGCAACAGGGTCGATAACCCAGTTGGGGGCAGCGCAGGACCAGGACCAGAGCCTGGCGGCAGTGCAGGGACAGGCAAGAGTCCCCCGGAAGCACAGGTTGGCGTGGTGCCAGCGTTTCCTGGCACCCGCAGGAGCACGGATCCAGGGCACCGTGGCAGACCCTGGAAGCATAGGGCTGGAGTTGAGCCTCGCAGCAGTCCAGAACCAGAGTCCCGCAGCAGCCTCCTAGAGCAAGGGGCTGGGTCAGAGCCCCAGCGCAGCCCCCTGGAGTGCACGTATGGGGCCAGAGCTCCTCTGCAAAATCCCTCTAGAGCACGGGGCTAGAGCCCCTCATCAGCTAGGTTGGAGTCCTGCAGCAACCTGTTGGCGCACGGGGCTGAAGCTGGAGCCTCATGGCTGCCCCCGGATGCATGGGGCCCCATCCCTGTGGCAGGAGCCGGAGCTTGTGCTGCCCAGAGAGCACAGCCAGGTTGGGGAGGGAGAGGAAGATGAGGCAGGGTGCTTGCTGGGGCATTCTGCCAGCAGGAGGCAATGGGGCTTGAGGGTCCAGCAAATTCTCTCATTCAGGACCGGTCAGGTCCCGACTGTGCTGGACAAGGGAGGTCCAACCTGTATGTAAGTGTTTGCAGAGTTGGGGTCATTATCACTAAAAAATATGAAATTATTTAAAAAATAAAGCTTCAGATTGTGTTCAAGGAAACATCCATTAAACAGGTCTGAAGCTGTAGGAATCAGAAATGTACATGTACTTACGCTTATATTCTGGGCTACCTTTGTGTTTGATGTTTAGAGAGAGAGTTAGAAAGCCACTGCTACCTCTGTTCATTAAAATAACATCCAAGGTCTTGTTTATTTTGATTTACTTTAACATTATGTATACCCCTATAAGGTATCCAAAGGGCAGGCATGTTGCTTTACTTGAAGTACAAGTAATGCTGTAAAAAATTATTAGCCCATTGAAGTTATCTTTACCATTATACCTTTTCTCTAGGTTTTAATTTAAAAAAAATAATAGATCAGTTATTTCCACTGAAATAAATACACATTGATTTCAAATCACTTTGTTAGATTAATATTACAGGCATTTGACAGGTTAGAGCTGGTTTTATGCTTTAATTAAGGCTAGGGGTAGAGACAGAATAAAAGTTCCTTGTTCTGAAACAAAGACCATCAGATATGGTGAAGGAGTTTTTTTCATTGATTATGGTAAGTATCATTTTAGTAGAAGAGCCACAAGATTAAAGAAATACTAGGTAGGGCATTATCATAGACTCCATCCTCAATATTATATTAAGATTTTTTAAAACTATTTGAAGCATAGTAATCAATCCTCTAAAATTTCAGTTATAGTAAAATATAGTGGTCAAAATATATTATTTCCATGTTTAATACTTTAAAAATCAAATTCGGAAAGAGCAAAGATTATGTTCTTGAAAGTTTGCAGCAAAACATGGCATTTAAATGTGTTTTACTATTGTGATAGAGAGACTATAAGATGGGTAAATATAGGAATATTCCTAATTAAGGCTACATCTACACTACAACAGAAAAATCACTTAAGCTATCTGACTCCAGCTATGAAACTCTTCCATTGATTTCCCTTACTTTACCCATTCAGGGTAAAGTAACAAGGTCGATTGGACAGTGATGTGCAGTCAGTTTGGCAGATCTCACCTAGACCTGCTGAATCAACTACTGATGCATTGAACTCAGGGCATTGATCCAGGCTATAGTGTAGATGTAGCCTCAGAGGTAGGAAAGAAACATAGATGGGAAGATGCTAGTCACGTAACTTAGGGTGTGATACAAGGATGTGAAGGACTAGTCAACTATCCAATAAGCAAATACTTATCGGATAGTCGACATGCTAATCGACTAGTTGCTCCCCCCCGCTTGCTGCCTCTATCAGAAAGAGGCAGCGAGGTGGGCGGGAGGAGGGGGGGAAGAGGAGCAAGTACTTCAAAGTGGTTGTACCACTTGAAGCCTGGGGCCAGACCCTGGGTTCCATGCAGTGCTGCCACTTTGAAATGCCGTGTGCAGCCTGGGATTGTTACAACACTTCAAAAGCGGAATCGCCCTATAAATTAATCGAATAGTCAGTGCAAAATGCATCGACTATTCTATTGGTCAGTTAGTCAATATTTAACATCCTTAGTCTGATACTGCACCATTTGAGGGAAGTTCTGTCATTCACTTCAGTAAGTAGAGAGTTTAAGCCTTAATGTATTGGCTACCAGGCACTGACACTACAGTGTTGGATAAAAATAAGGAATAGATTAGAACAGAAGTTTATATCACACTTTATATCACATCTTACTACATGCTACTGATCACAGCTCTTTACTTCTCTAAACTTCAGGAGAGCTTAGTCAAAATTAGATACTTTGGTGAAATATTGGCTTTTTTTTTTTTTTTCAAAAAACCTTTTCTATAATTTGGCTAGCTCAAACCTGACAGGTTTTTAGAGCCACAGTAATTTAAAAGAACATGGCAAGTATCTCTGGCACAGAGTATATTACATTTAAAAATAATGGGCTACTCTAACCAATTTATGGGAAGTAAGAGATTGGCTTATAAATTAGCAGCTGAATGTCTGTGTTGCCAGGTACACAATCGAAAAGCAATGTGAAACAGAGATAATCAGACCTGGCAGTGTGCCTGTTAGATGTTCAGTCTTGTGCACTGAAGCTAGTTTTCACTTTCTTTGTACCATCATTCCTCCTTCCTCTCCAAATATGTTAATGAATGTCACAAGATGGTGTGTAGGATGCGCAGAAGCAGCATTTGTAAAAGATGATTGGCTTGCTGATGGACAGTTCAATGCTAATATTGAGCAGTGATTTCATTCTGGGAAAAAAAATGGTTTTGTCCTGGACCGTGACTTAAGTAAATTTAACTATGGGCAGTCAGATTTCATACTCAACTGCTTTGTCTTGTCATTGCATATTAACTTTGTTAGTATAGGCAAAAGATGACTCTATGGAGAGACTACGGAATGGATAAATTAGGTGGTCAAGGGAGTGTAAGCAGGAGATCTGAAGATATGTTATGATATTCTCCATAAGGCAGGTAAGTTGTGGCACATCTTCAGTGAATCCCTTTAGCTCCCTCTTGGGGTGTTTCCAAAAGTGAATTATGCCAGCTCTGTTGCAGGCAAAAGAGCGTGTTGATCATCACTCTGCCATGGACTGTCTCAAAGACTATTTATTTACTGATTATATTACTGTTGCACCTAAGAGCTCACCTCCATTGTGTCCAGGTGCTATATAAACACAGAAGGAAAAATTGGTCCTTACCTCAAAGAGCTAACAATCTAAGTTTAAGATAAGACAAATAGCTAGGGATGGAGGAGTACAAGAAAACAATGAAAGTACAGATTGTACCTCCCTTAACCAGGACTCCCTGGTCCAGCAACATCCGTGGTCCACGGTGGCCCACCTAGACCACGGATGTTCCTGGAACACAGAGCCCAGGAACAGGGAGGTTTGGTGGCAGGTCAGGAATGCCACAGGGGGCACCGGCAACTCAGCCAGGAGTCCTGTGGGGTGGGGAGGGGGACTGTGCGGCGCAGCGGGGCGCTCCGGCCCCAGCGGCAACCATGGAGCTCCAGCCTGGCCCCATTCTGGCTCCAGTGGCTGGGGAGTTTCAGCCTCAGCAGCAGCCAGGAAACTCTGCCCCGGCCCATGACTGCGCAGCTCCAGCCCCAGTTGTGGAGCCAGAGAGCTGTGGAGTCAGGTGGCTTCGAAGTTCTGCCCAGGATATGGAGCTCCAGCCATGGCATTCTGACTCTGGCAGCGGCAGAACTGGTATCATCTAGTGAGCCCCGGCAGGCTGGAGCCTTAACCCAGTGGCAACACCAGCCAGGAGGGGAGGGACCTCCCTTTTTCTGGCAAATCCTCTCATTCATGACCAGTTGGATCCTAAGGGTGCTGGATCAACGAGATCCAACCTATTCTGGTCAGCCTGATAGACCATGGTCTTATTACACTAGCAGCCTTTTGTCAAGTTTTTTTGTAGGTGTTTTGGAAAAAGGAGTGTTTTCAGGAGGGTTTTGAAGGAGGAACATTCATTAGATTTGGGGATATTCTTCCCAAATCTGAGCCTAGGAGAAAGCATGAAGGTACTTTGAAAATTTAACTAGTGGGTGATGGAAGCAGCTGCATGTACCAGTAAATTCTGCTTCGATGAGGCTCTGAACCAAATGTTAGCACAATTTTGGATGGTTCCTTCAAGTTAATGTATGAGTTGCTCACTGATTTAGGAAGTAGCTATGTTATTTTCAGTCTTCTTCTAATGCACAAAGTGGTCAGCTGTGAAAATGAGTTCAAGTATCTGGCCATTTTCTATGCTTCTGGGTCAGGACCAAAATCTTTATTAATATATAGACCATCAGGTTGTGTGAAAGAGGATATGCCTGAGTTGATATTATTGCTATTTGGAGTCTTCGTGCATTATTGATAGATGTAATACATCTTAAATTACAGATGATCAGCTATTTCTGTTGTTGAGCCTTACACCAGTTTCTACATTTTGATGCACTGTCGCTATTTCATGCCTGCCACAATCTTTTTTTCCCGAAGCCTCAAACTTATGGATCTGTTGGATTTTTTTGTGTGTGTGTGTAGACTCCTCACTTTTGCTGGGAAAAATCATATTAGCCCTTTAAATCAGGTAGTTGGTAAATTTGTCAACAACTCACATTAATTCTGAGTTCTGTAAAAGTCTGTATCACCACAGAGAAATGAACAAAACCAAGGCAGACGCTCATGAAATACAGGATCAGGGACCACATGCTAATGGTGGAAACTGGTAGATAAAAAGCACAATCTAATGTGCCAAAGTGGTTGTGCTAAATCAGAGCAAGCTTGCATTTGGGTAACTGAAGGGCTACCGCACCCAGAAAGTTTTCTGCATCTCTGCAGTGGAAAAGCCAGCACACCCACTAATACACCATGACTACGTCTAGACTGGCATGATTTTCCAGAAATGCTTTTAACAAAAAAGTTTTCCGTTAAAAGCATTTTCGGAACAGAGCGTCTAGATTGGCACGGACGCTTTTCTGCAAAAGCACTTTTTGCGGAAAAGCGTCCATGCCAATCTAGACGCGCTTTTCCACAAAAAAGCCCCGATCGCCATTTTCGCGATCGGGGATTTTTTGCGGAAAACAAATCTGAGCTGTCTACACTGGCCCTTTTGCACAAAAGTTTTGCACAAAAGGACTTTTTCTCGAATGGAAGCAGCATAGTATTTCCGCAAGAACACTGACAATCTTACATGAGATCCTCAGTGCTTTTGCGGAAATTCAAGCGGCCAGTGTAGACAGCTGGCAAGTTTTTCCGGAAAAGTGGCTGATTTTCCGGAAAAACTGGCCAGTCTAGACACAGCCCATGTTATGATGTTCATTTCACTGTCTCCTTTGTAAGAAGCTAGCAGCTCCACAGGCTAATGTTTCAGGGAACAAAGTTCACCCCACCTGTTTTCTGCTTGCCTTTTTTTCGGATGCAATTAACCATTGGGGATGCGGGGATAGAGCAATCCAAGTAGACGTCCAACGCCATAGCATAAATCAGAGGCTCAAGCAATGACTCTGTTACTTGCTTAGACTGTTTTGCACATGTGTACACCTTCATTATGTAAATAAATGATATATCAATGGTCATGAGCTACAGAAGTCATTTTTCTGAAAATGTTGACATTCTATAGGACATATACATATTAGTTAATGCATTCCAGTAATTATATGTACACCTAATTATTGAGAGGAAATGGTGTAGTGGAGAAAATAGAGGGTTAGGAGATAACAGATTTGGATGGTATTCTGAGCCCTGCCATAGACTTCCTGTGTGGTATGAGTATATAGATTTACCTTCTTTGCTTCTGTTTATTCAGAATTAAAATGAAAATAATAATAATTAACCTATCATTAGTTGTAAGGATTCACTTCTCAGGATTTGCAAAGTATTTTGAAATTTGTCAGTGGGACAATAGATGGGAAATTAAAGTATTATCAATATACAGATATTTTGGTTTGTGTTAGTATTTAAATTAGCGTCATTCAACATTAGTAGGATTTCATAGATACTGGCAAATTTAGAATGCCATTGATTCACGGATGTTTTTTGCATATTAAGAGCAGAATTTTGAGAAAAGTAGTTAGGGATGAAAAGCCGAGTAAGATATTTTGACCTAGAATGTTCTGAGTTTTATAGGTTTACATCATATCTTTGGTGTTACAGAATAGATGGAGGTTTTTTTTAAAAAAAGTAGAGGTTCGCAGCCACTCTTAGATAAGCAAATGAACATTACTGCTGAAATATATTACTGCAAATGCATAAGTGCTCTTGTATCTGAAAATCTAATTGAGCTCCTGTGTAGTGAATTAAAATTTCTTTAAATGTAACATTTCTATATAATGAACAATGTGAAGATAGAGACAGTGTACTGTAATGGCTTCTAGGAAAGCCTGTGTATACAGAAAAGCTGGTTCACATAGGGATAAGGAGTTTTTATACTAAGCTTAAATGAGGGTATGTCTACACTGCCACCCTAGTTCAAACTAGGGTGGCTAATGTAGGCATTCGAACTTGCAAATGAATACCCTCTCAGACCTTCTGCTTAGTTTGTCCAGAACACCTTGTTCAGTTATGGGAGAACACTATGCCTACAAGTTACAGGAAGGATGAATTCCTCACATAGATGCCTGTTTAATAGTTGGATGCCTGCTGTGATTAATTTGTCACAGCTGGCATGCTTTGTAGGCCAAATGTGCAATGAGGCAATGGATTGAGGGTGCTTTGGGTTGAGTGCTTTCTTAAAGAGAGGTTCAGTAAACGCTTTAGTAATTATGTTCAGTCCCATCATCTCAGTTCTTAAACAGATCCAAGTCTGTTTATAGCAAGAGATACAGTGGGGGTCTATTCCTGATTAACACTACCGTATTACAAATGATTCATAACAGCAATAACTGTAACAGTGCTGCCACTCCTTAAGATTAAGTTCTTTTTGCTGAAGTGGCAACTTCGTGGAAGAAAAGATTTTGGCAAGGGTTCCAGAAGTGAAAATATATATATTCATTTTGAAAAAGATACTCAATATTTTCTTAAGGCATAAGGACTAGATCATCATTTCCTCCTCCTCTGCTCCCATGAGCACTTAGTGATGGGCACTATAGGAGAAAAAAAGAGAATAAATTAAGATTAGATAATCTGCTGCTTTTGGATTCAAAGAGCCAGTGTCGAAGACACTGGAGGCCATCAGACTCAACACCAAACATCAATTGGATAGTTGGGGTGTTAAAAAAGCAGTTAATTAGGTAACCATTAAAACATCTTAGCAGTTAAACGCTGTGGGTTCTACAATATAAAGATGTACAATATAAAACTGGCTGATAGGGAGCAGACAGACAGCTCCCTAGGAGCCAGTGCCTTGGCTCTCAGCCCTGCTCCTAGGGAGCTGACTGCTGCCCCATGCTGTGGGCTCAGATATATAGCCAGCCCCATGGGCAGCAGCCAGCTCCCCGGGAGAAGGGCTGGGTGCTGACATATAACCATTATGTAATCGTTTAAACGGTTACACTATTACATTCCTATTGGATAGTGTAGGGTTTTTTAGCTAAACTGTTTGTATATAAATTTACATTTCTATTTCAAATTCTCACTAATAATGTCACAATATATCATTGGTTCTATTTCTAGGGCAAAATCTGTGGGCAATTTAAGAAAGCCATGATGGGAAGCTGAAAATTGAGTACAATAAAACTGTTATCCTGTATTCAGTATTTAATTTTAAGATACTAGATGCTGATTATCTTCATTGCTTCATTAGTGATGAATAAAAGCAAATTTGATGTAGACAAGCGAGCTAGTGGAACGATGCAAAGACAACTATAAAAACATCTGTACTGATCCACCAATGCAGTAAATTATAGCTACAAGCAAAAGACATTGATCCAGGAGGATCATTAACAGTTTAATCAACTGATATAAGTAATAGGATAAATGAGAGAATGTTATCAAGACTTGAACTTTTAAAGCTGTCAATTACAATCGCTAAAATACATTTTCTGCATTGTTTCAATTTCAAATACATTATGACTTAAGTTCACTGTGTTCTTTAGTGGGCGGCCAACAAGGTTCAATAGAGTAGTAAAATTCACAGGAAAAAATTATTCAGCCATCCTGCACTTCATTTACCAGGAGGTCAGTCACAAAGGGAGAGATAATTGCTGCCAGCCAGCAAAATTAATTGGGGATGAGCCAGAAAGAATGATGTATGTTCTCTGACAATGTACGTGAGAGAGATTTTTGTACAAACCTGTAGCTGCTTGCCTGGTTGAGGACACAAGGACAGGAGAAGGAGACCTGTGAGAAACAATTAGTATGGCTTCACTGTGAGCAATTCTTAATTATCCATAGCATGTTGACAGCAGATAATTAGTGTCCCAATTTTTAACAATATTTGGTCATTAACTACAACAGACTAGAGAAGAGCAAGAGCAGAGACATTTGTCTGAGATAAGTGTTACATAACTGCACCCGCATGTGAACACAAGTCAACTAAATCATGCTGATGATAACAGCATGGAAATCCTGCTATTGTCTGACTGATTCAAATGCACCAAATTGCAATGTACCATCAACTACAATTTATGTACCTTTACAGTAAGCCATTAAGACTGAGAGATCAACCCACAAAACAAAGCCGTTTTAAAATTATCAGGTTCAGGCTAACTTGAACCAACATCTGGAGCAGGCTCTCAAGATTTGGGGTCCTCACCAAGAATGCTTTCTTGGGGCCTCCTCTGTTGTAAAATGAGGGTGATCTATTTAGAGCATCTGTCTGGCAAGCTCTCCAAAAGGCAGCCCACTTAGGGTTTTTATAGATCGAAACTAACACCTTTGCGAATTAATAGGCAGGAATCCCAGAATGCTAGTGTCAAGCACTCGCAGAGAGGGACTCTGCTCACTAAGGGTATGTCTAGACTACATGGCTCTGTCACCAGAGTCATGTAGATTAGTTTATTAGACATACCCAAATGAAGCGACGATTTAAATAATCACCGCTTCATTTAAATTAAAATGGCTGCCGCACTGAGCCTATCAGTTGTTTGTCGGCTCAGTGTTCTAGTCTGGACGCTCTGCGGTCGACATCAAAGGCATTTGTCGACTGCCCTGTTATACCTCGTGGGATGAGGTTTACCGGGGCAGTTGACAAATGCCTTTAATGTCGACCGCGGAACTTCCAGACTAGCACGCTGAGCCGACAAACAGCTGATTGGCTCAGCACGGCAGCCATTTACATTTAAATGAAGCGGCGATTATTTAAATCGCCGCTTCATTTGGGTATGTCTAGTAAACTAATCTACATGGCTCTGACGACAGAGCCATGTAGTCTAGACATACCCAAAGGGTGCATGTATACATCAGGGCTTAACTCAAAATAAGCTACGCAAATTGAGCTACGGCAATTATGCAGCTTATTTCGAAATAGCTTATTTCAAAATTGGGAGCATCTACACAACACTTATTTTGAAATAGAACACTCTTCCTCCGACTTCCCTTACTCCTTGTACAATGAGTGTTACAGGAGTCGGAGTCAGAAGTCCTCCAGCTTAACAGCTTTTCAACATTATTTTGAAATAACTTCCTGCTGTGTAGACAAGGATTTAGTTATTTCGAAATAACATTAGTTATTTTGAAATAATGTTGCTGTGTAGACGTACCCTATGAAAGCAGTCACATTCTTATCTTACTTGGGTCTCTAGAGTACATTGAAGAGTCTGTTCTTGAAGGAGAAAGGAATGGATAATGTTAGCTAGTTCCCCATCTTAAATAAAATGTCCCAGCCTCCAGTCAAGGAAAGCTGATCTGATTCCTAGAGTAGCATGCTTATCTAACAGTAGTTGGGGGTCTACAATCATCCGTTAGTTGAAAACTGTGGCAACCAATGTCTGCACATTTCCTGGATTAAAGGGTCCGATATTACCTCTGCTAGGAACTGATTGCTTCTCCACCTTTCATCACCTTGATCTTGTTTCATTAAGGTTCAATTAGCTATCTGTCTACACCCCAGCTAGATATTGACTGAGACCCTGAAACATGTTGTGGAAATTGGAGGAAGACAGAGAGATACAGTTGGGTGTCCTCAACATATTGATAAGACTACACTCTGTGGGTGTATCTATGCAGCCCCCTTTTCTCAAAATAAGCTACTCAATTTACATAGCTCAAATTGTAAGGTATTTCAAAAAGCTTATTTTGAAATTTTGTGCTACACAGTGCCACATTTTGAAATAAGGTGCTATTTTGAAATGTCCTTTATCGCTTGTGCAATGACGTTTACAGAGACATGGGACTAGCAAGCCCATTATATTTTGATGTAATGGACTTGCTCTTAACACGCGGAATCTGTGTAGATGTAGATTGTGGCTCTTTATGAACACAATACTGACCCCGTATATATTTTGAATATGAGAGGGTGACCGAATGACACTCCGTAGCACTTGATTGCTCTTTAGGAAGAGGAGTAATTATCCACAACTGTCCACTGAGATCTCTCCAGGAAAAAAGAATGAAGCCTCTGAATGGCAGCCTCGTCATGTCCCTCTGAATTCTGTAGAATAAGACAACACTACTTTGTGAAAAATAGTATTGATGGCACCTGGTCTAATAATACCTGCATAAACTTGAATGAGCAAAAATACTGACCATGAGCACTAGATACTTTTAAGTTTTATGTGAGCTACTCTGAGCTTTCCAAAAAGAAGAATCTCATATATGTGCCATAGGATACAAAATTCCATAGTTGGAGAAAGTCTTTTTTTCAGTTAAGGAAGACTATAGCCATGTTAGATGCCACTGAAAACATTTGCCTCATGCAAAGCTGTCATGACAATTAAGAGATTGATCTTGCAAACCCTTTCTTACATAAGGCTGACTAATCCTTAATGAAGTCAATGGATTACTTGAGTGGATAAGGATTATGAGACTTAGATCTTGCAGGACTGGACTATGGGCCTCAGTTTTACACACAAGCAATAGTACAGTAAAACTCCAATAGTCCGGCATCCAATAGTCTGGCACTCCTGATAGTCCGGCATCAAAATGGCAAGAGCCTAGTGAGTGAGCATCAGCAAAAAATGAGTCACAAGGTAACAGCGGCAGCAGCTGAACTGATTAAAAAGGGAAAACAGGCTTAAAAACCCTAAAATATTACAGTATACTGTATACAGTATGTACAATAAAAAGGGTTAAGAACACTTTATATACAGTTTGTAATCTATACAGTATATATATAACCAGTTTATAGTACCTCCTGATAGTCCGGCATATTTGATAATCTGGCACCACGTAGGTCCCATAGGTTCTGGATTATCGGAAGTCTACTGTAGTATGTTAAAGAGCAGAACAAATTGCACTGTATGGATTAAAAATATAAAAATTCTATCAATAGAGATAAATGGGGTCCTCAGCGTCTAGACAGCCATCACAACTACAGATTGTAGCATATATTTATTAAACAATCTTAATGTTAATGTTAAATTGCTATGTGTAATCTGAGGCTACGTCTAGACTGCAGGCATTTTTCAGAAGAAGCTTTTCCGGAAGAGTTCTTCTGGAAGAACGTTTTGAAAGAGAGCATCCACACAGCAAAAGTGCATAGAAAAATCTGCATTTCCTAAAGATAGCATTCACATTAATTGGACGCTATCTCGCATTTAAGTTGTAATTACTGTGGACGGAGTGGCCACCATGGCACCTGTGCTTTTTCCTGGAGGTCTCTACTTTTGGAAAAATAAACCACTCTTCCCCGTCCACATGCACCTTTTTCTGAAAGAGCTCTTTTGGAAAAAGGCTTCATCCTTTACAAAGAGGTTTACAGCTGTTGGAAAAACCCCTGCGTTCTTTCGACTTTCTGTCAAAAGAACGAAATTGCAGTTTGGACGTAAGTGTAGTTTTTCAAGGAAAACTGATGTTTTTCCAGAAAAACTCTGCAGTGTAGACATCCCCTGAGGCTGTGTTCACTCTGCTGTACAGAAAGGACGACACACGTGTGACAAGTGTGCCAAAACTCTGCTGTAACTCCCCCGTTAGATGCAGTTAGAATGGACAAAAAGGTTTATATAAATGTGGTCTGGTTTGAAGATGACTGTCAAAATATTCCAGGAACCTTCGGTTTGCATCTGCAGCATCTAGAGAGAGAAGTAACAGTTCAGTCCTTGGGTGTGTAGCGATCTATTCGCTGTGCAGTGCAGTGCTGTTGACATCCTTGGGCTGTGTTGACAAACCCCAAGTGAAGTTGAAATTCTAGGACGTTTTTAATCTTATTAAAGAGCTGTATAGAAGGTGCTGATATTGTAAGATCAATTGTACTATATGCTTAGGCCCTTAGTAAAATTCTGTATTATAAGGTTTCCTTTCTGTTGAGCTGCCTAAGGTACTTTATAAATATTCAAGTTAAGAATATGTCAAGCTTCTCAGCAATAAGTCAGGAGACAACAAAGGAAATTGATTTGAACTATTAATGGCCAACTCCTACCTGGCTGTTTGGTCCTAAGTAGTAAAAAAAAAAAAAAAAAATTCAAATTATTGTAAGCCTAGGAATATTTGTTCTAACTTCTTTTTGGAGATCATTTATTTTCCCCATTGCGTGGGTATCGCTAAGGTAAGCATTAGAGTTATAAATAGTGTTTAGACTTAATTGAGTTCTTATGAGTTGCTTCATGCATTAGTCTCACAACATTTGAATCTCATGTTGTAAGGTAATATTTGAGCATTTACATGGTAAGTCTGTTACTATGTAGATCACCAGACAGGAGAGTTTTATTCAGATGGAATGCTGGTCTCCAGCAGAAGGTGTTATGTCCTGTTTGAGAAGGAAGGTCTCAACTCCAGACAGACTAGAGTGGAACTTTAGAGGATAAAATACCTTGTTTTACCTTATCCTGCTTTCCCTACATTAGGATGAGTCTTGCAGGTGAATCCCTCCCATAGCTGAGGGTACGTCTAGACTACATGCCTCTGTCGCCAGAGGCAAGTAGATTAGGCTACCAGACATAGTAAAATGAAGCAGCGATTTAAATAATCGCCGCCTCATTTAAATTTACATGGCTGCCGCGCTGAGCCGACAAACAGCTGATCATCTGTTTGTTGGCTCAGCGCGATAGTCTGGACGTGTGGGTGTCGACATCAAAGGTATTTGTCGACCACCCAGGTAAGCCTCCTGGGATGAGGTTTACCCGGGTGGTCGACAAATACCTTTGATGTCGCCACCCGCGCGTCCAGATTATCCAGCTAATCAGCTGTTTGTCGGTTCAGCGCGGCAGCCATGTAAATTTAAATGAGGCGGCGATTATTTAAATCGCCGCTTCATTTTACTATGTCTGGTAGCCTTTGAAGTAGGAATAAGAGCCTCCGGAAAAGAGCGCTTTTTCCGGAGGATCGGGGCCAGTGTAGACGCTCTTTTCCGGCTTTTTTAAAAGCCGGAAAAAAAGCGGCAGACATTTTTATTTAAATGCCGCGGGGGATATTTAAATCCCCCGCGGATTTCCCTACTATGATAGGTGAAATTTACATGCCCCTTCCGGAAAAGGGGCCAGTGTAGACATAGCCTATGTGAGTATGACTACTAGCCATGCAGTACACAACTACACAGGAGAGAGGAGAGGGGTGGGGACAGGGCTGGGGCGGGATGGAATCCCCGGGGCCGGACTTGCCCTATGAGAAGGAGTAAATAGCATTTCCTTGTGTACACCAGTCATGATTTTATAGGCCTCCATCATCTCTCCCATTTGTCTCTCCTCAAAGCTGAAAAATCTCAGTCTTATTCATCTCTCCTCATACAAAAGTCTTTCCAGACCCCTTTTCATTTTTGTTGCCCTTTTCCAAACTTTTTCTAATTTCAATATATCTTTTTTGAGATGGGGAAAACACATCTGCATGGAGAAATAAAAATGTTGGTATAGCTATGGATTTATATAGGGGCAATATGATATTTTGTCTTATTATCTATCCCTTTCTTAATGATTCCCAATCTTCTGTTTGCTTTTTTAGCTGCCACTGCACATTGAGTAGATGTTTTCAGAGAACTATCAACAAAGACTTCAAGATATCTCTCTTGAATGGTAACAGCTAATTTAGCCCCATCATTTTATACATGTAGTTGGAATTATGTGTTCCAATGTGAATTACTTTGCATTTATCAACATGAAATTTCATCTGCCATTTTGAAATACACTTCTGTACTTCTTTGCAGTATACCTGGGATTTGCCTATGTTGAGCAGTTTTGTATCCTCTGCAAATTTTGTCACCTCATTGTTTACCCTGTTTTCCAAATAATTTATAAACGTATTGAATAGCAGTGGTCCCTCTACACACTCCCGGGGAACACTACTATTTACCTCTTTCCATTCTGAAAACTGACCATTTATAGTTACTCTTTATTTCTTATCTTTTAATCTTTTATCAGTCCATGAGAAGCCCTTCCCGCTTACTTTGCTTAACAGCCCTTGATAAGGACCTTCTCAAAGGCTTTCTGAAAATCTTAGATTCCCATTGTGAATATTCATGTAGACCCCCTAAAAGATTTCTAGTAGATTGGTGAGCCATGATTTCCCTTTACAAAAAGCATGTTGACTCTTCCCCAACAATTTATGTTCATCTCTGTCTGACAGTATTTTTCTTCCCTATAGCTTTTACCACTTTGTCTGTTACTGAAGTCAGGCTGATTGGCCTTTAATTGCAGGGATCAACTCTGAAGCCCTTTTAAAAAATTGGCATCACATAAACCATCTTCTAGTAATTTGCAAAAGAAGCTGGTTTAAAGGATAGCTTACAGACCATATAATCTGCAATTTCACATTTGAGTTCCTTCAGAATTCTTGGGTGAATGCCATCTGGTTCCAGTGGCATATTACTGTTCGATTCTGAATTAGTTCCAAAATGTCACCTGATGACATCTCAGCCTGGGACACTTTCTCAGATGTGTCCATACAAATAATGACTCAGGTTTGGGAATCTCCCTCACATCCTTAGCCATGAAAGCTGATGCAAAGAATTCATGTAGCTTCTTCTCAATAGCTTTATCATCCATGAATGCTCCTTTAGCATGTTGATTGTCCAATGGCCCACTGATTATTTTAGAAGTATCCTGCTTCTGATGTACTCTTTTTTTCTTTTGCTCTTTCTATGTGAGCTTTTGGGTAGCTGTTCTTCAAATTCTTCTTTGGCCTTCCTAATACTGTTTTTGTACTTCTTTTGCTAGAGTTTATACTCCTGTCGGTTTTTTTCACTAAGGGTATGTCTACACTACATGGCTCTGTTGACGGAGCATAGGAAAATGAAGCGGCAATTTAAATAATCACCGCTTCATTTAAATTAAAATGGCTGCCACGCTGTGCTGATCAGCTGTTTGTCGGCACAGCGCTGTAGTCTGGACGCTCTGCCGTTGACATGAAAGGCATTTGTCGACCTCCCCGGTATGCCTTGTGGGATGAGGTTTACCGGGGAGGTCGACAAATGCCTTTGATGTGGATCGCAGAGTGTCCAGACTACAGCACTGTGCCGATAAACAGCTGATCAACACAGCGTGGCAGCCATTTTAATTTAAATGAAGTGGCGATTATTTAAATTGCCGCTTCATTTTCCTATGTCTACAAAGGTCATCTACATGGCTCCGTCGACAGAGCAATGTAGTGTAGACATACCCAAAGTTTTAACTTTTACTTTCTAAATGATGCCTTTAGCCTCATAGCTTTTTTACTTTGTTTAGCCACGGTGTCACCTTTAAATTTTGGGCATACATTGAATTTCTGTCATGGTGCCTTTAAAAATTACCATTTAGCTTGCAGAGATTTGGCTTTTGGCATTATGCCTCCTCATTTTAGTGTAACATTCACAGTTTTGTCTAATACCTCTTCTGAAATTAAATTCTTCAGGGTTGTGCTGCTGTGGCATTTTTCCTGCTACGGGCATGTTAAATTAAATTAAGATATATTATGGTCATTATTACCAAGTGATCCACCTGTTGCACCAGATCCTGTGTTCTACTTAGGACTAAATCAAGAATTGCCTCTCCTCCTGTTGAGTTCCTGGGCCAGCTGCTCCAAGAGGAGGTCACTGACGGTGTCAAGAAACTTTGGCCTGAGGTGACAAGTACCCAGTCAATATGGGGATGAGTGAAATCCCCCATTAATTTTTTAATATTATTATAGTAACCACTCTCATCTCCCAGAACACTTTCATAGTTATTATCACTATCCTGGTCAGGTGGTTGGCAATATATTCCTAATGCTATATTCTTATTATTGACGCATGGAATTACTGTAGCGAGTCTATGATATAGTTTGGTTCATCTAAGATTTTTATCTCGTTTGATTCTATGCTTTCTTTCACATACAGCGCCACTCACGCAGAAGCATGACCTGTTTAATCCTTCTGAAATGTTTTGTACTCTGGTGTTACTGTATCCAAATGATTATATTCATTCCACCAAGTTTCTGTGATGCCTATTATATTAATATCATTTAATAAGAGGCCCTCTAGGTCACCCTTATTATTTAGGCTTCTAGCATTGGCATATAAGCACTTTAAAAACTTGTCACATTTTAGCTGTTTGCCTTTAAATGATGTGATTGAATGGCACTCTTTTTCATTTGACTTTTTCTCATCTGATCCTGTTTGTATTTTATCATTTTCAGGGCTCGCCAGCTGCACGGTTCTGTGCTCTGCGCTGGCTCTTCCAGGGTGTAATCTACTCACCACAGAGAGTAGATTACATTGTTTGTTGAGCCCTGATCATTTTCCTTCTCTCTTCCTTACAGGGATATGGAGAATCTCCATTAATGACTGTCCCCATAGGACCTATCTAAACCATATGCTCTTCCATACCTGTCAGCTTCCCCCCACTCATGAATTAAAAACTGGTCTACAACTATTTTTTTTAATTTAACACTAAAAATCACATCAGTGTTCAGGTCAGGGACCGTGTATCACAAAGGAAAGCTTACCTGGGTGTACAGATGGATGTAGAACCCAATGGGACTGTCAGAAACTCCATGATAAGGCAGATATAGTGCCTGAGGAGCTTACACTTGGTGACTGGTTGGTGAAATTGAACTATAGAACTCACAGCCGTTAGTTCCCTGGTTCTTAATAGTCTGCTCTCAGGTTGCCACTCATGCTCTTGAGCCACTGCAGGTCAGCGTGACAACTGAGTCTTTCCATTTAATGATTAACAGAAGCATTTCTCTTTTAAAGTTGAACTTCTCTAGTCTGTCACCTATGGGACACGATTGGTGCAAAATCAGAGAGTCACTGAAACCATAGCAGGTCAATATTGTCTAGCAGCATTACCAACACTTCCCCTGATTACTGGGCTCTTAAAAGACATTTAGGAGTAAATTAGAGCTAAATAACAGCTCAGAACACAGAGAGCTAGGACAGGTGGCTGTAAACAAACTTCATGGGACCACGGGAAACTTGGCCACACCCATAATAAGTGGTCATCCAGCAAACTAAAATCATCCCAGACTAGATAGATGCAATCTATCATGTTTTCTGTATGACTCTTTTAGGCCTAATCCTGCTCCCATTGAAGACACTAGAAAAATGCCCATTGCTTTCAGTGGGAAAGGAATCAGGCCCTCATTCTTCATTGTTTTTCACTCTTGATATCTCTCATATCCGAAATAGTGTCATTTAAACAGACTAAGAAATTGATGGGCTATATGTAGATCTATTTATGTTAATCTTCAACACAGAAAGGGGAAAAAACCAAAGCAGAATTAAGCGTTCCACCTTGGAAGTCACTAAGTCATCTTCTGTGAACTACTGTCTTGTTTTGTAGATGTTTCATTATTTTCTCAGAGCCAAGGATGAAACGGACAAATGAATTTTAATTGCAGAGTCTATCTGACTAAATTTTGGACAGTTCTCTAGATGGGAGCTTGGTATCTGACATAAAAAATGTTTCCTTAAGAGCTTTGTTGGGATCTAGCTATAAGTGAAAACATTTCCAGAGAGGTGTAAAAATAATCTCTCGTTAGAAGCCTTTAGAGTGACAACTTTTTTTTTATTGTAATCAATAACCATTAAGAAGATAGATAACTGCATACAGTATTGCATACTTAACTGATTATCCTATGACAGATACATTTTGGTACACTGATTTATTGAACCAAAAATGATTTCAAAGTTAAATTTAAAAAAATCCAAATGACTGAAGTTGTTAGCTTTCTCTTCTCCTGAAACTTCAAAGCTTTTTGAAAACAATTTTATTTGGAAATGTTTTGATTCCAAATCAAATGATCTCATTTGATTCTGTAAACTGGTGAGGATTACCAGTTAATCATTCACATCCATTTCTCTTCTCTTGTCTTGTAACTTCAAAACTTTTTGACAAACTCAGATTAGGGATGTGAATGTTCATTTGTTAAACACTAACGGGTGAGACTTACTGCTTAAGGTTTACCAGTGGGAACTGGAGCAGCCCTTACCTTTGAGGCCTGGCCTGGACAGTGCAGCCCCTGCATGTGGCAGGGGTGCATGTGCCTGATCCTAGCCCAGCGGCAGCAAGGAGGACCACACCAGCTGAGCTGGAACGGTCCTTCTGCTTGTTCCCCCTTTAATTGGTTAACTGGTTAACCAATTAAACAGGATTTTATATTCCTAACTCAGATATTAAAAAGTTGAATTTTGAACTATAGATTAAATTTCAGGCTAGCTTAAACTTTGTTACACCATGTAACAGGAACAAAATATTCATTTGTTACCAAAAGTTACATTCCTTATATATATAAGGATTTATATATATATAATCTCTCCATTTTGTATGAGAAGGGAAAATAAATAGCATGGGAATTAAACTAAAAGGCCCAGAGTTCTCCTTTTAAAACAGAAAATACTTATTTGCTAAATATGCAATAATGCTTTCTTCAAATCTCTGAATTTATCATATAGATATAGATCTTGAATATACGTTTTGCAGATGTAATGAAGTAACTTGCTGTTTCAGGAATGTTGCCTGGAAAATTTTTATTAATGTCAATGGCAATCTTTCCATTGTTTTCCATGGGCTTTGGACCAAATCTCTTATGGCGACAGTGGTAGTGGTTATTATTTATTATGAAAGTTGCATAGACTGGGCCACAATCCTATTTGCTTTACTCACATGATTAATCTTATTGTCATAACAGAATTTAATTGTACTGTTATAGTAATCTTAGACAATGTAAAAAAGTAATTATGCAATACCAGTCAATAGGAAAATAATTTTTATAAGTGTGGGAAACCGCTGTTAACAGCTGGGCTGCTTAGTCCAGTACTCTTTGACCATCGGATATTAAATCTAAAATCAGACTACTATTTTTTTGTTCTAAATGAGCATAAAAAGAGATTTTGGAGTTCTTATTCATGTCAGTAGTCCTGTTTGAGTCATGGACATTATGAATATTTATGGATTTACATAAACCCTAACTTTATGACCAAACGGAGGCCAAATCTTTTATTCCTTCTTCATTCTAAAAATCCATTTATTTCTATATGTCCTGCTTCCTCAGTATGTCCCGAAGAGAAGCTTCTGGCATGCCAGGCTTTAAAAACGTAAAAGGCAGTGATCTTCAGAATGAATATCCCTTTGGGAAATATCACCTGCTCTGTTATTGTAAAACATCTTTCTTTTATTGTTTTTTTCCTGGACTGTAAATACATGTATTGATGCTAAAGTGTTAATGACAAATTTTGGAAGACTTAGTAAATAGTAAAATGTGAGCTACTACTTGTGCCATTTGATTTGCCTAATTTATAACTCTGTTTGATTATGACAGCATGTCTTTCATCTGTAAAGATTGTACCCCAGGGACTTGTCAACTTATTAATTCATCACTTGACTTCTTTTATGGTTGCAATCCCCCATTCTGGCACAAAAGTAGACAGATATACTAATCTGAAAGCTGCCAGCCAACTGGTTCCACTCTACTTGACCTTTTTGTTTGCAGGAACAATCCTGATAACTTTTCTATTGGTTTCTTTTTCTCTGAGGTAACATTACAATCTATCCTTTTGTCTTATAATACTATGATGAAAGCAAGACAGCGTGAATTGAATTCAATGTCTGCAGTTACTGTAGCCTCTAAAGAGGAAAGGCCTGCCTCAGGTTAACCTGTAGCATTTTTTTTAAAATGCCTTTTGATTTATCTGTCACCTGATCCATCAGCAATGAATAATTTTCATGGAAGGTGCACTTTAATTACATTCCCATTTGACTTGCATTATCATGCCCTATCTAGGTAATTAATCTCACCAAGTATCCAATTTCAGCCTTTATTGCAGTCAGGCAGACCTTCTGAATTGTGTGCTTGAATGGGCATTGGGCCTGTTAAACCAAACAGGCCATGAAACACATTTTGGGTGCTCCAAATTTTCTTTACAATTTGTCCTGTAAGTTTTTTCCTTTGCTTTGCACTGTTGTAATTTGATTGCTGTGGTGATGCTATCAAATCTTTGAGTTTACAGATGTTAAAGACACTATAGCAGATACTGACTAAAGCACAAATTATTAAAATAGCAAAATCCCAAGAGCCATGCACTCTTTCAAGTAGCAGTCAGCAGACAGTGAAACTAGGCATGAAAATAATAATTTTTGGTCCTTGAATAATGTATTGAGTTCATAGCATAGCCAAAGGGCTACTTTGTAGAATTGGCGCGTTCAGTGGTCATATTAATATTTTTCCCTACCACTATGAGATTAGGAATTGCAGTTGTTTAATTTCGCATTTCACTGCTCTATGGGATGAAAAATAGAGTTAAGAAACATTGTGCCATTTAACCAGCAAATGAATTTACATCTCTGGTAGAGATGATTGTTCTTATATATTATTTACTACCATATAGAAATAATAGCTAAGTACTCAAGTGCAAGAGAGCTACAGAATGTGGGAAGCTTTAGAGAAAATACAACCCTGAAGGGTAAAAATCAATAAATAAAAGAGTACAATTAAAACCTTGTGTTTAGGTGTCTAATGGGGGAAATTCTATATCCCTCTTCTGAAAAACTTCTTAGGGCTTCTAAAGCTGTTTATTTTTCCACTTGGAAAAAGAATATGATGTGATATGAGTTTTAATTAAAAGGAATCCAATTGTGCTCATATTTTAACTAGAGTGATGCAAGTCCCTTAGCTCATATCCAGTTCCAAACCTCTCTAGAGTTCAAGGTTTCCAGTGGGTCATAGAGCTTATGGTCAGAAGTCTCTAAATTTTGGACTGATTTAGAGCTATATTTGGGAAATGTGGAGATTTCTGAGGTGAATGGTCAGTTCTTAATAGCAGTTTTTTAAATCAGTTGTAGCAGGCGTATTAGCAACTTTATGTTTTAAAGGGTTTATTCTAAAGGGAATTTAACAGAACTGCAATGAAACTTGTAATGCTTTTTGTCCACCATCCTCTCCCCTCTCCCCCATTTAACTTTTAGAATAAATATTTTAAATTTTGCTTTCAAGACTTTGTTATGTACATCAGTTGATTGTCTCTCGTCCAATCAGAATATTCTCTTTTCATTTTTTTTTCATTTTATCAAGATTTAATTTTAGCTAATGTCTGAAAAATTGCAATTGAATCCATTGTTTTGGGGCGGGGCAAAGGGATAAGATTGCCTTTCTGATTGTTTAACCCACATTACATAATTTTGAAGCCTTAAAACAAACATTCTGACTAAATAATACAGGCTTGGTATTGAACTACATAGTCAGAAACTTTCACCACTAGGTCTCCAGTTCAAATCCAATCCAATGAGGAAGTAACCAAAACAATTATGTAAAATCAAATGAAGATCTCAGTTCATTTTGTGGCCTAGGAACATTGTCATAACTGGTACTTGTAGCAGTCCCAACACAGAAAGCAAAGATTAGATGGTCATGGCATGAGGAACCTTGTCATCTCTGAAGATGATGCCTCTAGATCAGGGGTGGCCAACCAGTTAGAGACGAAGAGCCAAAATAGCTGTGGACAGTAGTGCAAAGAGCCGCATATTATATATTTATTTTTTATATCTATAGATCTATAAGGCATGTATTATATATTTATATTTATATATCTATAACCTTAAGGCACCTCCAGCCTCCCTGCTCTTAACCCAATGCCCTCCTCCTCTCCCAGAGCCAGGCACCACAGCTTCCCCGCTCTAACCCAATGCACCCACCCTTCCCCCAGAGCGAGGGAGCCCCAGATTTGTTTATTAACACCCTGTGTCTCACTGGAGCTGCCTCCATAGCCACACGCTTTTCCCTCCAAGCGCTCGGGTGCTTGCACAGAGTGGCCGTGAACTGCCCAGGCTCTGAAAGACAATCAAACATACCCTTGAAAGCAAGTGCCACCATCCCCTTCCCAAATCATGGACTTTTTTGTGTTTTAAAAAAGCTGGTCAGACAGCAATTTAATGTGGGAAAACGAGGACACAGCCAGGAAAAACTGGACATACGGTATCCCTAATAAGAGCCACATTTCTACGAGCAAAGATCTTCATGCACCTCAAGAGCCACAGGTTAGCCACCCTGCTCTAGATGGAGGTAGTAACTGGAAAATCTTATGCTGATGTGTTGTGCTATAGATAAAACATGGATGTTTTTCTGCTATATGTTTTTGGTTTGGCCCTTTAGCAGAACAGTCTTTAAATATAATATTTTATTTTAAGTTGCTCACATTGTACTCTATCCATCCTAGTTTCTGTCATTCCAATTAACAAAGAGAGTTATATGTCTAAAGCAGAGAATTAAAATTGACTATTGTCCTATTACATTTAAACCATAGATTGTAATAATTACTTAGTGAACCATTAAAACCAAACCATTTCACTTAACTGAACATAACAAGGAAAAGCTAAAAATAATCATAGCTCCCCCACCTCTCTTATTTCTCTCTCCCCACATTCCATAATTTCCATCTCTCTTAGCAATTACAGCTAGTGACAGACTGATTTTTTAATGCTATATTTCATCTGGAAAGAACAAATTTGTGCACATGCACACTCATTTTTTCCACATACCCAACATATTACCCATTTTCCAGAGCCCTGCGTATGAAGTAGGCAGGCTTAAAATAAAGTTTGAGAAGGATCCACTGAAGGGATGGGCTGTGTATAATTTTGAACCTACGCATAGTGCAAGGATACTCTGAGGAAGAGCTTCAGACCCACCTGTCCTCTCTAAAAGGTGTGTTGGGAGCCTCAAGCTGTGCCTGGGGGGGAGGGGGAGAGGTGCATTCTGTATGGCTTTTTGAGAAGCAATACCATTCCAGGCACAGCTCATTTTCTTGACAGAACAAAACCCTGACCTTGCTTTAAGTTATGATAAGAGGAAGTGGTATACTGAATTTGGTGAAGAGTTCTTGAACAGGCAGGTGGGCAGATAAACTCTCCCAAATATATAGTTGATAAAATAATATTGAGCACTTGTGGGTTTTGTTCTAACTTTTGTCCTCCCCATAGTCAATTACATGTAAATCCTGCCTTTTGCTCTCTTCCTAAAACCTCAGAAGGTCCTGAATATTGCCCCTACCTGCTGTAGAGAACTTTAATGGAGGTATCCTGAACGCTACCATGCTAAATTTTGGAGCAGTGTTGGGTCAGTATCTCCACAACTGTCTAAGGCCTGAAAATTGTGGTAGAATGCAGAGTAGCTTTGCTACCCACTAAAGCCTGGAAAGAGGATTACCACAGCCCATATATATGCAGTCCTCTTCCAACCTGAAATCAGTTCTCTGCTTGCAGTCCAGAGTCTCAATGAAATTTAACCCTAAAGTGTTATGTTGCTGTTTTAAATACATTCACTTACCAAATAATCTTGTGTATGACCATTTTGAAATGATGCAAACTTTGTTTTTAATCATTAATCAGTTTCATCATTTTTATACTGTTCTAAGTCTGTTTCCCAAGGGAAAAATCTGTGTATTAAAATTGAAATATTGATATTCTCCTCCATTCTTTCTAGGCGCTTTATTTAAGTGCTTCTTAGCTTGTGGTTAATAGTTCACCTAATGTACTAAAATCACATGACTAGCCACATTGAAGTGAACTTACATGTTTCACTCCCCTAAAAAAAAAGTTGCTGTTTCTTTTGCATGGAAAGGTGCAGATATTCCTAAAAATCAGATATAACATGCATATCCCCTTTCTGCTGATTTGCAAAGTCTTTAAAACTGAAGGGGTTTTTCAAGGATATGGTATATACTATCAATACCTTCTGTCCTAGTTAATGTAAGGTCCCTCAACTTTATATCTACTACTCTGATAAAATGAGGCAGGTTGTGAAATACCAGCTCCAATGATTAAAAACATAACGGCTATACTAGGTCAGATCAAAGATCCATCTAACCTTCTGACTGAACAAAACAGGTAATCATAAAGTGTTCCATCCCCTATCTCCCATTCCCAGCTTCTGACTAACAGAGGCTAGGAACACCATCTCTGCTCATCATGGCTAATAGCCATTGGTGGACTTACTCTCCATGATTTTATCCAGTTCTTTTCTGTGCTCTTTACAGTCTTGGCTTTCACAACATTCTCTGGTAAAGTTTCACAGATTGTGCATTGTGTGAAGAAATGCTTCCTTTCATTTATTTTAAACCTGCTGCTATTCATTTCATTTGGTGATCCCTAGTCCTTGTGTTATGGGAAGAGGAACTTCCCTCTTATCCCATGAGAGCTTATTTTGCTTATCAGCCTTGTCAAAGGCTTTTTTTGAAAATCTAAATACACTACAATTCCCTTTCTCCATGTACATATTGATGCCCTTAAAGAATTCTAGTAGCATGGGGAGGTATGAATTCCCTTTATGAGAATCATTTTGACTCTCTCCAACGTTTTTTTCATTTTTTCATCTGACAGTTTTGTTCTTTACTGTAGTTTCAACCAGTTTGCTCAGTACTGGAGTGAGGCTTACTGGCCTGTGATTTCCTGGATCACCTCTAGAGCCCCTTTTAAAAGTTGGCCTCACCTTAACTGTCTTGTAGTCATTTGGTACAGAAGCTAATTTGAAGTCTAGGTTACAGATCACAGTTGTTAGTTCTGCAATTTTACATCTGAGTTCCTTCACAACTCTTGGTTGAATACCATTTTAGTTCTGGTGACTTAGTACTATTTTGTTTATCGGTTTATTCCAAAACATCCTCTTTTGATACCTCAATGAGAAATAGTTTCTCAGATTTGTCGTCTACAAAATATCACTCATGTTTGGGAATCTCACTTAACGTCCTCAGCCCTGAAGATAGATTCAAAGAATTCATTCAGTTTCTCTGCAATGGTCTTATCTCCTTGATGTTACTGTTGTTTAGTGAGCTTTCTGCATCTGATGTACAGTACTTAAATGTTTTCTTACTTTTTGAATATTTGAGTAGCTGTTCATCAAATTCTTTTTATTTTTTTTATCTTAATTGTATTTTTGCAGTTAATTTGCTAGAGTTTATGCTTCTTTTATATTTCCTCAATAGGATTTAACTTCCACATTATAAAGGAAGCCTTTTTGTCTCTTACTGCTTCATTTACTTTGTTGTGTAGCCAATATGGCACTTTTGTAGATCTGTTACTTTTTTTGTTAATTTGGGGGCATACATTTGTGTTGAACCTCTGATGGTGTCTGTGAAAAGTTTCCCTACAGCTTGTAAGGATTTCACTTTTGTCACTGTACTTTTTTAATTTCTGTTCTGCTAACTTTTCCCTTTTTGTACAGTCCCTCTTCCTGAAATTAAGTGCCTCAGTGTTGGACTGTTGTGGAGTTTTCCCTGCCACAGTGATATTAAATGTAATTATGTCATGGTCACCATTATCAAGCGAACCAGTTATATTCACCTCTTTAAGCATAGCTTTTGCTGCACTTAGGCCTAAATTAAGAATTAGTTTAATTAATCAAGAATGCAAATTTTGGGCACAATTTTATAATTTTCCTTTTACTAAGATGTGGCAAAGTCAGGCTGTACATATGCAACTAACCATTATGTTAAAAACATCATTAAGTTTTGCTTAAGAAATCATGGTGTGCACGAAAAAACCCCTAATTCTTTATGTCTTGGGGAGAGGAGAGATGAGAGTAAAAGACAGACTGTTGGAGCAAATGGTAAATTGCTTTGCAGTTTCAAATAGAGTATAGCTTTTCATACATCTTTATTGAGAGGGTTACCAATAAGCAGTGAGTGAGGGAAGAAAAATTTGACTTTCCTAGTATGAAGATGAACTACTGGATTCAATATAGCATATGAATGCAGTTAGAGTGTATATTAAATGAAAAGTGAAAATTTCCACCTACCATTGGAAATGAAGGAAATAGTATTTTACCAGTGTGGTAAGTACAACATTTTTATACCGGTTTCACAAGACAAGGGAGAAGATGGAGCAAAGTCGTTATTTTGTTAATGGAGACCTCTTTATTTTCTTTGCAGCAGAGAAATATATTCAGCTTAATGTAATGCTATGATGCATTCTTAAACTGTCAGATTTCTAAATACAAATCATGCATCATGACAGTGCAGAACAATGTGCTTGGCACTAGAGCAGTGCTAGTGAAGGTAAAAATATGTAAATTCTTCCTCGATCATTGGGGAGTCAGGTGAATTTGCATTACTCTTTCAACCTTGAAACTGGTAGGTTGTGATCAGGTGATAGGAGTTTTAAATTAAAAAAAAAACTTCCAAAATATATTCAACTACACAAAAGGTACCTTACTCTGTTTTATTTGATAGTGTTATCAGTATTATTTGTTAGGATCCAGTCATTCTGATTTGGGCATATAGAGGAAATTGAATATGTTAAAAATACCAAAGAATGCTTTAGTCAAACACTTTCAGATCAGCTTTACAAGGTCTTCATTTTTGTGCTCATGATATTGCAGGCGCATACTATGCCAGTTAGATTAGTAATTATTTGATTGTACTCACTAAATTGTGGACATAAAACTGCCTACAGTTGCTTGAATCCACAGATTGAACTGAAATGCAGGCTAGTGTTTAAAAATCTAGTCATAAGTTTCCTACACAAAATTATAGATTATTACATTGAGGTGTAGCAAAATTAATTGCACAGTAAATGTGCTCAAATATACAATTTTAAATTTATTTAAACTGGTGCCAGATTAGTGCTAGCCATTTATAGCAAATGCATTAGTAATTACAAATCCGTTTTACTAAGCCAGAGTAATTTAAATGTAAGTGTTAACACTGGATGAAATATTTAGTTTTTATGTAGATGATTGTCTGTCTGTGCCTCTCACATTCCAATCTTCTGCAGCAAATTTTGGAAGTAACTTGGCTGCCACTCAAATGTTCTCAGTGCACAAAACCCCTGTTTACTTTTTACTTTCTGTGTGTATATATATAACTACAGTTTACTTTCTAGATATATACCTACTTTTAAACAGTGTGTATATATATATATAACACAGTAGGGCTCAAAATATTGTTGGTGTAAATTTAATATAGTTTAATGACTGTAGAGATTAGCTATGATAAAAATAAAATAGAAGAGGCTCAGACTCATATGATTTTGATGAAATGCTTCACAATTTTGTGACATGAGATATTGTTGTTTTGTTGTTTGGAGCTAGAATTTAAAAAAAAATATTGAAGGGAATTTTTCAACTACAAACATAAACATGGTTTTATCATTAATGTCAGTAATACTGCACATTAGTGTGATAAATGAGAAAAGCTAATGCTTATGTTTTGGGGGGAATTACAAATATAAAATTATTTCCTCTGAATTATCAAGGTTTCAGAACTCAGGAGAATTGAGCTCATGCAGAATAGAGCCAACCTGGGGACTGATACAAACTTCTCTGTATTTTCACGTGTGTGATTCCACCAGTTTGGATACTTAATCCTCAGGCATGCTCCATTTTGGGCCTGTCTGCTGAGATGAGTCAGGTTACTAATTGTAACAGGACACCAGCACTGCTGACAATCTGTTTAACATACTTTATGGAGCACCTCACAATTTCTAGTGTATTTATTCTGACAAAATCCTTGTGAGGTAGTGAAATGCAATTATTCCTATTTAACAGAAGGAGAACTGAGGTACAGAAACTAGGTGATTGTCTAAAGTTACACGGAAAGTCAAGGGCAGACCAGAGTCTTGAACCTGGGTCCCGAGTTATTGCCCTAACCACTAGACCATTGTCCCCTCATTGCACTGTGCTCAATTCCATCCTCCTCTCATTTTAGAAAGCTCACTGGATATCCAGCAGATGTCAAGAACTTTTAACTGCTACAAATTTGTGAAAATATCTCATTACCATTTTCCAATTTCACAAATATTCACTCGTTCTAATAAGATGCTATTTTCAAGTTACATAGAAAGATGGGACATGCGCTATTAGAGACAATGTATTTTAAAAGGATGAACATAGGAAGCAAAGGAAGAAAACAGTCTAAATAAAACTGTGTAGGTATCCTACCACTGCAAGTGAACTGTATATAAAGAAAGAAAGACACTTATCACATTAAGGCTATTTATACATAGTTTTCAACAATGTTGGGAGTTTAAGTTGCTGTTTAATATGGATGTCAAAACCTATAAAATATGTTTCCCTTGTTTTCAAATCCCAGCACAAATTCAGAACAAGAATCACAATATTTTTCCCAGTTTGTTTTGATGAATGTTACATTTGTTAACCTTTAAAGATATGCAAATTCTGCATTGTTGATATGAAATATACATCAGACTCTAGTCTGTCTTCCTTTTTCCTAGACAGGCCTTTTAGAGCAATATATAGAAAGGAAAGTTCTTGGATTATTTTAGGAATCAGTAAAAAGAAATATCTAGAAAGCATTACTTCATATCTAGGCAAGCGTTAAATGACTTTATTTTTGAACTTTCTTTAAGGGTTTCATTAAACCAATAATGGGTTCCTCCCTTTAATCATAGAAGGGAATTTTACAAGTCTGAATGTGGAGTTTGTCTTATTAATGTGTTTTTAATAGGGTTGGCATTACTTGTATAGTGCTCAGGAACGTCTTACTGTTAGAGCTTCTTGGTATAAATACTAATAGTACAGTCTTATGTGCTGTTCAGGTCTAATGACTTTTTAAAGGGGAGTGTATGTCAGTGCTACTAATGTTACCATATCTCATATCTGAAAAGCAAGGACTTAGCAGTGTATGGGGCAATGGAACAAGAAGTATACTGGGAATGTTGTTGTTGTTCGTCCATCGTATTTAGGTACTGAAGTGAGGAAGCTTTCAATCCCATTGTAAGAGGAGCAAATCGTTGATCTATGGTACTGAACTTCTGCTGGAAGATCCAGAAAGCTGTGGATATAGAACATCTGATGGAAAATAAAGTATCTAAGCTAAGGTTTTAAAATTTGGCCTGGTAATGTGGATGTTTCATTTTTTCAGTGCCAGATATTGATATCTAAGGCCTGATTTTCTTCAGTAATGGGACTTGAAGTTGTAGGTGATTAAAATATATGAAAATTGGGCTTTTAGGCACAGAAATTGAGAACTCAAATTTAGAAGCCACATATGAGAACTTGGGCTTTCCTTCATATGCCTTACACATTATCTTTAACATTATTATATATTATAATTCAACAATTTAAACAGAGGAAGAATGGATTTCGCTTGAGTGACTGATAACACAGTGAAAACTGTGTTATCAGTCACTTACTTCACCAGAAAGTTCAGTTATCCAACATTTTTGGAAACTTCCAATACAAATCTTCAGTCTAACTGGGACTTTGTATGCTGCCCAACATATTATGCAATTGCATATTCTGTATTCTTTTATGTAAAAGAGGCAGAAGACAAGTAAACAAGCTGAAATCAGGGATTTATTCAAGAAAGCAGCTTCCAGTGTGTGTCATAGGGGCCTTACAGATTCAGCCCAAGCTCCTACACTTTCTACATCTACAATGATAATGTTGATAATGATGACTCTTAAAGCATGGAAGATCCTGAAGTGCCTTCTGAATCATCAAAGAAAGATTAAATTATGTTCATTGCACTTTTAATGTTAAGTGTACTTTAGTGCTGTATGAATACAATGCTATGTGCTATTCATAGTGATATGTAGTGTCATTAGATAAATTACTAGGGTATGTCTACACTAGCCCTCTAGTTTGAAATGGGGAGGCTAATGTAGGCATTCGAAGTTGCAAAGGAAGCCTGGGATTTAAATATCCCGGGCTTTATTTGAATCTTCCCATCTGGGCGCCATTTTTAAATCCCCTTAGTCCGCACTAACTGCCCGCGGCTACACGCAGCAGTCAAATGTTAACTCGAACTAAGTCCTTAGTTTGAGTTAACTGTTACACCTCATGTACACGAGGTGTAACAGTTGTTAACTCAAACTAAGGACTTAGTTCGAGTTAACGTTTGACTACCGCGTGTAGCCGTGGGCAGTTAATTCGGACTAAGGGGATTTAAAAATGGCGCTCGGACGGGAAGATGCAAATAAAGCCCGGGATATTTAAATCCCGGGCTTCCTTTGCAACTTCGAATGCCTGCATTAGCCTCCCCATTTCAAACTAGGGGGCTAGTGTAGACATGCTCCCAGAGAATTGGTATTCCATTGGTTAAGTATAACTCATAGGTAACCAGAATATTTGGTTAACCTCCATACTCCCAACTTACTCTGTAAGGGTATGTCTACACTACCCTCCTAGTTCGAACTAGGAGGGTAATGTAGGCATACCGCACTTGCAAATGAAGCCCGGGATTTGAATTTCCCGGGCTTCATTTGCATAAGCGGGGAGCCGCCATTTTTAAAACCCCGCTGGTTCGAACCCCGTGCAGCGCGGCTACACGGGACTCGAACTAGGTACACCGGTAGTTCAGAATAGGAATCCTAGTTCGAACTACCTAGTTCGAGCCCCATGTAGCTGCGCTGCACGGGGTTCGAACCAGCGGGGTTTTAAAAATGATGGCTCCCCGCTTATGCAAATGAAGCCCGGGAAATTCAAATCCCGGGCTTCATTTGCAAGTGTGGTATGCCTTCATTACCCCCCTAGTTCGAACTAGCGGGGTAGTGTAGACATACCCTTACAGAGTAAGTTGGGAGTATGGAGGTTAACCAAATATTCTGGTTACCTATGAGTTCTACTTAACCAATGGAATACCAATTCTCTGGGAGCGGGGTAGTGTAGACATACCCTAACAGAGCTTTTGCTGTATTAATCATATTGCTGTTGCAGAGATATTGGGTTCTCAGGGAAGAATTTGAAAACCAATCTGTAGTCAATTCTGTCCTATAGAAACTATTCGTGATATTTGTCTTCAGTTTCTCTGTTACCGAAGTTCATACATGATTCAATCTGTACACTTTTGCTGAAGGAGTCTATTGGAGGTTCTCTACTTGGACAAAACTCAGAATCTGAAAGGTGGCGGAGAGAGTATGTGCACATGGTTCCCCTAAGTGCCTAATGTACATTGTTAGGTTATATCTGGGACTCTGAGTGAGATAGCAACTTAGATTCTTTGTAATTGCCTCCTCAGCACTTAATCGTTAAGGAGTCAACATGTATGTCTTTCTGTCTTGAATAACTGTAATCTAACAAACATTACAGCAATAAGAATTTAATTCCAGTGTGGTAATTCTGTATCTTCAGACAATCAGTTTTAATCTCACAGGATAATATTTTTGCTAAAGGTCCTTTATCTATCTGTCACTTTGCTAAATGTGTTTTAGTCTGGATATAAAAAGTAGACTTGGGTGAGTCACAGGATAAAACACACAAACCTTCAAGCAGAACTCTACTTTTCTGATGATCTAAACATCTCTGAAGGCTTCTCTATCTGGTGCTTACCAGAATTGTGTACATTGTAGCGTGCTTTAATTTCCCAGTGTAGACCCTGATGCTTTCTAAAAGGCACTTAATACGCTTTGATGTAGATTTGATACTTTGTAGAGCATATCACCAAGGTCTACGTGAGGCAGGGAGAGTGCAAAATTTTACCCCAATGGTACGTGTTTTGTGGGGTTTGTTCTTCTCTGTGATGCAGTTTCTTTTTAATGTATATAGTTCTCTCAGTTCTTAGAGCAGTTGTTTGTATTTTCTACTATCCTGGACAGCACTTCGCCTGAGGATGGGGCATGCCCTGATCCCCAGGCTTTAGACTATGTCTAGGGTGTCTGTGCATACCTCTTAGAGAACTGCACAAAAGGTGCCTGGCGTATTTAGATTAGGAGCACTACAAGCAGTCACTCCATCTGGAGGTGACCCACGCCATTTTCCAGGGGCAGGGATTTCCTGTTGAGCACCAGGCAAAATAGAAATGTCATTGGTTTTGCCTCCAGTGGGAACTAAGCAGGAGTTCCCTCTCAGATGCCTTTCTCTTGTTGTAGTCTGAGAGTCTGACATATGCATTCCCACCGATCTCTCTTATAAGCCTGGTCAAGTACAGATTAAGGAGGGCCAAGATCAGGTTATCATAAGTTCAGGAGACCAGAGATGACGCTGGGTTTGGCAGAGCTGTGCTGCAATCAGTGTGGCCGTGATATCCTTCCCACCTCTGTGGGTACTATTTGGAGTCATCTAATGGAGATGAGCGATCATTTGAAAAAGAAAAGCTATACTGGTGTTCTTTGAGAGATGTTGCTTATGTCCATTCCATGACCCATCCCCCTTCTCCATTGCAAGAGTTTCCGGGAAGAAGGCACTGATAATAGGGGGAACCACCGGCACCCTTAAACCATGCCATGGAGGTGCTACAAGACCTCGGGTCTCCCTGGGTAAAACTAAGGGAAAAATGTCCATGACAGGTATATGTGGCAAGCACACACACCTAATGTACAATGGTCATGAGCAACACAGCTCTAAAAACACCTGTTATTTTAGGTAACTGTCTTTTTTGCTTTGTCTAGGGAAAAGGAAAAGTGGACTTTTTTATCAGTGAATTTCTTTGCACAGTTAAATATAATTTACAAGTGCCAAAAGAGACTAGGACTTGTGGTTTAGACCGCAATCCTACAAACACTTAACCTGCACTTGGCTAACTTCACTGCTGAGATTTGTACATTAAAGTCAACAAAATTTTTCATGTTAATAAAGTTAACCAAGTGTGTATATGTATGCTTGAGGCCTAAAAAGAGACAGCCTGAAAATGTTTAATCTGTTCTGGAGTTCTTCATTTGCACACCTGCTCATTCTTGCAGTAAGTTCTTCCCTTTATATAGTTCCTTGAATTTTGAGAGTTTAAGGCTGGCTATTATCAATACATAAATAGTTGTTGGCCTTTGCTAAATATGTTCATCATAGGAGCAGAAAACTTAAAAGCCACCTGGAGAGAAGAGTTTAATATTTTGTTGTAACTAACTAACTCCAGTAGCAGTGTGTGGGTTTTTTTTCTCCCCACCCCAGCAGATTTGGTGTGAAAATGTTTAGCAGAGCAGATGGAGCTACAGCTGGTAGTGTACATGTTTATCAGGGTAGCTGGCATTTAGCTGTATCCAAAACTGATATCAAGCTAAAAGATGCTAAAGAGCAGCAGTGACTGGAAGCTGAGATAATACTTAATTTGATCTGTTAGGAGTAAAATTCTTTAATTTTCCGTACTCCAGATTTAGATGAATAGTTTTAATTTGGATAAGTTTTACATTTTAAAAATGAAAAATATATGAAATAAAATAGTAAGATACTTATTCTAGCTATATCTTAATAAATAGCTGATGGCATTTGGATTCTAATCATGAGTGCACTGAAGTTTAAGGCTTAAAATGATAAATGACATGCATCTGCAAATGTTTAATTACCATATATATTTTTGCAGGCAGAATACACAATCTGAGTAGTTTATGTTTACCAGCATGGTCATTTTATTATACAGCAAATTATTCTAATGGAGCTTGAGAGAGGATTTGTGACCAGGAAGGAATAAGAACTGAACAATTGTAAATTACAATCATTAGTAACACTATTATAATAGTGCTTAAGGGCCTCCACCAAAATCGATGCCCTGTTGTGCCAGGTATTTTACATATATATAATAAGAGTTTTTGTCCAGGAGACCATATAATCTAATAGAGGCCAAGTACATGAATGGAAAACTTTGTTATAAATTGCCTGTGCAACTAAAGCTTAAGACAAACTTAAGACATACAAGTAACAAAAACCCCATGTTTATTTACCCCAGGTAAACGCAAATTACATGCAAAAGTGGATACAACTATTTGAGCCAAATTTACATCCATTTATTGATCTGAATTTGGATCACTGACTTTGACAGAGTGACAGGAATAATACTGTACTAAAGATGACCAAATCAAGCATACATGCTTTCTTTCAGACAAAATTATCTTTCTGTGTGATTTTGGGTCCTCTGCAAAAATAAGATGTGTAGAAGAAATTTCTGACAGGTTTTTCCTGGTTTCAATTAGGTACAATATTCTAGAATGTTGAAATGGTACGGGATTGTATTCCATAATGCTATTTTATATAGGTCACTGCTTTATAATTCCTGTATTGAAGGAGTTATGTATTGCAACTCAGATTTGTCCCTCTTATACTTGATCCTGTAGACCACGGGTAGCCAACGTGAGCCTGAGAAGGAAACAGTATTTACCAATGCACATTACTAAAGAGCCATCACCCCGTGATCTCTCCCAGGACCGCCCATCCACTGGCAGGCACACTAATCAATACCCTCATTCTCACACCTCCTGCAATCAACTGTTTTGCCTCATGTGGGATACTCTGGAGGCAAGGGGGTAGGAGCAAGGGCACAGCAAGCTTTGGGGAAGGAGTGGGGCCCTTGGGGAAAGAGGTGGTGCCTGGGATTGAGCAATAAGCACCTTCCAGTACATTGCAAAGTTAGCACCTGTAGCTCCAACCCTGGCATTGGCACCTATGCAGGGAGATCAATATTAACTTCAGAAGAGTCGCATTTGGCTCCAGAGCTACAGTTGGCTACGTTAGCTGTAGATGGCTGTGCTAATTCCCCTCCTTTTGACACCTGAAATTCCAGAATGTACTCCTTCCACTTGTTGCCAAAGTATAGGTAGCAAAGACAAGTGCCTGTCTGGCCATCCGAAATGGCAACATTGTAAATGATGGAGTTGAAATACTTCTGCTCTTTGTTGATGGAGTAAACTTTCGGTATCATGAATGTGACATTAAAATGGATGCCCTCAATACCAAAAATTGGAAACCAGAAGCTGATTGTGTTATATACTCAATACAAAGGGGCAGGCAGAGCTGGGTCTGACAAGACTTAGTTTTTGGTTAGTGCCAGAGAGATAAGTAAATGTAAAAGGCATTTTTCTCTATTTTTCAACTTCTTGACAGAACTACGTATATTTCAGTTTCACAATTCCCTTGTACAGTCAATTTTGCCACCCTCCTTCTTAAATTAATGCATCAATTTAGTTTTAAGTGTGTGAGTAATCTCATTAAAGTCAGTGGGACAACTAACATATCTACAGTCAGTGGTGGCAGTCTAGAGTTGGATATTAGGAAAAACTATTTTAATAGGAGGGTGGTGAAGCACTGGAATTGGTTACCTAGGGAAGTGGTAGCCATCCCTAGAGGTTTTTATGTCCCAGCTTGACAAAGCCCTGACTGGGATGATTTAGTTGGGATTGGTCCTCCTTTGGGCAGCGAGTTGGACTTGATAACCTCCTGAGATCTCTTCCAACACTAGGATTCTGTGATATGGCCCTTCATGCTGGGAAAGGTCAGAGCAGCATATAAAGGGTCATAAAAGCCCCAATCCAAGCATTCTAGAAGGCTGCCCTCTACAGATTCCTTGGAAGCCAGAGTGTCAGGGAGCATGCTGAAGAAAGTTTGGTACAGTACTGGGGAGATTCAAGACTGCACTGCAGATTATAGGCCAGCCCTGGGAGGCTGCTATTACTTAGACTGCAAAGCTATCAAACTTACACTTGGGGCTTCTTTAGACCCTGAAATAGTCTAGGGTTGGGAGGGTGACACCTTGACAGCCCTCTAAAAAGTTAAGCATCTGAGAGATTTGGGCTTTTGATTTTCCATTGTTGAAAATTCCCTTTATAAAAAACATGTGCAAGGCAGTAGGAAAACCCGTATAAACATGTAAAAACTGAAAAGGTTCAGTAATGCTATTTCTCTATCAGAAATTAATAATTAGCTTGAAATAATTAAAACTGAAAGTGTCCCTTTTAAGGACCATGCATCCATCATACTCATCCAACAGTATAGCAAATTGCATACATTAAAGTTACAGTTATACAAGACAAATGGTAGTGAGATACTTTATCATGTAAACAGCCATGGTATTTTTGATTCAATGTCTATATAGCAAATGTTCAAACTTCTACTCTTTTTACAGAGCATGAAGCCAGTTACTTGTATTCAGAAACACATGGAATTCTTTAAAAATGAGATTCTTATGTAGTGGAAATCTGGATTCTTTTTATAACGTTTGGTTCAGGAAGCTTTTTCTTATCTTGCCTTTTAGCTTTTTAATGTGGTCTCTGAGCTTCGCTAATTGGGTTGGGCCATGCCTGTTCCAGAGCACGAAACATTAGCACAAATAAGCAAGCTTTAAATACAAACTCAGCCAAATTATATTTTCAACTAATGCTTGTGTAATTTAGCACATTATGGCTAAATGAAAAGGAATATCCCACATTTTTATTTTTTAGTTTTTGATCAGACTGTTTTTTTCAGAAAATAGGCAAAAATATATTGCTGACCTAGCACCTTTAGATTACATGTTCCACAATGTAAATATCATAATAAAGTAGAGAGAGTTATGTTTCTCTCCTGTGTAACGAACTTGCACTAAAATGCTATATGTCCTAATGGTCATGTTCCTTTACACCAAGCCTATATAACTGGTCTCCAGCCACAGTACGTATCAAAGTTATGTAAGATTCACCTTCCAGAAGGCTCTTTTCAAGGAGAAAAAAATTCACTACTGGGTTTGCTCAGTAAGCACCTCCACTAAAAACTGCAGTATATTAAAATACACTCATTTCTCTTTTCCAATGAAAATTAGCATTTAATAAGCCAGTGTTGAGCAATAAAAAACATGCAGGTGCGAAAAAATATTTATTCTCCACTCTCAGGATGCATCTCCTATTTTATTTTAATGGCAGCTTGCAATGTACGTCAAGTTGAAATCAGCAGATGGATCTTGGGTTAAATCCAGATGCAGCTTTGCACTAACAGCTGGTGGTGAATACTCAAGTCAAAATATATAGCAAAATGTTGAGATTTAGAGTCATATCTTTCCTGCAAGATGTGGCTATTACTATAAGAGATCAGAAGAAAGAGTATTTTAAATTGCAGTGTGTGGTAAAGATAAGAATTATTCCAATTAGGACAAAGCTTGTATTTCACTTAATAGTTTGTAATCTATGATTGTAGGTAAGAAAGATGCTCTGGTGTGGTGGAAAGCTTAACCATTATAAACAGACACACAATAAAAAGGCCCTTCATAATCCATTTGTTAGGATTAGGAGTTGAAGATTAAAATGTAATAAGCCATACGTAAATAAATTAATATACATATGTTCTAAGAAAAAAGGACTTTGCATAAAAATCATTACATTTCAAAGGATTCCAGGAATTTAGCTAAAACATATGACTCAATTTATTTTACTTTTAGAGACATGTGTGATCTACCACCATTATGGGGTATTGTCATGATGCCAATGAGTAATCCAGTCTGTGTGGATCATCCTAATGAATATGTGAGTGAAAAAAGAGAAAGCTCTACAAATTAAAAACCCTAACTTAATTTTTAGATATACTTCTTGTAAAATCCACCAGTCTTTCTCTTAGGGTGTGTCTAGACTACAGGGTTTTGTCGACAAAAGTAGACTTTTGTTGACAAAACTATTCCTACATCCACACTGCCTTTGAGTTATGTCGACATAACATTGACAAAACTCAGCAGTTTTGTCGATGATTGTAAACCTCATTCTACGAGGAATAACACCGTTTATCAACAGAGTTCTGTCGATAGAAGGCGTTATTGCATCTACACTGTCCTTTGCATCCACACTGTTATGTCGACAAAGCGGCTCTTTGTCGACAAAACTTCTGTTGACAAAACCCTGTAGTCTAGACGTACCCTTATTGATCAAGCCTTGACATCACTCTAGTGTCTATATCCTCCATTATTGGAGGCTAATTCTGCCCTTTTTTTTAACATAGAAGAGATGGTCATGTGCAGGCCGGAATTAATGTGCATTGCTGCCTTCACAGTTTTCACTGGCATATAAAGGTAAATCAGGGGCTGATTTATAATATAATTGGCTGCAGCTTGGGAGACTGCCAGATTTAAAGGTGTTTTAGTAAGCTTGGTCCTTCTGAGTAGTTTGCATTTATTTTAGTTCTACTGTTTAACTTATCTTTGTCTTCCAGATTCAACTCAATGTCACTTTAAAAGTCTTGTTTACCTCCTTTTAAATATCATGCAGAAAGCTGCTATAGACAAGTCACAAAGTGGAGTGCACATTTTTTACATTTCATGAACTAAATAAGTCTTTTAAGAGATTTTAATTGTGTTTCCTTGTGCCGTGTGCTGAGGCCTAATCATCTTATTGCTGGAAAGTGTTTAAATATCCTTTGAGCTAATGAATGCTGATTCCCTCCCCTATGCACTGTTGTATATTGGGGTGATTTCATAACAGTCTGTGGCCATCATTTGCAACTTGCTTTCTACTGTGTTGCTGTGTTGGCACACTGGGTTGTCATACACAATATATATGACTTTTCTAAGTGAAAAGATAATACAGGTTAGGGATATGAATGGTTACTCGGTAAGCATCACCCTTAACAGGTGACGTGTACCGGTTACAGTTAACTGGTGGGGTCTGGATTACAGTCTGTGGTGAAGGCTACTCCAGATGAGCTACAGCTCCCCTGTTTAACTGGTTAACTAATGAAATGTGATTTAATTAGGTGAACTTCCCTAGTCTGGCACTCTCTGGTCCAGCAACATCCATAGTCCAGCATGGTTTTAGTTAGCTGGCTGTCCACTTATCATAAATGTGACCAAGTTTCCTGTGGTACCATAAAGTTTGTGTACAGCCACCAGTCTTGGCTCTCAGTGTTTTATGCTGTTATTTAGCTCTAATTTACACTTAAGTGTCTTCTAAGAGCCCAGGAAGCAGGAGGATTGTTGGTAATGCTGCTAGTCAATATTAGCCTCCCGTTGTTTGGCATACTCTCTGACCTGGCACCAGTCAGTTCCTGAGGGTGCTGGACTAGAGAGGGTCAACCTGTAGTTGTTCCAGAAGATCAGCACAAGGCTGAGGGCAGACAATGATGACCCTGAGGCTACATCTAGATTACACCCCTCAGTCGACAAAGGGATGTAAATGAGGCACTTCGAAAGTACAAATAAAGCAGGGATTTAAATATTCCATGCTTCATTTGCATAATTGTGTCATGGCACTCTTTCGATCAAGCACTATTTCGAAAGTCAAACCATGGTCTAGATGTGGTTCTTTCGAAAACAGTAGGCTTTTTTGAAAGATCCTGTAAACTTGAGGTTTGGAACCGAGTCCTCCCATTTCTAGCTGTTCAAAATGCAAAAAAGTCCTTCCAAAGCCTTGGTTAGTGTGAAAAACTCTGGTTAAAGTTGCCAGACAGAACAACTGTTTGTGCTTTCAAAAATGGTAGTGAGAGTTGATAACATCTGCACTATTACTGTGAGTCTCCCAATATTTAGCGGGTCTTTTTCCTTTAAAGCTCCCACTGCTGGAATCAAGAGAATGTATGACGGGGTGGGCAATAAGTTGATGAGGGGGCAACTCTAAGAACAGGGTAAGTGGTCTGGACCTCTTCTATGATGTTAATGGAAGAGATCCAGAGTCTGGAATGGAGGTTTGGTGCAGAAGAGAGATCAGGTTAAGGGATTGGGGTGCAGAAGGGGATTTCAGGTCCAGGAAGAAGTATAAGTTAAGGAGGTGGTTTTGACCTAGAGTGGGGGATTGGGGTGCAGCTGTAGATGCAGGGTCCCGAACAGGATATAGATATAGGAGAGTATTCTGTCTAGGAGAGACGAGTGTAGAGGGTTGGGGTGGGACCTGGATCAGGAAAGGGAGCAGAGGGTTTGGGTTCAGGAAGAGGGTGGGACATGGGGCAGGGAATAAGGGTGGGCAAGGGGGGAGGGAATGGTCTTCCAGGTGCTCACCTTAGGTGGCTCCTGACCAGCAGCCCAATGGGACCCTTGTGCAGGCTTGTTTCCTGCCTGCCACAGCCGCATGCCACTCAAAGCATCCCACTGCTGGTGTCATGTGTGTCTCTTTCACGTGCCTCTGAGGGGAGCCTCTGTGTGCTGCCTGCACTGCAAGCACAGTCCAGGCAGCTCCCGTTGGCTGGCTTCTGGCCAATGGGAGCTGCAAAGGATTGTGCAGCAGGCAAAGGCAGAGTGCTGAGCCTCCCCCATGGAACATGTGGTGCACAGACACACATGACCCTAATAGTGGGCTGCTTGAGTAACATGCATCCATCACAGGCAGTGAGTGAACCTGCATGAGTCCTGCTGAGTTCAGGACGTTGACAGCCCAGAAGATTGTGGTGGGGCGACTCTGTTATTTTGTTTCATTGTTTTATGTTTAACATTAAAATTGACCTGTTTCTCTTATCATCTCATATCCTAAATTTATAAGCCATTTCTTATCAAAGAGCACAATAGGTTTCTACAATTAACTTCTTCATTGATAACAAGAACATAAGTATCATTAAAAACTAATTTGACAGGGTGTCATAAGGAGGAGGGAGAAAACTTGTTCATCTTGGCCTCTGGGGATAGAACAAGAAGCAATGGACTTAAAATGCAGCAAGGGAGGTTTAGGTTGGACATTAGGAAAAAGTTCCTAACTGTCAGGGTAGTCAAACACTGGAATAAATTGCCCAGGGAGGTTGTGGAATCTCCATCTGTGGAGATATTTAAGAGTAGGTTAGATAAATGTCTATCAGGGATGGTCTAGACAGTATTTGGTCCTGCCATGAGGGCAGGGGACTGGACTCGATGACCTCTCGAGGTCCCTTCCAGTCCTAGTATTATATGATTCTACGACATCCAATAATATGCTGAATATGTCATTCTGAAATTTCAGAGAGCTGCACTCAAAATCAAACATGTTTGCTTTGAACCTCATTTGTCTCTCATTCCTATACAAATATAGTGATTTAAGGGATGGAACAGCATGATTTCTTTTCAGAATGTTTGCATTATGTCAAACTTTTTGCTATAAATACAATTCTAAGTTTTCCTTTTTCCTTTTGTTCGTTTGCTTTATAACTGAACATTTGAAATGTTCATGCAGCCTCATCAGTGTAATCTTTTTTTACAAATGTTAATGAATTTATTTTCTTGACATCCCTGTTGTATGAAAATGATTTTATTATCCCCAATTTACAGACCTGAAACTACAGTGCCAAAAGCCATGTTTGTAAACGTATTTAGGCACCTAAGGATAGGTATTTAAAAAAATTCAAAGTAATTAAATGCCTGTGCATTTTTGAAAACTCCACTTGGTGCCTATCTGTATCTTTAGAGAGAGCTCGAGATCAAAAGCATCCATTAATTTTGGATGTTTAGTTTGCTGGAGATTCCTATATAGATGTAGAGTAATTCTACTGATGATCTGAATATAATTTGACTCCTTTAAAAATGGATAAATCAGAGGTAAACAAGTCAATGCAGTTTGTCAGAACATACTCTTGACCATTAATATCTTCAGTCTGCCAGATACATTTTTATAGTAATTCTTTTAATTGTCATGAGTTTGGGATTCTGATGGGGTATATTTGAAATAGATAATTAAATATCAAACACTTATTTAGCTCAAAAACAGCAAGAAGAACTATTTAGCAAAACATCTAAGTTAAGCATATGCTTAAATAATGAGCTGAACAGTGTAGTTATGCGTATTTAATCTAGCCACTGTCTGAAAATTCATTTTCTCCTGCACTTCCATGCCCTGAAAAACAGATGGCACTTGCATTTGAGTAATTATTTTGTACAGGTAAATTGTCTGAGTAGACACAACATCTGAATTCTTTCCTAGAGTAACCCAGAATTTTATCAAAGATGAATTTGGCCAAGTGTGCTGCAAATAGAAAGCATCACTGCTTTAAGTAGTAATGGTTAAACATTACTTTAGTATTACTTTTGATTTTTTAATTATTTTTGTGTTTCAGAATTAGCATTTCAATAGAAATAACAAAAGAATATTTGTGCAGAAAATTGTGTTTTCTAGGAGAGAAAGTGAGTGTAAATGTCACCCTCTTTTCATGTTCTTCTGCTCTCACTTCATTTGTTGAAATGAAGAGCTAACACTGCTTTTCTGAGCAGCCTGTGTTTTTAGCATATTGAAAAATTTCAGAAAATATTAATTTTTCTAAATGTAATCTGTTCCTGAAAGGAGGTGGGGAACGGATCTTGCCAACCTTCATCCTGTTAAAGAATGACTGATTTGTAAAGTAGCATTCAAACAGATTTCATTGATGATGCTGAAGTGGATCACATCCTGAATTTATTGCGGATTAGGCTTGATTAATCCATAGTTCAGTATTCCACAAACTGTGAGCTTTGCTGCAGCTTTCTTTTTAAAGGCGGAATTAGTTTTGATTTAGTTTGAGAGGCATTGGAAGCCACATTTTTCTTTCTAAAGCATGCTGTTAATAAAGGGCTATCCTTTGACAGGTCTTTCGTTGGGTTTATTGAAACCTCTTGCACTTGCCAGAGCAGGTGATGAAGGAACTGTGTGAGCTCAGTTCAGCAAGCCATTGAGGAATAGGTTGTAGTTTTCAGAAGCAATAAAAGTTCAGTTTGGTTAGATCCTGAGATGGAGCTTTGAGTTATCAAGTAGCACATCACTCAGTAGTGATTAAGCCTCAAAGGCTTCAAAAGGGTGACTATTTCACAGGAGAGAAAGAATACATTGTCTTAGTAGGACCCTTTCAGTTTTTCTGTGCCTCCAGTGGTGTTTTCTCATCTGTCTCTTAAAACAATGCAATTAGAAGACTTCTGTCTCATGCTGTTCTTTTATACAGCATGGAATGAGAGCCTATAGAAAAGCTCAGCCATCCATATTCATAAGAAAGTAATATTGAAATTCAAGATCTAAGTAGAGGGTTACAATATTTTCATGGGAATAATGTCCTCTTCCTCTTTTCATATCCTCTCATTCCTTCCCTTCATCTCAAAGTACATAAATCAACATGATAGATACTATGATCTCATTGAAGACGGGCACCAGAAAACTAGTCTAAACTGACTAGTTTCACAGCAATCAGCCTAAATCATAATTCTCCTCTATTTGCTCTAGTTGGTTATTGTGATCCTAGGGAAGGAGCACAGGACAAACATAATATGGTCATAATGTGTTTCAGTTTGTTTTAATGATTATACTGTGCTCAAAATGTACATTACACCAGACTCCCCTCCCTTATAGTATTACTTATGGGGCTAGAAGAAATAATGGAAATGTGAAAATTCATGTGTGACAGTGAAGTGAAGACAGGGGAATACTCTGTTAATTTATAGCAAACTGTATTTTCTAAGGGTATATTGTGACTTACATGAGAGAATAAAGGAAAGAATCACATATTGTTGACACTTCCCACCATAGAGGCTAGCTGTGTCTTGGGCATTTAGTCCACTAGTGGACCACAAGCTACATATGAGTCAACAGTGTGATGCTGTTGCAAGAAAAGCAAACATGATTCTGGGATGTATTAACAGGTGTGTTGTGAGCAAGACACGAGAAGTCATTCTTCTGCTCTACTCTGCACCGGTTAAGCCTCAGTTGGAGTATTGTGTCCAGTTCTGGGCACCACATTTCAAGAAAGATGTGGAGAAACTGGAGAGGGTCCAGAGCAGAGCAACAAAAATGATTAAAGGTCTAGAGAACATGACCTATGAAGGAAGGTGGAAAGAATTGGGTTTATTTAGTTTAGAAAAGAGAAGATTGAGGGGGGCATGATAGTAGTTTTCAGGTATCTAAAAGAGTGTCATAAGGAGGAGGGAGAAAACTTGTTCATCTTGGCCTCTGAGGATAGAACAAGAAGCAATGGGCTTAAACTGCAGCAAGGGAGGTTTAGATTGGACATTAGGAAAAGTTCCTAACTGTCAGGGTAGTCAAACACTGGAATAAATTGCCCAGGGAGGTTGTGGAATCTCCATCTCTGGAGATATTTAAGAGTAGGTTAGATAAATGTCTGTAAGGGATGGTCTAGACAGTACTTGGTCCTGTCATGAGGGCAGGGGACTGGACTCGATGACCTCTCGAGGTCCCTTCCAGTCCTAGTATTCTATGATTCTATGTGCTTACTTATGCACTGCCTGGGTAGGGGATGTAGTAGGGTAGAAAATGCAGGGAACCTAGTCTTGACCTATGCTTCTGGGCCAAATCAGGATCACTGCAGGAGGGAACAATTATGTTGTTTTCCAGCTCACCCAGACCAGTAAGAGGTTTGGTCACCATCTGCCTTGTAACATCTGCCGTGCACCTTCATTCCAGAGCTCTGACCCAGCACATCTCAAGCCTCAGCCTGGCTTTGTCCAGTCTGGTTACTCCTTGCAGGATGGCCTTAGTATTCTTCCTGCTCCGCATTTACCCCACAATCATCTGACTGCAAGGACCATTCCCTCTGACAGGACCCTCCCAGAGAAAATACTAAATTTGCTGCCTTTCTAGAGACAGGAAAACACTCTAGGCTGTCAGATTTACACACACACACACACACACACACACTTTGACTGAATTTACATAGCACTGATGATTTATTATGAAACTAAAACACGTTTCTTAACAAAAGAACATGGCTTAATTATACCAAATGAAGGGGATAAAGGTAGAAATGGTTACAACATTCAAAGCAAAAATACATCTAAAAGACTAAGCCTTAATCTAGCAAGATACATTTCATTCAAGAGAGTTTCTATCATCCACAGTGATCTTTCCAGCATTTGCTATCCAGCCTACCCTCGACACATTACAGAGACCGAGTTCCTTGGTTCCTTTATCTCCCAAGGCAAAGGATCCAGTTGGAGACTGTCTCTATTTCTTATATTCTGAAAATGATGTCTTTGTTTTACGGACTAGAAGGGCTTCCTGAGGACTTAGTCTCCTCTGTCCCACTAGGGTGTAAGAGCCATGTTAATTCTCTGTTTCTTCAGTTGAAGATCAGGATAACTCCTTCAAGTTTGGCTTGATGGCATTGTTTATGACTAGTATATAAAAAGTGAGATGAAGCAGCATTCCTTTGGTTGGGACAGACCTGTTCATCACCTTTACCTAGGCTAAGCTGTTCTTAAACATGTTGTAGTAACATCATACATATGGAATTCATAACTCTACATATAAGACAATAGCTGTTGCCAGACCAGAAAGCCCCAGTGGAAGAGGTTGCTGGAGCCCAGTGGAACCTGCTGAGAGCCCAGTAGGACCCACAGGTCTGGCAGGACCTCTGGAGCCTGGCAGCCAGGGAGATGAGCCTAGCGGGAGGGGGAGGGGGAAGAGGAGCTAGTGCTCACCCAGTATGGCAAACACCTTTGTCTGGGACTGGTCGGGTCCCATGGGTGCTGAACCAGGGAGGTCCAACTTGTAGAAAAAAATAATCATTAATAATAATAATCAGACCCATATTTGGTTCTAGGTTATCACCTGTGTTACTGGACACCTGTTTTTGCTGGTGATAGATTAAGTCAAGGAAGTATACTAGTATGGTTTTGTTACATGGCTGTTTTGCCAATTTATACCAAAAGCAAATGTTTGGCAGATTTATCCCAAAGGCATGCCAGTTTTAAGGAATCTTTCACTGGGATTCCTGTAAAATTTAGTAGAGCAAATATGTATTGGAATTAATTTCAGCTGACTATTAATTATTATTTTTCTATACTCCATCTACAAGTATTTCAGGTATTTTTATGTACGTGCTTTACATCATAATCTCCTACTGGGTTTCTTCAGGATAGTCATAATCAAGTATTTATGGTCACTTACTATGGAAAATGAATAGATTTTACTGGGGACTGCACAGCAGGCTAAAGCCCTGCTAAAGAAGATAGGAAGAAATTTAGGCTGTCTTGTTTCAGCCCGATTGCCTTTGATAAATTGAGGAAGTGGGAAAAAGAGCTGAAAACAAGTGAAACATAAATAGATGTGTTTAAGTCTGATACTTAATCTTCTTTGAATGTGCCTCTTTCAGTCCATGGAAATGTGTGTACAAAGCAACTTCTTCACATTATGTTTGAATTTCCAATTAAAATATCACACATCTGCAAGGACAGATCAGATAACACTGCTAGTCTTGCAGAGAGATAGAATCTAAGTTCATGATTAGGCATCCTTTATTTTTATTTATTAGATATATGTTATTTGTATTATGCCGGGCTTTTGTAAGATTCCATATTCAAGTGCTGATGTCTTACTTACATGGGGAAGATAAGCTCTATAAGTAATTCAGATATGTGCCTCCATTATGGCACTGTCTGGGGCACATCACAAGTTCCCCAGTTTTCTTTCCATCATATTAAGAAGAAATCTCCATCCTGTCATTAAGTACATATTGCCTCCTTTCTTATCCTCTTCCATGGTATTGGATCCCTTCAGGCGAGATAGTGAAAGTGTCACACATTTTAGACTTTGCTGTAGGCAGTCCCAATCATTGGCTTTCTAGGTAACCACTGGTTTCCTTAAACCAGCCCTGATTACCTATATTACCACATCTGTGATGTGAAGCATTATGGGTCAGAAACATTTGATTTAACATGTCCACATAGAATTTGGGAAGTGAAAACATCATTCCACTGCAGGATTTAAACTGATGCATTTAGCAGCTCCGGGGATAACATCATCATAGACTAGAATACAGAAATATGCTTGCCTTTTCTACAAAATTCTGTGCTGTTAACTCTTTAGATTATTGACCTATTTTGAGATTTCTGGATAGTATGAGCAGTAATAATTACCAGATACGTATTCTCAGAACAATTATTCTAATTCTTTTCACAAACAAGCTTATTACAAAAAATGCACTGACATATTGCTTGTATCTCTATTTTTGGTTAAAACAGGGAATATTGAAATAGGAGTATTTATAAAGACTTTTTAGGCATTCTATTATATAGAATAATTATTCTATTGTATAAAAATCAGATATTAGTAAAGTGCTTACAGCTTTTGGTTGAGTATTTTTTTTTAAATTTAGCAATTGACTGTTTTAAGTGGGTATAGAGCATACAGATACATTAATGTAGCTCTGTTCCTTTCACAGAGTATTTTAACATTTTAGCATATGTATGTATCATAGATATTGTTAAAGATGCAAATTTGGATTATATTAAAAATAAATGGATTATAGCATTACAATTGAAATTATAATGAAGAAAAAATCTCTTAATCATAGCATGGGATGGAGTATATTTTTGTCTCAATTATTATGTCAGTGGAGTTGTACTAGTATAACAGAGACCACAGTTTGGCTTCTGTACTTAAAACAGGACACTCTCACACACATTAATTAACATAGATGTATTCATAATCTGCAATATTTAATGGAGTTATTTACACCAGCTGAGGGTCTGCTTTAAATCTGTACAATGTGAAAGGGAAGAGTACAGGAAGGGTCTCTTATTCAACCTAGCCATCCAAAAGTAAACAGGCGTGACCACATCCCAAACCACTTTCCCTTACTCCCCAGGGCATCCAATTCATACAGAATCAAAGGCAGTGACTTATTATTTTGAATAATAAAGGTAATTATGGTTGCCCTCACCAGATGCTATTTACACAGTCACCACACAGATATCTGAGATCTCTCATCACTATTTGGCAAAACTCCCACTGATCTCAGTGGGAGCAGGACTGTGTCTCTACAGGAAATAAGCGGAATAATCTTGTGTGACGATTGAGGGTAAAAATGGAATGGTTAACATAGACTACTTTTTGTAGTTACCTTTTTGTAGTTATGAGAATTTCTTTAAGTACTGTCAAGGAAGTTTAAGTAGAGTCTTTAATCACTGAGATAAAGATGAGTATTATTTATTTCTAAGGTTGGAAAAGGGGAAACCAGTGAAGGGACACTAAGTGTATGTCTAGACTACATGGCTCTGTCGCCAGAGCCATGTAGATTAGTTTACTAGACATACCCAAATGAAGCAGCGATTTAAATAACTGCCGCTTCATTTCAATTAAAATGACTGCCTCGCTGAGCCAATCAGCTGTTTGTCAGCTCAGCGCGCTAGTCTGGATGCTCCGCGGTTGACATCAAAGGCATTTGTTGACCGCCCCGTTATGCCTCGTGGGATGAGGTTTACCCAGGCGGTCGACAAATGCCTTTGATGTCGACCGCGGAGCATCCAGACTAGCACGCTGAGCCGACAAACAGCTGATAGGCTCAGCGCAGCAGCCATTTTAATTGAAATGAAGCGGCGGTTATTTAAATCGCCGCTTCATTTGGGTATGTCTAGTAAACTAATCTACATGGCTCTGGCGACAGAGAGGGATGTCATTCTCAGGACAAAGATCCATCTGCATTTTGAATGGACTTTTAGAGGCAAGGTTGCAGAAGTCGATGCCAGATTATAATCCTTACAGTTTGTTTTCTCCAGGTTCAGTCACATGAATGTCCTTTTTAAAACTCTGAGATATGGATTGACCATCTCTCTTTATGCTGTTCCATAAGAGAGAACCATTTGAAAGAGAGATTGAAGTCCACAGTCAAGTTTTTTGTGCCTTTCTCCACAATAAATTGCTGGGTTGATGCTGGTATTTCAGCAAACACAGCTCTTAACCAGAGCAACATGGTGAGTAATTGTTCCAGAGTTTTCTCCTTCACTTATTTCTGGAAGGGACAATTTAAAATTTCTTCATGAAGTTTTGATAGTAGGACTGAAATTATACTTCAGTACTGAAAAATTCTACCAGCCCCTTTGTCCCAGGGAAATATTTTCTTTGACCTGGAAACAAAACAGTTCACTGTGTTGTATTTCAGGTTGGACTTTCCTGGTCCAGCACCCTTGGGACCTGAGCTATCTTGGACCAAAGAGTTTGTCAGATCAGGGGAGTTCAGTACTCCCCTGCTGACTGCCCTGCTCCTAGGCTCCTCTCCCCTAGGGCTCCTGCCCTGCTGATGACCCCACTAAAGCTGGCCCAGCAGGAGCTCCCCACCTTGCTACCCACCTGCTGCCCCAGGGTCTACCAGGGTTCGGGGACCGCTTGGTTGCTACCAGTCCTGCTGCCACAGGGTGTTCCCCAGGGATCCTGGCTGGTGCCTCCGGTGCATCCGGCCCTGCTACCAACAGCATTTTCCCAGCCTGAGCTGCCTGGCTGCCCTGCCCTGCTGATGCTGGGAATTGCATGGGTTCCCTGGCCGGGGCTGCCAGCCCCACTTCAGCCAGGCAGAGACTGCCCAGTCACCCTGATCCCATTGCCACTGGGGGTTTGCCAGGATTCCTGGCCACAGCCACCCAGCCACAGGCAGTGTCGCAGGCTGGGGACCCCTGACCACATGGCCCCACTAATGCTGGGGATTCCCCAGGCAGAGCGGGAGCTCCCAGGCTGCCACCTGGCCCTACTGATGCCACGGGCACCCCAGCTACCATCTTGCCCCATTGATACTGAGGTTTCCTGGCCAGGCCGGTGGCTCCTCAGATTCTGCCTGGCCCAGCCGGGATTCCCCACCCCCTGTGTTGCTCCGGGGCACTTTGGTACAGTACCATCCATGGCCCTGCTGGACTACAGATGTTGCTAAACCAGAGAATCATGGATTTGGGAGGTTCAACCTGTATCAGCATCCTGATGAGGGTGGGTGAGTAGATGGTTTTTTTGTAGGCTGGTAAACTTCAAAGAAGTTTTATAAGGATTAAAATTCTTGTACATAATAGATATTAAAATAGAAGGAAATTCTGTTGTTGGTCAGGTCTCAGCCTAGGCTTGTCAATTATCTCTGTACATCTCTTATACTTGGGTCCCTTCTGGAACCCCTCACTATTCTCTTTGGCAGCTGAACTCACTCCTCAGTCCTTTCTTAGTCCATTTATTTCCAATCCCAAAGGTTTTTCCTCAGGTCCAGCTCTAGGGCACTGATAGAGATCAGGCATCCATAGCCTCTCTTTGGGTTGCAATGTGTGTTTGTCCTAAACGAAGCTAGTGGATGCGCAAAAGGCTGGTCACTGACTTGGGCTGGGCCCCCCTGACTTCAGGGATCCTTAAATTGAGCAAATTTACCCTCTCCCCACTGTGCTGTGGCCACCTTCATCTTTATAAACTTCCCCCATTTAGGTAGAGCATGCTCTGCAGGTATACCTAATTGGCACTACATGAGTGGGATGGAGCATATCCTATCAAGGATTTTTGTAAGGACTGTCCCTACTGTGCAACATCACACCATATTCCACCTCAGAAAGCTAGTGATGTTTCCCAGGCTGTCGGGAGCACAGATATTCTCTTGTTAATTGCTGAAATCAAAGCCTTGGCAATAGAAAAGTCAGGCAACCCTTACCAATAAACTAATTTGTCATTATCTCTACAAGGATGTAAGGTCTAAAAAGATTATTAGTTTTACACCATTTTCTTTGTCATGAAAGCACATGTCATTAGTAGCTGTGATTACTTATGCTGGGCAGCAATACAAAATAGAGCAGAAGAACCAAGTTGCATGCATGGTTGACATTTCAGTGAATGAGATTGGATAACAAACTAAATGAAAAGTAAACATAAAAAAGGGTCAGGCCATATGTCTTATATGGAAGCACATTGTATTAGCTCCATTGTGCTGGAAGTTTGAGTTAAAAAACATCCTGATCCTTAGTTAATTTATTCTATACAAAAGCAAAGTAATGTAAAAAGTTTAAAATAAAGGTAGTGTCCAAATCAATAAATAAATGTATATGTCACAAAGAGAGAAGAATGGTTATAGAGAACAAATTAAATGAGCTGCTTTCAAATCTTGAAAATTATAGAATTCTAATTTGGGACAAAAGAAAGCCTTTGAGACTTTGCTTTATGCTGGATCTTATCACATTTTCTTTTTCAAACTGAGAAAAGGGACAGACTGAAAAGCAAGAAGGGATACAGAATTCAATTTTTTAGGATTATCATTTCATACCATATGTGCAATTCAGCCTTTTCAATCTATGGTTTAAGGCTAGGTTGGCTGATTCCAGTGATTAAAAGACCAGAATTTGTTTTTCAGTGCTTGGCAGACACTCCTGCCTCAGAGCCTGCCTCCTTTTCACCAATATACACCATCTTCATTTTCCTTCTGGAAGGCTGGCAGATATCCCCCTGCCCATGTGTCTCAACAGTCAGTCTCTGGACCAGTGCCGGTCCCTGAGATCTCCCTGACACAGTTGAGGAAGGCATCAAGCTGATCCCTGATATCAATAAGGTTGAGAAACACTGCCCTATCCTAGAACATCTTATGGCTTGGCTTAGAATGATATTACAGTTACTGAAAAAATGGTTCCCAGGCTTTGAGGAATGTAGTGAGTTTTTAAAGGGAAATGAGGACTACAAGTGAGAGTGGTTGAAAAACAACAATAGAGTTCAGTTTTGACTAAGGTGCAAAGTAGTCCCTTTTGGAAACTCTCTCCGTAATGACCTGCCTCACAGCTCTGGCTACCTATTCTCATTTGGTTTGAATTCTAGCCTCTTCTCTCACTTTTCTCATGGCTCTTCTCTCCTGCTGTGGGACTGGAGGAGAACCAGGACTAGACTTTTCCACTTCTCTGTCTCATTGTAGGTTGGGCCTCCTCTTGCCCTTGTAATAGTGCAGCTTAAGGCAAAGATCTGTTTTCATTCTAAAGGTACCTTAGTAGAGCAGGAGGAACAGGAACTCAAACTCTTTTCCCATCTTAACAAATTCTCAAGAGGGGGAGAAGCCTAAAACCTTTGTTCTCAAATCGTGTCATGGTGTTGATGGGATTCAGCCTCTTGGTTGGGCCCAATTGTCACCCAGATAAAATCCCACTTACTCTGTTATACCTCAGAGTATGTCTACACTACCACCCTAGTTCAAACTAGGGTGGTTAATGTAGTCATACAAACTTGCAAATGAAGCCCGGGATTTGAATTTCCCGGGCTTCATTTGCATGTTGCCGGGTGCCGCCATTTTTAAATGTCCGCTAGTGCAGACTCCGTGCCCGCGGCTACACGTGGCACGAACTAGATAGTTCGGAATAGGAAGCCTAGTCCGAACTATCTAGTTCGTGCCGTGTGTAGCACGGAGTCCGAACTAGCGGACATTTAAAAATGGCGGCGCCCGGCAACATGCAAATGAAGCCCGGGAAATTCAAATCCCGGGCTTCATTTGCAAGTTCGTATGACTACTTTAACCACCCTAGTTCGAACTAGGGTGGTAGTGTAGACATACTGTCAGAGTGAAACATGCATATGAGCATGTGCGAATGGGTCAAGACCCATAGAGAGGTGGCTAGAAATAATGCCTACAATTGAATTTCCGGGAGGAACTTACAAAACTGGGAGGAACTTACAAAACTGCAAGGAATTCAAAAGTATCCTATTGGAGAGTGACAGAAAATGGAAGTGAAAAAGGAAGAGCTATGTCAAAATCTTCTTCTATCTTGTCTGCATATTTCTGAAGATGGGGGAGGATTCATATCTACATACAACTGCCATTGAAGTACATGGGATAACTCTCAGTAATCAGCATTGGGTCCCTAGTGAAATTTTAAACTCGAAGCTATGAATTCAGTTCTTATTTTAAATGAACCTCTCTTCCATCACAGTTCCATGTCTTGGGAAGGAGAAAAACAGATTTACTCTTTTAATGAGAATGAGTGGCACAAAGGGTGCTTCTCTAATCATAAACAGCATTCCTGAAAATATGCTACAACATGGATAATTAGTGACAGTCAAGCAACCTGGATTGTTCATTTCAACAATAAGTAGACTCTTAATTTGCTCAATTTTTTTATCTGTCTCAATACCATACATAGTATTAAAGTGATATTAATTACATTATTTATTTCATCTTTTAAAAATTATTACTGCCATTTTAAAAGAATTTTAAATACACTAGTATGCACATTTTTTATTGATGCTTTCACCCTGGGGACTTTATTCCTTTTTGGATAACCCTTGAAATTAATGCTCTGTTAATGTGTTAAATTATTTAGGTAATTAGATTGTTCTCTGAAAAGCACTAAAGAACACCTGCAATGTCTTAAGGTAATAACCATCAAGCTGTCACAGACGAAGATGACAAGCAAAAATGTTCACAACAAAGTGAAGGAGAAGTCGGCTTTGGAAAGGAAAACAAGGCAGTATTTATAAAACAGATTGTAAAAATTGTTAATACTAAACGTGATGTTTAGGCCAACAGAATGAGTCAGATCTGCTTCAAGTGAATACTGTATTACATGCTGCTGAATGTTACCAGTGCCTGCAGGGACAGTTTGCTAACCCTCCATGAACTGCCAGCTCTTCAAAAGAAATTCCATTATGTAACTTTAGAATTTAAAGACGTCATTTATTTATCATGTTTGTACAAGATTGACTTGTTAAACTTTTGAGTCACAGGCAAGGTTCCTCTGGTAAACATTAGTACTCTGTGAGTAAGGACAGTGACTGCAATTTAACCTATATTAATTGATAATGTGCTCTAGATATGCTAATTATTTGCTTTTTTTGCATTATATCACATACAGCTACAGTAATCACAATACTATCATACATATTTTTAAAATTCCTATGGAATAGTTTTCCAGGGCTTGATTGATTTTGAGTATAAGAGATGCCAGTAGGGTTGCCAGATGATTAAACCAAAAATACTGAACACCCCTTTCCTCCCCCCCAAAAAAAAACACTGTTGAGAAAAAAAGGGGGAGACCTTTTTCCATGCATGTATGCATGACTGCTTTAAGACCTTTGCGGCTTTTTTTTTTTATGGTGGCCATCTTTTTTTCTGTGCCGGAAGAGAACTCCTCTGCGAAACCAGGTACGTAGGGATTTTGGGGGAAGGTCAGAGGGGGGGCTGGGAGGAGGTCCGGGAGGGGACCGGGAGCTGGGCCCGGTTGCTGAGTGTTTTTTCCAGGTGTTTGGTATTTTCACCTCCTGGCAGGGAAAAAAAATCAGAAAATACTGGTCATTTTAAGTGTCCAGCATTTTCTGATTTTTTTTACAAGACAGGAGGCAAAAATACTGGACTGTCAATACCAGACACCTGACAACCCTCGATGCCAGTTGTTTCAACAGACCTCAGAGAGACAAGATGTAGATGGAGTTTTCAGTGACGAATTAATAAAGTGACATTGTCCATCTACTTTGGAAGATAGGAGGCAATAGATGTGGTTTAATTGGGCCATATTATTCACTTAAAATAGCTGAGAGTACCTTATAATAAATTGAACAGTGCAGGTGGTTATTACATTCTTAATCATTTCCACACAATCCCCAGCCTGGTCCCTGTCAACCCATTATGGGCACCTGTCTCCCTGACTGCTTAAAAGGTTTAAGGGGCCTAGAAGAGGAGGGAATTTGGCTCCACGCTGTACCAGAAGTGGGAGCCTAGAACCACACTTCCAGAGCTCACTTAAAGAGTGATATCTCTTCAATTCTTTTCCAATCTACTCTGTCAATAACCGCATCTCTTCCATAACAAGTATCTTCAATGGACATCTGCCTGCCACAAAGAGGTACCAGCACTTTTGTTTGCTGTCTTCCTCCCATTCCTTGCTGGATTTCCAGATGTTCTGTGGCCACTTTGGACTGTGCTGGAAAGAAGTTCTGCAGATATTTCAAGCAAAGTAGCCACATCCTATTTGTAACAAGCTTTCTTTGTTGTTACCCAGGAAGTACCTGTTTTATTTTTGAACAAACTGCTTCAAGTTCCAGTGTTATCAGATTCTAGATGCACCTTTTACAAAACTCTTAATTCACTTAGGAAAGGAAGAAAATGGGGAGGAGGAAGAGGGGGGAAATCCAGATTTACAACAAGATTTGTCCTTATCATTATAAGTTATATTTTACATCACTGGAATAGAAAGTGAATTCTTTTGCTGCTTTTATTATGTTTGATGCTTGTATGCAATGAAGCTTTCAGTGAGTGGCTGAATGTCTCTCTCTGAATTCATCAGGATTTATGAAAAAGATAAAGATGGCCTCAGTAGAACACTGCACCCTGAGTTAATGAGTCAATGAAAATTTTTATCATGTAAATGGAATAGATGGAGAAGAACATTATTTAGCATCGCAACATTCTAAGCAGAGATTTTTACATATGTATCCAAGTGAAAAGAATTAACATGCTATATTTGTTGCCAGTTTGTGTTGCAATGGGAACCATAAATAATTAATTTTTCCATTTCATACAAAGAGCAACATTGAAAACTTGAACTTCAGTACTTTAAATTCAAGTTGAGTTGCTAAAAGTTAAAGTTGACCATGCAACTTTAAGTCTACCCATGTTTGTGCATGAATTATGATACAGGGCATGATCACACTTCCATTGGTGTAGAAAAAAAGGATTTCCATTGCAGTGTGATCCCAAGGAGCACTGGGTTACTATGAGTTACTGTGTGACCTTGACAAAAGACACTTATTCTTTCTTGCTTCTACTTCTGTTAAATGTGTTGAGCATATTGAGATCTATGGATGAGAATTATGGAAGCATTAAATATTATTTGTTTCTATAACTGGGAGAAACAACCTTATATAATACATTTTTGTAGATTTAGAAATACTACAGTTTTGTAGCCTAGGGGCCTCTTTGTGTGAGAAGCTGGTAATTGGAAAACTATACAGTCTACATAGAAAAAAGTCTTCTAAAAGAGGGCAGGGAATTCTAGATAATAGGTAAAGGTTGTAGACAAAACTACTTACAGAATAATAACATAATCATACCTTTCACAAGGACATTTTAATCTGCTTGTGAAAAATGAGAGGCTAGCTGATTAGTGATGCAGCCAGGTTCATGATCAGTTGCAATAATACATTTTTTAATGGCTTAGAAATGCTTCATATTTCATTAATTTAAAAAATGCATATGTGCAATAAAGCATTATTTCACTTTGAGGGCCAGAATCTGCTCTTGTTTACAGTGATATAAATGAAGAATAACTTAGTTAAAATCAATGTAACTGAACTAGTGAATAATTGATGTGAGATCAGAATCTCTCTCTAATAAGTGTGGAACTAATCAAAAAAGGAAATTGATTTATAATTTGCACAATTGACACTGTGTAATGTATATCAACAGCAACTTTGGCTAATTACACAAAAATCTTAACTAGGGCAACATATTTAGGTTCCTCTTAAATCCATGATATGCGACAGTAGTGCATAGGGAAATGTAACCAATAAGAGGTGGGTAACAATTTGACAATTTCCTAGCACCCTAAAATCATTTGTTTTTCACTTCATGATTGATTTCATGTACCGGTCATACATGCTTTTACAACATCATGCAAGTCCATGTGTTAACTTGTGTTATAAGCAGAAACTGAATAGCAGAGACCCAATACTGGGTCACAGAATGGCAGTCAATGGTTTCCTTTGCTGCAGGGTGATCACTGGGGTGCTAAGGCTGGCTTCCTGCCTGTCCTGGCACTGCAGACTGTGTGCTGCAACCCAGAAGTGGCAAGCTCCTAGGTGAGGGCTCACAGGGCTCCGTGCAATGCTCCTGCCCTGAGCATTATGTCCGCACTCCCACTAGCTGGGAACCTGCTGCTGGCTGCTTGTGAGGTGCAGCATAGTCTGTGGTGCCAGGACAGGCAAGAAACCTGCCTTAGCACCACTGCTGTGCCGCTGACCTGAAGCCACTTGTGGTACGTCCTTCATGCCAAAGCCTTGTCCCTCCACCCCCTTATTCTCAGCTGCACTCTGGAGCCCACACTTAATCAAATTATGTTGGGTCACAGCCATCAACAATTTTCTTCAACTGGGTCATAAGAAAAAAAGTTTGAAAAACAATGCACTAAAGATTTCCTAACGCGCTTCAATGCAATGCTATTTGAAACTAGGGTAGTGATTCTCAGCTCTTGTGCACATGCTCACACTAACTCTCATACAGCTATCTCAAGTATAAATAGTAGCATAACAAAGCTGTGCCCAGTACAAATCCACCTGAAACCACTGGGTACATACTTAGAACAGCTAAGCCATGCAGCCCTTGCCCATGCAACATTGGCTACACTGCTGTTGGTCCTCAGGAGAGTTCGATGAGGAACATGTATGTAGACTGGAATCACACGCCTATCTCCTAATGTAAAACTAGCCCTTGTGCTCCTTAACAACATTAATACGGATCTATTATTGCACAAAACATTGGTATGCTTTGGAAATCCCTTCCTAGTGTATTTAGGACTACGTAAACTAGCCCCTGCTATGTTACATAAACCCTGGAAACGTGTTTTTTTTAAATCAGTATAATTTGTTGAACATTATTTGTAAGAATAATAAACTTCAGCATATCTTTTGGGTATGACTTTAATAGGGAATATATCTATTCTCTCTGAAATATCTATTTTTCTGTTTATAAATAGAGATTAAAAATACATTTTCTGTCTTGGTTTGCCTGATCTAATTTATGGAGTAGTTTATGGAAGAAAGAATCTCATGCCTGAAATGACTTTCATTTAATGTTTTGCTTTAGGGATACATCAGAGTAATATTGTATCAAATGGAATTTGTGTCAGTGGGCAGGAAGTTTGTACATTCATAGACATAAGGACAGATGCTGATCACCTTAGTCACACTAGTGAGCAATTACTTAAAACAGTAATTTCCCTTCCATTAATGAACTACTGTTATGATTAACTTTGCGTCTTTCGACAGCAAGGAGTTCATGGTCTGGCTTCATTTACACCAGTTTTATAGCTGTGTAGGTTCATTATGTTCAGTAGTGTTACTTGTGATTTATAAAGGAGAGGCGAATCAGTCCATAATATGTATTTGTAAGACCTCTGTTCTGGGAATTCTCAACAGCAGTCTCTGGGATTGCAGCCTACTATGCTTGTATAAATGTGCTGTTAGCATTACTATTATAATGTGTTTCATGTGAATTTGGAAGGATGAAATAGAAATGGTACACGTTTTAAAGTGCTAGCAAAGAATTATTTTTTTTATCCAAGCACACAATTATGTCGTTTTATGTAATGATTTCATCCAACTTCTGGCAAGGGACTAATTGTTTTCCATTGACATCTTCATGGAATATTTATACATTTTGCGGTTAATATTTGATCAGTGATTTTTTTTCAGTGGCACTCATCTCTGGGGTTTTGTTGGCTGTGTCTGAAACAAAATATGGGTTTTTTTTTCCTGCGAATGGAATTTGTTCAAGTATCGCTTAGACATCCTACTGCAATTAACATAATCATGCCAGTGTGCAGGCCTCTGAAACATTGTTTTTATTCATCAGTCTTCATATTTCACTGCAGAAAATATAATTCTTGTTTGTGGACAAGTTAAGGTTGAATGACTTTTTTACTGTATAGTTTACTTTTTTACCAACTGTACAGTAAAAACCAGCATATATTAAGAGATTTTTTTTCCATAACGAATATCCTTGAAGTTGACATCTTCTTGCGACTGAGTAGAGCAAGAAATTCAATTACAGTAAACAGTCTCTGTCATTACACCTGTCCACTTCCACAGGAAATGATTTGTAAAGTGTGCTTTGTTTTTCATTCCCATTAATCTTTTGTCCATAATTGACACTTGTTACTGGAGATGAATAGCAAGAGAAAGAAAACATAAAGTAGATGAGTAGCCCACCAGGAAAACAATGTGTCTGTCTTTGGAAGTTTTTTATACATTTCAGTACCTGTAAGTCAGGTGTTTTTTTTTTCCAGAACCAGCTGTTTTGCTTTTAGAAGCATCCACATAGGAGCCGAATCTTAAAAATTCAGAACAAAAATAAAAAGCATAATTAATATAAAATATTTCTTCTGTGGAAGAAAACAAACACTACCAGAGAACAAAAGCTTCTCTGTGTTACTTATAAGGCTAGTTTATTATTCTAACACATTTGTAAGAATCAGCTTTCTGCCTGACATGTCAAAACTCATTTGGGAAGCAAAAATTGTGGATGCCTTGGGAACTTATATTGTCACTTGTTACGCAACTCTGCATCAGTTGGGTGCTGACCGATATCCATGTCAGCAGTTTTGAGAGAAATAGAACACACAGATGACAATAATATTTGTGCCAGATGTCAGGCAAAAGAAACAGGAGTTCATACAACAGATTTTGGAGCAACTTCTGGCCAGAGAAACATGACAGAGAAATATTCAACCCTTATCTTCATAAACTGGTTTTGGTTTTGACTTAGTCTTTTTTGCAAGTTGCATTTTTTTGTTCTTTTGTCCTTATTTGTTTTCACCCCACAATGTTGTGTCTGTAGATGGCTCACACAATAGATGCCAAGGCTGACTTACAAAGTTTGATCATATGAATTATCAATGAACTCTTTAATTATTCTGAACACATCAGCAATAACACATTATTTCACATCCAGTCAGGGCTGGATTACCCAATAGGCAGACTAAGCACGTGCTTAGGGCACCAGAAAAGCAGGGGAACCAAAAAACATGAGATTTTTTTTTAATTTGATATTTGATATTTCAAAAAGAGCTTCAAAGTAGTCATCATGGGAAAAAATCAGAACTCCGCAGAACGCTCTTTTTCTCATATGAAAAGAATAAAAAACCCTCAGGGTACGTCTACACTACAGCGCTAATTCGAACTAACTTAGTTCGAATTAGTTAATTCGAACTAAGCTAATTCGAACTAACGCGTCTAGAACTAAAAACTAGTTTGAATTAGCGTTTTGCTAATTCGAACTAGCATGTCCACATTAAGTGGACCCTGAACCGGGGTTAAGGATGGCCGGAAGCAGTGCCGGCAGGGCATCAGAGGAGGACTTAGAGCGTGGAGATGCTGTCTCAGGCTAGCCGAGGGCTGTGCTTAAAGGGACCCGACCCCCACCCCGGACAGACAGTTCTCAGGGGTGCCCCACTTGAAAACCAGTCCTGGCTTGGAGTGCCCGGAGTGCCCACACTGGGCACATCACAGCACTCGGCCATCAGCCCGGCTGCACTTGCCGCAGGCTGCCAACTGGGGAGAGGGGACAATTGGGGGGCTGCAGGAGAGCTTCCATCCCCAGAAGCCCGCAGAGCCAGCCCAGTCCTCCCCATTGGGGGCTCGTACCCCATTTCCCCCTCACTTCCTTCCACTTACCCTTCCCTAGCCCCTTTTCTTGATGTACAAAATAAAGGACAATTGTGGTCAAAAATGAAATCTGTCTTTATTGAACAAAACTGGGGGAGACTGGGAAAAGGAGGTGGGAGAGGGGAAGAGAAAGGCTGGGAGAGGGGAGGGCAACTAACATGATCAGGGGTTGGGAACAGGTCCCAGATGAAGAGAGGCTACAGAGACTGGGACTTCTCAGCTTAGAAAAGAGGAGAAGGAGGGGGGACAGGATAGAGGTCTCTAAAAGCAGGGGTTGGGTGGAGAGGGTGCATACAGAAAAGTTCTTCATGAGTTCCCATAAAGAAGGACTAGAGGACACCAAAGGAAAGGACTGGGTAGCAGGCTTGAAACTAGTAAGAGAAAGTTGTTGTTCACAAAGCAAATAGTTAACCTGTGGAACTCCTTGCTGCAGGAGGCTGTGAAGGCTACAACTAGAACAGAGTTTAAAGGGAAGTGAGATCAAGTCATGGAGGTTGGGTCCATGAGTGGTATTAGCCAGGGGGTAGGAGTGGTGTCCCTGCCCAAGGATTGTGGAAGGCTGGAGAGGGATGGCACGAGACAAATGGCTTGGTCACTGTCTTCGGTCCATCCCCTCCAGGGTCCCTAGGGTTGGCCGCTGTCAGCAGACAGGCTACTGGGCTAGATGGACCTTTGGTCTGACCCAGGACGGTCATTGTAAGCTCAGGGCTCAGGGTCGGGGGTCTCAGTGGACCCCATTGATTTTCATGCACTCCTGCTCCTGGGTGGCCAGGCTGGCAGCTCTCCTGCCCTAGCCGGCCACTTTCCTGTGCCTAGTGCGGAGATCGTGGACAAGGTCCACGATGTCCGCACTAGCCCAGGAAGGTGCCCCCTCTTGCGGTCCCGGGCAAGCTCCCGAGAGCCGCCAGCCTGGTCTCGGGAAGAGGGGGTGGGCTGGGGGACATCGGGTGGGTGGCTCTGTGCCGTGCCAGGTGCAGGGTCTGCTGGCTGGGTGCTGGCAGGCTTGCACCTGGCACGGGCACCGTAGCCAGCCCGTGCCCCTTTAAGGGGTCCGGGGCCGGGAGAGGGGCATACGAGTTTCCCTGGTGTTGGCCAGAGTGGCCACCAGGGAAACCCGGGGAGGGCTAGCCTCCCACTAGTTCGAATTAAGGGGCTACACACCCCTTAATTCGAACTAGCTAGTTCGAACTAGGCTTAATCCTCGTAAAATGAGGTTTTCCTAGTTCGAACTAAGCGCTCCGCTAGTTCGATTTAAATTCGAACTAGCGGAGCGCTAGTGTAGCGCCTATGAATGTTAGTTCGAACTAACGTCCGTTAGTTCGAACTAACATTGTAGTGTAGACATACCCTCAGAGAACAACAATGTGTCAGGACAGACTTGATTCACTTTCCCTATTGTGTATGGAAGCAGACATGCTTCGTCGGGTCAGCTTCAATGAACTTATCCAGAATTTTGCAATCAGAAAATCTAGAAAGAAGCTATTTTAATTTCAGCATACATGTAAGTTTTGTGTCATTTCGAAAAATAAAATTTTATTTTATTATATAGTATTGTTTTTATTTTGAATTACATATGGGGGGCACCATAATCTTTTCAGTGGTTAGGGCCTCTAAAGGTCTTAATCTGGCCCTGCATTCAATACTAAATAAGTGTATTACTGGCAAATTTTAAACTGCATAATTTTAGTAAGAACAGTGTGAATATTCAATATGTTCGGTGGGAGTGAATCAAAGCCAGCTGATCAGAATGTAGATTCCTTTAAATCCTTTTCTGACTCCTGGTTTTCCTTAATTGATTTGCAGAGGTATTCAAACAGCCATTGTTACTGTTGCTCCCCATAGATCAGCAGGTAATTTAGGAGCTTTTCAACCACAAAAACAATGAAAAGAAGCTGTAATGGAGTCGTGCAGTCAGCTATTACTTGAGTTTGTTGCCTTTTACCATCACTACTTAAAAATTCCCAAGTGATTCAGGGAGCTGGTTGCCTTTCTACCCACAGTTTACAGAGCATTGTAAGCACACAGTGTTATATTTATGAGCCAGAAAGCAAAAGTGTGTCAGAGGGGAAGTTAAAGTGGCTTCTCTGTAGGATGTTGTTAGTGTAAAATAACTGATTTATTTGGATATGTTTCTGTATGCTGCAGCTTGTAATCACAGTGGGGAATTTCTCTGTCATTGATCCAGAGCAATAGGTACTAATGGCATAATACAGTGGTACTCAATAACCTTTTATCACAGGCTGCTTTGTCCTGTGGAGACTTAACTGAGGGCCAAAGATATACACTGTAACAAAAGCTATTGTTGTACATTTTTGTCTCAACTTTAAAATATTCACTTCAAAAGCTGTCATGGTTTCTTCTGCCATTTTTGTATGTACTACTTTATAATTTTGGCACCTTAGTGCAATAATGAATATACACAAATGTTTCAGAACAGCCAAATTCCCTTAGAAAGAGAGGTAGACCAGATCACTATCAGAAGCTGAGTATCCATTCCATCACACAGCACAGACTTTGTTCCCAAAAATGCTCCACAAATAATGCTGCAGTAAACAATTAAGGGAAATATTTACACCAGCAAATGTATACAAAGATATGGGGCAAGATTTGATTTTAGCTATGCCTGTGTAAACCCAGAGAGACTCTATTGAAGTCAGTACCAACATACACTTTCTGGGTTAAATTGTGATGGTCTAGTATAAGATATTGTGTGGAGCTGCACCATCTCCCCAAACTCCCTAGTTACACCAGGGGGAAGAGTAATTTGCTTCCGCCCTTACGCAGGACTGATAATAGAGAAACAGAGAGATTTTATTACCTCCTTGAACAGCCACATAAGGGCTGATAATAGACTAGTGCTAATATTTTCCTATTTTGGTGTCTTTCTATGTAGACTTTTGCATGTACTGTACATAATGAGCCATATACTAAGCTCAGTTAAAATGGAAGTAAATTTAGAGCAATTGTAGGCTACTATAATCTTCAGAGAAAATAGACAATATATAGTTGAAGGAGACATTATTTAAATAAATATAGTTAATGGAATGACTAGTAATTCCATTTATTATTTGCACTTTTTAGGAGGTAAACCTGAATGCTGAAAGCATTGTTAATTGATACAGTATACCCTTATGGAAAAATGTTGCTAGTAGTTCATGTAATTTTATTGTACCCTACAATAAATATTTACAGTGATATAAAACTAGATCTGAACACTGCATTATGAAAAATCTACTGAATAATTGCAGCATATTTTGGAGAGGCAACAAATTACAAGGCCAAAAGCCACGCTATAAATGCTGTTAGGATGCTGTACCATTAAAGTAAATGGGAGCTTTGTTACTGATTTCAGAGTATAGAATCAAGTCCTAATTGCCATGTCTTTTTATAAAATAAAGAGATATATGAAAAATAAGTAAACAGTCAACCCTGTTCTCTTACTGGACATAATATTACTATGGCAACACTGATAGTTAATGAGAAAACACCGTTTGCATCCATTGTTCTGCTATCATTGTATAATAGGGATCCCCCAGTCTTGCAGTGTTTACTGTCATCAGTTCAATGGGATATTTTGTGTGTGTGTGCCTAATTTAGGACTGCAGTATTGAGCCTCTCATTCCTTAAGGATTTGAGCAATTTTCCTTAATGCAAATACCACTTCTACATGAATATGTTCTGCTTGGAAATGTTATTTCAAGACAGATTTCTCACAAAGCACATCAAATGAAAAGTTTCCATGACAGATGTTGCTGGATGTAATTGCACTGCCTTGATGTATGGAACTTTTAAGTCTAACAAATCTTGGAGAAATGGCTGAGTAGCTCTCTTTTGCTGAATATTTTTATGAAAACTGCATTTCAGATGATTTTGTGCTAAAAGTGCCTTACTTGCTGATATACAGCAAACTCCAGCTTCCCATACTTTTAGTTTTTCAGCTGTCACTTTTTTTTCCATTCTGGTCTCAAGTTAATACAAAGAGGAAAGCATTTCATTTCACATCCGTCACTGTACTTTGGAAATGTTATCACACTGTATTGAGGAAAATTCTAGGACTGAGAACTGTGGAGACTTAAGTACATTTATGTAGCTCAGGATATAGGTTAAAGACATGGTCAAGGAGTGGGTTTGAAAAGTGTTCAAAAAGTTCGGTAAAAAGGATTCATTTCTAACACTGTCATTGCAGTTTTTTTATCTAAGTACTCATATATATTATTAATAATGTGTGATGTGGTTGGTTTAGGGAGGTGGACGTAACATATTGCGCTACCAAATACAATGTTCTCTTCATAGCAAAGTATTTCCTTGGAATATCCTGTTCCTTTTGACACTTCCATTTTAATTTACTCTACAACCTGATCTAAAAATGATGACCAGCTTGAAATCCATAAAACTTGAAGGCTTTATCAGTAAAGCCCAGCAGAGTTATATTTCTTTATGGCCACGATGTTGAAACCTGGTGAAAAATCAATTTTTTCTTGTGCTGAATGGTATATTTGAAGCACTTAGAAAAGGGGAAAGGGTAGGCAGAGTGCCTGTCATGCTAGCAGTGCATTCTTCTGCAGCATGTGTAAGGACATCCACCTGTCAGCTCTGGTTGGCTGTGAGTGTATGAGGCACAGGTTGTTGTGTCAGTGTGAAGGAAGGAAATGGGAGGTGAGGAACGTCAGAAAGGAAGTTGGTAGCAGAGAGTGTTCTGAAGACCGTGTTCCCCAGCAGAGCACATCATAGAAATAATTAGTTGGATTCTGAGAAATGGTATCTCTTGGGAGCACTGGTGCAGGGGGAGCTGAAGAATGAATATAACCCTCCTTCCCCATCAGGTTCATAGCTGACTGGGAATGCTGTCAGAACTGTCTCTACCTCAAGCATCTTTGCTATAGATCCTTCCACAGCTACCAGTTTACTGGAATGGAGAAATACAGCAGCATTTCTTTAGCAATGTAGCCATAATTCTAGTTTTGCTTTTGTTGTTGTTTAAGGCTGTTTATGGGATGATTTTTTATGCTGTTTTTTAGCTCTACTGGTTCCTTTTATGGAATGGATTAACATGGTTGGATTTTTTTTGAACTCACAAAAACATTATAGATTCAATAATTCTAATGATTTATTAAGTATGCTCATGACCTTCAAGAAACCTGTGGGGAGGTGGCTGACATGGATGTAAGGATCAGAAAAGTCAGAGGAAAACATCAATGAAAATATGATACAAAGCAGTATTATGAGAGACAGAGACTAGGGTAAGCTTACCATAGAGAGAAATTCTAATGAAAAAAAAAATACAGAGCTGCACCTCTTATAAGAACCTCAGAAAATGCAGCCCAGGAGGCATGGTAAAAGTGGCATAAAGTCACCTCTGTGTCTGAGCACTGGTTCCACAATTCAACCGGTAAAGTTGGAGCAATCTACCTTATTGCTTCAACTCCCAGTAGTTTTGCAGAGGCACCCATGAACTGATCTGCTTGTCCAAATAGCCAGAGTAGAACACTTGGGTCACAATCAATCTCTTGCCAACATTGCTCCTCTTCTTCTCCCACCAGAGGCTTCAAGCCAGCTAAAATGTGTCTTAGGGTCACCTACACCAACCTCGAGCCACCTTACACCAAGGGAATTACTGACTGTGGCCTTTGTTAGCATTAATACACAGAACAGTGTTCCCTTTAACTAGGAAAAATATTTTACTTTACTTTTAAATCAAATCAATTTTGGAAGGAGCTGCCAATTAAGAACTCAAAGTAGTTTTGCACATCTACAATATAATTTGGAAGATTTGCAAAACAGTCAAATTTTCCTCCTCTTAATTTGTTTTCTTCATAGGAAAAGATTAAATAGTCCTTTGTTGTTGTATGCTTTGTGCAGGGGTTAAGTGGGAGCCATGCATAGTTCACACTATTCCACAATATCCTAGATAAGCAAGGTTAACTAATCCCAAAGTGTTCCTTGGTTAAAAATATAAAAAGTAAATAGGATGAAAACCAAAGGGAGTGAACATTGGAAACAATTTCAGATGGCCTCAGTAATGCATAATTGTATTAGATTAAGTTGACATTAACAGTTTTGGACATCTAAAGTTTTAAATTAACAGACTGAAAATGTTTTACTGCGTGAAACAGAATATGATACATGAAACACAATTCCCCCTCTGAAATTCAACCAACATGCTGTTGCTACTCATTTAGACAAAGAAGACAACTGGTTAATCATCATAAAGAAAATTAGACAGAGTAAATTGGTTTGCTGCATTCCAGAGTCTTAGCTACCAAAGGAGTATATGCCACTAATTAGAGTGAAAATACTCCAAGCATGGAGAGAGAAAGAGAGTGAGAGAGAGAGAGAGAGAGAGAGAGAGAACTTGATTTTGAATTTGGAATGCTTCTACTAAACCAGGAAGTTTGTATGATACAGTTATAAGATGTTATCAGTTCAGCAGCCTATGTTAGGGGACTTCAACTTTGATTTGTTGACTAATGACATAATAGGTCATAATGAAAATTATCAGGCATGGATTGAATCCTTTGTTTCCCAGGATTCTCTAATGAAACATAAATAGGTTACATTTTAAAAGGTATACTAATGCACAATTAAAATAAAAAGAGGTTGGGGAATGCAGAAATTGAGTTTCTTAGAGCAACATTAACTTGGCCACGCTGCACATATTTTCATGTTATTTGTACAGCATTTAATTTTGCATTTAAATAAATATTACACATATTTTTTAAATGAAGAGGAGAAAAATGCTTAATATTGGAATTGGTTCAAATTAGGTAAAGTAAAACAGAATTCACTCACTAGCTGCAGCAAAAGGCCCCAGACTGTTTTTGGGTTCCTTCTGGATAGAGCCTAAATCTGTCACCAGGCCGATTATTTGTCTTAGATGAGATACAGCCACCACAGTGTGACATGATGCATGATCTGCATCTCTGAAAAAAAGTCTCACTTTTTTCCCCCCAAACTGATGAGTTATGATAAACAGACTCTCACAAAATGGAGGAGAACTTTTTCAAAGACCGTTTGAATCATGGAATCCACAATATTTTGTCACTCATGATTTTCTCCTGATGCTGATATTAAGCAGTCATTTATAAGGGTTGAGTTTTGTGCATTTCATGATACATTTATCACTTCAACTGGGCAGCAGATGGGTTTCATGAGGATCTTCTAAAAACAAAAAGCCTTAAATGCACTCCTTTGGAAGGGTATCACAATTCATGAGTATTCCTGTCTAGCTCAGAATTCTTCTATGGAATTCTTTCCATAGGACAAGAGGTTATAACCAAACAGGTTATACATGTTATACAACTCACATTTGCACAATGCTTATATTTGGGTCATTTTCTGTTCCATGTTGTAATTTACTTTTTTCTTGTCCTTTCCTCATCTTTGGAAATGCCCCTTGGAAAGATGGTTTCACTAGATCCACTCAATAATAAAAATGAAAATCTGTCACCATTCAGTAGCATTAGAAAGGATTAGCATTAGAAAATTATTCGTTTTACCCAGAACTTGGATCCCTATTAAGAAAAATCAAAATGACTTGTGCACTAACCTATTCAATCACTTTATAACTTAACGATCACTTTATCTGATCAATATATTTTTAAATGAGACGCTGCTGTCATACTCTTTGCACACCATGCTTGAAGTTCCAGAATTCACCTGTTTTTTGTGGTATGTGCATCAAAAGAATCATGCAGGAGGGAAAAACATAGGGTATAGCTTTTGTTGGCTGGGTTTTGTTATGTTTTGTTTTTTGCTTTTGCGGGAAAGGTTGGAACGGGGTTTGTTTTCCTTTGTTTTACCTCTTTCTCCCCAACCCCCACAAGAACATGCTGTATTAATTAATTTGTCAAAGCATTGAGATTAAGACTTGAAAATTTCACCCAAAAGGAATGTCTCAGGAAGATTTGAGTGAGTGGGGAAAAAAAGTTTTATAATTGAAACAGGTTTGCAATCTTTACTATGTAAGGTTCAATACAAAGCAAATGGGTAAAAGAATATTGCTGGTAATTGTTTGAACTAGATCTAGAAGCATCCATTTGAAATCAGCCCTGGTATGATAGTCTTTATCTTTCTTTCTCTTCATTTTGATTTTTTTTTAAATTTGTCAAAACACGTTTAATAAATATTTGTACTCCTAGTTTGCCACAGGAGATCAATCTGAAAACTTACTTTCCTGGCTTAATTAGAATTCATTTGCTTAATTGTCATTCTGATCCGATCAATTCCAGTTTTGCAGTAGCTTGAACAATGCTATCTTGTTGCTGTTTGCGTTTTAATTTAGATTTGTATTATAGTTTATGAACAGTAATAAGGTCCTGCTTGAATATTCATTAACTTTTGAATTGTGAGCTATGAAAAGGTGCTTTCCTTTACGTTAATGAAAGCATCACAGCATGGGACTGATTGGCAGTGACATTTGATTCGAGACATCCAGCAAATTTGCTCATTGTTTATTGACGCGTCTCGTCCAAACAGCTCCCTCGCAAGTTAGTGAAGTAATGAAAGAGAGAGTACTACAAAGGAGCGTGGAGCTTTCCTGGCAGGAACCAGAACATCCTAATGGAGTCATCACTGAATATGAAATCAAGTATTACGAGAAAGTAAGTGCAGGTGAAATGCATAGTGGTGTGCTATTTGCATCATGTCATCCCATTCTTCCATGGGCAAATGTTAATGCCGTGATAATTACACCAGCTATTATCTCTTGGTGTCATTTCAGGCTGTAGTTGATTTTTAATAACCATCTTCCTATCCCATTAGTTTATTATCATCATGGGTACTGTATATTGTATTTGTATATTACACAAATGAAAACATCCACTCGATAGCATACACGATCTTGCCCATTTTTATAGGACTACAATAAGCAGAGATGTGAATGTTTTTGCAAGAGACTTGTGACCTCTTATCCCTTGTATTTAATACTTCTAGGCTGTTGCAAGTATGCTGTTGAGATCAGACATAAAGCTCCTGATCATTTGTGGTCATAAAATGTCCTGTGTCGCTTTTCCAGAGTTGGGCAAGTTACAACTGATGTCTTCAGTTTTCATCTGTTTTCCCTGAAATTTCAATTGGATACATTATTTTTCATTTGCCCCACTAGAAGCTTTTGATAATGTGTTGGTAGTGGGGGATTGCATTTCCACGGTGAGTGAAGTTATCTTTGTATATGTAGAGTGAAATCCTGGTCTCATTCAAGTTAATGGTTGTTTTGTCATTGACACCAGTGAGTCCAAGAATTCATCCACAACCTGGGGCTTTTTTTTTTAAGTTTGAATCTTCTAGAGTGAAATATGCCCTATACATGCAAGATACTAATTAGTGCTATAAAACTTATTTTAAAAGGCTGAATTAAGATATAATAAAGGATAAACAAAAGAATGGAGTCCTTTCATGATCGCTGTTGAAAGATGTATTTTAACTCCATGGCCAAGCCAGTGATTATATTTATTTCAGAGCTGAGTATGTCAAGTTTCTAGGTAACATACAATTAGGTAAATTCAGAACAGATTTTATCCATTTTCAAAAGTCTCATCTAGTTTTCTCTCCTGAATAACACAAATTTCTGATGGATTTTTACATGAATTAGAAAGATTAAAAATATAGAGAGATGAATGATCATATCTCTGAATTAAATGGTTTAATTACTCTTATTACAACACTTGTCAGAGCTGCATATCTCGATTTTTATATCTTGCAATAGAAATATGATTGTTTCTACAAGTTAATTCATTATGTTCATGCACACAAAATAGCGAAATTCTACTCTGGAATAAATTACAAGTCTTCACATGCTTAGCAATGGCTAACAGTACTTTTTTTTTTTTTTTGCAAATAAAGGCCATTTTTACATATACAAAATAGTTTTTCGTCTATAAAAATCATCATTGTATTTGTAAGACAGTGAAAATGCTGGATAAAATCACAAAACATTTAGCTTTTTTGAGTAAGACTTATGAGAATATGATTTTTGTTATTTATTTGATATATTTATTTTGTTTTAGTGAGCTGTGATAGTAGGATATTCGTAATCAATATATTAAAACACTGCTATGATGGAAATATCTGCCAGGCATCAATTAAAATCAAACGAATGAAAATTCAAGTAGGGATGTAAGCGAGTAGACAAGTAGTCGACTACCCAATAAGTTTAGGCTTACCAGGTAGTCAACTACTCAACTACTCTCTCTCCCCCCGCCTCCACTGCCTCTGTATCAGAGGCAGCAACAGGGTTGGGGGCGGGACAGGAACCATTGCTGGGGAGAGCCAGCTTAAAATCTGCCTGCCACCCCCCCCCCCCCCCCCCACGCTTCTGCCTATATCAGAGGGAGCAGTGGAATTGGGGGTAGGAGAGGCTGCTGTGAAGCAGCCTCTGCCCGTGTTGGACCTGCGCTGGGCAGAGGCTAGTCCCTGTTGAGACCCCTAATGGACAGGGACTGCTGGACACCAGTGCAAGTTGGGACTGAGAAAGCCCAGCTCACTCTGGTCTGGGACTGCTGCAGCTCTGCATTTTAGATGTAGAGAGAGCAAAGCTACAGCATTCCCAGCTCTGTCCCAGCTGAGTGCCTGGCTCTTACTACATTTAAACTTCAGAGCCGCAACGGAGGTAGCTCCTGGACTGGCACCTACCCTTATTGACTACTTGTGTAGTGATACAAATTGTATCGACTACATGATTAGTCAATGACCCGCCTCTTAACATCCTTAAACTCAAGACTAAGGCACTGATCTTACAAATGTTTTCTCAGAAACTAAACTTTGCCTCTATGAGTAGTCTTTTGAATTCAGTGGGACTGCTCATGTACATGCCCTTACGTATTTTAATTGTGAAATGGTTGTTTTGGGTTTTTTTTACAGAAAGAGTTGCACAATGTACATCCTTAAAAAAAAAAAAAACCTTCCTGAGTTTTCATCTTGTTTTGGAACCAAACTGTTATCAAAAGTTTCTGGGGTTCTGAAATGTTCAGAAATCTCACGAGTCTTAAAAAAAAAGAGAAAGAGAGAGAGTTCTGTGGCACCTTAAAGCCTAACATATTCAAAATCTTGAGGGTTTTTTCCTTCCTCCCTTTCCCTTCTCCCCTATTTATTTTGGGTCTGTACATCCTAAACTCAAAACTCCGGTCATCTGAAGAAGTGAGCTATGCCCACAAAAGCGCATGATACAACATGTTTTGTTAGTCTATAAAGTGCTACCAGACCATTTGTTGTTTTTTAAGTTTATCCTGTACAGACTAACTCGTCTACTCCCTGAAGCTTCAAGATTAAAATCTGTTAGTCTTTAATGTGCCACATGACTTCTTGTTGTTTTTGCAGATACAGACTAACATGGCTACCCCTCAGACAAGTCTGTTCTTCTGAGATTTTTAGCCCTCTTTTCCCTTCTAATACTAGAGGCTGGCATAGATCAAATAAGATTAATTTATCTATTTGAACCCAAACTTCTAGTGTTCTACTGATGTTTACTGTGCTAGAGTTACAGAACTATTGCCATTACCTTGTATTTCTGCTTCCTTCTCCTTCCTTTTATCCCCTTTTCTCTCCACATACGCAATCCTTTTTGCTTATAAAATGACTCGTTCTCTCTTGGGGAAGATATGAAAAATATTTCTATACTAACTGACATGTTCACTCAAAAGACAGAGTGGACAAACCATGGGAGAAGGCATTATCACATCTGATACAAGAAATCTGACACATCATATGAAATGCTATATTTCAGAAAAAGAGCTTAGCTATTACATTGAAACACAGTGGACAGAATTCTCCACTGGTTTAACTGGGCAAAATGCCATTGAAATCAACAGAGCCGCCCATATCTACACAGAAAGAAAATTTGGCCAAACAAATGCCTTGTATCGGATGCCATCTGAATTTGTTTGTCATTTCTGTTTCAGCTTATGTAGCATTTAAAAAGTGAATGATTATGTATAGATATTGCTATTTATGTTATATTTTTTTCTGGTTCAGATCCTGAATTCCCTATTCCGTTTTTCATCTGTTTTACCTTATGCAGTAGAATTAATTTGAATCTGCCTGAGTGAAATCTGAGTTAAAATGTAGTCAAGGATCAGTGTTTGGCCCAATACCTGGTATACTGTTTTTGGAAACAGAAATATGTAGAAAGGAAAGTAAGTAGCATTGCTCTAATGAAGAAAGAGAGCTTCCTATATCTTTTGAGACAGTGGGAGTTGTCTGAAAAAAGGATTCAGGCTAAAACCTATTTTCGGTGGAACAATAAGAGAAATTGATTTTGTTAAATGCAGGAGCTGAATTGTTATGATACCATTTTAATATTGTTCTTCAACCAAAAGAGAACATCTTTGGAGTTCACTGACAATCATATCATTCACACATCAAAATCTGAGGAAATGAGGCACAAAGGCAGTCATTTTATCTCTGTATTTTTATGACTAAACAGCATGTGCTTCCCATTTACATTTTATGTCATTTTAAGAACCCCTCAATGAAATGACACTATGTTGAAATGCTCCACAGAGTGTACTACATTCTTTATATGGGGGAAAAAACACAGCAAATTGAAATAAACTACCAGGACTAAGTTGTCAGTTGCTTGTGTGCTACTATAATAAAATCTAACCTATAAATATAATTTCATTCTTTGACTTATTTTTTCTAGGATCAAAGGGAGAGGACCTATTCAACAGTAAAAACCAAGTCTACTTCAGCTTCCATTAATAACTTGAAACCAGGAACAGTGTATGTTTTCCAAATTCGTGCTTTTACTGCTGCTGGTTATGGAAATTATAGTCCCAGACTAGATGTTGCCACACTAGAGGAAGCCACAGGTAAATGTATTTGCATTTGAAGACAATTAACATTTTTGGTAGAAAAAATAATATGCTACAGTGTTATCTGAACTAGAAAGGATTGAGTTGGTACCAAATTTGTATTTTTTTGTGGATGAAATCTTAAACGTTGTCAAGACATGAATTACTAAATTGTAGTTTGGTACAGGTAATAAGCTACTGAGTTTTACCACAGCCCTACTAACTATAGTACTATACTCAGCCGGGGAAGAATTGTAAACAATTGGTTACCCCTGTCTGATGGCTTCGTTCTATAGAGAGAAGACATGTATGGTCCAAATGCTACCTTATGCCCTCTCATAAAATTCTCACATAAAAGGGGACTGATGGAACAAGGGAGGACCCTATAGGAGTTTCCAATAATAGGAGTGTGAAAAAAGAATGTGCCTCTACAAACACACTCTTTGCCAGGTCATTTAATTGTTTTCTAAGATGCATATAGCCTTCTTTTCCCCCTAACTCTTCACTACCACATAACTACATATGGTGAAGACATGCAGTCTGTGCACGCTTTGTGGGACCAAATGGGAAAGGAAGCAAAAGGATGAAGAGCCTGAGAATGTTAGCCAATGAGCTCTAGAAACAGTGAAATCCCTTATACGAACTACCTACCTAGCAGGTCCACAACTCTGCAGCCTCTGTAGTAAAGGCTTTCCTGTTTGGGGTTATCTGCTTCAGGCAGACCTCTGTGCCAAACAGCTCAGCCTGATGCGGAGCCAGAATATGTAGCCCTACCATTGCTTACAAAGTGAAAAGGCCATGAATATTTTGTATGCTAAATGTGGTATTTCTTTAGACTTTTTGTAGAATTTCCATCCCAAGATACACATTCAGTTCCTGACTTTAATTGTATTCACATATTACAGCCATGCAACAGAGGAAGTTCATCGTTAGGTCTTGCTCCTGATCTTGATTTGAAAAAAACGGCAGACTGTGGAAATGAATTTCAGTCCAAATTATAGCACATCCTGTTCTTTTCATTTTAGCCAGCCTGTTGACAGATTTTGCTTTGAATAGATTTCTGGCAAATAAAGTCAATGTTTAGTCCTTATTTATGATTCTCTCTGTTTTAGGCACCCATCACCTTGGTTTCAGAGTTCTAATGATCAGTGTCTATAGTTTATTATCTGTAATCTGTTTCATTTTGGCTGACCAAGCATAAAGAGGGTCTCCATGTTTATTGTCCAGATTGTAGATCAAAATACTCACTGGCTGTGTCTAGACTGCATCCCTTTTCCGTAAAAGGGATGCAAATTAGACACATCGCAATTGCAAATGAAGCGGGGATTTAAATCCCCCTCGCTTCATTTGCATAAACATGGCTGCCGCTTTTTTTCGGCTCGGAGCTTTGCCGGAAAAAAGCGCCAGTCTAGACGGGGATCTTTCGGAAAATAAAGCCTTTTTCTTAAAAAAAAAAAAAAAGGAATAAGGGATCTTTCGGAAAAGGCTTTATTTTCCGAAAGATCCCCGTCTAGACTGGCGCTTTTTTCCGGCAAAGCTCTGAGCCAGAAAAAGTGGCAGCCATGTTTATGCAAACGAAGCAGGGAGGATTTAAATCCCCGCTTCATTTGAAATTGCGATGTGTCTAATTTGCATCCCTTTTATAGAAAAGGGATGCAGTCTAGACACTGTCACTGAGATTATTCCTAAAATTATCTATGCTATACATTTTTGACAGGATCTCCCAGTATCATTGTGTATGCCAACATCTCACAGACCTGGAAATACAATTGTCTAAATATTGTATAGGCTTTTATGTACCCCATTCAGGATACTTATAATGGAAAATTACAGACAGTCTAGCAATACAGTATGCACTGCAAAATTTTGAAGTTAGTGTAGGCAGAGCGTGACACATAGTAGCTTTCTTTTGTGACATTCCACATAAGTTGCCTCATTCCTCAGTTAAAAAAACATGGTTTTCACAATGACAGAAATGCCTCTGGATTCAGTTCGCTCTTTTTCTCATCAAGTTTAAGCATCTTCTCTTCTCTATATGGTTTTAATAAAGTACAGTGGAGGATATTTTTAATATTAGTTATTTACACTGAATACACATTTGTCACATGCATTTATACTACTGGCCTTACATTATTTCTAGTTCATGTCTCATATTCCTAAAGCTCATAGAATCATAGAATAATAGGACTGGAAGGGACCTCAAGAGGGACCTCAAGACAATTATACATGCTGTAGAGTTTCAGACAGCCACCAGCACCAGTCAGCAAGGAATTTTTTCTCCCCAAATATATTTAGGGTTTATTTATCTCCTTTCTGTGAAATACCAGGGATAGCCATAGGTGAACATGGAACACTGGGAGGGAAGTAGACCAGTGATCTGAAGTGGCATTGAGCATTTTATTTCTTTCGGGTGCTTGGCTAGCAGGTTCTTGCTCACATGATCTGGGTCTTACTGTTTGCCATACATAGGCTGGGGAAGGAATTATCCCCAAGTTAGATTTAACAATGACCTTTCCCTTCAGTGTGTGCATGCGGATCACTGGCAAGGATTATCTGGGTATATCTAATAATTTCCCTACCATTGTGGAAGCCTTGAGCATGGTGTTCCTTAATCTCTCCTCTTCCCTCTCTGTAAACAGAACAGTCTAATCTCCTGTGTATTGTAACACTTTGATTTAATTTCATTTTGTTTCATGTTAGGTATAGTGTGTGGTTGCCCCTTGGTCTTCATGACCTGTGATGTACAGAAAGGCCATAGATGTTCTAGTGGTCCCTTCTGGCTTTAAACTCTGTGGGCTCGTCTACACTGGCCCCTTTTCCGAAAGGGGCATGTTAATTTCACAGGTCGTAATAGGGAAATCCGCGGGGGATTTAAATATCCCCCGCGGCATTTAAATAAAAATATCCGCCGCTTTTTTCCGGCTTTTAGAAAAGCCGGAAAAGAGCGTCTACACTGGCCCCGATCCTCCGGAAAAAAAGCCCTTTTCCGGAGGATCTTATTCCTACTTCGAAGTAGGATCTTATTCCTACTTCGAAGTAGGAATAAGATCCTCCGGAAAAGGGCTTTTTTTCCGGAGGATCGGGGCCAGTGTAGACGCTCTTTTCCGGCTTTTCTAAAAGCCGGAAAAAAGCGGCGGACATTTTTATTTAAATGCCGCGGGGGATATTTAAATCCCCCGCGGATTTCCCTATTACGACCTGTGAAATTAACATGCCCCTTTCGGAAAAGGGGCCAGTGTAGACGTAGCCTGTGACTTTAATTAATAATTTAATTTAATTGAAGTTTGGGGAACATTTAGAAGGGACACCTCTCAAGAAAATTCACAATGCCTCAGAGAGCTGAGTAGATAATGTTGTATGTGATTCACTCCCATCAGAGAGAAGCACACCAGTGGTCTGTAATATTGTGGATGGACCATTGTCAGGACGTCCCAGTATTTCCTATATAGACAATTATACATGCTTCCCCCCAAAAAAGTGTCCCTGATTTTTCACACTTGATATCTGGTCACCCTACCCACTCTACTGCTGATGATTCCTTCTCCCATATGATTTCTAGATCTAGTTTTTGGAACCAACCAAAAAGATCAAATCTCATAATGACATTGTGACATTAAAATCGTGGTGGTAATAGATGGGCATTCAGCATCCAAATTCAGACGAATACATATATTTTGCCCACCTAAATTTTCCATTGAGTTTGAAATGTTTTTACTTTATATCCCAAAGTCACATGAGTATTGGTACTGTACTCATCAAAACAGATATTATCTTCATCTCCAGAAGATAGCAGTTCAGTATTAGGAAAAAGTGACCATCTATATAAACACACACTTTTTTTGTGATGTATACAGTTATATAAAAGGACTTTAAGATTATTGGCAGTGGAAGACTTTTTATATAGCAAGATGTGTATTCTGTATGTCAGAGATCAAAGTATATGAATCATTGTAATTCATTCCTTGATTTATAGAGACAAAAGTCGCCTAGGGAGTGTTTTAAATCCAAATGATGTCCCTCAAATGATCATTTTGTTTTATGATTAGTTGGATTTATTTGAAAGATGGGTTAAATCATTTGCATCCATTGGTTCTGAAGAGGTTCATGCACACTATTTATTCCAGTAAGTTTATGAAATACGTTGTGCTCCTGAATTGTATTCTTGAATTCAAATAGAAGTATGTAGCAAGCTGGTTGAAAAATTTTTAAACAGGATATATTGATATTTTTAATAACATTTTGAGGAGGGAAAAACAAAATATTTGTGAACGTGTGCAAACATCTGTAAAGTAGAACTAAAACCCTTCCTGATTTTATCAGACGACCCACTGTTTGAGGGATCCTTCACCACAGACAGAGCATTAGATAGAAATATCTTTTTTTAGATGGGCATGTATACACTGGAGGACTTGAGTGTCAAAAAATATTTTTGTGGGAAACCTGCTTGAAACCCTTCTTACACATGATTCTGCTTTGTGTGAATATGTATGTGTGTGTGCGTGTGCGGGTATGCACATGCTAATCTGGAATCAGAATCAATTATTCCTCTAAGCATACAAATCTAGTTTGGAATGAGTTAATTACTTCACACACATGCCAAGTGAGATCTATTTGGTCTAAAATTAACATTTTAAAAATTATGGGGCTTTGATAGGAAATGCTACCCACTTCATATCAGGGAGTGTCTCACATATATAATGACTTCATAATTATTGGTTAGACTTTTGAGTCCATCTCCATATATTCCCATTGTCCAGAAGAAGAGAAGCTCGTCAGATATCTGTATAGCTATTAAACTCTTTGGCTAGTCAAAGCTAATCCGAATCATAGTTATCCATGACCACCTTTAATAACACCTTGTCCATACTGAGGCCTTTTTGCCAGTACTGCTTTCCAAATGAGGTTAGTGTCATCATTCTCATTTTCCAGATGGGAATAGTGAAGCCCACTGACCAAAAGTGACTTGCTAAGACTCAACCAATGGGGCAGTTGTAGAGCCAGGAAGAGAACCCAGGTTAACAGAATTCCAAAGCAGTGCTCTCACCATGAGGACCAATTGCCTTTCTTTAAAAGTTCCTCATTGTGCAGCAGATGTTTCATGTGCTCCAGATTAAAGAGCAGTCATTTATATGAATTAGATCTTTACACCATTATATCAGCTAGGAAGTTTGAAAAATACAGTTCAGAAAGGGGAGTTGGATTCTCCTGTTACAGGGAATAAATATTCTTCAAACTTAAATAAGTTAGGAAGAAAGTTCCTTTATTGGCAGTTTATTCCATAACTGCATATTGAGTGGATTCTTGCATCTCCTTTTAAAAGCAACTGGTATTGCTCACTTGAAGAAGCAGAAGAATCATGGTGATTGGCTTGCCTACTGCAAAACAGCAAAGAAATTGGTGGGTTTTGTTTCTCGGGGACCCTATGAATTGTGGAACAGGAATCTGATTTTGAGGCCATGTCCCGAGACCTGTGGAATTCACATGACCCTTGCTCCAGCCATTCTTATTTATTTAACAGCACAAGTCTTAATCATATTAAAGTACCACCTCAGGTTTATTTAATGAGTCATTGCCACACATTCTTGCTTTGATTCTTCCACTGCCTCCAAATGACTTGCTTCTAAAATGTTTTTTCAATAACACTGCCTGATGTCTGTTTCTTCATCCTAACCTTTATGGGCCATAACCTCAGTGGGGTAAACCAGCCAGCTCCATTGACTTCAGTGGAGCTTTCTTGGTTTATCCTTTCTGAACATCTGAACAGTATCTGATGAGCTAGCTATATATATTTTTCAAACATAAAGGTCCCCCAAGCAGCGTATTTATATCCTCCCTTTACATTACTATTATATATATATATATATATATATATATATATATATATATATATATATATATATATATATATTAACAATAGCAGAGTCACTGAGTACAAACAAATGGAATTATGTGTAGATTTCTTGGAAGGTAAATCCTTTGAAGCAAGGACTGTGCTTTCTCTTACATTTGGAAAACACTTAGCATGGTGGTGCATCTGGAAGCAAATGTTAAATAATAGTGACAATAATGATAGTCATGAAAATGATCAGCAAGGAACAAAAACACGATTCAGAAGTTCGTGCACATGGGACTCCTTTAGGTTGGGTACAATCCAGGAAATAGTTATTGTGTGCTTTCAAGTAAAACAGTCTTACTCATAAGGCTCCGTAGATACTCATTAACTCACCTACAATTTCTGGTGAACTTAGGATAGATGCCTTTCTTTAGACAAACATTATCATTAACATTTAATGTCTGCCCAAAGTTTCAGGTTACAGAAGAGGTAAACTATTTGTCTGTGATTTATGAGGGTTTATTTAACCTTTTGCAGTTCCTTTATACAATATACATTCAAGTTAATCTGTAGCACTTTGCTCTGTTTGTAGCCACAGCGGTTTCTAGCGAGCAGAATCCTGTCATTATCATAGCTGTGGTTGCTGTGGCAGGCACCATCATACTGGTCTTCATGGTGTTCGGATTCATCATTGGACGAAGGTACTGTAGTCATTTCTGGCCTCAGTGTTGTAGATTCCTTGGAATTATCCCAGCTTCTATCTTAGAATCTGTAAATGGAAACAAAAGCAATGCATAATCTAATATGGACAATTTAGATTTAAATTCCATTCTAGGGTGACAAATTAGCCCACTCATTTTACATTTAGAAGGACTCTATTAGCTTAAGAAATTATTTTTTTGTCTTATACTGGGTGTATTCTAAATATTTGCAGCTTCTCTAGTCTCTTTACAGTTCTGTTGAATTGTTCACATGTGGAGAAGCTTGACATTTTACCTATTCAGCCATTCAAATAGCACTTGGATTTGGAGACAAGAGGCAGAGAAGTAAATTTAAGTGAAACATCCTGTCAAAAATACCAGCCTTGCCACTCCTTTTTCAGACTCTTTAATCTTAAGGCTAGTTTGCTCAGAGCATCACAGAAAGTTTCTAATTAGGACTGCAATTTTGTTTGTTAAGCCTTTAGGACCCTTCCCAGCAATTATTAGATACAAAAGCCTTTTATTTAGAACTGTTCATGTTTTGTTTTCAACTCTGTTGTTGAAAGAATTACTGCTGGGATAGTTTTAAAATGCCTTCTGGAGTTAGGCTGTTAACTTCCAAAATTCCAGTCTGGTCGACCTTTAAATATGAGGAAGTAAATCATTATTTTCCTGTCAAACTGACCTATTTTATTTTATATTTTTCAGGCACTGTGGCTATAGCAAAGCTGATCAAGAAGGGGATGAAGAACTTTACTTTCATTGTAAGTGTTTTGCTTTTTCCCCCCTACTCTCAGGAATTCCTAGTCCAATTATAAGGCATTTAGACTGGCAGTATTGGAATATAGACAATACCAAAACAACATTCCTATAAAGAACGGACTATAATAAATCTGAAATACTGTGTAAACAGCAAGTGTGAAGTTAAAAACCATAAAAATATAATGACCTACACAAAAAAGGAGACATTAAAATCAACATTGTTCATGCCATACATTTTATTTCTGTACATTTGTGTGATATACTGTTGTTCCCACTTCTATTTTTCTTTTGAATAATTGTTTCACACAATCTTAATGATCCCCCTGGAGATGCTGTAATGATAGGTCCTTGGCCAAGGGGCTGTAAGAGCATTCCCTAAGGCAAGCTTCTGATTAAGAAAGTAAAGGTCACTTTTTCACCCCAACAATTCTGGTCAAAAACTGTTTTTGCTACTGTGAACTTTTGCATCACTGACAATATATTATCACTGTGTAGATAATATATTCATAAGAAATAAAATAATGTGAAAAGAAGGATCATCTGTCATTCCCAACTTCTAAAGTGAGTTACTTACATAGTTGCAAAATTAGCACTCAAAAATGCTCCAAGCATAATTGCTTTTCAGTAGCGGCTTCAGGAATCTTTCAATTAAAAAACATTTCCATCAGAAAATACCAGTTTATCAAAACCAAAGCTTTTCATAGTTGTTTCTAATAATTTCTCAACTAAAAAAAATCTGAAAAAGTGTAGACATTTTCCAAATGCTTTGTTTCAACATTTTCTAGTTTTTAAAAAAAATTCCAGTGTAGGAGTCAATTTAATTTTTTAAAAATAACCTAAATGTAGTAGAAATAAATTCAACATCTAAAAAATGATCAAAATTGAAACAAAATGTTACAACTGAAAAAAAGCTGTCTTTTATTATTTTCCATTCATAATTTTTAATTACAATTTTGCCTTTTTGTTACAATTTAGGAAAACAATTTCTTACCCAGCTCAAATTTGTAACTTGCAATGGCAAACAAATTGTCGACTATGCCAGCACCTTCTCATACATTATAATTTAAATATTAATAGAGCACGCTTTTGATTCTTACCGTGCCACCAATTATCTTCAGCGCTAACTAAAGCCATAGGTTAATTCTTACAAATGACACCTTATAAAAATTAATTTTTAATCTTGTATTGCTTTGTGTTAAAATTATTGTGTTGGTAGTTTATCAGAGTCTGATATCATATAGTGGATTATGCATTTATAGCTTACTTTTTAGCATCTCCTTAATGCAGAACTCTTTAAATTAGTAAAGCTAGCCAAGACTCATGTCAAAGTTGTTTCAAGATTTCCGTCTGACCTTTTTAGCCTAACAAAATTAGATCAGCCAGGACTCTTAAGTTTTGGATGTATCACTACCTTAAGTCATTTCATTTATGTGCAGAGTGTATTAAATTGAATGGTGACATCATTACAGACTTAGACTACCTATTATATTGTACATAAGAAGTGAAAAACAGAAATGGGAAAAGGATTAATTATCACACAGTCTGCACTCTATCTTATTTTTAAAAAAATGCATCAGAAATCTGCTGCTGTTTAAATGCAGCTACTCTGGAGGGTGACAGATTTGAAAATTGCCTCTTTTCATTTACAATATAGGTTTTATACATCTCCAAAAGATCCACTTCTTTTTGTTATCTAGTTGGAAAGAAATCAATTGCATTTTCTTTTATTTGCCTATGAAGACAAAGTGAATATGCCAGCTAGAAAATTCCTTTCCCCAATATAAATTATGAATGATCATGTTGAGATTAAATAGGTTTATAAGGGAAGCTCGTGCTTAATATTCAGCAGCTGGCCAGGAAAGTCTCTTTCTTCCTTTCTTTCTTTAAATCTAGTTCTCCAGTAACTGAAAAATCTGTCAGAACAGTAAACCTACATTACCTTTATTTATACTGTAGCATGAAATATTATAAATTACTCTTTTACCAAGCTACTTTTTAATGTTTTTGATGGGAAGTTTGGTATATAATATGATTTTACAACTTTATCCCCAGTTATATGAAATACAACACTGTGGTCACCAGCTATTTACAATTTGGTGTCCTTTTGTTCCTTTAGCATCCAGACAATTTTCTTATGTGCTAAGACACAGATTCAATTTTCACAGTGACTTGAAAGCAACCATTTAACTAGCTTTTAGAGCATGGCATTTAATAGAATGTCCAATCTTTTATTTCAATTCCCCTCAACTTTCCATGGCCCCAAGTGCTACATTTAAAGATATAAGCACAATGGAGGAGTTTTGTCAAGCAATTCCAATTTACATTTTCTTTCCTCCTACCATTTTCTTCTAACAATGTGTTCGAATCCACGCCAGCACTATTTCACGTTGGTATGCCAAGATAGCTTTGGCCTGTCAAAATGTTTTATGACAGCTTGAATAAAGAACCATCAGAGCCCCATTTGAGATTCACAAGGTTACCTCCAATCCAGGCCCTTATCACAGACACAAGAGGATGGCTCATTCTCCATCTGCCTGCCTGAAAGCACAATATATGAGTTTAACCTATTGTTTTCTTCTTTCTTTCTCTGATCTTCTTGTTCATTTAAATAACAAATAACTGTTTATCTGCTCAGAAATGGGAAACATTGTCATTATGATTAGAAATAAATCTATTAAAATATAGCCTATATCTAAAATTAACTTATAGGTGAAATCTTAAATAATTTCTACTGCAATTTGGTGTATTCTTTTGGCTCTTCAAACTGACTCTCTCTAGTTTTTTTCCCAGTATGTGATTTTAATGATTTTATTTGAAACAAACACATACTACTAACTGAGCTATTGTTATTTACATTTCAAAATACACAATAGATTTACAAATAATGAAGAGGTTGTATAGCACCCTTAAATTATCTTGACTTTTATATTTACTTCTGATCCAATTCCTACACCTCAACAATTCAGCAATTTTTTGAAGAACATTCTTCCTTAATTTCATATAGATAACATTTATTATATCATCTTAAATAGGTGGATTTGCAACACCTGATTGTAATGTTTAGGATCCAAATATCTTCAATAACAATAATTTGCTTAACAGCTATTCAGTATGGACATTCAGACTTACTTTGGCTTTACCACAAGTCTCAAACATAAGGTGACATGTAATGGTGTTGGTCCCTTAGTTTCCTACTCTGATCCAGGAAGGAAGCAAACTGCATCAGCCATATAACTGGTGTACTCCACTTCCTCAACTGGGATAGTTGGTGCATAGGGAGAGGCCACTTACTCTCTTGTTCAGGAAGGGGAGTATTTCACAGAATTAGACTCACTCATTCTGTACTTCTTCCACTGAGGTGGATAGCCCACAGAAAGTAAGGACTTTCCTAATGTTTCCCTGCACATCAATTCAGGAATATAGGCAGCATTCTGATGTGGCTATGAAATTATGGTTAGTTTCTGTAATCATAAACTGGTGTGGGAAAAGTTATTTACTTGTTCACATAATATAAGAACTAGGGGTCACCAGATGAAATTAATAGATAGCAGGTTTAAAAGAAACAAAAGAAAGTTTTCCTTCATGCAGCACACAGTCAACCTGTGAAACTCATTGCCAGAGGATGTGAAGACTAGGATTTTAACAGGGTTCAAAAAAGAGCTAGATAAATTCATAGAGGTTAGGGTCCATCAATGGCTATTGATGGACGTTAGATGAGAATGGTGTTTTTAGCCTCTGTTGGTCTGGAAATGGATGGCAGGAGAGGGATTATGTGATGGTTACCTGTTGTGTTCCCTCCCTCTGGGGCATCTGGCATTGGCCACTGTTGGTAGACTGGACCTTTAGTATGACCCAGTATGGCCGGTCTTATGTTCTTATATTCCTCCCTGTTCTCTCTTATTTTAATCCCTGATTACATATCACCCATTGAGAACTACTTGAATATTCATGGCTTTCATAAAAGACTTTACACTTCTAGAGAGATATAGTTTCTTATGGTAAATGTTTATACACTTGTGTAAGGAAACTTACTGATGATGCTTCAGACTAACGTTGCCTCTTAAAGCTGCTTTGATACAGATGGTAAGGAAACAGGTCCTGTGTTCCACGGAGCATTCTGCATAATGAAATTCCTGGGCTGACTGCACAATAAGTGCTTTGCTTCATCACAGTCATGCTTTCTTACATCATTACAGTTAAATTTCCAGGCACCAAAACCTACATTGACCCTGAAACCTACGAAGACCCAAATAGAGCTGTCCATCAATTTGCCAAGGAGCTGGATGCCTCTTGTATTAAAATTGAGCGTGTGATTGGAGCAGGTAAGGCTGCTTGTGGCTTCTGAATTCTACTGTTCCATTTAGCTGGGATCAAAACTCATACATCATAATGACAGGCAAATAATTATACTTCAAGTATAGAACTTTTTTGCATTTACCAGAGAAGATAGAGCAATGAAGCTTATGCTTCCTTGTAAAATGTGAAAAATAAATATTAAAAAAGAGACTTGTGTGGCATTAAAAGCTTGCATGCTTCTAATTCCAGAACCATTTTAAAAAGTTGCAAACATTCTTGAAAAACACTACTGTAATGTTGTTACCTGTTGCTCATTGTTGAAGTAAAGAGGTTTGATGTTAAGTGTAAATACTGCTTAATTAATCACAGAAGTAGTTCCCTTGACTTCTGGGCATTCAGAAAAGAGGACACAGCCTGTAATATATAGTCTAGTGAGGTCTTGTATATTAATAGAAAAGAATTCTCCTTTAAAACTTTTTGTTGTCATTCTGCTTTTTTAAATATATATATATATTATTGGTACAAAAATATTCTTGTTTTACCTCTCGTGCTAGATTATAATTGTACTGGCATTACAATACTTTTCTTCTTCTTGAACTCTCTACTACCTACTTAAGCAGTGTGGTATTCATACTCTAAAAAAGCAGTTTCGTTTGTTTGCATTAACGAGATATGTGACATTTTTATTGCATTGGGCCATGTTGTGAAATTAAGTTTCCATGGGTAAGAAAAATATCAAATATTTTGGATTCCTGGAGGAAACATTCCTTTGCCTTCCTGTTCTTTTTTATCAAGTATTGTTAGGATACTTTATAAATCACCCTACTGTGGTTTGTCAAGCACTGTAAATTATGTATATTTTAAAAAAATCTCTACAAATATTTAGTTTTAGGTTATAAAAATAAATGGCAGCGCTTAGAATTAGCTAATGTTCTACTCTCAGAATCATGTTGCTTATTTTAAAGGCCCTTACTCATTATGAATGTTACCTTACTTCAAGTGTAGCCCTTTTTAAATTAGTACAACTTTTTGCTGTATGCTGCTACTCAGAATGAGTAAAGGCATCAACCCAGTCTCAGGTTGTTAGGTCAGGTCTACACTACCATTTACTTTTGTATAACTTAGCTCACTCTGGTAGGTGAATGAGGTAACTAACCCATGTGCCGAAAGTTACATTGACCTAAGCGCCTATATGGTCAGCCCTAGGTCAGTGGGAGGGCTTCTCCAGCCAGCATAGCTATTGCCACTCACGGGGGTGGATTTATATGCTGCTGTGCCAAGACAGCACTTCATTAGTCTTGCCTAACTAAGCAACATTTAGGCTGATACTGGAACAAAAAAATCTCTCTTTCAGTACAGCATTTCTCTTTATGTTTTCAGTTCTGGATTGGCACAGTAAAATCAGTAAAATTGGGTCTCTCTTGATTTGCTAATGAATTGTTGAGTTGAGAGACTACCATATCAACAGTTTAGAGTAAAAGGCGCATGTGCTTCTCTTTTGATTAGACTGAAATACTATTTGTCAAGTCACTTTGAGTAAAACCCTGAAAAACATCACATGTAAATGTGGTAGAATTTAAGGCTGAAATAGACACATGTGCAAGATCAGTTTGTTTTCAGTATGCAAAACTGGAGCATGTAAGTTGGAAGCAGAGTTGTAAAGTGCAAGTGTCATTTTTGCTGGGTTTAGCTACGCTCCAAATAAATGGATTAAGATTGGCTAGTAAGAATGGAAGGGACAGTATACTGTGCTTACAGCAGGCAGAGAGAGACAAAATGGAACTGCTGTACTACAGACCAAAGAAGAATATGAAATGTCTGCTAGGGACAGTCAGAAAAAAGCAGCATAGAATTCTCAATGTGTGCCTCAGTTATTATGGTGGAAAGGGATACTGAGCCTGTCTTGGATATGTTGGGGTGTGAGCCTGTGTTTCATTTTTTTCACAAGGATGATGTGATTTTTCTTGCTAACTTTGTCATTTCCATTCTGCTGAGGCCACCTGTTATATGCTGGGGTTGGTGCCATTGTGCTGAGTCTTTGTTCTACATTACAGCCTTTTATTTCTACCCATTTCCCTGATAATATGCTGAGCCAGTAGATGCTCGGCTGTGAGTACCTTTTGGGAGCATCTATGGGCATAGCCTTGAATGCCTATGCCAGATGGCCAACTTTAGCAATCAGAATGAGTGGACAAGCAATGTTTGTGAATGCATTTGGACTTTGCCAGCCTATGCTGTTTTACGATGTGAGTTTGTCTCTCTGTTGTGCAGGGTTGGAAGAGCTGTTTGGAACATATAGACATTCCCATAATTTAATCAAAGCATTTTAGTTTCTATGAAACTTTCATTAGGATGGTTTTGATGTTGGGGCATGGGAGAGAAAATTTACCCAGTTCATTGAACAATTAAATTAATATCATGCATTTCATAAACCTCAATGTGATTATTCTGTTTTTGACAATTGTTTACTGTCTGATTCTGACCTCACACCAGTATAAAGCAAGCCAAAAACAAGTATGAGTTAAAAATCAGGCCTAAAAAAAATCAGGGAAATCCAACATCCTTTGTAAAATATCAGTATTCTTTAATTAAATGTACAGTAAAATAAAATAGTTTTGTAAAGACATAAATATTAGGGGTAGGTGGAGGCTGACATAAAAGTGTTTGTTGGTTGGGTCCTGATTCATTAAAGAACATATACATATACCTAACTTTAAGCTCTTAAGTAGTCCAGTCAAAATCCATGTGACTATTCATGGGATTAAATTTAGGCATGTACTTATGTACCATGTTGAACCAGGGCCCCAGCGAGTATATTATATGTGTATATTCTATATCTGAAGTGTCATTTATAGTCAATCTGCTTTATTTTAGGAGAGTTTGGTGAAGTGTGCAGTGGACGTCTGAAACTTCCAGGCAAGCGAGATGTTTCAGTAGCCATAAAAACCCTGAAAGTTGGTTATACAGAAAAACAAAGGAGAGATTTCCTGTGTGAAGCAAGCATCATGGGACAATTTGACCATCCCAATGTTGTTCATTTAGAAGGGGTTGTTACCAGAGGTAAGAAGTGGCTAGATGCCTCATTCAGGCAATAAAGTAACTGATAGAAATTGCTGTAATTTATCCCTGGTCAGAGATGCAAATTAGAAATGCATACTTTTAATGGATTTTGTCCTGAGGCGTAACTAACTAAAACAATACTCACTTTATGCTGCAACCTGAGGAAAAAATTAAGATGCACACTTGATTAAAAGATCAAGTGCTTTGAAATACACTATTTTCTAGTTTCAGTTATCCTAAAAGACCATGCCAAAAGATAAGGTTTCTTATGTCCTTTCCTATTATCTGAAGTGTCATTTTCTCCCAGTCCGAGTCACACAGCAGGAGTCAGGAGGACACACTGACATTTTGATTTGTACCGTTTAATTTTGCGAATCATGACCATGCTCCATGCAGACATTTCAGGATTTAGAGCTCAGTAACAGTGCTGGAGACTTCAAGTTTATTTATGTCACAACTATTCAGCCCTTTCATAGGAACAACATGTTTTGTCAGAAAAAAGGCACTCAGTTCAGTTCATAGTTTCTCAAACAAAATGTCCCTTCTTTTCTTTTAGGGAAACCAGTCATGATTGTAATAGAATACATGGAGAATGGGGCCCTCGATGCCTTTCTTAGGGTGAGTACCTAAGGGGAAATATGTGCCGTGCTTCAAAATACAATATGTTTTACCAATTTAGCATAGTAAAACTTTTGCTCAGTCTGAAATGTGAACATGGTTGACACCAATAGATCTTTAAATTGTCCCACCAGAATCAGATTAGGAATTAGAAGACCAGATGGGATTAAACTGATACATTCCTTGGCATTTAAGTGATTCAATGTGGTGCAGAAATCGTGGTTTTGATTACTGTCGTAGATGGAGGTTAATACCACGATAGCTGAAGCCCTGACATGTGAAAACATGGCTGTTTAGAATAGCAGTTATTATTTTTAGCATGATTGACGTCACTGCACAGTAATTCTTAAAAGTACAGTAGTACCTCAGAAAAGAATGGAGGAAAAAGAAAAAAAATATTTTATAACAATTTAGAATTTGCTGAGTGCTCAGAACTGCCAAGCAATGTCTTTACCATTTTAGCATTCCATGTATACAAGCCAGAAAATGCAGAACAACTTGCAAGACTGTAGAGAAAACAGAAAGATTATGTTTCCTTGATAAATTATATGCTGTAAATAAACCTTCATTGTTTACAATAAACAGAGGTCTTGGTCCCAAAAGTGTTATACAGTTTCTTTTTTATATCTATTGATCAGTGTAAAAAATGAAAAACATAAAATATAGGGGCAAGCTACAAACAATGCTATATGAAGTTTTTGGATTTTTTTTAAACTTGTAGTGTCACAAGTTAATTAGAATTTTGTAACTTTTAACAAGTTCCATTAATTTTAAAAGTTTGGCTATTCAGGCCTTTTTCAACCTTGTATCCTGCTTTGTGGTTAAAATAATTTTGTTTAAAATATGTAGCTTTGTCCCATGATGCATTGCCTTTGGGATAATAAGTAACTAGAGTGAAGAAAGTGTGCAAATCTGATTTTCTTTTACTCCCTCAACTTCATTAACAAGTGTGTTGCTCCTGTCTTCCCTTCAGAAACATGATGGGCAATTTACAGTCATTCAGCTAGTGGGAATGTTGAGAGGAATTGCTGCCGGAATGAGATATTTGGCTGATATGGGATATGTACACAGGGACCTAGCAGCACGCAATATTCTTGTCAACAGCAACCTTGTTTGTAAAGTGTCAGACTTTGGCCTGTCTAGAGTTATAGAAGATGATCCAGAAGCTGTCTACACCACTACAGTAAGAAACATAGACATTTGACACTATTTCTCAGTGGATAGGAGATCTTACTACAACCAGGCAATAGCATCTTGAAAACACAGTTAAGGGAAATACATTAATGGCTGGAAGCTGTTTAGTAGTCCAAGAGTGGCACAAGTCATCTTCAGGAATCTGGTTTAAAATAATTTCAGTAAGGCTACGTCTACACAGGCCCCTTCTTCAGGAATAGCCATGCTAATTTAGAACTTTGGAATAGGGAAATGCGCGGGGGATTTAAATATCCCCCGTGGGATTTAAATAAACATGGCCACCGCTTTTTTTCCGGCTTGGGGAAAAGCCGGAAAAGAGCGTCCAGACTGGCGCGATCCTCCGGAATAAAGCCCTATTCCGGAGGATCTCTTATTCCTACTTTCAAGTAGGAATAAGAGATCCTCCGGAATAGGGCTTTATTCCTACTTTCAAGTAGAAATAAGAGATCCTCCGGAATAGGGCTTTATTCCGGAGGATCACGCCAGTCTGGACGCTCTTTTCCGGCTTTTCCCCAAGCCGGAAAAAAAGCGGCGGCCATGTTTATTTAAATCCCCCGGGGGATATTCAATTCCCCCGCAAATTTCCCTATTCCAAAGTTCTAAATTAGCATGGCTATTCCGAAGAAGGGGCCAGTGTAGACACAGCCTAAATGTCTAATAACTATCACCTAGTGGGGAGAATTCTTGCAAGTCTTTGCTGGTTTTAGTGTGTCATATTTTTTTCCGTGAATGAATAAATACGGATGATTGATTTATAAAATGTGTAACTCCTTTTTGAGCTCACTCAAAGGATTTACACGGAAATCCAGGGCTACTACTTTTTCAGAGTGGAATTAATCTCGCTTGAAAGCTAACTAATGTAAGACATGACTGAAACATTGCTGCTATTCTTACATGAGGGGTAACAATTACTCTCCTAGATCTTCCCTTATTCCTGGGTGGGATTATTTTGCCATAGCTGTTCATAGGGCACGGGTTACTCCTCTGCTCTTTTCCCCAGCCTACTCCCCTTCCCATCCTCTCTACCTGCATCTGCCTCGTTTACAGTGTAGACAGTAGATGCCTCATGCAGCCTGGTCTGTCAGTGGAATAACAATCCAGAGGGAATGCACAGGGGACTAATGTTAGCATTTATTCCACATTACGACTAATGACAATCTGGCCCTATGTGATCAGATGTGGATTTCAAAGGAGCCTTAAGGTTTTTCCGTGGGATTTGAACACCTAGTTCCTTGAGAATCAGATTATGTTTAAACTCCTCTGAAAATTCCAACATTGGTCAACAGTTGAAAATTGCATCATTTTTGTGCTACAAATAATGGAAATAATTGTAAAATGCTACTAAAAAAACCATTATGGAAATATTATTTGTAAACAATTTTTTTCAATAGGGTGGGAAAATTCCAGTACGATGGACTGCTCCAGAAGCTATTCAGTATCGCAAATTTACATCAGCAAGTGACGTATGGAGTTATGGAATAGTTATGTGGGAAGTAATGTCTTATGGAGAGCGGCCTTATTGGGACATGTCAAATCAAGATGTAAGCTATACAGATGCTTTATTTGCATGATTGTATGCATGTGCATATATATATATAAATAAATGTTCATATCAATGTTTTTGTTTCCACACGTAATTTTGCTTTAACGTGGAATAATTTTTGTAAAAATATTCCTGGAGTTTTATAAAGTGAAAAATTAAATAGAGGATTATTTAGCCAACAACACTAAAACTTCTTTGACACAAGCATAGGTTTTAAGGTTATATCATGATTATCAAACAGGTTGGGGGCTTCAAAATAATATAACCAAAAAAAACATTTTTTTTATTATATAATGTTTTGTAAGAATGACAAGTTTTCAGTCAAATAAGAAATCTTAGTTTCTTGAATTCATAATTATGGTTAGTCAAATGAAAAAGTTATACAAAGTCAAAAGCAGCAGATAGTGACACTCTCTATCAATGTCACTATATTTTTGAAATATTCTTGTTTGCATAAAATATGACCTAAAGCAGCAAGTCATCAGTAATAGCATAGAATAGTATTAATCCTGAATTTCTTCCAAGGATATTTGTTCCTATGAACTACACACATAAATACATACCAGAAAGAGTCTCATTTTGAGTTCTTTTTTTGTAATCGAAAGTTCAACATCAGAGTTTTAAATGAAAAGAATATAAAAGTGTAAATGATGAGTCAGGTTGGCAGAGTGCAAAGCTGTTAATATTTGACAGGTCTCAGTGTCAAAGATTTCATGGACTGTCAAAATATGGGCAAACAAGTCCTTGGGGCAAAGAAAGAGAAATATTTTACATTCTCTTGATGCCCAGTAGAGTTTCATTTCTTTTGACACCTTCCTTCTGTACTCAAGTCAAACATAAAAGGGGTCTGACAGGAATATAAGATGCCTCTAAGGGAAAGCTTACCTATCTTTCAGGGAAGAATAAAGGAAAACATTGAAACTGAAAAAAAAATCCAATATCCCCTTGCTTAATTTTGGAAATGTTTTTAATTTATCTTCTTGTGTTGTAAACAGCTGAGAGAATCATGTAAATTATCCTTGTTCATAAAAACACTAATCTCAAATCCTTATTATGACAAAAGAAATAAAACTACAAGTAATATCCAATTAGCATATAGATTAAGGATTTATAAATTCCTGCTAAATAATTTCAAACATTCATGTGTATTGTGATATGCAGGTGTGCCCTAGAATGAACACACGCATGCTCACACACACAAACTAACCCTGGAGACTGACCCATCGCAAAATTTAAAAACTGCCTCTAATTATCCACAATGAATTTGTTGCAATTAATTGGAGACACAAGTGACAACACTTAAATGTGTCTCTACCAGACTCGGAGGCACTGTCAGCGGTCTGTAAATTTAAATGCATCATTTTTTGCTTACAACTGAATGTGGATGAAGGCCATGCTGTAATTGCCTCATTGAGTTTGCTGAGTTTGAAGCGTGGGGTTTTTTTTTTTAATCTTCTACTATACTATTTTATCCTATAGTAACCTTTCAAGTGCCTTCAGATAGATGTGAGCATAGTGATACCATTGTGACTGTCTAAGCACATTCCTGCTCTCAGCAGAAACATCCATACAGAGCTGATGAGAATTAGCTGAACATTAAACCCAAGAGCAATCCTGCAGTTGCAGAGCAGGATGGCTCAGGGTGAGTGACACAGAACCTTGCTTATTGCTTTTTCTGTAGGTGCAAGTGTCCATGCGTTCCTAACACTTGCTGCCAAAACTGGCAAACAGTCACTAACTAGCTCAACTACTTCTCTGGTAACTATTAGAGCTTTTGTGTGTGTGTCCATAAGGTCCCTGTACTTATGTGAAAGGAGGAGTTCACTACACTTCCTTTTCTCGATGTTTGTGTTTCACACAGGACAGGACGTAGCCCTGCAAATGGATGTTTTTCCTTCAGTTACTGGTGTGGCATTTTTAACAAAGGAGTGTCACTGGCAGTGACCTGATACAGCAAACAAAGCATCGCAGTACCCAATTAACACAGGTCTGTCCCCAGAGCTAGTAGCTCTTTATCTACAGCCAGCGCATGCACTGGAACAGATCCAGAGCTGCTCTAACTTACGTTAGGAATAGGCAAGGCCTCGGGAATTTAGGAAACAACAAAGGTATCTAAAAGAAATAATGGCCTCTCCATTTCTGGGCAAACCACAGAAATGGAAGAAGAGATAATTGAGCCAAATGTAAGTGATACAAAACTGTGCTACTAGCATGAATCCTTGCTGTATTCAATCAGCTTCATTTTTTCTATAAACTGTAATCCTACAGTTTATAGGGGGGAGAATCCCTTCATTTATTTTATTTACCACTTGTTATCTAGTTTAGAACTGCTCTTTTCTCCCTGAGGGTATGTCTACACTAGAAAGTTAGTTCGAACTAACGGACGTTAGTTCGAACTAACTTTCCTATGCGCTACACTAGCGCTCCGCTAGTTCGAATTTGAATCGAACTAGCGGAGCGCTTAGTTCGAACTAGGTAAACCTCATTTTACGAGGACTAACGCCTAGTTCGAACTAGCTAGTTCGAACTAAGGGCTGTGTAGCCCTTTAGTTCGAACTAGTGGGAGGCTAGCCCTCCCCAGGTTTCCCTGGTGGCCACTCTGGCCAACACCAGGGAAACTCTATGCCCCCCTCCCGGCCCCGGACCCCTTAAAGGGGCACGGGCTGGCTACGGTGCCCGTGCCAGGTGCAAGCCTGCCAGCACCCAGCTAGCAGACCCTGCACCTGGCACGGCACAGAGCCACCCACCCGATGCCCCCCAGCCCACCCCCTCTTGCCGGGACCAGGCTGGCGGCTCCCGGGAGCTTGCCCTGGACCGCAAGAGGCGGGCATCTTCCTGACTAGTGCGGACATCGTGGACCTTGTCCACGATCTCCGCACTAGGCACAGGAAAGTGGCCGTCTAGGGCAGGAGAGCTGCCAGCCTGGCCACCCAGGAGCAGGTGTGCATGAAAATCAAGGGGGTCCACTGAGACCCCCGACACTGAGCCCTGAGCTTACAATGGCCGTCCTGGGTCAGACCAAAGGTCCATCTAGCCCAGTAGCCTGTCTGCCCACAGCGGCCAACCCTAGGGACCCTGGAGGGGATGGACCGAAGACAATGACCAAGCCATTTGTCTCGTGCCATCCCTCTCCAGCCTTCCACAAACTTTGGGCAGGGACACCACTCCTACCCTCTGGCTAATAGGACTCCATGGACCCAACCTCCATGACTTGATCTCACTTTCCTTTAAACTCTGTTCTAGTTGTAGCCTTCACAGCCTCCTGCAGCAAGGAGTTCCACAGGTTAACTATTTGCTTTGTCAAGAACAACTTTCTCTTACTAGTTTCAAGCCTGCTACCCATTCCTTTCCTTTGGTGTCCTCTAGTCCTTCTTTATGGGAACTCATGAAGAACTTTTCTGAATGCACCCTCTCCACCCAACCCCTGCTTTTACAGACCTCTATCCTGTCCCCCCTCCGTCTCCTCTTTTCTAAGCTGAACAGTCCCAGTCTCTGTAGCCTCTCTTCATCTGGGACCTGTTCCCAACCCCTGATCATGTTAGTTGCCCTCCCCTCTCCCAGCCTTTCTCTTCCCCTCTCCCACCTCCTTTTCCCAGTCTCCCCCAGTTTTTTTCAATAAAGACAGAGTCAATGTTGGAAGAAACGTTATCTTTATTTTGTACATCAAGAAGAAGGGGGGCTAGGGAAGGGCAAGTGGAAGGAGGTGAGGGAGGAATGGGGTACGAGCCCCCGATGGGGAGGACTGGGCTGGCTCTGCGGGCTTCTGGGGGTGGAAGCTCTCCTGCAGCCCCCCAATTACTCCCTCTCCCCAGATGGCAGCCTGCGGCAAGTGCAGCCGGGCTGATGGCCGAGTGGTGTGATGTGCCCAGTGTGGGCACTCAGGGCACTCCAAGCCAGAACTTCTTTGCAAGCGGGGCACCCCTTAGAACTGTGTGTCCGGGGTGGGGGTCGGGACCCTTTAAGCGCAGCCCTCGGCTAGCCTGAGACAGTATCTCCATGCTCTAAGTCCTCCTTTTATGCCCTGCCGGCACTGCTTCCGGCCATCATTAAGCCCTGTTCAGAGTCCACTCAATGTGGACTTACTAGTTCGAACTAGCAAAACGCTAGTTCGAACTAGTTTTTAGTTCTAGATGCGTTAGTTCGAACTAGCTTAGTTCGAATTAACTAATTCGAACTAAGTTAGTTCGAACTAGCGCTGTAGTGTAGACGTACCCCCAGATATTAGTAATATTTTAAAAGTATCAAAGGTGCTAAAAATTTTAGCTATTAACCTTCAGTTTGGTTCCATGAATCTTGAATATGAACAGACAGCATGTTTAATCTTTTGGAAGTCACTCTTCCCAAATCCCACGTTCTTGGCTGTAGCCAGATCTATTCTTTTCTGTTGCCCAATCTGATCCTTCAGACTTGTTTACTCACAGCAGATGCTAAAGAAACTGGTCCTGCATCATCCCTAAGGGCTTTCTAAAAATAATGTCATTATCATAGTCACTTCCTATCTTCTGGGATCTCTCCAGAACACACTGAGCATGTAAAAATACCTACTAATGTGCCTCTCATTTCATTTGTCACTTCCTTTAAAGCTCTTGGATGGATGTTATCATTCCTAGGTGTCTTGTCAGTTTAAAATCCCTTTAATGATACTGGAGGCATTATTTTTATTCACTGATTGTCTCTACAAGCCTTACCTAAAGCTTGCATTTTTATAATGAGATTTAAAAAAAAAAAGATTTTGAGATGTGTTTGTAATTCCTATATTCATTCTTCAGCACATCAGAATAGTGCTATTTTTTCATTTTGAATTGTTTATTGCTTTTAAATGTGAGGAGTTTCCCTTTGAACCTTACTTAATTGATCTTGCATTTTACTCTTTAAAATATTTTCCTTGTTTGTATCCCCCCCCCCCTTGTTATTTGTGTGGCTCTTGTACTATCTCTGACAATTCTTCATCACTGTCTGTCTTTAGTCACTAATGTAGATCCCATTACACAAGGGGCTGAGCATTTCAGTTTTAATGTGTTTATTCTCACAACACCCTTGTGAGGTAGGGAAGTACCACTTACTATTTTACAGAAGCAGACAGAGAGTGGGTGACTTCCACAGTGCCAGAAAGGAAGTGTGTGGCAGAGCAATATATTGAATACTTCTCAGATGAGGGCCATTTCCACTAGACCAAGTTTTATGAGACTTTTCCCCCCCTCTGGAAGATTCTGATACAACCATTGATTCCAACCAACTTACTGAAGTTCATTCTTCAATCTTTGCAGTTGCTTTTCATTCTGCAACCCAGTTCTCTTGCTTTTTCTCACACATCCCATGGAGTATTTTGAATCTGAAGTAATTATGTTCACTAAGCCCTGACTATTCACCAACCTTTACATATCATGGCAGATTTATTTCATAGGGTTAAGCGCAGAACTGATCTTGGTTTCTCTGCAAACTGAGAGAAAACAGTCCTGTGTACTGCCCTTCAAGAATCAACACCCTTCCTTAGCAATTCTAATACAGTTATGTCAGTCAATGTCAGTGTGCTTGAAATCTCCCATGAACAGTGTTTTAGTCCTTTCTTACAAGCCTTTCTTATCTGCATTGCTTCCTGACATGCTTTCTTATCCTGCCCACAAGGTTCATAGCCATAGTAATTTTTCTTTAACCATTTCTATCTCTGTTAAATCCAAATGCACTTGGCTGAGAGAGTCTAACAGTGTGTGTAATTTTTGCTTCAGACATTGTCCTCACTCATATCACCATGTGCCACCTTCTCATATTAAGTCTGACCTTGCTTTAGACTGTTACATTAAGATACCACTCAGCCAGGCCTCACTTCTCCATATCACATTGTATTCAGACATATTTTGCTTGTTTACTTCTAACAACATGGATGGGAATAAAATACAAATGCTTTGTCCTGATAATTCCTGTCCATTAAATATTTTCTGATTTTTTTTTAAGTCTATGGGCTTTTCGGATTTTGTAGACCAATGCACAAAGTATATCCATTTACAACTCAGTGCTTCTACTGCATACTCTCTCTCAAAGGCCTTTGGGCAAATTATATTGCTTTCTAGAATATTTCCATCTACCCATTTATCTATTGCACCCTAGGTGAATGTAATTGTTGCTCCCTGCTGCTGATTTGACTGGGTAATGCAACCATGTTCTGCACACCATAGAATAATATGTTTAATAATCATGGAAGATAAAAATCAAGGGTATTTTATGAAAACAAGAATGCTAGTGTTAAAACAACAGACTCTACTTTCATAATGCTTTGACTGCTTAATTTAGTTGCTTGATTTTTTTCCACAGTTATTAAAATTCATTCCCTAAATTTTTCTGCCTTGATGAAATCCTCTTGTTCTGGCCATTAGGTTATAAAAGCAATTGAAGAAGGCTATCGTTTGCCAGCACCCATGGATTGCCCAGCAGGTCTTCACCAGCTCATGCTGGACTGTTGGCAAAAGGAACGTGGTGAAAGGCCAAAGTTTGAGCAGATAGTTGGTATTCTGGACAAAATGATTCGGAACCCAAATAGTTTGAAAACCCCTCTGGGAACTTGCAGTAGGTAAGAAAACTGTCAGTGATGGTTTATGATTCTCTGAACAGATATTGATTCTGGATGTGTTCTGATTAGCTGCTGGCTCCAGCTCCCTCCAGCTGCTCACTGGGCCACTCTTTTCCTTCCTTCCCTTTTGTTCCTTCCCTCCCCACCTTTCCCCATTCCTGTCCTACATGCCATTCAGTAAAAATAAAATCCACCCAAAAATGACTTAACTAAAACAAAAATGCCAAATAAAAGAGAGAGAAATCTTGCCACTAATACTCCTGTTGGCAAACTATCACTCTTTATCTTGTCTGTTGAGACTATAAATTCCTCAGGGAGGGGACCGTTCTCATAGCTGTGGCTGCATGATGGGGTCCTGGCCTCTGTGCACTGCTGCAATATACATAATAGTAATAATACTGTTAAGCTTAGAAGAATTAGATTTTTAACAGTAAAATGTTGGGAAACTTTGATTCCACCATGCTCACACACAAACAGATGACAAAGTATTTCCACCAGTAATAATCAACATTTACAAAAGCAAAGTAAGAAAAAGACTGCCTACCAAATTTATAGCCATGAAAAAATGCATCATGGACTGAAAAATCTTGTTCCTCCCCCCACTCCTCTGTGAAATCTGGTCTTTTGTGTGTTTTTACTCTCTGATATATAGATGTCATGGGGAGAGACCAGCATTTCTCAAATTGGAGGTCCTGTCCCAGAAGGGAGTTGTGGGGGGGTCATAATGATCAGTTGTCCCTCTTTTCCATCCATGTGCAGAATAAAACATTTATATACATGGCGGCATGTGCAATTGTGCACCACCAGCTATGGGAGCCCTGCTAATCAGCACTATGCCTACACAGCAGAGCTATTTTGAGTACCCTGAAATAACTATTCTGCATTTTAAGAGCAAGCCTGTTATATCAAAATATAATGAGCTCACTATTCCAATGTCCCTGTAAACCTCATTGTATGATGAGTAAGGGCTGTTTCAGAATAGCGCCTTATTTTGAAATAACATTGAAATAAGTGTAGCGCAAATTGCATAGCTTATTTCGAGGTAAGGGTGTTGTGTAGACCCACCCCAGATGGGCAGTACTTGAATCTCTCCTGTGATTCAATGTACAAGTGTACATTTTACAGGTATTGCCATCCTTTCTTCTGTGCTGCTGCCTTAAGATCTGGGCAGCCAGAAGAGTGGCAACTGCTTACTGAAGCCCCAGCTCTGTGGGCAGCAGTGCAGAAGTAAGAGTGGCAATACCATACCACCAGGGCCACCACCAGCAACAATACAGGAGTAAGGTTATCAGTACTGCAATACCCTCTATAATAACTTTGCGACGCCCTTCCCTGAAATCCTTTGTGTGTCAAGAACCCAGTAACTACATCACGATGCTACTTCAGATTTAAATAGCTGAAATCATCAGTGTCTATATAGTCAACTTTTTTGTACTGACCTACAGAGTGATATCTCTCTCTCTCTCTTTCTCTCTCTCTCTGTCTTTTTAAACCATGGCAACTCTTTTTTAATGCCATTAAACCATTTAATCTCATGTAATGTCGTGGTCTGACTCAGTGTTTTGTTCTTATAACTTGCCAGCTCCCAGGAGTTACTCAGTCACAAATTCCTTGTGGCTCTGTGGCTAATGCCCAGAATTAAGAGACAGGCAGTCAGTCCCCAGCTCTGGCACTGACCTTGTATGTCTCCTTAGGAAAGTCACTGTATCTTTCTCTGTTTCCTTCATCATTTATATATTTGAGTCACAAGCAGTTTGGGGTGGGGTCTGCACAATGCCCAGGACAGTGGGTCCCTATCTTATTTGTCGCTACTGTAATATTAATAATAAAGATTAATGTTGATTTTCCAGTAGAGACCAGTACCCCACCAGGTTTATTTAATTCTTAAATGAACTGTTGTCATGCTTAACAATATGCTTAGGAGATAGTTTTTGTAAACTGCAAAATACTCTTGCTAGCCATGCAGAGCAATTAAAATATCAAGTGACACTGCATATTTGACCAGATTATTTTTCACTCCTTAGGAACTGTGAATACCTCCACCCTTTCTGACTCTGCCAAATTCTTCCTTATATTTTATTATTTTTGGAAACAATTTACTTTACTCTTTTCTTCTGCCCAGACCAATTAGCCCTCTTCTGGACCAGAACACTCCCGATTTCACCACGTTCTGCTCTGTAGGAGAATGGTTACAAGCTATTAAGATGGAAAGATATAAGGATAATTTCACAGCAGCCGGCTACAACTCACTTGAATCAGTAGCCAGGATGACTATTGAGTAAGTTGGCACTGGGCATGTTTGACCTACGTTTAGCAACCTTCTAGGTAAAAGACAAATTATATTAAACTACAAAATACTGGGCCAAGTACAAGCTCAATTCATAAGGCCAGATTCTGCCCTAGCCCAAGTTTTACTCAGCACAGAAGAGTGAGTCCACGGAGCAATTTGTGGCTTCCTGATTCTCTGTCCTGCACCATTAGTGTAGTTTAGAGCAGCCCAGAAGCATTGCTAACCTGACCTGGCTGGTAGCAGTCATTCTAGAGCATTTCTGCCAACTGAAAATTGATGGAGGACATCAGTGAAACAGGAACAAACAAACGCCTTTTCCTCCCTTACAGGGCTGAGGAGTTGGAAGGCTTGGAAGCTGGCTAGGTCAGCTCAGAACTCCCCCTAAAAGGGGAATTTTCATCTTCCCAAATATGGCCAGTATTCAAATTTTTGGTCCACCTGAGTAGTACAAATGTTTTTAATTTATATGAAAATCATCACCCTCACCTTTAATCCTGCCCATTCCAGCCTCTTCCCAGAGAGCCTTCTGCAAGTGAGAATGTAATGGGGATGGTGTATGGAGACAGCTCCACCCAACTTTCCACTTAACAAATGGGAAGAATAGAACTGTGTGCAGAAGATTCCTCCATGCATGTCTCTAAAGAGGACAGTGTGTCACAGTGATTTTTCCTTTATACAGTGACTTTATCTTGAAAGCATCTCGGACTGTATGTGTTCTCCTACACTTGAGTTTTCTTCATAGCTACCATTTTGCACGTGAGATGTAAAGTAATTTTGCCTCATGCATAACACTAGGGAAACATGTACAGTATGCACATTTCTGATGAAAAGTAAGTAGTGTTTTATGCACTGTTCACAGTATTGATATAAGGCTTTAGAATAGTTTTGTTCTATTCAAACATAGGCACTCCGAGGACTATTCAGTTTTAAATGACAGCTTTATTCCAGACAAGCGCACTCTGCATTAAATAATGCTGTCCACGTTTATCTTTCCCAGTGATGTTATGTGTTTAGGTATCACGTTGGTGGGTCATCAAAAGAAAATAATGAGCAGCATTCAGACTATGAGAGCACAAATGCTACATTTACATGGCACTGGCATCCAAGTGTGATAGACAATTTCTCCCTTATGAGGGAGGTGACAGACTGAGAGAATAGTGCTGGCCTTCAGTATACATGAAGTGCTGCTAGAAGACATTTGATCTCCTGGGTCCTTCCTGCAATGAAGAGAAGATCTACTAGAAGCACCTATAGACTTGAACTCCTAAGTGCCACCAGAAGTTTCTAAAAGGGAAATGGAATCCACCACTGATGGCAAGGAAAACTGCAGTAACAATAAAACAAAGTACTACCTGAAACACATACAAACACCTTGAGCTCTCTAACCTCCTTTTTATCTAATAGACTTTTTAAAATGTACATAAAGAATTTAAAAAAGAATATATTTGTCAGATAAAATCATGATATTGTTAAATTCAGCAAAATATTTTCCTTAAATCTTGATTTAAGATTTTTTTTAATCATTTTGTGTTTATTCTTCATAAAGATGTTCTTTTAGTATGATGTTTATATCTCTGGACCTTTCTAGGGCTAATTCTATGACACATTACTACACTGGGTACCTCGGAAAGGTTACTAGAGGTTTTAGAAATGTAAGAAGCATAACTGAGCAACATATGTATGTCCAAACATTGGTATCCTTTTGTGTGTGTGTGTGTGCCATTTTATTTAGTTAAATCAACACTGTATTGACATGGTTTGCTAACTGGCAGGGAGTCAGGAAAATGCAAGTTGCTAAGAGCTCTGATATTTTTTAAAGAATTTTTTAAGGTTAAACATATATTATCTTTTAAAGGAAAAAAAGGAAAAAAAGCAATAATGACCCCTAAGTAGTCATAGGCAATTTTAACAAATTGTTTGCAAGATGATTTTAATGGACTAGATTTAAGGTGAGATTTTCTACAAAGTAATTCCAGAACTGTAAACCTACTGAGGCATTTCATAGAGTGGATGATAATAGCAGTGCCTCGGAAGTCAGATGCAGTTCTCCAATGTTACCTAACTATTTTAATCTGAGCACATCATGTTTTTTTAATGCTCCGCATTAGCAAATATGAAAGAAATGGCTGGCATATATTTTAAATGCATTTCAGTTGAATGCTAGCCAGCTGAGAGAATAAGGGTTTACCTTTTATATAAGAACTGTAGAGCATGAAGCAAGGGGCAGTTCAGACTTTTCGCAGGTTTTTTTTATTAGCTTTCACTTCTCTCAGTACAAACGCAATACACACACTCATTCATTTGGGAACTTGAGCACAAAAGTACTTGCTCAATTAAATAACTTTACGCCATTTTTATTTATCTATCTACCTTATTTAACTAAAATGTTAAACTACCATAAGCAATAAGAAAGGGTGGCTATAGCTATTGCAGGAATGTATATTCATCACAGAAGAAATGCTTTCAAAAATTATGAAAATTGTGAACTACCCCTTCAGTGAAATGCTGAACTTCCAAAGAGAATTGGGCTGCTTCTATTGATTTTGATAGAGAAAGATCCCAGGGATCAGTCATAAATTGGTCTTGTTTGATAATGTGGGCATCCACAAAAAAAACCCTGTAAATGTTCCTTTGTAAAACTTGTACATTTTATTTATACTGTCTTGTTTTGTACACACATTTCTGTGTAGTGAGCTCTGAATACATTGAAAATGCACTATATTTTTCTATTTTACTTGCAGAGCATCACAAAAGAACATGTATTTTCAGTGCTACATAATGTGTTTTCCCACATTTAGGACCAAAGACAGATGCCGAAATCTCAAAAGGATCATTCCTCTCCCCCCACACACCTTTTTTGATCACTCTACAGTGTTACATTTGCCATTTTATTTATTTGTTTGATTAGTAAAATCAGTTTGATTATACCAATTTTTTTCATCCTCTGCCTTTGTTGAAGAAAATCTGTAAAAAGCTTTTAATTAGCATAATCCTGTTACATAGACACTTCCATTTGTAATCTTTGTAATAGACTGTAAATATATTTTTGGAACTATAACACATTGGTGACCAAGGATTATTTTTCAGTGTCAGTATATGATGATTTATACAGTTCACAAAATTTTGCAGTATGTTGAGAAGCATACTTTCTGGCCTGGCTTGGCTGTAAGAAAGAGTGGTAAAGATTATATTTCCTATTAGATTACCAACTCAGAAAAAAATGAATTATTTGCATATACACAAATCAACAGGCTTTTTTTATAGTTCATTAACTAAAAATTAATATTAGACAAAAAGGATCTCAAACAAAAAGGATTTTCAAACAAATATATCCAAACTCTCAGGCATTTAAGTTAGCAAATGGAAATTTAAGGGCATGTCTACACTATGAAGAAGATTGACACTCCAGAGGTTGATCTTCTAGCATTCGATTTTGTGGATTTAGGGTAGACCCCCAAATCGAACATTGAGGGCAACCCCCAGTGGCATCCTGTACTCCTCATTCTGTGAGGAATAAAGGAAGCCAACGGGAGTGTGTGTAGATGCAGTGACAGCTCAGCTTAAGGTAAGTCAAATCCAGTGACGCATTTTGTTTAGCTGGGTGGTGTAACTTAAACCAACCTGCCCATTCTAGTGTAGACCAGGGCTAGGTGTAGGAAGCCAATTTTGAAAATCTTGACACTAACTCCATAGGAAGAAACTTAGTCTGGACTTTTCAAAGGGGCCTAACATACCCCAGTGCAACTGACAGAGTTGCTGGACCTGTGGGCAAGGTGGCGGAAGCCAGCTCCATATGCTTGGAAGGATCAGGGCCAGGGAGAGTCAGCCCTCAGCACTGCCCAGATCCTGCCATGCCCCGCCAGCTCTCAGAGCTGCCCTGAGTGTGCTACCTAGGGCCCCAGCAGCAATTTAAAGGGTCTGGAGCTCTGAATGCCTCTGCTGCCACAGAAGCTGCAGCAATGGATGGGAGACCCTCCCTTTTGAATCTCCAGGCCCTGATATAGTTGCCCTCTTTGCCTATCTGCCTCCAATCTGCAGGACACCCCATTGTATTGCAGTGGCATTTTGGTTCGTAACCTCCACTGGCCCTTTTGAAAGCCCCAGTTGTAAATATACACATGTCAAGGGAGATGTGGACAAGCCCTCTTTAAAAGGAAAATCAAGCAAACACCAATACAAAATGTGTTCAACAGACACACAGGATGGAGGGTATCATATCAGAGTACCCCTTTGCTCTTTCACCAAAGGCTATTGCATCAAGATACACATTTGTAATCATTGCTACCTAAACAAGCCCTACATAAGAAGTACTTCTACATAAGTGTTCTGACTTTCAAAAGTGTTGAGCCTCTTCCAACAGCCAGTGTTTTACTAACAAAACATAATCACGTGCTTCATTTTATAAACTCTTCTTGGGACTTGAAAGCATACTTCACCTTAAATACATATCAAAGGCTACGTCTACACAGTGGAGCTATTTCAGGATATCTGCAGTATCCCGAAATAGCTATTCCATGTCTTAAGAGCAAACCTGTTATATCAAAAATTGGCATAGTGCCAATTGTGTAACTTATTTTGAGGTAAGGCTGCTGTGTAGATGCACCTTAAATGTTTTGCTGAACAAGGGTTAATGTGATTATGTGCTTGCTATACTGCGGCCTCAGTCTAGAAGCTGTAGGATGATCAATTATTCCATATCAAGCCACTTAGGCACCTAACTATGGATTTAGGAATGGAACTTCAAGCCCCACTTTTGAAAATTTGGGGGTTTAAGGGTTCAGTCATGCAAGATGCAATGCTATTCTTTTTAAATAAGAGTTAAGGGCCATTCTGCACACCTCAGAATTGCTGGGCAGCATGAAGCCATCAATGCAGGTTTGTAATCTTAACTTTAGGCAATGAAATTTTAAAATGAAGCTCATAACATTGATTATGTCTACCTTATCTTTCCCCATTACAGTTATACCCACTTTGAGTAGCTGATATAACATTGACTGTTCATCTATATATCTTGACTGCCTTAAAGTTGCTATATATTCTTATGTCTTTGAAAGGGGTAGGACTGATCTTCAAAGCACAATCAATATTCAGATACCTAGTCTATCTATTTGTCTATAACACTATTGCAATTAGGAGCCTAAGTATGCATATCCAATTTTTAACTGGCATAGAATCAACATTATAATGTAGCTTTCAGTTTTCTATATTCAAAGAAGATATGGAACCAGGCAAGGAAAACAATGGCAGAAAAAGATTAAAATGTTTTGAGACACAAGCATTTAGAGAAGAATGTAATAAGAAGAAATGAAAAGAATGAGGATTCAGATTGGTTAGATAATAAAGCAAATTACTTGGATTAAATGCTAACCTTACACCTATCCTACGACACTGAAGTCCACAGGGCCTAAATCAGATTAGAATTTTTCCGTGTTTTCACGTTTGACTGCTAGAAAGGTATTTTTCCCAATGATTCAAATTTTGGTTTTATAACTAAATAAGCTTTTCCATCACGATATCTTCCAGATTTTATTAAAACACATTTGTCACTGGAGGTTTTTTCCTCTTCCAACAACATGCAATGGATCATCTAACCACAACTCTTAAGTATGATATTAATTAATGCTCTACTTCTGTTGATGTTCCAATGAAAGACCCAGCTGGCTCATTGGTAAATTGCCGTTCTATATTCATTTACATATCACCTTAGTGAAGAGGATATTTGGCCATATATGGTCGTTATTGTTTGGATAAAATCATGCTTAACTGAAGCCCTGGCATGGCCATTTAAATCTCTCCGGAAGGAAGAAATGTTTACACATAGGCCATAATTAGAAGTGATAAAGACTTACAATAGCCCAGGGCAAGTCTCAAAAGGCTATCTACCTCTAAGGAACAAAATGGTTACTTATCATTGGATCATTGTCTCTAGATATGGAGCATGATGCTCCTGACCCAAATAAGAATATGCCCTTCATCATTTCACTTAAATGTAGGCTTTAATCTCTAACATTTTATGTATGTTTTTTGTAAGCCAACGATACCTTTTCTAGAGTAATTGGTGATATAACTCTTCACAAATGTCTAGGGTTTTTCTATTTCAGAATTACTGTAATAGAGCAGAGTAGGGGAAAAGAACAGTTCCCAGGACAAGTTTAGAAGTTCCAGTCTGTGAAATGTATAATGCAAATACTTGCTTAACCACAACTCTAGCAACCATATCAAGGCTGCAGTAATACCACATTTCAGGTGATAGGCCTGGGAAGGTTATTGTGGATGAATTAAATAATACTGATACACAGTGACAGAAAAAGTGTTTTTTTTATCAGATTTGGTAGCTGCCCGAAGATGGTAGAGTCTAGGTTTAGGAGACAACTCGGAATGTCTGAGCTTTCAGTTAGGAGCAGAGGGCTAGGAGGTTATTAAGTCCAGGCCCTTGGTATCACAGGCAACCTGGTCATAAATCCTGTTTGTAATATTTCAAGCAAAAATGAGTAGGTTTATTTGCCTCTACAACAATTGAAAGACTATTCCAAAACCAAACTCCTCTGAGAGTTCAAAACCTTGTTTAAATTTTCAACCTAAATTTATTCATGGACAGATCATGCCTATTTCTTCTTATGCCAACATTATACTTAAGCTTAAATATCTCTTCTCCCTCCTTGGTGTTTACCCCTTTGATGTATTTATAGGGAGCAGTCATATCCCTTCTCAGCCATCATTTTACTAGGCTAGACAAGCCAAGCTCTTTTAGTCTCATTTTAGTTCCCGTAAAACACAAATTCTGGGCAGCAGCATATTTTCCCCATTATTCCCCTAAGAATCAGAGGCTGGCCAACAATTACTTTCAAGCAATAATCTTTATTACTTGCATAATGCAGCCTTCCATCTACTTAGGAATATACAGTTTTAAATTAAATTTCCCTTGAAAAACAGTGTCTTACCGGGGGGGAAAGTGGTTGGTAAATGTTCAGAAAGTATGACAAATAAAAGCTACCATGAATGTCATGAAACCCAAAACACTATTGGGTTCTTCTCTCATCATTGGTAATGCATTCTATAAAGTGCTTTGCAAAACATGCATAATTACTGAAGCATAACATATCAGATTAAAACATATAAAAATGAATTGTACCCTAGAGCTGAGGGGAAACAGAAAGCAAGCTAGACAGCTTTTGGGTTTTGTTTTGTTTTGTTTTGTTTTAAAGATTATATTTAAATTTTTGTTAAGGTTGGAAAGCTTCCACTTGTTAAGGCAGTAGCTCTTAACCAGGTCATCTAGGAGGTACATCAGTTCATCTGGCTATTTGCCTTGTTTTACAACAGGCTACATAAAAAGCAGTGGAAAAATCTGTCCAAACTAAAATGTCATACAATGCCTCATATATACTGCTCTATACACTGAAATATAACTACAATATTTAAATGTCATTTCATTTATAATTGTATGGTAAAAATGAGAGACATTCTTCAGTAATATACTGTGACACTTTTGTATTTTTATGTCTGATTTTTGTAAGCAGGTTGTTTTAAAGGGAGGTGAAATATGGAGCTATACAAAACAAATCAGATTCCTGAAAGGGGTCTGGAAAGGTTTAGAATGCTGTGTAAAGACACAGGCTTCCATAATCTAAGGACCAATGTATGATATCCATGAAACCATGGGAGGGTGTTTAGGACAGATAAATGGTGCAAAGTATGAGAGTGAAGGACACTATTTGAAGTTTATGAGACTGAGACCTTGTAGGTTATGTGCAATAAGATCATGAAACGCATTAAAAAGGAAAACCTTGTCCTGCATTTGACTGGAACCAGAAAATGAGTGGAAATGTGAAGATGTTTAGAATATGTGACTCTGAAGGCAGGGAGTTCTATAGTGTAATGTTTCACAGGCTTTCAGGGAGGTCAAGAAGCATCAGGATTTATTTTTAAATTCTCATATTTAATAAAATATGGCTAATAATCTTGAGTGGAGTGTTTTAATACTGTGATTTTTCTGAAGGCCAGATTGGAATTTGTCAAAGAAACTAAATTGAGACAGATGGGAAAGCAACTGGTGATACATAGTCCATTGAAGCAGACTTGAAAAAGACATGAAAGGAAAATGTTACATTAAAGGCATGAAAGTAAAATGTGAAGTATGATGATATTTCCTCTCTGAGGAGTCTAGAATGGATTTCTTTGACTTGTATAATGATAGCAGATTTCAACACTGATGGTATGCAAATTGGGCAAAGTGAACTCTTGATTATACTTGATTAGACCAGGAAACAACCCTAGTAAAGGAGGAGTCAATCAAAGTCATCATAGACAAAGAATGAAGAAGAGGAGATATGGCTATGCCAACCTACTCCAGTCAGCCAAATGCATATTGGATGAAGAGACAAAAACAACTTCTACAACTTCTACAACTTCTAGTTAGGAGAAGCTAAATCAGGACTGGTAAATGCAGGACTGCCTGGGGTAAATTTAACTGAGCACCTGATTGTAGAAATATAAGTGTTTCTAATTAATAAGTAATATCTAAAATGTGGTTAACATAGTCACACCTGGTGGTGATTCTATTGCTTGTGTTACATCCAAAAGTCTGCCTGACACACTGATATTAAAGCAGGATATCAGAGCTCTCTTATATTTTAATCTAGTTGCACATCTGTGAGATACCCAGTTAGTCAACAATAAAATAATCAGTGTGTATGTTTGTTACATGGGGTATGTCTACACTACCCTCCTAGTTCGAACTAGCAGGGTAATGTAGGCATACCGCACTTGCAAATGAAGCCCGGGATTTGAACTTCCCGGGCTTCATTTGCATAAGCGGGGAGCCACCATTTTTAAAACCCCGCTGGTTCGAACCCCGTGCAGCGCAGCTACACGGGGCTCGAACTAGGTAGTTCGGACTAGGCTTCCTACACCAGGAGGTGTACCGGTAGTTCGGAATAGGAAGCCTAGTCCGAACTACCTAGTTCGAGCCCCGTGTAGCCGCGCTGCACGGGGTTTGAACCAGCGGGGTTTTAAAAATGGTGGCTCCCCGCTTATGCAAATGAAGCCCGGGAAATTCAAATCCCGGGCTTCATTTGCAAGTGCGGTATGCCTACATTACCCCGCTAGTTCGAACTAGCGGGGTAGTGTAGACATACCCATGATGAGCACACTTAAGTAATTTCTAATGCTCTGAAGCAAATATATTTATTCAGACTTCAGAATGGTGGCTGTAGTAGTCTGTATCTATGAAAACAACGAGGAGTCCTGTGGCACCTTAAAGACTAAGGATACGTCTACACAGCATGGCAAAAGTCGAATTAAGCTACGCAACGTGAGCTATATCATTTGGGTAGCTGAAGTCAAAATAGCTTAATTCAACTTTTGTCGCCGTTTACATAGCAGGAAGTTGAAGGAAGAACAGTCTTCCTTCAACTTCCCTTATTCCTCATGAAATAAGGGTTACAGGAGTCAGAGTAAGAAGTCATCCAGCTTGCCTTTATTTCAAAATAATGGCTTGCAATGTAGACACACTCTTTGTTATTTTGGAATAACATGAGTTATTCCGAAATAATGCTGCTGTGTATACATAGCCTACAGATTTATGTAGGAATAAGCTTTCATTCACCTGGTGAAGTGGTTTTGACAAAAGCTTATGCCCAAATAAATCTCTTAGGGTATATCTACACTACAAAGTTAATTTGAACTAACAGCCCTTAGTTCGAATTAACTTTCATAGGCGTTACACATACAAACCGCTAGTTCGAACTTAATTCGAACTGGCGAAGTGCTTAATTCGAACTAGGTAAACCTCATTCTACAGGACTAATGCCTAGTTCGAATTAAGTAGTTTGAATTAAGGGCTGTGTAGCCACTTAATTCGAACTAGTTGGAGGTTAGTCCTTCCCAGGTTGCACTGGTGGCCACTCTGGGCCAAACCAGGCAAAATTTTCAGCCCCCCTCCCGGCCCCGGAGCCCTTAAAGGGACACGGTCTGGCTACAGTGCTTGTGCCAGTTGCAAGCCTGCCAGCACACAGCCAGCAGACCCTGCACCTGGCACAGCATGAGCCAGCCACTCGCTGCCGCCCAGACCTCCGCCTCTTCCCAGGACCAGGCTGGCGGCTCGCAAGAGGTGAGTGCCCACCTGGTCTAGTGCGGAGATTGTGGACCTCATCGAGGTTTGTGGGGAGGCCTCCAACGTCCACAACCTCTGCACTAGGCACAGGAATGCGGCCATCTAGGGCAGGATAGCTGCCAGCCTGGCCACCAAAGGCCACATGCGACCCCAGGAGCAGGTTGGCATGAAAATCAAGTTGGTCCAGTGAGACCCCCGACCCTGAACCCTGAGCTTAGAACATAAGAACATAGGAATGGTTGTACTGGGTCAGACCACAGGTCCATCTAGCCCAGTAGCCTGTCTGCCGACAGTGGCCAGCACCATGTACCCCGGAGAGGATGGACCAAAAACAATGACCAAGCGATTTGTCTCATGCCATCCATCTCCAGCCTTCCACAAACAGAGGCCAGGGACACTGTTCCTACCCCCTGGCTAATAGCACTCCATGGACCCAACCTCCATGAATTTATCTAACTTCTCTTTAAACTGTTATAGTTCTATCCTTCACAGCCTCCTGTGGCAAGGAGTTCCACAGGTTGACTATGTGCTGTGTGAAGAAGAACTTTTGCTTATTACTTTTAAACCTGCTCTCCATTCATTTCATTTGGTGTCCTCTAGTCCTTCTATTATGGGAACTAATGAAGAACTTTTCTTTATTCACCCGCTCCACACCACTCATGATTTTATAGACCTCTATCATATCTCCCCCTCAGTCTCCTCTTTTCTAAGATGAAAAGTCCCAGTCTCTTTAGCCTCTCTTCATATAGGACCTGTTCCAAACTGCTAATCATTGTAGTTGTCATTTTCTGAACCCTTTCCAAGGCCAAAATATCTTTTTTGAGGTGAGGAGACCACATCTGTACACAGTATGGAAGATATGGCGTACCATAGTTTTATACTTCCCCTCCTCCTTCTCCCCCTGGCTTCCCCTTTCCAGCTCCTTCCTCACAGGTTTCCCCCTCCCCTCTCCCACCCTCTCTTTTCCCCTCTCCCACCTCCTTTTCCCAGTCTCCCCAGAGGTTTACACCCCCATCCCAGTTTTGTTAAATAAAGAGAGTTTCTATTTTTGAACACACGTGTCTTTATTTTTTACATCAGGAAGGGGAGCTAGGGAGGGGTAAGTGGAAGGAGGTGAGGGAGGAATGGGGCAATGGGGCATGAGCCCCCGATGGGGAGGACTGGGGTGGCTCTGTGGGCTCCTCAGGGTGGAAGCTCTCCTGCAGGGCTTCCTGGATCCTGACAGCCCCCAATTGACCCCGCCGAATGGCAGCCTGCAGCAAGTGCTGCTGGGCTGATGGCTGAGTGCTGTGATGTGCCGAGTGTGGGCACTCAGGGCACTCCAAGTGAGGAAAGCTTTGCTGTCCCTCATCGAGGTAGACAAGCAAGCGGGGAACCCCGAGAACTGTCTGTCCGGGGTGGGGGTCGGGTCCCTTTAAGCACAGGCTAGCCTGAGGCAGCAGCTCCACACTAAGTCCTAACCTGATGCCCTGTTGGCACTGGTTCCGGCCAGCCTTAACTCCGGTTCAGGGTCCACTCAATGTGGACATGCTATTTCGAATTAGCAAAACGCTAATTCGAATTAGTTTTTAGGTCTAGATGCACTAATTCGAATTAGCTTAGTTCGAATTAATTAATTCGAATTAAGTTAGTTTGAATTAGTGCTGTAGTGTAGACATACCCTTAGTCTTTAAAGTGTCACAGGACTCCTTATTGTTCTATTTAGAATAATAAATATAGATTTGACTTTACGTATTACATTAAGACAGGGTCACTGTCCCAAAGACCCGGTCTAATACATAGCACAAAATATGTCGCCTATAGAACTCAACAGGAGTTTTGCTGTTTTTTTTTTAATGGGATCAAGATTTAGCCTGGAGAGAATAGATATGTAAACAAAGAAGAAAGAAATTCATGATTATTTTAATGATCAGCATTCCTATGTATTACTTAGGAAACTAGTATTTATTCATCCTACTATTCTGCTGGCTTCCATTTGCTAATTACAGGGCTATCTCCAAGCTGTCTTTGGAGCTAAGTCTATCAGAAGGCAAGTTTCACTGGCTCAAGACACCAAACTCCTGGTTCACCAACAAAGCAACTACTGCCAATCAGTGACCCACGTCCAAGGATAGCTGATCATCTTACAACTTGAGAAAGCTGGGTTCAGTTTTTTGCTCTATTACTGACTGGCTGGCTTTGGGCAAGTCACTTAGCTTCTCCGTGCCTCAGTTTCCAGTATGTAAAATGGGGATTTTATCACTTCCCTACCTCACAGAGGTATTGTACAAATAAAGGTCACGTGGCACTCAAATGCCGTGACTAGGGGGCCATGGAACTAGCTTAGAGAGTGTTTATCCACAATACACAGATTCTGTTCATTTGCCAGCTAGGTTTCATCAGTGGTGATCAGTTGCAGCCATGACTGCAGTTGAGGTTGCATGTGAAAGAGCTGGAGTGAGTATCTCCTCAGACACAGCTGAGGCACGTGGCACCACTCTCTGTGAATGTTAGCCCACTGAGTTTAAATTCAAGTTCTCCTCTAAGGAAAATGAAAGAGACCATGGCCAACAAACTGAATATGTCTCTCCTGCTGAATCAATACTATGTGCTTTGGAATATTTTTATTGGGCTCCATAAGCAGGACTATAAACTCTTTGTACCACTCTCTGGTCCTCCTTTTCCCTAGGTGACATGACTGGCATTACTTAGAACAACCTATGGCTAGGAGTAGGAGCCATGGTGATGGGAAATAGTATTGCTGCTCACTATGGCATTAATATTTTTTAATTTCCATTAACTCTCCCTATCACTCACTGCTTTTCCCTTTACACCTTCCACTGCCCAGCTCAGGAGGGACTTGGGTACATAGCTGGGGCTGGGAGCTGTAGTCACTCCATGGAGTTAGAAAGCAGTCTTGGTTAAGTAGGAGCTGGAGCTGGTGATGATGGGCCAGTACCTCCCTGCCTCCATGCTCACAGTAAACAGACTTTTGGGGTCTGGTCTGTAAATCTGTCAGGTCCCCGTTCCAACTGGATTTTCCAGAAAAATTGGGCACCTACTCACCCTATATTGACTTGGTTGGAAGGTCAAGCACAGAATTTCCACTGAGGCAGGCTGATAGCCTGCAGGGGTCACAGGTTGCTGAACAGAATGGCAGTACCATGACCAGAAAGAGGAGTTCACTGATCAGAATAAAGAATGCTATCATCACCAAGCAGGATATATTTGCTAACTGCTATCTGTTGATCATAGAAACTTTCAGTTGTGGTGGAGTTAATTCCACTGTTACCCTGAAAAGAGATTTTTTTTTTGGTACCAGCTCTGGCCCCACTCAGACCTGACTGGTTTCTTCAGTGTGATGTCCATCTCTGGACAAGGGGTATATTACTACTTGGCCCCCTTTACATGTCCATCATCCTTTTCTTGAAAATACTATGTGTGTCTGTCTGTCAAGGAAGGGAAAGATGGTATAGTCCTAACAAGTAGCAGTAATAGTTAGTAGATTGGCAACATGAGTAGACAATGATGGGAACAGGTGGATATTGAATAGTTAAAACAACAATGAACATAAATGAAATCATATAGCAATAATAGTCCTGATAGGATGAGATAGTATGACACCTTTAGAAATAACACTCAATCTGAAAATTTTACTGTTTAACACAAAATCAAAACAATCTCACGTTACTTAGTGCTGAAATGAAGAAAGACAGACATCATGGGTGGTGGTTTTTTATCTAAAATGCTTTAATTTTTATACTTTACAGAACACCACATTTGTAGAGTGTGTGGGGGGGATCCTTCTAATTCTTTTCCCCTAGGCCTGCACTAGTATCATAAACCTATTACTTATGATTTCATAATATGTATCTGGATTAATGAAAACTATGGAAACTAGTTCTCTCCCTCTGTTATCTCTTTCTGAATTATTTTCTGACGAAAAATCAGTTTGCACTAAAATTATTTTTTAGCTTGAAGATATCTATAGAAAAGCCCATATGCTATGGAGATCAAAATGGTCTAATAACTATGCAAAACATAGAAGCAAATCATTATGAATTAAGTCAGCAAAGAATCCAGTACTCTTCTTAATAGCAATAAGTTGGAATAGAATCATGTAAACCTGGAGAATTGTTTAAGCTAGATATTACAAAATAATTTAAACTGAAAATCCTAGACAGTTGGATATTTTCTCTTCCGTGTTCAAAGAGGTGTATGCTGCTTAAGGCGGATTTTTCTATTTCTAAATTCACAGAGTTTAACTTTAGATATAAGGGAAGTGTTATTATGTATACTTGTGTGATATCCCTCAAGTGGAATTAAACCATCTCAGTATTTTTTTCCTGAGCAAGGTTTATATTAGTTAGCATTAATCCTTTTCCATCTCCTGTTTTTTGGTTATCCCCCCTCTCCCTGATTTCTGTCTTGTTTTAATTTTTAATTATTGTCACATTTAATATAATATCCATTGTCCTTTTTTTGAGTCTAAGTCCTCATCCCATCTCACTGGGCTCCATATGGTGCAGATGAATGGGGGTTGTAGCCAGTGGAATCCTCCCATTCAAAGTGCAGAGCCATTCCATGAAGGTTTTTTCTGCCCAGTAGCTGAATTCCCATTTCTAGGTACAGGCAGTCCCCGGGTTACGTACAAGATAGGGACTATAGGTTTGTTCTTAAGTTGAATCTGTATGTAAGTTGGAAGTGGGGTCCAGATTCAGCCGCTGATGAAACTGACCAGCGGCTGACTACAGGAAGCCCCAGGCAGGGTTGCTCTGCCCCGGGCTTCCTGGAATCAGCCGCTGATCAGTTTCAACAGCGGCTGAATCTGGACGCCAGTTCCGACTTACATACAGATTCAACTTAAGAACCCCAGGCGTCCTCAAGTCAGCTACTGCTGAAACTGATCAGTGACTGATTCCAGGAAGCGGCTGCTCAGTTTCAGCAGCAGCTGACTTGGGGATGCCTGGAGCAGAGCAGCTGGGGTGCTGCCAGGTTGGTCCAGTAGCGCCGAAAGCGGCGCTGCGGGACCAACCGGTAGCGCCCCAGCTGCTCTACCACAGACGTCCCGAGAAAAGCCTGGTCTTCTGGGGGGGGGGGGGAGCGCACTAGCTGCGCCCCTCTCCCCCCCCCCATCAGAACAGGGAGATGCGGGTGGCGGGACCGAGACACGCCGCGGTCCCGCCGCCCGGGTCCTCTGCGTCTCCCTGGTCTGCTGGGAGGGGGGGCCCTCAGGGAGGAGGAGCAAAGCCGTGGAGGACCCGGGTGGGGGGACCGCCCAGATTCACCACGGTCCCACCGCCCGGGTCCTCCGCGGCTTTGCTCTGCATCTCCCTGGTCTGCTGGGGGGGTCCCTCAGCAGACCAGGGAGACGCGGAGGACCTGGGCGGCGGGACTGCGGCGCATCTCGGTCCCACCGCCCGCGTCTCCCTGTTCTGCTGGGGTGGGGGCAGCTAGTGCCGTGTCTCCTTGTTCTGCTGGGGGGGGGGGGCACAGCTAGCCCGGGTCCTCCGCTGCTTTGCTCTGCGTCTCCCTGGTCTGCTGGGGGGAGAGGGGAGGCCAGCAGACCAGGGAGACGCGGAGCAGCTTTTCTCGCCCTGGAGGACGCGGGCAGTGGGACCGCGGAGCGTCTGGGCAGTCCTGCCGCCCGCGTCCTCCGGGGCGAGAAAAGCCCTATTCGTAAGTACGGATCCGACATAAGTCAGATCTGCGTAACCCGGGGACTGCCTGTACAAGATCCAGAGTACAACAACAGAGCCGATGGCCTTACCCCACCCACATACATTCCACAGAATGCATCCTGTCCCAAAAAGTCCAGAATTTCTGGCCGTAATGGAATCCTACTGTATAAACTCTGTGTCCACTCCATGCCCCCACTGACTTTGTTGTCTAGTTTAGAATATATTATACAAGTGAGGGGAAATACAAAATCGGGGTGTAAATTTCAGGTTGCACAAAAAAGATCACACTATAATTTAATAATTCAGGGTTTGTTTATTTGTGAGCCGTTACAGTTAGTAGATGGCTGTGAAAAAGGCTAATGTAGACATGGGATGCTTTAGGTGAGGTATTTCTGGTAGAGATAGGGAAGTAATATTACCATTGTACAAAGTACTGACAAGCTCTCATGAGCAATTCAGATTTCCCATATTTATGAAAGATGAATTCAGACTGGAATAGGTACAAAGAATAGTTATTAGGATGACTAGATGACTGGAAAACCTACCACATGAGAGGACACTCAAGGAACTTGTCCTGTTTAGCCTACAAAGGCTGAAGGATAAATATCAGAGAGGATAAAGGGAAAGTAAATGCCAATGTTGACACAAGCACAAACAGATATAAACTGACCAGCAACAATTTTAGGATTGAAATTAGATGTTTTCTAGCCATTAGAGGAATGAAGTTTTGCAACAGCCTTCCACAGGGAGCAGTGGGGGCAAAAATCCTAACTGGCTGCAAGGCTGAGTTTATTAAGTGTGTATGGGAAGAAAGGTATAAAGACACTGTCAACAAAGGTATGTTGCCCATTTGCATTCTTTAGTAGCAGAAATTCCTAATGTTGGCAATGGGACACTAAATGGGTCTGAATTACAACAGAGAATTCTGTTTCAGGTGTCTGACTATTGAATCTTGTTGACATGCTCAGGGTTCAAATGATCTCCATATTTGGGGTTGGGAAGGACATACTTTTTGTACACCCATAATCAAAAAGCTCAACATAAACATGTTTGGCAAGTGGCTACATTTTTCACTGTGCCTTAGAAGTATATAATCTACTCGGAATTTTTAGGGAATTTTTAATTAAGTTTCCTTGCCAAGAAAAAAAAAGGAAATTGATCTTCTTTCGCCAGTCCATCAGAGACATGTTTAGAACTGGCAGAAGGCTGTTTTTGTCTAGAGTTCATAATTCAGAAGACTTCTTCAGTATCACTTGGATTTGTAACTTATTTGCCCTTTGGTTACTCTGCTAGTACTGCACTGCCTCAAGAAATGTATCCCAAACTTCTCTCCCGTAAATTTAAAAAAGACAGGACTATGCAGTAGATATGTGATATCACAGCTCTATCATTAAGCTATGTCTGCAGCAAGATAAAAGACTTTTTTAATTGTAGTAGAGATGTAGCCGTGTCAGTCTGGTCTTGCTGAAACAAAAGACAGGACTATGCAGCACTTTAAAGAGTAACAAGATGGTTTATTAGGTGATGAGTTTTGTGGGTGAGACCCACTTTCTCAGATCAAATTGTGGAAGTAAATTGGCATGACCATATATACCAAAGGGATACAATCAAACAAAAGTGAACACATGTAAAATTGACTAATCAGATTTTAGAACAGAACAGGAGTGTGGGGGGGGAGGTTAGTGTCTATGAGATAATCACCCCAATTATCACCCCTAATATCATTATCTCATAGACACTAACCTCCCCCCCTTACTCCTCCTCTGTTCTAAAATCTGATTTGTCAATTTGACATGTGTTCACTTTTTTTTGATTGTATCCCTTTGGTATATATCGTCATGCCAATTTTTTTCCACAATTTGATCTGAGGAAGTGGGTCTGGCCCACGAAAGCTCATCACCTAATAAACCACCTTGTTAGTCTTTATAGTGCTGCATAGTCCTGTCTTTTTTAATTGTGCAAGTGTGTGATCATTAAAGAGGATCTTTTTCACTGTAAACACATGAGAAAGTAGATGTATTTGTTCAGTCTCATACATGGAGAAGTGTCTTCCCCCCTCAATTTTGCTTAAAATCAAAATTATTTTTCTTATTCAAATTTCTGCTCTTGTAGTGAAGCCTTCATCTTATGCATGTGTTGTTAGCTGTTTTCAAGTAAACAGACCTTGGTGTTACAAATTCAGGAGGGTAATGAAGTATCAAACAGAAGGAGAAATGAGGCCCTGAGGGAGGGCAACCTTATTCAAATTCAAATATCCCCCCACAACAGCGGAAGAATAGAGATATATACAAGACAAGTAATATCGTGTACAGCTGTTCTTCTTTTTCATCTCTGCTTTTGTACATCTTTAGATTTCCTTTGCTATTTCCCTAACAATGTGGTTTCCATTTATTTCAAAGAAAGTGGTATTACTTTTTTCATTTTGTTCTGGTACCTGTGGCCAGCATTGTGGAATCTGGGTACTTCATTTACTCTTTTCGCGAATAAATTTATTCATCAATCATCTTTACTAATTCAGGGAGTAACTCATTTGCCTTCAGAATAAGTAGAAAGGTTCACTGTCAGGGGCAATGTTGTGATTATGATTTCTTTGCCACACTTTCTTCCAATTCATTCTCTATATTGCCAGTATTTCAAGGGCAGGTTCACAACAAATAACAGAAGAGAAATTTATCTTAACTACAACCTTCTAATGTACAATTAGTTGAAATTATGGCACCTGGGTACATAAAAGTTCTCTCTTCCTCAGATCACTTCCTACGGCTGTTGCTGAATCTCAGACATATATGGCTATTCATTCTCTTCTAAACTTCTAATGAAACATCTGCTTCCGTTTGTCCAGTCTGCTGATTGAGATGTATGGCATGTTATAATATATTAATAATATTCTTTTCTTTTCTTGAATGAAGATCTTCCCTTTGATTCACACCCTTAAATCATCTTCTAATCTGTGAGCCAGAATGACAACCAATACTTTGGAAAAAATCCTAAGCACATTGGTTGGGATGATGAAGGGGGAAGTGGAGGACATTCCTTTGCTGGTTTATTTTTCTTTAGTATTAGTGTTACATTGGCTCGTCTCAAGTCTGTAATAAATTGCTTTTCTCCCAGGAATTTGCAAATAATTTAGTTAGAGGATTGCTAACCATATGTATAATTTTTTTATTAAATTCTGGCCTGAATCCATCTCTCCTTGAGCTATATTGTTTTAAAGATTTCATATGGCTGACCTGTCACTAGAAGCAGAATAAAATCAGCTTCTTTTTTGGGCTTTGTTTCTTTTGGCAAAATAAGCCATTTAAAAAGTTCTCAGTATGTAATATCATGTAACAAGACAAGTCAGTCTGTTAAGGTTTTTGATAGCACTCTTCAGTGATACTATGAATTTCTGACCACGACATCAGGAAAATTGAGATTCCATCATTTTGGCAAATGTGTACTACTAACTGCCTATAGTGTATGTGTGTTTTAAAGTGTGGTCTAGTGTAGCTACTACACAGTTTACAGACAAATTTTATCCCATTTTTATGAGATACATGTTTGAAAAACATTACTATCTTGATATATATCCTTTACTTCAAATGTTCAAAGTGTCATATGAGATTTCAGCCATGTGACTCATGGATAAAGTCCATAGAAAAGCAACAAAATTTATTAAAGGTCTAGAAAACATGACCCATGAGGAAAGATTGAAGAATATGAGTTTCTTTTTAGTCTGGAGAATTAAAGATTGGGAAAAGACACGATAAAAGTGTTCAACTACATAAAAGCAAGGAGGATGGTAAAATAGACTAATTTTATTGCATTTTTTATTAAATACACACTTGAAAAACATTCCTAACTGGATGGATATCCTTTTCTTCAAATGTTCAAAGTGTCATGTGAGATTTCAGCCATGTGACTCATTAAAGTCTCATGTAATATACAATACTTAAATATTAGCATCAATTATTTGGGGATCTGTGGGGAGCAATATTTATCCAGTAAATCAATGAGAACTTTTAAAGAAAATTGTGGTTGATTTACCAAAATTGGTGAGTGGAGATATGTGCATGGGAATGGCAAAAATAATGTAATTTGCTCTTATTTCTTCCTGACATCAGCAGTCTGCCAGGCTGCCAGTATCATATCTATTATTATTTATTTGACAGCACCCAAAAGCATGCCAGGTGCATTGCACAACATGAAAAAAAAATCCATTTCTAGAGTTGACAGCCCAAATAGAGATAAAATGATGACAGAAAATGATGCCAAAGAGAGCAGATAAGGGGCACAGTCCTGTAGCACCCATAGAGAAAAATTAGTGGGTATTCAGTATTCATAGGCAGTCAAGCTCTCCCCTCTCCTTCCCTAACAGCTGCTGCAAACAGCTGTTTTGAAGTGTGCAGAAGGCTTCAGGAAGGTGAGGGAAGAACATGGACAGGGCGTGCTATGGGGAAGGGATGGAGTGGGGCAGGACTCGGGGCATAGTGGGGGCTTGAAAAAGGTGTAGAAGAGGTGGGATAGAGGCAGAGTGGGGAGGAAGAGAAGGGAGGTTGGGGGCAGAATGGGGGATTGAGCATCCCCTTGCTAGACAGGAAGTCAGCGCCTGTGAAAGGTGTGATCCCCTGCTGATGACAGAGAGAAAAGATGCAATGGACTGGTTGTTTAAGGCTGTCACTGGGACTCATTCTGTTTAGTTACTCCTTTCATGTTGGTTGCAAATTGGAAGGGAGAGGGGAAGCTCCTGGATTAGTGTTTGTAGGCAGCTCCCACATGAACAGGTGGGTAGCAAGTGGGGGGGGTCTGTTGTGCAATGCACGAATTCATGCCCGGCTGCTACTCCTGCAACAAACACGTAGATCATATTCTGCTCATATTAGTCTTGCAAACAGTGTAAGTGAAGTCACTGAGGTTATTTACAAAAAGAGCTGGCTGCTGGACAACAGAATCTGCTTGGAGGAAGGTTCTAGCATTTCAAAATTCCCTTTCTGTCCAAATCAGAATGAAAAGGTGAATTTCTGAAACATACTGTGAAATTTGCTGCAATTCTGAAATATTTCATTTTGGAAGCACCAAATGCCCTTACTGAAACATTTTGTTTATATGTTGAATTTTTTTGATTTGATGATGTATTGACTGGGGTTAGTTGGCGGTCTGCTTTTGTGGACTTGCTGCTTGTCAATAGTATATACTGTGGTCTGTCTGGTAGTCTGTGTGCTGAGCCTAGAAGTCTGCTAGGCAAGGCAGAGAGCTTCTTAATAAAGCTTTGTTCCCTAACACCTTCAAGAATCATTAACTGTTAACCAAAGGGTGCGCCTACTCAAAGAGAACAGGAGGTTAAGAAAGCCAGCTTCTAAGCCACCAGAAGAGCTAGCAAAGAGGGCAGTTTATAGAGGGAACATGAGAGCTGGATACATCTAGTAAACATTCCCTAAATGTGGGCCTAAAGCTCTTCTCCGCCTCCGCCCCCCCTCCCCTCCCAAAAGAACCTCAACCAACCAAATAAAAAGTAGGGGAGTAAAAAAGAATACAGGCAGAATTCCAGCAGCAGAGCAGGGGCTATCCAGTTTATTGCACTAGATATAGCAGATTACCTGCTTTGTTGATAGGTGGCGCACACATGTGTGTGTGAGACACACATGGCTGGAAAGGTTTAAGCAGTTCATAGGCTGACAGACCCAGATTCAACCTTTAGAGATATGTTAGAAAAGTATGTAAAAGATAGAACTTTGAAATACAAACCCGAGATACAAACCAGAGATTTAGAGATGACACTAATTTACATATCTTGTTAGCTGTTAGCTAACAAGTTTACATATCTTGTTAGCTGTTAGCCAAGTAAAGAGTTTCTGTCTACTTCTATAGCTATTGATTCAGAGATCAAAAGTGAATGTTAACATTTAGATGAAGCTTGAGTGAGATACTGTAGTTTTCTATGTCTCTATGAAGTTTGTGATAAGCTGCTTAATGGATAAACTACTTTATGTGAATCCATTGATTATGGATGATGTTTATGAAATAGGTTACGACAAAAACCTATTGTTTAACCAAGACTATATGGTCAAAAGTCTGCTAGAGAACTCTTGAGACTCAATTCTTTCATCTCAGATCTGCTTCATTCTTTACGCAGGAGAAACTTGAGTTGTAAGCTTGAGATCTCTAGTCCCATCTGGTGCATCCTGAATATGAACATTGGGCTATAATATATAGAATATTTCTAGAACAACATTAATTTACAAAGCTCACCATGTCTGCTATGAATCTGATCTCAGAACTGCTCTCATGTCTGTATGTATACTGATCTTTCAACCAATACTCTCTTTTCATTTATAATAAACACTGGTTAGTTAATAAGTATTGGCTATAAGTGTGTATTTGCATAACATCTGACATTTTCATTAATTTGAGAGATGATGTGTCTGATCCTTTGGGATTGGTAGAATTTTCCTATATGACATGGGTGTCTGGGTGGAAGCCCAATGCTAGGTTTCTATAAGGTTCCTTTGAGGGCTATCTGACCCATTCTTTGTGGTTCTCCCTAACTGAGAAACCTCAATATGGATCCCCTGATATGTTGTGCATTTGAGGCAGGCAGCTCATATCCCTCAGAGACCGAGTATGGGCTCCTGAGACTAGAGTGGTGAACTGAAGGAGCTATGGGAGATGGAGGAACATAGATGACACTTTCCAAACCCAGTCTGAGGGTATGTCTACACTACCCCCTAGTTCGAACTGGGGGGGGTAATGTAGTCATACGGAGTTGCAAATGAAGCCCGGGATTTGAATTTCCCGGGCTTCATTTGCATAAAGCCAGCCGGCGCCATTTTTAAATGCCGGCTAGGTCGGACCCTGGGCCGCGCGGCTACACGCGGCATGGACTAGCTAGTTCGGATTAGGCTTCCTAATCCGAACTAGCTGTACACTTCATTCCACGAGGCGTACAGCTAGTTCGGATAGGAAGCCTAATCCGAACTAGCTAGTCAATGCCGCATGTAGCCGCGCGGCACGGGGTCCGACCTAGCCGGCATTTAAAAATGGCGCCGGACGGCTTAATGCAAATGAAGCCCGGGAAATTCAAATCCCGGGCTTCATTTGCAACTCCGTATGACTACATTACCCCCCCTAGTTCGAACTAGGGGGGGTAGTGTAGACATACCCTGAGATGTCTGTATTGTGGAAGAAAGACTCAGGGAAGGAGAACATCAAACTGGAGTGGAAAGAAATGATTCCATAGTTAGGGTATGTCTAAACTACCCTTTATTTTTGAAAGAGGATATGCCAATTCTTGTGGAATTGGCATATCTTCTTCTGATCTCACTTTCAAAAGCAGGTCTTTTGAAAGTGAAAGTAGTCTGGATGCGATTTTTTTGGGGGGAAAAACTTTTTTAAAAAAAATGCTTTTCCTTTAAAATTGAGGCTTACTCGGTTTTTCGAAAAAAAAGTTTTTTTCCTGAAAAAAAATGCATCCAGACTACTTTCGCTTTTGGAAAGTGAGATTGAAAGAAGATATACAAATTCCCATGGAATTTGCATATTCTCTTTCAAAAATAAAGCATAGTCTAGACATAGCCTTAGGGCCCTCCTTCCAGATGATGTCAAGGTAGTTTCTGACACTAAAGTTGAAAGGAGGGAAACCCTGTTATTAGGAAGAGACAACAATAGGAATAGAATTGAAGATAGTTGGATTTATGAACACTGGGAGAATTGTGTGGTGAATTGCCTGCTAAGTGCAAAGGCTGCATACCTCAAGACATCTAGACAGATTTATGTGCAGTGCTGGGAAGAAGCTGGTGGTCATATGTATGTATATGTTGGTTCTAATGGTGTTGGCAAAGATAGGAGAGGGTCCTGAAGGCCAAATTCAGGCTAACAAGAGATTCAAGTCCAGGACCTCCATGGTAGAATTTTCTGAAGTGCTTCTAGTTCCATGTGCATGGCCAGTGAAACAGGTAGAACTGCAGGATCTCAATGAGTGGATGAGATAACGATTTAAGAAGGAGGGATGTAAGTTTATTAAGTAGTGGGGAACCTTTTGGAGAGAAAAGGAGCCTAAACAGGAAGGATGAGCTCTGTCTAAACCAAAACAGAACCAGATTGCCGACATGTATACAGTAATTAAAAAGATCATATAAGAATTTAAGGGCTGAAAGCCTAAAGGTGAAAAGGAGCACATGGCTTGGACAGAGATGTCCCGTAGTGAAGAATTTATTAACAAGGTTTCTCTAAATCCTAATAAAGAGGAGAGAAGTTGTTAAAGTACAGGTAGGAACTGAAGAGAAACAGCCAAATAAAAAAAAAGAGAGACTTATTCAATTATATCATATGAAGGCAGACAAATAAAAGGGACACATTTTATATGTTATTGTAGACGCATGCTACCAAGTCTAAACATTAAGATGGGTGAGCTAGACTTCCTGGCATTAAATGAAGATATTGGTATAATAGGCATCACAGGAAGTTGGTGGAATGATAAACAATAAGACCCTGTAATACCAGGGTACAAAATCTATAGAAATGACAGAACAGATTGTGTTGGTGGTGGAGTAGCACTCTATGTTAAAGAAGCCATAAAGTTAAATATAATTACTTTAAATGAATCAAATTGTACCATAGGAACTCTGTGGATAAAAATTCCATGTCTGAATAATGGGAATGTAGCAGTAGGAAAATAGCACAGATCACCTGACCAAAATGGTAATGGTGAGTAGGTAATGCTCATGGGGATTAAAGAGGCTATAAAAACAGAAGGCTCAATAATAATAGAGAATTTATAATAATAGAGAATAATAATAGAGAATTTCAGTCATCTCCATATTGACTGGACATGATAAAGAAATAAAATTTCTAGGCACCCTTAATGACTGCTTCTTGGAGCAGCTAGCTCTGGAATACACAAGGGGAAAGTTAAATTGTGATTTAGTCCTAAATGAAGTATCTGGTCCAATAGATGATTATATAATAATAGTAAGACCGACCATGATTCAGGCATAGGAATCTCCCTCACATCATCTGAAGTGAAGAGTAAAGCAAATAATTCATTTATAATTTCCACAACTGGGAAATCATGCCTCAGGAATCCATATAATTTTTGAGGTGGTGACCAAATAGGTGGACCAGGGTGATACAGTGGACTTTCAGAAAGTCTTGATTAGATCCTTCTCCAAAAGTTGTTAAACTAAGCAGTCATGGGATACGAATAAAGGTCTTCTTAGGGATCTGCAAATCATTACAAGAGAGGACACAAAGGATTAAATAATTTCCAGAATGGAGAGAGAGAGATAACAGTGCCCCTTCCCCCTCCAATGATCTGTACTGGGATGAATGTGGTTCAATATATTTTAAAAATGTCCATGAAAAGGTGAGATGGCAAAGTTTTCTGAAAATACAAATATACTCCAAATATTTATGTCCAGAGCAGACCTTGAAGAACTACAAAGGGATATCAGAAAACTGGGTGACTAAGCAACAAAATGGCAATGAAATGTAACATTGATAAAAGCAAATAAATATACATTGGAAAACATAATTCCAAGTATCCATACAAAATGATAGAGTCTAAATTAGCTGTTCTCTCTCATGGGAGAGATCTTGCAGTCATTTTGTATAGTTCTCTGAAAACATCCACTCAATATTCAGCAAGAGTAAAAAAGCTAACAATGTTAATAACTATTTGGAAAGGAATATCTAGAAAAGCAGTAAATATTTAAATGATACTATATAAAGCCATTTCATACCCACATCTTGAATACTTCTTTCAGCTCTGGTTGCCCCATCTCAAAAAGATGCAATAGAAATAGAAAAGGTAGAGAGACAGAAAAGCAACTAAAACTAGACTGAGCATGGAACAGCTTCTATATGAGAGACTGGGATTATTCACCTTGTAACAGAGAAAACATATGATAGGGGTCTATAAAATCAAGACTGTCATGGTGAAAGTGAAAAATGAACTGTTATTTACCCCCTTTCCATAACACAATCAGGGATCATCAAATTAAATCAATAGGCAGCAGGTTTAAACAAACAAATGAAAGTATTTCACAATGCACCTGTGGAACCTATTGTCAAGCAATGTTTTGAAGACTATAACTGGATTCAGAATGAGATAACCTTTGATGGACCTATGCTTCCTGAACTTATTATCCAAGATGATCAGGGATGCAATACGATGCTCTGGGTGTCCCTAATCCTTTCACTAACAGAGGTGGCTGACTGGATGAGTCACTTGACGATTGCCCCATTCTGTTTATTTTCTTTGAAGCACCTGATACTGGCCACTCTTGGAAGACAAGATATTGAGCGAGATGGACCATTGGTATGACCCAGTATAGTCAGAATTAAGTAAGTTATAACAAGTCAAAAATAATAATATCCTAATGAAACATTTTAACTGTATGCAAATGTTTTTGATCATTTCCTGTTGAAAACTATACTCTCTCACAGAACACTTTGATTTAATCAAATCAGCCTTTTTCTACAGAAAACTCTTCTGTCAGAACAGTTTTTGCCAAGCTCTACTTAGAAGATAAGCCTTCTGAGGTCCATGGGGAAAAGTGAGTGAGCCCATAACAGTCAAGCCCACCCAATCCTGCCCATGCTTTTTTAATGTGTTCTTTTCTGGAATTATCAAGGAGCTATCTCCCACTCTAAGATGGTGGGTGCTGGGAAGTATATGGTCAATGTCTTCATGGGGAAAGGCAAATAGCCAGCCTCTTAAAGGAGCATTTCTTAGATCTTTGCGCAATGAAATACTTACTGTCACAGATTATTTCTTTGCTACCTTCCCATCTCAAGTCACAAGTTTTGGGTGGGGAAAATGAGACATTGGGAATCTTCACATCTTTGTCCCAAGTCAAATTGTTTTAATAATAGGGAAACTGCCCTGGATGGGTGGTTAAAGATCTATTTCCACTGTTAGATGTGTGTCCATGATGACTGCAGTAGCTGTCACAGATTTCTTTGATATCAACTTCAAAGTGTTTATGCTCCTGTGGACCATAGCAGGGGACAGTGAGGTCAAATGCATAGCTCCATTCTTTTATTCCTCAGTATTTCGAGAAGGTCGTACTGGGCAGCTGCTCTTTTCTCCCACTCATTCCTCTTGTTCAGTGTATAGATGGTGACTGAAGGAGAATTACAGGTTGCCGTGTTTGTTCATGCATATGATGCCCATCTTTAAACATACATATCTTCTAGGAGTAGAACAACTTACCCACTGTATAATGAACATTAGCATTTAGATAAAGACTGGGTGGCTGAACCTCAATTCAGATAGGACTCAGTATTTACAGATTGGGGATAACAGGTGAAAAATGGCTGAAATTATATCACCCTCTGACCCCTGAATAACTATGTTTCTCTATCATTTGTTTCAGGTGTCATAAAATGGTAGCTTATTGGAGTCCCTGATAGCAGCAGCTGCCAAGAACCCTTTTTATCCCCTGCAGATTGAACTTTAGCACTGTTGTCTAAGTTCTTGTCACTTCAGGGTGTGAGTCTAGCAGTGAGATTCATGAAGGGGCAAATACCTTCAAACTATTCAGGAACTGAAGCTAATACACAGTAAATACATCTATTCAACAGTGTTATTTCAGAATAACTGACATTATTCCAAAATACCATAGTCCACATCTACACTACACGCAGTTATTTCGACATAATGTCAAAATAATGTTAACCTTTTACTCTGACTCCTGTAACCTTCATTGTATGAGGAGTAAGGGAATTTGGAGGAAGAGTTCTCTAATTTGGACATCCTGCTGTGTAGTAGACAGTGCCAAAAGCCAAAATAAGCTATTTCAACTTAAGCTATGCAAGGGTATGTCTACACTACCCCCCTAGTTCGAACTAGGGGGGTAATGTATGCATACCGAACTTGCTAATGAAGCCCGGGATTTGAATTTCCCGGGCTTCATTAGCATAAAGCCGGCGCCGCCATTTTTAAAAGCCGGCTAGTGCAAACCCCGTGCCGTGCGGCTACACGCGGCACGGACTCGATAGTTCGGATTAGACTTCTAATCCGAACTATCTGTATGCCTCGTGGAACGAGGTGTACAGATAGTTCGGATTAGGAAGCCTAATCCGAACTATCTAGTCCGTGCCGCGTGTAGCCGCGCGGCACGGGGTTCGCACTAGCCGGCTTTTAAAAATGGCGGCACCGCCTTTATGCTAATGAAGCCCGGGAAATTCAAATCCCGGGCTTCATTAGCAAGTTCGGTATGCATACATTACCCCCCTAGTTCGAACTAGGGTAGTGTAGACATACCCCAATTGACATAGCTCAGGTTGCGTAGCTTATTTTGGCTTTAGCCCTGCTGTGTACAACATGCCCTCAGAGAGTATGCACAGCACCCAGTAGTGCTGTAAGACCAGGCCCCTAGACAGAGACCACCTCCTTTGTAATGAGGCATTCCAAAAAGGTATTATTGAAACAAGCAAGGGTATTTGAGTTAAACCATATGGAGAGGACTTATTTTGCAAAATCTACCTTAGCAGATTCCTGTCTCTTACAATTCACAGAAACCCAAAAGGACATTACAGTCTTTATATCCTGGAAAAAAAGATGACAAGGAAATGTCATAACATGTCACAATAATGCAGTTAATAATATTATAGACTTGACAGGAACCTATTAACATATCTGCTTTATAACAACAATGCTTGTAATAACAGAACTAGCATAAGGAAATATTACATTTTGAACATTTCTGCCAATTATATTTAGACAAGAAATGTATAATGTTGCCTCCATTGAGCCCCATGGTAGACTTTGATCTCTTCAGTTTTCTTTTTCTGTGTTGCATTGCACTAAATCTAGGCCCATTAAAATCAATGGAGAAACATTAACTGCAGTGCGAGTCAGATAAGGCTATTAGTCTAAATATAGCTGAACAGTACAAAAATATATGCATGAGGAAAGATAATGTGCTTTTCAATGGCATCCTTTTCCTGTAGTATGATGGATCTGCATAAACGTAAAACTTCTACCACCTTTTGTAGTCCTTACCCACAATTCAACATTCCCAGTGAAGTTCTATGTCCATTGAAGTTAATAGAATTTTGAAATTGACATCAGTAGACCTAGGATTTCTACCTCCATGTTTAAGTGCAGAGTTTTCCTACTTGAAAGTGTTATCAGAGATTCTTTGGTAACAACACATGCTGTAGAACAGCTGCATAATTAATTAATTAAGGAGATCTCAGAACAAGTAATGAAGGAACCCACTTTACTTAGTTTAACGTATAGTGATATTGTTTACCATGTATGCACCACTGTATATGATCAAACACTACAGATATTAACTGAAAATCTACAGATATTACTGAATTAATCCTCAATTCTCTTCTGAGGTTAAGCGAGTAAATATAATTATCTACTATTTTTAAGATGAGAAATCTAAGTGACCCAAGGAAGAGGTGAGTCAGTGACAAAATTCCTAGAGACTTCAATGGACACAAGACTTCACTGGGAATGTTGAATTGTGGGTAGAAGTTTTATGTTTATGTAGATCCATCATACGATAGTCCATGCCATGGGAAGAGAATGCCATTGAAAAACATGTTATCTTTCCTCATAAATATATTTTTGTACTGTTCAGCTATATTCATACTAATAGCCTTATCTGACTTGCACTGCAGTTAATGTTTCTCCATTGATTTTAATGGGCCTAGAATATAGTGCAATACAACACAAAAGAGGAAAATTGAAGAGATCAAAGTCTATCAATATTTGCACTCAGCAATTGCAAGAAATTTGTCACATGTTTGCCCATCTTATCCTAATAGATGAACACCATTCTATTTTCTCTTGGAAAGTCCTTGTTAGTTAACCTATAAAAAACGGTGAAAACACAGTTGAACCTTGACCTGGCAAATCAGCTTATTCCAATATCTTATTTACTCTGAAATACCACAGTAGTAATTGTCCAAGACCTAATTGTTCACTCCAAGTTAAATATACCCAGCTAACCTAGTTACCACATAAAAAACCCTGAAAGTGCATAATTCCATCCAGGAAATAAGAGTCCATGCAGTATTTAAAATACAAAGTGGGGAACATAAGTGGATGGTGACTGACATTCTGAGTTTACTGAGCTGTGTCTTGGATATTTGGTGTGAGCAGTGAAGAGAAACCCTTTCCTTTATTAAGACTAAAAGGTAAAACAAGAAATGTAGTAGTAGGTTTATTTCCCCTTAGTTACAAAAATTATATTTCAAGAACTGCAACAACTTCACTGCCTAGTAACAAAAGAGGACTAGCTGTCATGGGAGATCTTAGACTTTGCTAGACGAAGCATTATGAATTCTGGTCTGTTTCACTACACTACAAATAGCTATATTCATTGTTTGAATTCACCTGAACTCTGCAAAGTAATGTGCAAAAAACTGATGACCCTGCAGACTAACAGGTCATTAAACAGCCATGTGCCTTCCTTTTTTTAAACTGTGAATTATCTTTTAAGTGTATAGATATAAATGCTTAAGTGTGGGTAAGTCTGACATTTAGTACTAATCTTGTATCTCCTCAGTTTATTATAGGAATGTATTGTCTCAGTTTGAATGCTGCTACTGCATTTTGTTTTTCTTCTTGATATAGCTCTCCCAACTTTTAAATGTGGTACAAATAAATAGTGCAGCGAAAATGCAAGTATAAAGATACGGGGGAGAGAAAGAGAATGAGAGAGACTCAAAATAAAGAAGACTTGAATCAATTTGTCTGTCTCTTGTGTGTATTGAATGTGAACTTTGGAACTTTGTGCAGTAGAAGAATGATCAATAAAGTTGATATTTATGTACCTTAGTATCAAGTTTCTGTGTTTTGAGTGAATAAGATTCCAAATAGCCTAGCCTACAACTGTGGTCTGAAATGTATCTCTGTCACTGAAAGATGAACATCATTCTCAATTCACTGTTTGATTACCAGAATGTGGATTTGATGAAGTGATTCAATATCTGAAGTAAATAATTGTTTTCCTCTAGGATTACAAAAACAAATAAGTCTCTTCTTATATTTCCTGGAATATGCATTCGGGCCATGGTTTCCAAAAGTGACTAGCAATTATGGGTGTCTCCATATTTGGATGTCCAACCTGAGACTCTTTAAAGGGCTATGTCTTTTTATGAAATCCTTGGAAATTAGGCTTCTTCAAGGTACCACAAAGTAAGCATTCAAAAATATATTACCCAAAATCGCTAATTACTTTTGACTGTCGTGGCCTTGCTTAATTGCAACATATACATGCTCTCGTACATACACTTATAAACACATATATATTTCTGCACCACTGAAAACAGAAGGCGTGGTTCCACCCAACCCACATACACTTGGTTAACATTACATATGAAATTTTAGCCAGTGGTTAGGTATTATAACGAAGCTGGAATATCTAGAAAACAAATTGAGATGGCTGTTTTGAGACAGGATTTCAAAACCATTCTCAAGGATATCTTTATGTTTTATCAGATACTTGATCAACTGTGGAACTCCAGAAGAGGATTCACCTTTTTCAACCACAATTAGTATTAGTTTGGCTACCAGTATTTCAAACCTTCTGTGATCCAGTATTGAAGCTACTATTCCCATGCATAAATAATGCAATACTATTTGTTTCATAATTTTATTCCAACAGCCAGAGCCAACAGGCCTCCTGCAGAAAATTTAGTCTGAATTTTTAGAATATTTAACCTGTCAGAGACTTGCCAAGTATTCTGTGAAAATTTAGAACCAATGATATGTAGATTTATATTTTTGAAAACATCACCTATAGTACTAAATTCCATGAAAAGTCAGTTTGACCATAAATTTTATAAACAATAACCAGAGACTAAATGAGTTTTAGGAATGCAAAAATTGCCAGATTGGATCAGATATATGGTCTATCTAGTTCAGTATCCTGTTTCTGGCGGTGGCCAGCACCAACAAGTTCAGAAAACAGTACAAGGAAGTTCAGAGGTAGGACAATCACGACTCCTTATTTTAATGCCTACTAATTTGATATGATCTAAAATTTTGAAGCATCTTTTTCTATGGTCCCTATTATCATAGATGCCAAGTTCCTTACAATATTACTGAATGAATAGATGATTTTCTGAAAGATATGCTTTAGACAAGTACAAAGGTGATTGGGCTTTCTACAGTACTGACTGCATGAAAATCTATGACTTATGTTATAGAGGAAGTCAGACAAGGCCATAAAATCTGTGAAGCTCAGAATTCATCCTCATAGTGCCCTTCTGTGGTAGGGAAGTAATAGCCCCATTTTACATATGAGGAACAGAGAGACTAAATGACACACCTAAAGTTACACAGGAAGTCTGTGGTAGAGCTAAACTGAACTCTGGTCTCCTGTATTCCAGTTTAGTGCCTAACTTGCAAAGCCCATTATTGCTGCTTATGCTGAGATTTATTTCTTCTTCTTCCCATGTGGGAAAATAGTTCTTATCTATGAGTCCACTCTTACGTCTTTGGTTGTGTAATGCACAAAGGAAGTGAGACTAAAATCTAGAAAACAAGTCAAACTTCAAATAACTATGCTGCTAAACCAAACAGGAGGAAAAATGCAGTTTTTGTGAACAAAAGCTGGCCCTGTACAGCCTAATTTCCTCACTAATAAATAATGTGGTAGTTAATCTGCTACTCACTGATAACAGTTCTAATTACTCCTGCTCAGATACATTTATCTCACTCATATATCAGGAACATACAAGATAAGTAGTTCAAATATAGAAAGAGTATTTTACTATCATTATTTTGATAATATTAGAGAGAGAACCACTGTCACTCTATTCAGATACATGCTGAAAGATTTTCTTTATTTTCCCAAAAAGGTCCTTGAAAAAAGTAGTGGATGGCTGCATGAACTATCATGAAAGCCTTTTCCCCTCCTTATTCTTGACTTCAACTGTAACATAATCACAAACTATTACATAAGGATTCTTTCAATCTGTCTCTTCATTTTAGCTCTGGTATCAATCAGGGCATATCTAGACTACAGGCAGTCCCCGGGTTACATACAAGATAGGGACTGTAGGTTTGTTCTTAAGTTGAATTTGTATGTAAGTCGGAACTGGTACATATTGTAGGGGAAACTCTAGCCAAACATTTCTCCAGAGCTCAGTTTTATTCTCCACCTCACTTCCCTCAGTCCTTTATTCTCAAGCTGAGGTGTCTGCTGAGAAAAGCCGCTCCGCGTTTCCCTGGTCTGCTGGAAGCGGGGCGCTAGCTTCGCGTCTCCCTGGTCTGCTGGGGGGAAGCAGCTAGTGCGGAGTTACCTCACCCCGTTTGTAATTAGGGATCCGATGAAAGTCGGATTCATGAAACCCGGGGACTGCCTGTACTAAATTATTTTGAAAGAATAACTCCCAAAATTACAAAATCAAAATAGTGTGTCCACACTACAGGGAAGCCTTGAAATTAGTCAGAGTCAGGCTCCCTTAATGTGGGTGCACCACCTTGACTTAGAGCCCCAGGAAGCACTGGGGAGTAATTACTCTGAAATGACTCTGGGGAGTAGTTATTTTGAAATAGCAGCAGTGGAGCATCCACACTACCGCTATTTCTAAATAACTATTTCAAAATGAAAGTTATTCCTCATGGGAAGCAAGAGTTATTATTTCAAAATAATGGGCTTGGTAGTGTGGACGCTCAGCTTGTTATTTTAAAATAAGGGGAGTAATTTCAAAATAACTCCCTAGTGTAGACCAGGGCTCAGAGAGCATTGCAAGAAGTTGCTACTTAGCAGTCTGCTTTTAAGTATCTCTAATAGGGCATATTTGCCTTTTAAAACAGAGGATGAGAAAGTCTGGAAGGGGCAGGTTACCTCAGTCCAAAAATTTTGAAATACATGAAGTCTTAAGGTGTGGCAGAAGCAGTAGCTGGAAGAGGAAGGGGTCACATGATAATAATTAATGTCTGGGGACTCTTAAATTAAGGGGCTGGGTCCAGAAGTCTTGGGATCGTGGGGAGGAGGGGCAAGGCTTCCCTCTCTTCCAGCTAACCAGAATGAATCCTAGCAAGAATGAAGGCTTGTTTCCTGTGTCTTCTCATATAAGAAGAGATACACCAGCAGGGGAAACCCTATTGACCTTTCTCAGCTCAAGAAGAAAAATGATTGAACTACAAATAAGAAAGATGGGGGAGGAGCAGGTTTAAAACCTAAGGTAGTCTGAATTAGCACAGCCCTATGAAGGAGCAGATGTACCTTTAACCGTACTGAACATAACATAAGATCCCTTTGAATTATATCAAATCCTGCTACATTTGTCAGCAACAAACCACATCTGAAACAGTGCAGGAGAGGGTGCTGATGCACATATCAATATCAGGTGGTTGGGTTTACTAAATCTACTGTAATAATATTTCCTACTTGTAACAATTTCCTGCATCATCAGTGGTAAAAGAACTTAATAACATCACAACCAAAAAACCAAGGCTCTACCGCTTGAACTAAAAGAATAATAATTCCCAATGGGCAGAAGCAGTAAGTTTATTTTATGATGACCAACCAGAAGAGGATGAGACAACACAGCTATATATAAAATACAATAGCCACATCTTTGTGTTTGATCTCTCCTTGAGCTGTCAGACTACTTTGTTCTCCTGCCTTTTGTAATGTCAGAAGAATGAGAACTGTCATGAATCAAATCCTCTTTTTTTTCATCTTTTCCAACAAGATAATCCTCCTTCACTCCTTAAAAATCATGTCTCTGAACCTGTTTATTTTACAACAGAATACAATTGGAGGAAGGAAAGAACAAATATTATATGCTAAATATGCTAAAGTCGAGTATAAAACAGTATTTGGGATGTATAGCTTCATATTTAAACAGTGCATTTAACACAAAATACAAGTCTAATTTTCTTTAGGTTCATTGCTTAGTAACTCACTTAATCTTTAGAATTGTGCAATGGTCAACCTTGATTTCTAATTAATGCATTCAAATAAACAAAGTTCAACCTCAACATTTTCTTCTGAATGGCAGCTTTCAAACTGTTTGTAGTTATCTAGTGGTCCTTTAATTTTACAAGATTTTGAAATGCACCTATGTAGTGCTGAGGGTATGTATAATTGAAATATTTTTACAAATCAGGTATAATTTGCAATAGATTTGACAGAGAGACATAGAATGCTTACAAACCATTGCTTGTATAGGTTGAACCTCTCTAGTCCATCACTCTCTGGTTCTGCAACATCTGTGGTCCAGCATGATTTCAGCTAGATGTCCACTTATCATGGATATAGACAAGTTTCCCTGGTCCCATAAAGTTTGTTTACATTCACCAGTCCTAGCTCTCACTCTTCTGTGCTGTTATTTAGCTCTAATTTCCCAATGTCTTCTAAGAGCCCAGCAGGCAATGGAAGTGTTGGAATACTGCTAGACGATATTGACCTCCCACGCTTTGGCAAATTCTCTGGTTCGGCATCAGGCAGGTCCCCAGGGCACTGGAATAGAGAGGGTCAACCTGTATTTCAATGAAGACCAAACTCAGACTAAGCTGATTTAAATTCTATTCTGATTTGAGTCCAGCAACTATAGTTTTGGCTACATGCCTGTTAAATGCTCATGCTTTATTTTTTTTCCTTTTTTCCTTTTTTTTGACATTTTTTATCAAAGGCTATGTTCCAATACTTTTCTGTTTTTTTAAAAATGCCTTTCTGCTCCCATTGTTCCTTTCAAGTCAATAGGCCATTATAGTAGAAAACACCATTGGCATGAGTAAGGGAATTACTCATTCTTTGCAATTACACCAAAACCTTATATTAATTATGGATGAGGAGGTAGTTTTCTGGAATCCTGGAGCAAAAATGAGCACAAAGAAATATAATCTGCCTTCTTGTCATTCTATATCTCAATACATCTTCTGGATTTTTTTTCTTTCCTATCTCTGGAGAAGATCCATAAAATCATAGAGTAAGCATACTCAGATATATTTTTATGAGGAGATATTCCCAGAGCAAAATTCTAAAAGTCAGACATTTTTCTTTTCCATTGTGGCTGCCAAAAGAAATGCACTTGGGAAAGAATTCAACCATATAAAAATATCAGATACTATTTAATGTAATGAAATCTCAAGGTCAAGTTAATTTTTCAGCTTTCCTTATCAACCACTATTATATCTCAATAATGGGCACCAACAGCTACTATAAGACCTTTTGGTTAATTACTAATCAATCCCGTCAGTTTGTTTGATCTCATCCAATCTAACTACTGAATTTTAGAAAGAATGCAGAAAAGTAAATAGACATCTTCACGTCTATTTGGTTAGTCCACTTATCTTCAGCAGCGGTATAAACTTGCAGTTCAACCTTTCATTATATTATGCTAATAGGCATGTGAATTTTATAGAGGTGGTAGTTATTCATCTAGAATGGTCTATAACACTAAAAAGAAAAACATTTAATTTCAAGCCAAACAACCTCATCAAATTCTAAAAGATAAGATGTCATAAAAGTATTAGGGAATGGAAAAGCTTATTTAATGAAATTCTGAGTCAAGGTTCATATTTCAGTGTTAAAGATCAACATAGGAACCTAAATAAAGAATGCATCAGAGAGAAACCCATCATTGTCAGGGTATGTTCTAGCAAAGCACGAAAGTTGTGCATAAATTTAAGCACAAGAATAGTTCCACTGAAGTTAATGGAACCACTCACATGCTTCAAGTTACACAAGGGCTTCAGGGCTTTGCGGTAAAGGGGCCTAAAAGAAGATCCTTTTAAGATCAGCATTTGCAAGAGAATAAAAGTTTTTACAAGTTCATTTAATAGTTGATATTCAAATAGAAATTCTAGCCTTTTGAATTAAAATATTTTATACATGAGTTACTTTCAAAAGAGACAAAAGTAAAAATTAAATGATCATTTTGTTAACTGGACTAATCAGTTGTCTCAAAGTGCAATCCTACAGTCTCCAGTTCCAAATAAACAAAAGTAAATCAAGGAAGAAAACTTGCTTATGTGCAGTAATCTCCAGAGGATTAGCATTCAGTGGATCAGATATCCTAAACCCCCTTCATTCCTGATAATAACTACCACAGTGAGGTGACACACCAGAAAACATAAATTATCTACAGCTGTAGATAAGCAGAGGCCATCTGGGGGTTCTGAGTGCAATATAAATAGATGCAAAACATTAGTAGAACTGGTGCTCATCAGAAACCTCAAAAGGATTAGCAGTTTAAACTTTGATTTCCTTGCTGTTGTTAGCAGTGATTTATTATCAGACAATGACTGAAACTCTCTTATTGGTGATAATTTAATGACTTAACAATGAGGAGTTCTGTGGCACCTTAAGGACTAATAGATTTATTTGGGCATATGCTTTCATGGGTAAAACCCACTTTGTCAGATGCTGTGCAGTCCTGCTTGTTTTTGCTGAGACAGACTAACATGGCTACCCTTCTGAGATTAATGGCAGTTTCTTATCTGGAAGTCATAATTAAGCTCATTTGATCAGGACTCCGACACAGGCCTAATGGTATTTTTAAGCTAGTTCTATTTTTGTATGGCTATAGATATATTTTTGGCAATTAATAATAATAGCGTTATTGCCAACAATTATTAGTGATACTAACTAATTATATCAGTGACATATTATTGTATAAATTAACCATTTGTTTAGGGGGAGAAAAGGAACAAAGAAATTGTAACACATTGAATTTAAATAATTTCTAGCACTCAAATTCAGTTTGTTAGTTTCAAGTCAAACTCAAAGGTACCTGAAAATAAAGAAGGCTGTGTAAAGTCATCTCCATAGAAAATCTCCTTACAGAACAAAATTAATATCAACTAGAAAGAAAAAAAAAAGTCCCAACCTGTCACCTCGTCAAATTCACCTCTGTGAACTACAAAGTTATCTTATTCACCTCTATGAGATAGGAACTGGAAAGCCTGATTTAGACTGGTTAAAAGATCAGTCCTTTTTTAGTGAGTGAAACTCTTTGCAATTGACTTCGATGGGTGTAAGGTCAAATCCTATATCCTTTCATTACAACTGGTTGAAATATTCTGAGTTTTTGAAATTTTAATGACAATTTTCCAAGGTGTTCAAGGCAGCCATGTTTAAACTGCTTTGGCAAATAATAAACATAGTCCAGCTATAGTTTTAAAAAAATCTTTTTCTGCAAAACAAACCAACTAAAATAAAGAAAGCAAAAATTTTGTGAAAACAATATAACATTTTTTAAAGGAAGGATATGCAGAAGATACATTTCCTACAGCAATCTGAATGTAGCCATGTTTTATCCTATGTGGATTTTTATAATCTAGAAACGTTAGCCAAAGATAAGGAATACAAATATGTTAAGTTTTGTATAGACATAGAACATAAAAAGTAGTCTCTGCTCAGATGGCTTAAAATCTAAATATTTATCTATTTCACAATATGGGTATGTCTAGACTACATGGCTCTGTCAATGGAGCCATATAGATAAGTTTACTAGACATAGGATTATGAAGCGGAGATTTAAATAATCGCCTCTTCATTTACATCAAAATGGCTGCTGCGCTGTGCCGATCAGCTGTTTGGCAGCACAGCGCGGCAGTCTGGACATGCCACAGTCAACAAGGGAAGCCTTTGTCGACTGCTCCATTATGCCTCGTGAAATGAAGTTTACCAGAGTGGTTGACAAAGGCTTCCCTTGTCGACTGCGGCGCATCCAGACTGCCCCACTGTGCCGCCAAACAGCTGATCGGCACAGTGCAGCGGCCATTTTGATGTAAATGAAGCAGCGATTATTTAAATCGCCGTTTCATTTTCCTATGTCTAGTAAACTCATCTAAATGGCTCCGTCAATGGACATAAGACATAGTATAGCTCTATGCCTCAACACTTCAAAGAAAATGGTGCGGGTGACTGGAGGCTTTATGTGGCTGCAGTGGGCCCACCCAGATGTACTCCTTGGAAGAACTGAGGCCTTTAGCTACGTTGGTGTTGAGGTTTATAATAAAGCCTATTAATCCTTTGGTAGAACTCTGATCAGTACAAGCATACAAAGGATGAGAAAAGAGTAAAAATGAAAATTTCTAGGATCAGGTCTTGAGGTAACCCAAACTTTATCTATTGATTCACATTTCTTAGAATCACAGAATAATAGAATTGGAAAGAGCCTTGAAAGGGCATCAAGTCCAGACCGCTGCACTCATGGCAGGACCAAGCAACATCTAGACCATCCCTGACAGGTGTTTGTCTAATATGCTCTTTAAAATCTCTAATGATGGAGATCCCATAACCTCTCTGGGTAATTTATTCCAGTGCTTAATCACCCTGACATGAAGTTTTTCCATCATTGTATCTATTCCTGGCAACAGCTTGCTAGAATTACTTTGTAGGTTTGTATTTGGTAAGGGTTTTTACCCTTCTCATGTTTATGTAAATGGCTTTGGTAACATTTGCAAAGAGGACTTTTTCCAAGAGAGTTATGACACAAGCTATTTGATTAGTCAGAAGGCAGTGCCAGTGGAAGTCAATGGAATCGGGGGCACTAAACACATCTGAATATCAGGTCTTCAGGAATTAAAAGGTGGAAATAATCAGCTCCAGTGGCATATGAAACTCAATCAATGGCTAGTGTAACTCATGTAGCTCCAGTGCAATATATACTTTGTCTAAGAAACAGGACATGACCTCCGGGAGGTGGTCCACAATCCCCCACTGTGATTGTTTTGGCCTGGTCCTTCAACTCTGCTGCTCTCCAGGTTCACAGGTAAAGCCCTGGGAAAATTTGAATTTCATTTCCTGTGTGGCCAGCGTGGTGAGCATACCTCAGAGAAGGTAGCACATCTCAGTAACACACCTGACCATGAATGCTAGCATTGCAAATGAGCATCAGCATGGAGTGTGCAGGAGATCCTGGGCTTGATTGCTGTGTAGGGAGAGGAATCTGTTCAGAGAGATCTATTAAGCAGCAAAAGAAACACAGATATCTATACAAAGATCACATAAGACATGGAAGATAAAGAATATGCCAGGGACACCCAGCAGTGCTGCATGAAAATAAAAGAGCTGAGTTAGGCACACCAGAAAACAAGGAAGCAAACAGATAGTCTGGGTCATTGCTGCGAACATACCACTTCTATGAACAGATGCATTGGGTCCTAAGGTGGGGAGGGAGGAGGAGGACATGGCCAGCTTCCCAAGCCAATCTGTGGATTCCTCCCAAGACACTTCTCAAGCAGCCTCAGGCAGCAGAGTGGAGAACAGCGTGGATGAAGAAGAGGAGGAGAAAGACGAGAACGGTCAGCAGGCTAGCAGGGCAATCAATCTCACTGAAAGCCAGGAACTTTTTATAACTCCCAGAACATCTGGCTGCCTGGCCTTGATATCAGGGGCTCTACTGGGGAGTTCATACTAAAAGTGGGGTAAGGCAATTGAGTGTGATCTGTGGCAGCCACTCTGCCTACATAGTGGGGGGCTAACCAAAACAGCTTGTTAACATTTTTGGAAATGGAGCAGGAATCATCCCCATATGTCTCCATAATTCTGTTATTGTGTAACTCTTTCATCCTTCTCACAAGGTTTCTGAGCAGGCCTATCTTATTCTGTCCTACACAGTAGGGCACCTTTCCATGTCAAGCCAAGTGTAAGTTGTCTGGTGTCACTGCAGCACAAAACATTGAGACGTAAGTTCTAGGTTTCTGGACATATACAGTCTGTGTCTGTTCCTTATCACTTGGTGTGATTCAGAGAAGACCAATATTGTGCATGGCAACCTGGATGAAACAGGTGAAGCTATTAACTGATGCCTCAACAATAAACCTCCATTTACTCATTCCTAATGAAGCCTGGCTTGAGCCCCTGACCTTTCACCATACCTGAACCTCCGCCCTTTCCCACACACATGCTCCTGCAGGTAGGGAAAGTTGCACTCTTCCAGCAAACATGTGATGCTGAATAGATGGTCACTATGTGAGCCCATGCTCTGCCTTGCTGCCACACTTGGACCCTTGCTACTGCAGGCTCAAGCCCAGGTGTGTCCTTTACCATGTCTGCCACCAACCGAGAACAGTTCTTCCCTTAAGATCTTTGTGGTGTACCTGCTTCATAGTGGGTGATTAAAAGCATAACTGTAGCCTGGTATATAACACAACCCCATTCTCTTTAGATAGACCTTCCTTTATGCTAAGAGATTGGGTTTTATGCTCAACTGTTTATCTCCTGTAAAGTCTTCCCTTCACTTTTTGTTACAGCAGATGCAGAAGTTAATAGGCTGCACACTCCCCTGACTCCTCCAACTGTCTGGCTAGCACAAATCCAAGGGTGAAAATGAACTAGGGATGCCATGTTCAAGGAGCAAATTCAATCTGCCCACTTGGACAGGGAACAATTAAGTAAGTGGAGGAATAAGTGGCTGCAGAAGATCATGCAGAGAACTCAAAATGAAGAACCAGGAGAGTCTCGATGTTCATGGCAGATGTGATGGCCTGCATGGCACATGAACAGGCACCCCTCCTGCATTTGGACCCACATTTCCTTCCTCACCAAGTTCCACAGCCTCCTCTCCCAGGGGTCTAGGAACATGAGGGGGAGTCAAGGGCAGCTTAACACTCAACTCCCAGGGATGTGCCCCAAAGCCAAAGGATGTCCTTCTTACACTAGTGCTGGCTGCAGAGGGGGATTGTAATATGCTACTTTCCCTTCTCTTTCCCATCCCGAAGCTCTCACCCTGAACTCCTTTTCTGCCCCTGCTTCCCTGTGTCCCCTAAACAAAAATACATTATTTCTGTTCAGTCTGTTTATTGCTTGTGTTGCAGGAGAGGCAACAGGGGTTACTGAGTTTTCAGGCAAGCACACTTAATGCAGGGGGCACCTTGTTAATAGCAACGTACATGACTGTCATAATGCTGTTTTCAAAGCCTTTCTGATTTTCAGTGCCCCTCACTCTCCATATTGCCCTGGTGTCTGGTTGCTGATAATTACTAGATAGGTGCTGGGCCTTAGCCACCCACCCTGGCATAAATCTTTCCCCCTCATCCTCACAGATATATGGAGCATACAGCAGACTCTCACAACAATGGTAATATTGCTTTTGCTAGTCAGTAGACTGCAAAACCTTCCCTCTAAATGTCCAAAAGCACACTCTACCATCATTCTGCACTTGCTCAGCCTGTAGTTGAACTGCTCCGTACTGTGGTCTAGGCTGTCTGTGTATAGCTTTTTGAGCCATGAGAGCAAGGGATAGGCTGGGTCTCCAAGGATCACTATTGGCATTTCAATGCCTCTGATGGTAATTTTCCAGTCTGGGAAGAAAGGTCCAGCTTGCAGCTTTCTGAAGAGAAAGGAGTTCCTAAAGATGTTTGTGTCATGTACCTTTCCTGACCATCTCCTGCTGATGTTGGTGAAACAGCCTTTGGGATCCACCAATGTCTGCAGCACCATTGAGAATAATCTTGTGCTACTCCTTTGCAAGGTGTTTCGATGCCATGATGGGGATGTGTGTTCTGTCTATTGCCCCTCCACAGCTAAGGAACTTCAGCTTGGTAAAGCTCTCCACTATATCCTGCACATTTGCCAGAGTTACTACCCTTTGTAGCAGAAGGGCATTGATTGCCTTGGCTACATAAATCACAATTCTGTAGATTTCTACACTCCAAATTGATTCCTAACTGACTGGTAGCTATCTGGTGTTGTAAGCTTCCAGGAGGCTATTGCCACTTGCTTCTCAAATCAGAGCAAGTCTCATTCTGGTATTCCTGCGCTTCAGGGTGGGGGGAAAGCCATTCATAAATTTCCATGAAAGTGGTCTTATGCATGTGAAAGTTTTGTAGACATTGCTGATTATCCCATAGCTGCATATAACTATGTGATCCCACCAGTCTGTGGGATTCCACTGTGTCCAGAGGACTGAATTCCAGGAGCATTTGCCATTTGCTCAACTCAAGTGCTTTGCAGAAGAGTATGTTCATGGCCTTCCAAGATTCTTCCTCATTCCAGCAGGCCCTGGATGTACTCCACACTGCACAATGGTTAATATGATTGCCATAGTACTTTGCTTCAGAATGGGTTTCATGATGGATTCCATGCTTACCCTGAAATGGCATCTACATGGATAACCAGGGACGAAAAAGGGGTAAAAGCATTGCTTTCAATGCTTATGCTGCTTTGTTATATTTGTTATGAAATATTGTAGAATACCACAAGCAGATTGGTGTGGAGGTTAGAAATAAAGGTCCAAACATCCTGTGCCTTGGAAACACCTTGGCTGTGTCTAGACTGCATCCCTTTTCCGTAAAAGGGATGTAAATTAGACACATCGCAATTGCAAATGAAGCGGGATTTAAATCCCCCCGCTTCATTTGCATAAACATGGCTGCCACTTTTTTCCAGCTCGGAGCTTTGCCGGAAAAAAGCTACAGTCTAGATGGGGATCTTTTGGAAAATAAAGCCTTTTCCGAAAGATCCCTTATTCCTCTTAAAAAAAGGAATAAGGGATCTTTTGGAAAAGGCTTTATTTTCCAAAAGATCCCCGTCTAGACTGGCACTTTTTTCCGGCAAAGGTCCGAGCCGGAAAAAAGCAGCAGCCATGTTTACGCAAATGAAGCGGGGGGGGGGGGGGGAGATTTAAATCCCCGCTTCATTTGCAATTGCGATGTGTCTAATTTGCATCCGTTTTACGGAAAAGGGATGCAGTCTAGACACAGCCCTATGGTTTAGATGGTCTCTGAAAATGAAAATGATGCCTGGGTCTGCAAGCAGAGTTTCTTCTAAGGGATTCAGGGAGTTTGGCCTGCTATGGAATGCAATTCACCCACTAGAATTCACTGCCCAGCCACAGGATGCAATGGCTATCTGCATGGAAGTCTTATATCTCCACATTAGCCCTATCATCTCCAGTATTCTGGAAATGGAATAACACTAACAGGGCCTCGCAGGACCATGACTTTTTCATGGCCCACATTTGAAAGGATGGCTTTTTACTACACAGAAAAGATAATACTATGTGGAATTGTGTCCTCGCTAGTTTGTGTGGGCTTGTGGAAACTCATCTTGGGGGCTTGGAGAGGGAACAGTCTGGTCCAGGTTCTTAACTATCAATTGCTGTGCCAGGACTCTCTGCAGTAGAGTCAGGCTGGGATCCAAAATCAAACTCATAAATCCCATGTGGCTGTGCAGAGCAAGCAGTCTCAGATAAACAAATAATTTAGAACACTTCAAGCTTTCAAATGTCATTTTCAATTGCTCTTTAAACAAAACAACACTGAGGCAAGAATGAGGAACATAAACTCATCCCAAACAAGTAACAAAAAAAATAAGACAATCCTCTCTTCACTATGGCATATAAGGGAACCCTTAGGCAAGTAGGAGAACATTACTTATAAGAATTCAGAACAATATGGAGTGGCCACAACAGTTTTAGTACTAGAAGAAGGCCAACATATCAAAGCACTTATATTCATGTTTAACTTAAAACACATGAACAGTCTCACTGAGGTCAACCACAACCACTTCCATGCTGAGATATCCAAGCAAAAAAAACGTGATAAGTAAAATACTTTCCATGCAGTTAGTGCAATTTTTACAGATAGGAAACTGTTTACATATGTCAAATATTAAAATTTCACTGTGAAAAGGTACGACTAGGGCAATGTGTGAAGAATTTCAAGTTGACATCAGAATTTAGCTATCTCCTGTCTTGAAAAGCTGTGTCCTATAGGAGAACTGATGGAACTCCTGCTTTCATCCAGATTCTCCCCCCAAAATATGAACCTGATCCGCACATTCAGTGTAACTTTGATTGTAAGTTAAAAGGCAGCCTCAATAAAGGGTCAAAAGATCAACATACTGGGACCAAGTGCTGCTGTTTTGAAAAGCAGTTAAGGCTTTTATCAAACCTTAGTACAAGGTAACAGCAGAGCTGGTATAAGAACAAAAGATTCTTTAGTGTTGTACGATAAAAGGTGAGCTGCTTTAGAAAATCTTCCTGTATATTATTGAGAAAAGACATCTAATTCAGTACTAGTTATTCCATAGTCCTTTTCACAAAATGATGGGTATGATCTCTGCTTCTGAACCAGACTCTGTATCTTGCTTACAACTAGGCTGTGTCTACACTGCACCCCTTTTCCGGAAAAGGGATGCAGATTAGACATATCGGAATAGCAAAATCCGCGGGGGATTTAAATATCCCCCGCGGCATTTGCATTAACATGGCTGCCGCTTTTTTCCGGCTTGGAGATAAGCCGGAGAAAAGTGCCAGTCTAGACGTGATTCTCCGGAAAATAAGCCCTTTTCTGGATGATCTCTTATTCCTACGTCAAAGTTGGAATAAGAGATCCTCCGGAAAAGGGCTTATTTTCCGGAGAATCACATCTAGACTGGCGCTTTTCTCCGGCTTATCTCCAAGCCGGAAAAAAGCGGCAGCCATGTTAATGCAAATGCCGCAGGGGATATTTAAATCCCCCGCGGATTTTGCTATTCCGATGTGTCTAATCTGCATCCCTTTTCCGGAAAAGGGGTGCAGTGTAGACACAGCTCTAGTGTTTAATAATATTAAATACTACTACTACTAATATAAATGATAATAAAGTAATAGCAACTGCTCTTGAAGTCACAATTAGGTTAATTATTCTTCACTTTCCCCCCTAAACTGTCATGCAGGTGTCCTGTGTTCCTGCCTAGCATGAAGTCTCTTAAATGAAGTAATATCTAATATGCATTTGCATGAATCCCAAATTGTGATCTCTTTATTCAAGGCAGAAGCAACCCAAATGAGAGTGGAAACATAGGGTATGTCTACACGAGGAGTAACGGTAGTTTGAACTAGGAAGCCTAGTTTGAACTACCTAGTTCGTGCCCCATGTAGCCGCACTGCACGGGGTTCGAACGAGTGGGGATTTAAAAATGGTGGCACCCCGCTTATGCAAATGAAGCCCGGGAAATTCAAATCCCAGGCTTCATTTGCAAGTGCATTATGCCTACATTACCCCGCTAGTTCGAACTAGTGGGGTAGTGTAGGCATACCCATACAGAGTTAATTATAGGAACTTTATATTGCATTCCTGCACTAAAAGATAAATTGCTCATCATGCAAGGTGAGGTTTGATCTTTGGATCTTCCAAGTTTTTCAGGAGGAAAGTCTGTTGTTTGGTTTGTAGCTCACTGCCTCCACTGGATAACATGTTTTAAGAAGGAGATATACCTTCTGGGGCTATTCCTATTACAAGCTTTGGGCTATTTCTTGGGAAACTAAGATATTACAAAGTCTTGGCACTTATGCTGGTTCACGGATTTTGCTTTATTGTTCAGGTGGTGGAGAGGTACCCTACAATCTACAAGCCCTTACTTCCATATAAAAATAATAGGACTGATGCTTCACAAAAGAAAAACGTTCCCAGTAACTCAACAGCTCCCAAACTGTGGCTTATGGAGCTCTTGCTGAGAGTGTACAGGCTTGTGGGACTTGACCCAAATTTATTTGAAATCAGTTGGTGTCTACCCATTCATTTTGATATGTTTGGATCAGTCTCATGGTGCTGAGTCTCTCCCTTGTTGTCAGCTCTTATATTAAATTTAAAAAGCTAAAATCCAGCAAGTCCATTTCCTAACAATGCTCTGCTGTGTTATTTCTTCACCATAGGCAAGGGAGTTGGGTCATGGATGGGAAGTCATTCCTAAGTAAATCTGTCTATTAAGATATGATCCACTGTATTCAAAAGTTTGTGTACCTTTCTACTTATTTATCTCAGTCATCATGGCTTGTGTACAAGTTGTGTATGGCCTTTACAATGGTCCTTCATTCTAGATCAGTGTTTCTTAAACTTTTTGAGACCATGGAACACCAAATAATAATATCTTTTTATGAGGAACACCTATGAAATTTTCTTCAAAAAAAATTGTTGTCAGACAAAAAAAGAAAAAAACAAAGAAGAGGTCGCAGCACACCTGCGAGTTGTTCAGGGAACACCACTTTTCTGCAGAACTTAATTTAAGAAACACTGTTCTAGATGATAGATAATTAACTAGGAGGCTATTAAAACAGGCTGCTGTGGTGTGTACTATGGAACACTCAAAATATTGCAGCAAAATTAAACATAATCAAAACACAGACACACAAATAATCTGTAAAAAAGGCCCAATTTCTATAATTAAATGGTTAGATGCTTTCAGTGCCACTGATCACTTCAGTTACATGTGTAGATCTATTGATCACAAACCTGCTTCACTGTTAAGCTAACAGATGTACAAGTATTAATCTTGTAAAAGATCCCTGCACACTTTTCAGAAAGATCAGTGAAGCCAATTAGAGGATGACATGGAATCTTGTGTACAGCAACAGCTCTGCCCTTCCATCAGACAGGCTCAAATAAATGCCAGAACTTGGAGAGGGGAGATGACAGAAAAGATAAACTGTTTTTTGTGTGGCTGTCTGCCATTTTAAACCAACATTGTCCTCAGATGAAACATCTAAACATCTGTGTACCAAGAGGCTTTATGCAAATTGTAATGCCTTCTAAGTAGACTCTTTTCCCTCCCAAATTTTTCATATGCTAACCTCTAGGCACTCCTAACATATATTGTGGGATCACACTGAAAAATAAGTGTCAAAAGTATCTCTAAAAAAACTAGTAGCTCAATCATAGAAAGCAGGGATGTTAAAAAATACCCTAAATGCTGTATGGGTTATTAGGAAAGCTAAATACATTAACTGAATGTATGCTCATAATAGATTTTTATTTACATTGTTTAGGACGTGGTAGGCAGCTGGAGCAATGAGTATATGACATTTGTGTGTTCATACTACAGGGGAAGTCCTAGCATTATTGGCAGAATTGCCTCATCATAAAATATTGAAGCCATGTGTTTTGCAAATAGGCTTGATTATTATTACCGCTCTCATAAGAACATAAGCATGGTAATTATGAGTGATTGCTCGCCTGGCATCCAGTGCCAATTTCTGCCAGTTGGAGTCTTAGGGACACCTGGAGCAAGAGTCTGCATCCCTGACCATCTTGGCTGAGTCATTCATGGAGCTATTCTCTATGAATTTATCTAATTCTTTTTTAATCTTACTATACTTTTGGCTTTCCCAAAAACCCCTGGCAATGAGTTCCATAGGTTGACTCATGTGAAGTATTTCCTTTTATTTGTTTTAAACTTGAACTGCCTATTAATTTCTGGGGGTGACCTTTAGCTTTTGTGTTAGATAAAGGGGTAAATAACATTCCCCTATTCACTTTCTCCACACCATTCATGATTTTATAGACTTCTATAATCTCCCTCTTCCCAAGCTGGCTCTTTTCTAAGATGAACAGTTCCAGATTCCAATTCACGGCACTGGGACGGGGCCCGACACCAGGGGTGGATCACCCACAGGACCACTTGAAGAAGAATTTATAAATATGTTGAGCATTCCAAATCCTAGCACAGATCCTTGGGGCCTCACTATTTACCTCTCTATATTATGAAAACTGGTCATTTATTACTGCTGTTGTTTCCTGCTTAAACTAGTTATTAATCCACAAGAGGACCTTCCTGTCTTTAACTAGTTACTGATCCATAAGAAGACCTTCTCTCTTATCCCATGGCTAAGATCTACTACTGAGAATTTGGCTTGACCTCTTTCATTGTTTACCTAAACACTTGCATATTGTGTTACAGATTAGTCAACGAAAGTCCTGACAACAAAACAAATTATTGTCTGAAAGATGAGCTATCTTTTTTTTTTTTTTAATAACTAAGCAGGGGAACTAATTTACGGGCAGGTTTTTCTACCATTTTGGTTATTTTACACAGAGGGATGTTGTGAGAGTTGACATTTTTTCTTCTTTACCTGTTCTGTGATGAAATCAAACACACAGCTAATGTTACACTAACCTGGTAAAGTCTGGGCTGTAGGGAGGATTAAGGGATTATATTTATAATAGTGGTAGCTAAGTGAAGATTCCAACTTTGAATCAGTATGTAAAGGATTAAACTGCTGTGTGTAGGCCTTAGTGAGTAATAAATGATTATGTCAAAAAAAAATAACATGCCTGATTCAAAGTTTTTAACTTAGCACACAAAACTATAAACTCTCAACATTGTTTACTTTATTCTGCTGAAAAGTAGGAGGTAGAGTGGAAGATATTAAAGAGGTATGAGCATGTAAGGCCATAACTGATTCTGCAGACCTGTAGTGGCAGGTTTATTGATTCTGGCTCATGAAGTATGAGGTTATAGATTTGTGTGATGTTAGAAAGCCAGCTAAAACACTTATATAATGTCCCACACTGTCCAAGAACAGGTCAATTAGATTTTTACTTTATCTCTCTTATACATTGTAGATACAATTTAACAGTTGCATTAAACCAGCAAGCTTTTCTATTGTCCCAACAAAAGGCACTGTGTGTGCTACACAAATGGACACAAAGGACACAAATGCATCTATTTTAACTCAGAAATAGATGAGGACACTGGGATTTTGTATTTTAAAACATCTTAATTAAAAAGTTTGAATACAGCAAACTGGTGAAAAGTGCTAATTTGTCAGCCTGAATTAGATACTTAATGTGCTAGTAACCGTGATTCTTAAAAAGTGACTGCTTGCCTGTTGGTATTGTTGGGATCTGGGTACTCCATACTTGCATCTGTTAGATCTGGCCCAGCAGGAAAACCCTCATAGACCTGCATGGTCATGAGTGAATTCAAAGAAAGACAAATATGAAGCTCCACCTATGTTAGGTAAGTCATGAGAGCAGTTTATTGACTATTCTCATAGAGGTGATTTTCAGCAAGAAAATTGTCTTCCAGAACAGGAGACTTAAAAATGAAGTGCAAGAGGTCTTAAAGGAATATTTATCATCTTTGTCAAATCCAAGGGTACGTCTAGTCTACATGGCTCCGTCGACGGAGCCATGTAGATTTGTTTGTTCGGCAAAGGGAAATGAAGCTGCAATTTAAATAATCGCGGCTTCATTTAAATTTAAATGGCTGCCCCGCTCTGCCGATCAGCTGTTTGTCGGTAGATCGGGGCAGTCTGGACTCTCCCCTGCCGACATGAAAGCCCTTTATTGACCTCCCCGGTAAACCTCATCCTACGAGGCATAACGGGGAGGTCGATAAAGGGCTTTCAGGTTGGTGTGGGAGCGTCCAGACTAGTGTGCTGAGCCGACAAACAGCTGATCAGCTGTTTGTCGGCTCAGCGCAGCAGCCATTTAAATTTAAATGAAGTCATGATTATTTAAATCGCGGCTTCATTTCCCTTTGCTGATCAGTCTAATCTACATGGCTCCATCGATGGAGCCATGTAGTTTAGACACACCCCAAATGCAGGTCACATCAAAATGGAGGCTCACAAGTGTGCCTAGCAGGAATGTTTCAGAAATATTTTAGGAACTGAATGAGTGAAGATGGAGTGTATGACTCATCTATTTGATGAATTCTGTGCTCAAACACAACCTGGAGTTTTTAATTGGCAGCAAACAGTGTAACATAACAGGAGACAAAGGACGCACATTAGCAAGTATCTATACAAAAACATTTTCCATTTCAAAACATATGTTTTCCTTGGAGAAAGCCAGGGACTCTCTGAGAGGAATCTGTGAAACTCCTTGGTACAATTTAAATGAGAGCTCAGGAAAATTTACAATCCAGGCTTCATCAAACTGAAATGTATTTGTATTTATTTGTATTGTAGCATCATCTTTAGGCCTTATGTGAGACCATGACCTGATTGTGATAAGAGTTGTGAATGTGCATAGTAAGACACTAAAGATTACAAGCTACATAGAAAGAAAAAAAGAGCAAGAGAAAGATAATTATCTCTGTTTTACAGATGAGGAAAGGAAGCACAGAGAGATTAAAAGATTTGCCCAGCATTAACATGAAATTTAAAGCACGGCCAGGAATTAGATTCACATTTTCTACATACCAATCCAGGGCCTTCACCAAAAGACCATCTTGCCTCTAAGTCTAAGTCTGTTTGGGTTTTCCCTCACCTAAAAAACATCAAAGCAACTATGATGTCTTTCAGAGCCATTCATGTTGCATGCTGTATCTGTAGTTAGGGTAGTCTGCTAGAATATATTTTTTCTTGGGGAAGTGAAATAGTCTAGTCAAATGACTTTTGCTGCATCACTCAAAGTCAAATCAACTCTTGATACAGAAATGATGGGCAAATTCAGTTATATTGCAGTGGTATTTTACGTTAGTATTTATACTTCACAATATTGAATGTGAAGAGACTTACTTAAAGAACAAATAAATTGCTGTCTAGTCTAATATTCATGTGGATTCCCTGATACATCTGAGGTATCTAGGTTCGACACAATATCTTTTTATAGAGGACAATGAGAAAAAAAAGTCCTCACAGACATTTGCCTGGAATTGTAATAGCATGGGGCACTGTGCATCCTGGGACATGGTTACCTGACATGTGACATTTTCCAACTAGGGATAATAGATATACCTTAGCCATTGCTGTAGAGATTTTAATCTGGGTCTGAGAAATGGAGTAAAGAAAGTCATGAGCCCTTGAAATGTAGTTCATATTGGGATCTAGCCAGATACTTGTCCCTTGAATTTCCTGCCACATGTCTTGACGTTAACATAGGTCTTGTCTACACTGGCACATTTTGTCCCCAAAAACTATGTTTTGGTGACAGAGCAGTAAGAGCATTTCCAATGTAATGCAACTTTTGTTGGAAAAATCACCCTGTTTTGGTGACAGAACCTTCCAAAATTTTGAGATATTTTTGTCTTTTCCCCTCCTTTTATTGTTGATCAAGAGCCAGTGTGTACACTGCTGTTTGTTTTTCCTGCCCTGGTGGCTCTGCTCAATGTTTTGTGATCTCTTCTGCCCTGCATGCATGCATTCCTCCCCTTTCAAAGCTCCAGGAAGTGTCTGACAGCTGAGTGAGCTGCTCCATATGGGGAACAAACACAGAACAAACCATTGGAATGCTTCTGTACTGCCCAGGTAGGAACACAGCATCAGGCAGATTGCTGCTGTAGGGGGAGGGCTGGAGTGATTGCTGTGCTGTTTTGACATCTCTCAGCAGAGAGAGCTCATAGATCTATGAAGGAATCCCAGGATTGCACTGTGGGATGCTTACCTATATTGCTTTGTTATATCTGTTGACAGGGTGCTAGAAATTTGGCCATAAAATATTAACAATGGGAGGCAGACTGCTTTTCATTTTTGATGACTCATGTATGTCAACAGTATTTTTGTTACCAAATCTTATTAGTGTATACATAGCCATAGATTAGAATTAAGGAATTTCTGGCTCCCAGCCTGATGTTGAGTTCACTCAACCATACTTCCTCTCTGAATGAGCAGTTTCTATTTCACCTGGCATTCCCTTTCAATGGATGTGCCATACATTTTTATCATCCTTTTTTTTAAAAGGTATTGCCAAGCCTCCTGTGTTTCACTATTCAGAATGCTGACTTGGCCAGCATTGACTGTGCCTTAATTTTTACATCTCTGTGTTAAACTGAGGACTTCCCAATGCTGAGTGGAAATTGCCCAATGAGCCTTGTTCTATTTTTTAAAAGTCTGACTTGAGTAACTGAAAATAACTGCTAAGGTAAATTGGTTCCCTGAAGAATGTAAAAGTCTCCAACCAGGAATCTATATTTGTTGGGCAACTTGGGCAGAACTCACAGTGTAAAGCAGGAGTGCTGAAGCCCAGAGGTTCACACATCCTACCCTTAAGGGAGAATCAGACTCCTTGCGGATCTGCCATACGTAAGGGATTCCACGAGAGACTGTTTAAAAGCTAGGACCTATCAGATCCTGGGGATCCATGACAGATGCACATACAGAACTAAAAGCAGAACATAGTGTTCCACAAGACAGTACCTGCTCCTTGTGCCAATACCTATCCACTACCTACAAGAATATTCATTCATGGATTAAAAAGTCACCATATTGCATTCTTGGAGGAAAAAGAACATTGGGCTGAGAAACATTTTAGTAAGAAAAAATTTTAACTATGAAAATCTTCCATTGCAAAATAAAGCAAATAACTATATTACATGCGGTCAATTAAAAATTCATGAACAGCTAAATACATATATTGTATTTATTTTCCAGGAGTCAAAGTCTGATATTTTGCTACCTCTGTCACATTAATATTATTCAGTTATCTCATTTCCTGCCTGCGACAAAAAACATCTTGATAATTAAATGTCAAGGTAGTGATGCAAGACAAGATATAAACAGATTTACCATTACAGCTGCAAATTGGGAGCATGATCCTGCATTTCTATTTCATCCCAAAATCCCATGATCAAATTCCCATTGAATTCAATAGGATTTGGGGCTGCACAAGGAATGCTAGGTGAAGCACTTGCTGGGGAGCTGGTAAATACCAATCAATAACACTTCATTACTGCTTAGGCCTGATTCTTTGCTACTGTAAATCAGTATAGTTCAACTGAAGTAAATGAAATAACACTGATATATAGCAGCTGAAAATTTGCACCTATCCTCATGCTAGCTATGCTTCTGGGATACACTCTCATTACATTATGTTCCTTTGCAAAGGAGAGAGAAGGAGTAAGAACTCCCCTTTATATTCATGCACAGGCTATGCTATCCTTGGGCAAGGTTAAAAAGTGAGGTAGCTCACCCATTTATTCTTTCCTGGAGCAGCTGGAAGAGTGGACAGGGAAAATTAGGGAGTGGGTAGTACCCTGGCTGTCTTTTCTCCTCCCTGGTCAGAATAGAAGAAACAGCCAGCAGCTTCAAAATAGGCATATAGGGCACATCCTCACTTGTCGCGCCAGAGATGGACCTTCTGACATTCGATTTAGCAGATCTAGTTAAGACCCATAAATTGACCACTGGGGCAGCTCCGGCTGCTGCCTTTACTACTCACAGACACTAACCTTTTGGTTCAACTGAGTGAAATGAATCACAACTGATATCATTTTAGAGTGTGGCCTGAAAATTTATTATTTCCAGATATGAAATTTGGAAATAAAAATGCTTCAAAACTGTCAGTGACATACTAGCCTCAGGTGCCTTTTGTGGTGCAAAGTCTGTAATCCATACTGTGCCTGTTTTTACTACCCACAGAGAGGGAAAGATTTGGTTTATTTTTTAAATAGTTATACTAAAAAACAGTGGGATGAACAGAGAAGTCAGTTGTGTGGAGGAGTTTGGACCCAATAAAAGAAATGTACTGTCCTTATCAACACAATTGGCATGCTCTGTAAGTTGATGCTTTCTTCACAACAATTGCTGTATTACCAGACAGTAAACTTTCATGATACACTCAATTTTACTCTTTATGTTATTAATGGGTCAAATTTTGCCCTTTGATAAGCATGCTCAGGCCCCACAGAAGCCAATCACATGTCTGAGACCTGAATTTGGCCCTTTTATTAGAAAAAAAGAAAATCCTTTAGTGAATAAATTATGAAGAAAAAGAATTTATAAAACAAATAAGCAAACGTTAAATATAATTTACAAAAAGAAAAAAAGAAAACAGAGCCACTTCGGGTACATCTATACAGCAGAGCTAAAGTTGGAAAAAGCTACACAACTTCAGCTATGTCAATTGCGTAGGTTAAGTTGAAATAGCTTAATTTGGCTTTTGGCGCTGTCTACACATCAGGAATTCAAAGGAAGAACACTCTTCCTTCGACTTCCCTTATCCTCATAAAATGAGGATTACAGGAGTTGAAGTAAAAGATCCTCCAGCTCGCCATTATTTCGAAATAATGGCTTGCTGTGTAGATGTGCTTTGTTATTTCAGAATAATGTCAATTATTCTGAAATAATGTTGCTGTGTAGACATAGCCTTACAGGGGTTGATGGAATCTTTGGCCAGCTTGGGCTGCTAATGCTGTCATTTTCATCTCCAGGAAATTAATAAATGCTAGCAGAACTTGGTGACATTGAGGAAGGCACTGGCAGTTTACATCCCACTCCTTACTCAGGATTGTGCCTAAAGGCAAAATCTTGTCCTTTGCAATTTTACATAGAGCTCATCAAGCTAATATCACTTATAAAGAACCACAGACAAAAATTCTATTTTGTTTAAGCTGAAAAGGTTAAACAAAAGGGCTATTTCTAGATTAGCATGATTTTCCGCAAATGCTTTTCCGAAAAAGTTTTCTGTTAAAAGCATTTGTGGAAAAGAGCGTCTAGATTGGCATGGATGCTTTTCCGCAAAAGCACTTTTTGTGGAAAAGCGTCCGTGCCAATCTAGACGCGCTTTTGCGCAAAAAAGCCCTGATCGCCATTTTTGCGATCGGGGCTTTTTTGTGCAAAACAAATCAGAGCTGTCTACACTGGCGCTTTTGTGCAAAAGCTTTGCGCAAAAGGACTTTTGCCCGAACAGGAGCAGCATAGTATTTCTGCAGGAAGCACTGATTTCAGACAGTAGGAAGTCAGTGTTCTTGTGAAAATTCAAGCGGCCAGTGTACACAGCTGGCAAGTTTTTCCGCAAAAGCACCTGCTTTTGCAGAAAAACTTGCCAGTCTAGACACAGCCAAGTACTGGACAAGAACCACATCTGGGGTAAATCAGGTCCACTCCATTGACTTCTGTTTGCTGAGAATCTGGCTCAGTAAATTAAACTATATAATCTGATATGCATGAAAAGCTACACACATATATAAACTGGGAAGCTGGAGTGCAGAACATTTGTTCAATTTTGTAGGTATTTCCTGTGTTTCTCAAATACTAAGATTCGTCATTCAGAGAATAATGCTTGACCCCTTTATGGCTAATTTAAATATTTCTGGAAGACAATTATGGCTCCATTTCTGACACATCAACCATGTATATGTAAACTATAAGAAGACACTGAAGAAGACAAAATAAACAATAAACATTTAAAAATAAAAGTAGCTAAAATTTCATCTTCAAAGCTGCAGACACGTATTTATTAATTTTCTTCCTACCACCCATCTGAGCCAAGGAAACATTATCTCCATTACAGAAGAGGCAAGTTAACCTCTCTAAGTGAATTTGCTCCGTTTTGTATTACAATCAGTTTCAGATTTGAAATAGGAACTTGGGAGTTGCTGGCCTCTAGTAACTATTTCCTTCTCTAAACTAAGTAGACTCCATAACTAGTGAGAGAAATATTCTTCTTTCATTTTTTTCATTTTGGCACCTTTTCGACCTCCTCCTACCCCCCTCTCCCCTAACATGTATCTGTTTCCTGTTACTTTAGTTTGTAAAAGATTTTTCCAATTCTTCTTTCACGTTTGTAGAAAACATGATGTCTATGTATTTTTTCTTTCTATATCTTATTAGTGTTAACCTTAAATTTACCATTAATATTGGTTTTGTTACTACTCCTATTTAAATATGGAAAAAGATATAGAAGTGTAAATTAGGCCATAAATCCTATGAGGTAAAAGACTAAGGAGTACAATAACATCTTTCTTGGTCTTTAATAGAACAGAGTTTTTGCCCTTGTCTCCTGCAGTGACCATCAAAAAGCATACAAGCAAAAGAGAAGCAAATAAAGAAGAAAAACAATTTTTATGCTTAAAAATAAGCAATCACATAATTGAACTTAGATTTTTAACAGTAGTTTTTTTTACCTTAACATTATCCTGTGGTTCCACAGTTAATGTCCCAGCTACAATCAGAGTTCTAATTGCAAACTCAAGTTTATACTTTTATTCGCTCAGTCCCCAAAATTGGCCCCTACCGTCAAAGCTTTGAAGATTTTCCTCTATGAACCTGGAAAAGGAAAAAAACATAAGCTTCCAGGCTCAACAGGTTTCATTTACAGTGCCCACATACCTGAGAAGTATTTTGAAGTCTGGATGCATTCATGAATAATCTTTAATTATAGACTCAACTTTGGCATACTTGAAAAAGACACATAAAAGATACCACATTAAACTAAAATGAACAGGTACCATGCTGGGCATGTTCTCTCCTCATTCTTTGACCTTATTGAGCTTCTCACTGCTTGTGTGTGTGGGTGACTAATCTTGAGTTTAAGATTAAACTAAAATGCAACAGATAATGAGGCAACAGCAGTCGTTATCTGAATACATGCATTGAACATTCAAGAAGAGGATGGGAAAGTTAACATCAGGGAACTGGATTAAGGCCAGCATTATACACAATATATAAAAAAAACTATATCTCCTCTACAGACATCAGGCAACATTTTTCTTCTCATGCCAATTATGAGGGTGTACTTGCAGGCATATGGAACTCACTTATTCTGATCATTTAAGCTTAGATTGTGGCACAGCCTACAAAAGGGTGTAAAATGTAATAATCATCCCCATTTATATTCCTGCTAGGCTTTTCTGCTGCAGAAGCATGGTAGAAAGCAGGAATGTGGTAAAAAGCAGGAATCTTGGTCGAAAAAGAGCATCTAGACTACGATCAGTATTGTTGAAAAAGCAAGCCGCTTTTTCAAAAGAGAGTCTAGACGCTCTCTTTTGAACAAGCACAGTTTGCATGCAATAGTGCCTTTTGTCGACAGATCTCTGTCGACAAAGGCATTCTTCCTCATAAAACAAGGTTTACCGGCATCAACAAAATTGCCGCATTCTGTCGACTTACTGTCGACAGAACATGGTGGTAGTTTAGACACAGGTATAGTTTTGTCGACAAAAGGCCACTTTTGTCAACAAAACCCTGTAATCTAGACACACCCTAAGTGTTTCTGGGATGCTACAGCTTAATGCTTGTCCTTATACAGGTTACTTATAGATAGACAATATAATTAATTAGGGCCAGAGCCACAGTTGGCATATACTATTTCTCAGTTGGTATACACCACTGTTTCTCAACCTTTTTTTAAAAAGTACCCCTTTAAAAAATATAGAAGTACCCCCAGTACCTACAGTTTTCAGACACCCAAATTTTTTTTCTACCATTGCAACACATTTGTTTAAACAACTTAATTGTAGTCATGTGGGCGATGAAATATTTGGGTGTAAAAAGTACAAAAATAATAAAGCATTGTAAAAATTAATACCATAATTCCATTTTCTCCAAATTTCAGTTGTGTTGAAGTATCCCACAGACTTCTCTTGAGTACTCCTAAGGGTACTCATACTGCGGCTTGAGAAGCACTGGTGTACACTATTTCACACTGGATGAGTAAGAAAAAAGTCATAAAAAACTAGACTTTATCATATAAAATAAAAATATGATAAGTTTGGTATTTGCTTGTCTTAAATTCAGATAGTTTGGGGTGTGATTAGGGAAAGAGCACATGGCCAAAAAGGTGAAACCACTGGATGAGCCCTAGATGTTTGAATGGCCCACTGGAAGCATACATACAAAAATGGGGATTAAGCTAATGGGAACCAAAACCACTTTATTTCAGAATGAGAGCATACACACAAGGGTTCACTGTGCCCTTACTAGTGTGCTTTAACTTTGCAACTTTTAAAAATTAGCTCTTCCTAAGTTCCCTGGGCATACCTGTATAAAACAAGCTTTAAGAGAAAAGAGCAATTTACTGCTGGAGCCTCCAATATCCAGTGTGCACTGCAGTAACCATGAGGATGTGAAATGATGTGACAATTCTTCTGTGTGATACCTGATCAGACTTCATTTCCCTCGTTTTTGCAACAGTTCCAAAGGTAAAGGCACAGGTCAGTGCCATTTCTCAATACCCAGAAAAGAAATCCATCTCTCCAAGAAAAGCCTGTCAGATGAAAGGAGGAATGATTCACACCCTTTTAGATGATCTTACAAGGGATTGTTTTCCTCCATTGAATATCTGGTGATTGGTGATTCAGTCTCTGCAACCCAGCATAAAATCCTTCAATGGATTCAGAGGTTATTTTGTTGGTATTAAAACAATGGTGAATAATGCCATGGTATGTCTGGGCTTTTCCACAGGCTCTTCTTTTAAAAAAAATCTGAACAGGTTTTTAGCTATGAATAGATCCTTGCTAAAGTAATCTGTCTAGTTCTTTTAACTTTGAAACTAAGTACATTAAATTGAATTGAGGTCTTTTGACTGATTGCAGATTTGGAATAATTCATTTTTCATTCAGAAAAGGCAAAGATGGTTTTCATCAAATACATGTGCGCATTAATATATTAAATACTAAAATTGAATTCTGTGTTTCAAGCCATTCAACTCCCTCAAAGCTTGTCTTCATAATAATTTTCATTGGCAATTTCCAGTCATAACTGGAGTGGGTTGACAACATTTTCATATAAAACAAAATCAGTTACAACATTTAACTATGAGCTAAATAATAAGTGATTTGAAATGAAGGGAGAAAATGTTTCATTAATCAGACACAGATTTTCAGGGCTCCAAATCCAAACAGGGCAACATGCTTTAGTTAATATTTGCATTATGTAAAGAGATGAGAGTCAAGGACAAAACTATATTTTCTTCTTGGGGCATAGGGTCAAATTTTCAAAAGTGCCTACTGTCCTATTGATTTTTTTTAGTGGAAACTGGGCTCTTCAGTAGAATTCTGTACAAAATGTGTTTCCTGTTCTGGAAAAATGTGAGACTTTGGAAAAAATGCCATCTTTCATCAAAACAAAAATAACCTTTCTAAATTGTTCACAAAACAGCCTACCCATTGAATGGGGAACTGAGTTGGGAAGTGGGACATCCAAGTTTAAGTTCCCGTTTTTTTTAATTATTATTATTCAGCACTAGGACTTGAATCTGGGTCTTCTATCTGAGAGCCATAACCCCAGGACTATTGGCTATTCTGGACACAAACCCATTCCCCTTCCTGACAAAACTTTAGTTGATTGACACAGTCCTGTGACAAGTTTTGGTTTCAATGAAACAATGTGACACTGTTGCAAAAAAAAAAAAAAAAAAAAAAAAAAGCAGACATGATTCTGGGATGCATTAACAGGAGTGGTGTGAGCAAGACCGGAGAAGTCATTCTTCCACTCTACTCTGTGATGATTAGGTCTCATTTGGAGTATTTTGTCCAGTTCAGGGCACCACATTTCAAGAAAGAGATGGAGAAATTGGAGAAGGTCCAGAGAATAGCAACAAGAATCATTAAAGGCCTAGAAAATATGAGCTACAAGGAAAGACTGAATGAATTGGGATTGTTTAGTTTATAAAAGATAAGACTGAAAGGGGGACATGAAAGCGGTTTTCAAGTATATAAAAGGCCCCATAAGGGCAGGGGGACTGGACTTGATGACCTCTCGAGATCCCTTTCACTTCTAGTATTCTATGATTCTATGATATTTAATGGGAAAATGCTAGCCCACGTCTACTCTTAAATTATTTACCCCTGGTCTATAGGTAATTCAAATACATGTTTGATTACTAAGAAAAACTTAGATGCCTTTATACATTGAGCTTCCTGGGAGTAACTATAACTGCAGGACCATGAATGTGTATATGGCTGTATCACAAACAGTAGAAGTATTACTACTTAAGCATCACAAAATTAAATTCTCATGTTATTTTTTCCTGTAAAAAGTCACAACCCACTCACATAATATGATAAAAGGAAATATAAAAATACAAGATATTGTCTTTGTTACATAGCCATTATATAATAAATTTCACATTGAAAGTATTACGTGGCAACAGGGATACATTCTACATCAAATTATCCTCTCCTTTTATGGATGGCGGAGTTTCCCTTAAGTCTATATAAAACATTTACTGTGCCTATGTGCTACTGTATGTGGGAAAGGGGCAAGGGACAAGTGAATATAGTGTGATAAATAAAGTATTATGGTGTTTTATTGTAACTTTATAAGCCAGAACATGCTCTCTTTCTCTTTTGTGTTGAGGAAGTGCACCTGTGGCAATTCATAGATGCATCAGGCCTGCAGTGGATGGAGCTAGGTAGAATTGTCCACTGATGGGGGAAGGGAGGCAGGGACAAAGGGACCGGCAATTCAAAAGGGTCCAAGGTTTGTAGTCACTGTCATTACTGCAGCAGCAGCAGCAGCAGCAGCAGCAGCAGCAGCAGCAGCCAGAGCCCCAGGCTCTTTAAATTGCTACCAGAGCCCACCTGCTCTGAGGGTTGCCTGGAGTGGTGCACTCTGGGTGGCACTGACAGCTGGCTGCTCCAGGTTTCTCCCCTTCCTCTCGAGGCCCTGCCTCTCTAGGGAGCACAAAGCCTGGTACAGTAGGAAGAGGCAGATGATTGTAAACGTTCCCACTAACCAAAATACAACTGTCCAACACATATTAAATAAATAACATCTCTATTAAGTGAGAATGCAAAGAAAGGAATTCTGTTCCTTGCTCACCTATGCAGGGAGGTTAGTTTCTGTCCTTATTTGACTTATAATCACTAATGCCTTATTTCAGCCCAAAAGTTCTTTGCAAAAATTTTACAAAGGGAATAATTTCAACACCACATAAATGGCATTACTCTTGTGGTGAGTCACTGAGACTACACAAGGGGACAAGATGAAAAATTCTTCTTCTAAAAATTGTGATACAGTAGATTTTGGTCAAAAGGCATGATCCAAAGATTACTTGCTTTAATGCGGTTTGGATCAGGGTCACTGTGCAATGAGGAAAGGTTAATTAATACAGAGTAAGCCCATCCAAATAGACATTAGAAGTGTCAGTTTGACAATTGATGGAATTTTCATATGTATTCATTTTTATACATACATATCCATAGACCAAACAGGCTCATGCTTGGTTTTTTTTTTAAACACACAATGTTAAATCTGAAGAAATTCAGTAAATGTAAGGTCCAATCCAAAATCCTTTGTGCAGAATCAGAACCATTAAGAAAATATACTCAAGTCAAAATATGGCCTACCAGCACTACAAGTAGAAACATGAATATTTTATAACTCTCTACATAATTCGGTGAATGACCAAAATACATGTGTATCTGGCATCCTGCCCTGTTGTTACATCCCAGACTGATATTGTACATCTAGGAATAACATGTCATGGATTTAGGAACTAGATGTTTCAATGCAGTAGTGTAAGCAGTAGAATTACTCTTTCTCATTAGCTGTGTCCCCTCCGGAAGAATGGAGAGCATGACATACCAACCAGGCAAGCAAAGCTGTGCTGGAATAGTCACTAAGGCCTGAACAAATAAAAGACCAGTCATATGCTTGAAGTCATACATATGCTGGTTGTGGTTTGCTGGATCGAGGTCCTAAGTTGTTGGTTGATCTGGAGATATTGGGATATGTAAAAGCTAATTTTAAAAGAAAACTCTTTTACTATAGTGAATCTCAAATTATAATGACCTGATGTCATCATCTTACTTTTCTCTGGGGGTGTGTCTAGACTACATGCCTCCGTCGACGGAGGCATGTAGATTAGCCAGATCGGAAGAGGGAAATGAAGCCGCGATTAAAATAATCGCGGCTTCATTTAAATTTAAATGGCTGCCCCGATCTGCCGATCAGCTGTTTGTCGGCAGATCGGGGCAGTCTGGACGCGACGCGCCGACAAAGAAGCCTTTCTTCATCGGCACAGGTAAGCCTCGTGAAACCAGGTTTACCTGTGCCGATGAAGAAAGGCTTCTTTGTCGGCGCGTCGCGTCCAGACTGCCCCGATCTGCCGAGAAACAGCTGATTGGCAGATCGGGGCAGCCATTTAAATTTAAATGAAGCCGCGATTATTTTAATCGCGGCTTCATTTCCCTCTTCCGATCTGGCTAATCTACATGCCTCCGTCGAAGGAGGCATGTAGTCTAGACACACCTGATATAAAGCAAATGGGAGTTGGTTGTATTTTTCCTTAACCAGATGGAGTCATATAGAGAAACTATAATAGTGAAAGAAAATTTTGGGAATCTGTTAAAATATGTATACTGTATATTGAAGTTGTTACCAGACTGCTGCATCTCTTTCTAGTCTGGCAGAGCAGTGTCTGTTTATGTAAAGGGCCAGTTGACCAAAACAGATTAGCACAAAGATTTGTCAGCACAGAATGCGTATACCCTCTCAAGAAATATCTCTAACTTTTCTTCCTGCCCATTTTTGTGTTCATCAGGTATTACAGTACATATATCCTAAAAGAGTGAGTCACTTGTTTCAGCAAGTGACTGATTTATAAACAAAACTATCCTGTCCTATTTTCTTGTCCTACTAGACTTTGAGATTTGAACATTTTTCTAATTGAACTAAGGCAAAATTTTGAAAATATTAATGAATTGATAACCCCACCAAATTTGGATTTCACCAGTCACAATATTTTAATAATTCCAAATTTTTCCCTTTAATGTTGACCTTTATTATTTTATTTTTTTAGTATAAATAATTAACATTTGAAAATGAAAAATGGCTTGAAATGGGGAAATAACTTTTCAGTGTGAAAATGTCAAAATTCCCCCTGACATTTTTCAAATCAGGAGAATTATCAAAACTGACTCCTTCCAATTAAGTTTGGGATTCAATGAATAAGCATGTACCAATAGAGAAAATATTTTGTCAGAACATTTTCTACTAGCTCTATTTTTCAATACAATGAACTCTGAAATAATGAAACACACTTCAACTAAAGACAGAATCCTGCTTCCTGTGAGGCTAATGTGAGCAATGATCAAGTCCTAAATCAAGGATGACAAAGTTCATTAAAAAACCCAAACCTGTTTTCCTAGGTCTAATAAAATGGACTATTAAACAGTATAGTGTATTCCTGTTACACCTGTTGAAAAACACCCTTATTCCATGAATGAAATAATTGATTTTAATGGGATCATTCTTACAGCAGTGTACTAGTCATTGGGTACGTCTACACTACAGCACTAATTCCAACTAACGCATCTAGAACTAAAAACTAGTTCGAATTAGCGTTTTGCTAATTCGAACTAGCACGTCCACACTGATTGGACACAGGGGGTCATTTAAGGGCAGCTGAAACCGGTTCTGGCAGGGCATCAGGTCAGTAGTTGCTTTGTGTGGCTGCTGTCTGAGGCTATCTGAGGCTCGTGCTTAAAGGGACCCCCCTGGACAGCCGGTTCTCAGCTTTTCCTGCTTGCTTGCCAACCTCGCCGAGGGACAGCAAAGCGTCGGTCTCTGTGCCCGTCTGTGTCGGTGCTTCCCTTCGGGGGGGGGGGGAGGGGCCTGCCGCAGGTGGCAACATAGAGCCACGGCTAGCCCTGCACCTTCTGGTGCACGTTCTGGACTTGCTGCTGCAAGCCTGCCAGCAATGGCTCGAGGCTGCCTGGCACCACCTGGGGAACGTCAGCCCCCTGCCTCTCTGCCTGGCCGCCCTGGGGGCCGTGGAGGAGCCGCGGTGGCACCCCGGCACCAGCGTGCCCCGCCGCATCTGGCGTCTGGACACCAGCAGCGACTGGTGGGACTGCATCGTCCTGGAGCGCTGGGACGACCGACAGTGGACCCAGAACTTTAGGATGAGGAGGGACACCTTCCTGGAGCTCTGCGAGTGGCTCGCCCCTGCCCTGCAAAGAAGGGACACTTGCATGAGGCCCGCCATCCCCCTCCAGAAGCGGGTGGCCATCGCCCTCTGGAAACTCTCCATGCCGGACAGCTACCGATCTGTCGGGAACCAGTTCGGCATGGGGAAATCCACCGTCGGAGCGGTGCTCATGCAGGTAAGGCACTCGTCGGCCACCGAGCCGGGGGGGAGGGGGGCTGCGAGGAGGGGATGGGCCGCCCCAGGGACAAAGGGGGGGCGGGAGGAGGCGAAAGCACCCCGCACCGGAGGGGTCGGGCTGTCCTGGCCATACTACACGCCGCCAGGGGGGTTGCTTCCGGGAGTGGGGCGCGGGGCACTGCCAGGGCACGCACGCTCCCAGCCACCCGGGCGCCCCACTGATTGGCGCTTTGCTGTGTCTCTCTCCGCAGGTGGTCAAGGCCATCAACCGGGTGCTGCTCCGCAGGGTGGTCTGCCTCGCCGACCCAGACGCCGTCATCCGGGGATTCGGCACCCTTGGCTTCCCCAACTGCGGGGGGGCCATCGACGGGACGCACATCCCCATCCGTGCCCCGGAACACGAGGCGTCCCGGTACGTCAACAGAAAGGGGTACTTCTCTGTGATTCTGCAGGCCGTGTGTGACCACCGGGGACAGTTCACGGACATTAATGTGGGCTGGTCCGGCAAAGCACACGACGCACGGGTGTACCGCAACTCCTCCGTGTGCCAGCGGCTGCAGGACGGGACCTTCTTCCCCGACCGCCACATCAGGGTCGGGGACGTGGACATGCCCATGTGCCTGGTGGGGGATGCCGCCTACCCACTGCAGCCGTGGCTCATGAAGCCCTACACGGGGCACCTCAATCCCTCCCGCCAGGCCTTCAATGCCAGGCTGACCAGGGCCCGGATCGTGGTGGAGGGGGCCTTCGGGCGACTGAAAGCCCGCTTTCGATGCCTCCTCACCCGTCTGGACCTGGCCGAGCACAACATCCCTCCCGTGGTGGTGGCATGTTGTGTGCTCCACAATTTGTGTGAGCGGAAGGGGGAGGCTTTCCTGCCAGCCTGGATGGCTGAGGCTGACCGCATGGCTGGACACTACGGTCAGCCCCGCACCGCCGCCGTCCGGGAAGCCCAGCGGGGGGCCATCCGGATCTGGGAAGCCCTGCGGGAGAGCTTCCAGGTGGAGGAGGAGGAGGACTGACCTCTCCCTTGCATGCCCCACTGGGGCCTTCTTCCACCCTACCCCCCCTTCCCCTTTCCCCTCCCTACCTACTGTCAAATAAAGACACCTGTTTTTCAAACAAAAACGTCTGTTTATTTCACAGAACTGGGGTGGGGGGAGGGAGGAATGATGGTGGGAGAAGGGAGGGGGAAACCTGGGATGAGGGAGCTGGAAGGAGAGGGGAGGGAAGGGAGGAAGGGAAAGGAAAGCTCAGGGGTGGGAGTCCGGCTGCCTCTCCCGTCTCGCCACACTGCGGGTCCGGGGGCGTCGGTGGGGAATGGTTGTGGAGGGGGGGGGCAGGAGGGACAGGGGGTGTGGAGGAAGCAGGAGCAGAAGCAGGAGTGGGAGCAGGGGGAGCAAGAGGGGGAGCAGGGGGAGGAGGAAATGGGAAGCGGTCCAGCAGGCTCTGGAGGTGGCCTCGCAGGGCACGACCCTGCTCCTCCAGGGCCTCCAGACTCCTCCGGCGCAGCCTGAGGTCCTCCTGGACCCAGTGGTCCTGGAGACGGAGCTGTCGATCCAGGAACTGGAGGTGCCGCCTCTGGTAGTCCTCCTGGTTCCTGGCTGTCCTCCTTGCCCGGGCACGGGCGGCTGCTGCAGGTGGGGTGGTGTGCCCTGCAGGCCCAGGTGCTGCAGCTGTGGTGCAAGAAGACCAGTGGTCAATTACCCCAGGGGCCCAGGTGTGTGAAACCCAGCTCCCCTGTGCAAGGCCAAGGCCCCTGCAGGATCCCCAGCTGCTGCTCCGTGGTGGGAAAGGCCCAGGCGCACGGTCCCGGGGCTCCCTCTCGCCCCAGCCCCCCCGTACACATAAGGGGAACATGAGGGTACTCACAGGTGGACGCCTCCCCGGCCTCAGATGATGCAGGCGAGCGGGTCTGTGGCGTGCCTTGGGGGTCCCGGGTCCTGGGCAGGCTGGTGGCAGGCTCCTGGCTCTCAGAGCCCTCTTCCTCCTCCTCTGTGTCCAGGAGCGGTCCCTCTGGCCCAGGGTCAATCACGTCCCGGGGGGCAGGGACGGCATGAGCCCCCAGGATGCGGTCCAGGGCGTGGAAGTGGGGGCAGGCCTCCGGGTCGGCCCCTGGCAGGCAGGCCCGGGAGTAGGACTGCCGCAAGTCCTTTATTTTGCAGCGGACCTTCTCCCGGCTGCGCTGGTGGCCCCTGGCGGCCAGGCTGGCAGCCATGCGTCCGTAGACGGCCGCGTTCCGGTGGCTGGTGCGGAGATCGTGGACATTGGAGGCTTCCCTCCAAACCTCGATGAGGTCCACGATCTCCGCACTTGACCAGGCGGGCGCCTGCCTTTTGTGCCCCCGGGCAGGCACCTGGGAGCCGCCAGGCTGGTCCTGGGGAGCAGTGGAGGGCTGGGAGCCCTCGGATGGCTGGCTCATCCTGTGGCAGGTGCAGGCTGTGCAGGCACGGGTGCTTGCAGCCTTGCAACTGGCACAAAGTGAGTAGCCAGCCCGTGGCCCTTTAAGGGCTCCGGGGCCGGGAGGGGGGCAATAGAGTTTCCCTGGTGTTGGCCAGAGTGGCCACCAGGGAAACCTGGGAAGCCTTAGCCTCCCACTAGTTCGAATTAAGGGTCTACACAGCCCTTAATTCGAACTAGCTAGTTCGAACTAGGCGTTAGTCCTCGTAAAATGAGGATTAGCTAGTTCGAACTAAGCGCTCTGTTAGTTCGAATTAAGTTCGAACTAACGGAGCGCTAGTGTAGCGCCTAGGAAAGTTAGTTCGAACTAACGTCCGTTAGTTCGAACTAACTTTTCAGTGTAGACATACCCATTGTGAATAAGAATATCAGAATCTGGCCTTTTGTTTCTGCAAATACCTTTAGACAAACAGATACTATTCTATCCTGTCTAGTTAATCATATTTCCTTACAGTTTGTTTAGTGCTCTATTGTGTTGTCTTATTGTGTTGTTTAGTGCTCATTTCCTTTATATGGCTTTAATTATTATGAGTAATAGAGGGATTTATGCTGATACACGATGGTGTTGGCTGTGCTCTTGCATACAGCTGGACCTTATATTCCACTAGCATTTCAGCAGGCTATATGAGAACCTCACTTTTTTTTTCATTGTGTAATGAAGCACTGTCCCAACACAAAGCTTAAGACAAATATTCCTTATTTAGTAACATTACAAGTGACTATCATTTTATACTCATGATAGCATTGGACATCATGTATTCTGATAAACAGCTGGCATAAGCTTGGATTGCACATCCGGTAGGTGTGGATAGAATTCATTAGAATAAGTCTTCCATAAATAATGTGCCAAAGCCTTAGAATAGCAAGTGCTTAAGCCTGATGGCAATCATTTACTCTTTGCCAGTTCAGATGTACTTCCTTCCGGAGCTGGATTTCATCCACACTCACACTTGAAATATTAGAAATTAGATCACTTTATTTTGGAGATGAAAGTCTGAGTGTATGGGCAGATCCACAACTGGTATGTATTGAAGGAGCTCCTCTCAACTGAATAGATGTACCCAACCTTTTTGAGGTTGAAGAACTGACTTCTGTACTTTAACTTTTCTCTAGACCCTGAGGCTACATCTATACTACAGGGTTTTTACGCATCAATGACCGTTTTTGCGCAAAAACCCATGGAGAGTCCACACCTCAAGAGCGTTTTTGTGCTAGTGAGGGTTTTTTGCAGTATCTCTCTTTCTACGAGGAATAACTCCTTTTTGTGCAAGAGTTCTTGCATAAAGGTGTGTATAAAAAGGCAACAGAGGGTTTTGTGAAAAAAGAGACAATCGAAGAAAGCACAAGTGCTCTGATGGCTATTCTGTGAATACCAATCAGAGCTTTCTTTCGAGAGAGCACCAATGCAGTCTGGATGCTCTCTTGCACAAAAGCACATTGTTTTTTCGATGCACTTTCGCAGTGTGGATGCGCTCTTGTGCAAGAAGTTTTTGTGGAAGAACCTCTCTGTACTCACCAGTTCCAGCACAGTCTGATTAACAGGAAGCAGTCATGTTATTCCTTTATGTCCCTCATTCCGGATGCTGAGAAGCAGTTGGCATTTTCCCTTGATAGGATGTGTAAGCAACTGTTTATCAGTAGAACTATTTTCAGATATTAAGGTGTTCAGCTGAAGTGATGACAAGAAGCTGGTGCATTTAAAAGTGACCAGGAGGCTACTGAAGGAGAATTGTTAACTGTTGTTTCTGTTTCAGAAGAAGGCCTATTTACTGTGTAGCAAAAATAAAGTTATCTTTCAACCCACAACAATTTTTATTGATACACTATTTAAAGCATGCCGCCTTTGCTATAAAGCTATGTTCTTCTATGCTTCCTTACATATAAATACTGGTTTCCAGGCACTAGTCAGTTCCCACTACTATTGCCCTGTCAATAAGAAAAGGTTTATACTATTCAGTACTTGGCTTTCTATGAGGCGACTATGACTTCATATGACTTCCTTATGCCTTCAAACTAGATAAAGGTAACTTCCAAGATTTTTTTTCCTAATTTGTTTTTCATTCTGCTCACACTTTGTTAAAAATACCAATTCTCTGTTTTTTTCTTTATTTTGGAGGACTCTTCATTGATGATGAATGGTAACCTTGCTCACCCAGTAATAATATTCAGCTATATGCATAAGATCAAAGCATCAGGACAGTCAGGTGTCCATGCTCATATTATTAGGTTTATTTGCTTCCTGAAAGTATACAAAATGGAGTAATCTTTCCATAGCACATGATGGGACTCCAGCAGTTTACACCACAGAATGTGTTGGATCAACGTATCTGTATAGACCCACAGAAAAAGTTCAAGAGAAGTGCCAGGTTCCTTTCACAATCCAACCTGCACGCCTCAAACTAGACCCAGAGGGACCATGTCTAAGATTCAGCAAGAGACTCAGTCTTTATGAACATCCATTTCTTGTTAGTCCCAGTTTCAGTGAAAATAAGGGAGTTAATTGTAATCACGATACTTGCCCTGAACTGGACCGAGTCAATCAATCCATTTTTTTTTATCACTCGAACCCATGAAAAGTTTGGGTCTTTATTGGTTTGGATGTGATTTTATCCGACATGAAAAAAAACTTTGTCCCATCATGAGGCTCCTGAACCACTGAGACCATTTGATTAAGAGAAAAACTGTTATAAGTTATACAGTACTTCTAAATGTAGGCACTAATGTATTCACTCATGCCAATGAGCATGTTGTAATAACATAGATAGTCCTGAATGTTGCCAAATATAGGATGTCTTCAGAGTATCAACACTGTCTCTTGTTTAGTAAAGCTGAAAAAATAAAACAAATCAAAACACAAACTGCGTGTCAAAGAACTCCTGTAAGATTTGAAATAACTGACTTCCAACTGAGACATGAGTAAGAAGAACTATTTGTTTGGCAAATGGAAGGCTTCCTTTTTGACTCACTTGGCAAACCTATTATCTATATACCCCAAGGATTCTGACTCAGGGACTGGCTGAGTGAACACACAGCAAGTTCACTTACCAGATTTAATCTGTCAGACGTGAACAGCTGTCATATCCATCTGTGGGACATTCTCAAACAGCGCAGGGATCACAACCTAAGGCTCTTTGTGGGCTTCCAGGATTATAGGCCCCATAAACATACAATGAATCCAGGTAATTTGGCAGTCAAGTTTATAGCATGAAATATTGCAGGATTTCTGACTGAGCAAGTGATTTATATCTCAGTATTTATATTTATCTTTAGCAACTGGCAACTCAGTATCACTTCTGTTGTGTTGTGTTTTCCATAAGAGCCTTTGTTGGCATTTTTGTCATAAAGAAAATCCTTTGTGTTGCTAAATTAATTCATGCAACTTGTATCAAACAGATTTATCCCTACATCATTTCCCTCCAATTTGACTTCTAAATTCTTCCAAGCATCATCTGTACCTTTAATCTTTGACTACTGGGATAAATATGAATATTGATGTTAATTTAGAATGGGAATTCAGATGGCTGAGTATTTGTTTAATTACCATGTCCTTAGATTTGGATTTAGTACAGATTTTTGATAATGGTTAATGTTTTGTTTTATTATATCAGTTTAAGGCCACAAATCAATAGCAGAATGCATGTGCAGACAAAAAAAATCCTTAAAACATAACTTTCTACTTCACTGGACATCTTAATTTGGAGTTAAAATTCCAAAATTCTAATTTCCCTCTGACACCTTATGACATCCCTGAGATGTCAAATATAGAATACCACAACAGTAGGAAACAGAGTGTTGAAAATAACTGTGCAGGGAAAAAATTGATTTAAAAACTATTGTGTTTTCAACAGTAAATGAATCAAATTTTGAAAAGCAGCCCTGATTTGTATTACTGATTTGTATAGGTACCAAACATAGCATTTAGATATCTAACTACTGTACATCGAGGCACAGACATATCAATAGCTGTTTAAGCGCTATGACATACTTCACATTAATTGCATACCAATAATAAATACCAATAAATGTCACTAATAATAGTAAATAATGCCCCCAGTAAAAACCAGGGAGCCTGAAATTGAACACCTTTTAAAAATCAGGTCCATTGTATATTAATCTACATACAGGCAGTCCCCGAGTTACGCAGATCTGACTTATGTCGGATCCGCAGTTACGAACGGGGCCCGTCTCCCTGGTCTCCGGCAGACCAAGGAGAGGAAGCAAAGCGGCGGAGCATGCGGGCAGCGGACAGCCCAGACACGTCTGGGCTGTCCGCTGCCTGCGTGCTCCGCGGCTTTGCTCTGCTTTGCTCCACGTCCCCCTGGTCTGCAGACCAGGGAGACGGGGAGCAAAGCAGAGCAAAGCCGCGGAGCCCAAGGGCAGCGGGACAGCCACGGCGCGTCTGGGCTGTCCCGCTGCCCCCGTGCTCCGCGGCTTTACTCCGGATGCCTGTGGTACAGCAGCTGGGGCACTGCCGATTGGTCCCGTAGCGCCGCTCTGGGCGCTACTGGACCAACCCGGCAGCACCCCAGCTGCTCTGCCCCAGGCATCCTGATTCAGCCACTGCTGGTCAGTTTCAGCAGCGGCTGAATCAGGACGCCTGTGGCAGAGCAGCTTGGGTGCTGCTGGGTTGGTCCAGTAGCGCCGAGGAGCGGCGGCGCTACTGGACCAACCCAACAGCACCCCAGTTGCTCTGCCCCAGGCTTCCCCAAGTCAGCCGCTGCGGAAACTGACCAGTGGCTGACTACAGGAAGCCCCTGCCCCGGGCTTCCTGGAATCAGCCGCTGATCAGTTTCAGCAGCAGCTGACTTGGGGATGCCTGGGGTTCTTAAGTTGAATCTATGTAAGTCAGAACTGGCGTCCAGATTCAGCCACTGTTGAAACTGATCAGTTTCAGCAGCAGCTAAATCTGGATGCCAGTTCCGACTCACATACAGATTCAACTTAAGAACAAACCTATAGTCCCTATCTTGTACGTAACCCGGGGACTGCCTGTATATATCCTGTTAAGTATTTGTGGCCTTTATTGGGATTTTCTTTTAGAGCTTTTCAGTTTACCTAAAAATTGTGAGCATTAAAATAAAGTTAGAGGTGTGGGGAACTGCTCCAGAGCTAAAAGTTTTGTTCAAAAAGCCCTTCAAAATTTGCACCCTTCCAATGCCAACTGTGAAGAATGAATTTATGAAGATAGCATTCTTGAATGAATATTGAGAAGCAGGAGACTTAAATTCAATTCTTAGCTGATCACTGGCCTGCCAGTTGATGTTGCACAGATCACTTTGTCTCTCTGTGCCTCCATTTCCTCATTAGTAAGATGGGGATGATGCCTTCTTTCAAATGTGATTTTGGATTTATTCATGAAAAGTGGTAAAAATAATGTTTACAACAATTGCTGAAAATAAGTCCATAGAAAAATCAAATTATTGCTAGGAACAAATTATCAGGAACAAAAGAAAACAAAAACAAAATTTAAAAAACCCCAAAACAAAACAAAAGAAAACCCCTGTAGTTTATTTTCATCATCAAGTTTAACTTGTTCTGTAGAATTATTCACTGGATACTAGCATGTCTGTTTTAGGTCCTAAGTTTAATCAGAATCACACTGGAAAAAGGAAGTTCTGTAAAAGGGGTTGCTCTACATTTTTATGTTTACCTTTCATTGTTGCTTAATGTACATACAGCTTGGTGTACTTAGTGTCTGCCAGCATGGGAAAGCAATCAGGCTTACAATCAGTTTTGTTTTTAATCATTCCAAAGAACAACATGCTCTCTATTGGCTAGGCCAGGGGATAGAGAATCAGGACTCCTATGTACTATTTTTGGTCACTTTCTGCAACAAGGCCTGCCCATGGGAGAGAGGAGAAAGGGGGCAAAGGAGGCAGCTTTCCCATGCTAGGCAATTCAAAAGGGCTTGGGGCTTCCAGGTGCCACTATTGATACTATGCCATGGCTGGAGTTCCAGGACGTTGAAATTTCTATTAGAATGTCAGGCAGCTCTGAAGGCTGAGGAAGGAAGGGGGGTGGCGCAATGCAGCCTGCGTGGTACTGAGGGCTGGCTGCCCTAGCCATGATTCTTCTGCCCCAGGCCCTGCCCCTTCCCAGGAGCGCGGAGCCAGCCCCCCGCAACTTGCCCAGGGGCACGGTGAGACTGTTAGCTCCACGGTCTGCAGCACAATTGTATAAAAAGTTCTTTTTCTGGTAAAGTCTCCTATGCTTTCACTGGTCTCCCAAGAACTTTATTTGCTTTCAGTCAGGCCTTGTTATCATTATTGGACTGAACTGTTTGCATATGAACTAATTGTACTGACACGGTTTAAGCACAAACCATTAATCACATATATACTATATTTACTATATTAGCTTTTCTATACTAGTCTTGCTTGCATGTTTTAAGCATTGCCCGAATGTATGCTAAGCCAGTGCTAAACATTCCAACTGCAGTGATTGCTGTCCCACAATTCCTGGCTCTCTTCCCAGAAGCAGTGCATTCTGGGACATTTCAAATGTGTAATTGTACACTATTGGACCAAAGTGGAAAGATGAGTTAAACAGTTCCAACCTATCTGTATCCAGAATGTCCATAAATTGGTTAAGAATGAACCTATTAAGCTTTAATAATAATTGAAACTGCAGAAAGGCAGTCTGTTCTATCCAGTTAATAGACAATTTATAGGTGTTTGTGCTGTTTTTGTGTGCAGATACAAAGTGTTCTGCACATCTTCTAGGGATTGTGACCCTTTATTATATATGAGGCTCCTGTTGGATAAAGCAATTATATGGAAGTCCAAAGTACCGCGTGTGATTATAAAAAACTTGTGTCACCAAAATGAGTACTGAATCAGTCTTGTTAAACTGTCTGCTAATAAAATATTAGATCATATAAACTCCATGTTTCAGTTTACATATATGTTGCAAACTTGGAAAAAACCAAATGCAGCCACAGCTCTGTCAGGGAAGAATCATTCATTTTCATTGGCTTGATATCCAGAATTTCTTCCCCTTCTCTCATCCACCCTCAACCAACACAAATAGAAAGACAGGCTAATATTTATGTCCCTCGGCCCCCTCAAACAAAAACCCACCCACCCTGTGCATACATTTTATAGAGCACAGCAGATGTCCAAAATAGCTGACAAGTCAGGAAAATGTTAACAGTAACAATGCAACAATAATTTGAGCAGAATTTTTCTGGTCACAGTTTGCCTGGCAAGCAAGTTCAGGGAGTTAACAGCAAAACTGCTGCATATATTTAAACTTTGTGCTGTGGGTCGTGTAAACATTCCTTTCATGGAAACTGTGCTGAGAATGTAGAATCTTTCTGACCCTGCTGTGTCTTCCCTATAAGGTTTATCATAATGCTGTGACATAACTACATATTGTATCTGTCAAAAAGATGGCATCTCACTGTTTAAGAAATCCAGCTTGTGTTTATCAGTGGAATCTGAAGAAAAGGAATAGAGTGATTTTGTGCTATCTAAAACATTTTCCTCTATCTTGACATTTTCTTAAACAAAATATCATGTGAATGCTACTGTAAACTACAATGCCATAACTATCCCTTTGCAATAAAAGCATTTATTTACTTGCATTGGCATGTACAATTATGAGTTGATGGATGAGTTTCTCATGCCTGTCAAGTGGAATACTAGCGCTCCTTCAAATAATCAATAAAATAAATGGTAGCCTTTTAATTGTCTACATCTGTTCAATGCTATTTTCTTATTTTTCAGAGAGTGCGACAGAGAGAGACAGAGAGAAGTTGGCGATTATAGTTTAAAATTCTAGTCATTTCATTGTTGTCCTAAAGCAATATGTCATTGTCAGGCACTTTATCTGTCAGTTGCACTCTTGCCTGTAGACAGCAATAACCCTCTGGGAGATTTCATGGTGACTTTTTTTTCTTCTCTTTTTTTGCCTGGCTGCAGCAGGTGTGAAGTCGCCACAACTCTATTAGCTCCACCATGGCAATAAAAGCACATTATTATAATAGAATTGCCTGTCTACTCATTACTAAGGAAGCGACTTGCTTCGGGACTTGCCCTTTCTCTGTGTAAGGCCACACTTTCCTGCCAGGTCTCTTTCAGAAGAGGCCTCAAAAATGAAGACTTCAAACACTCAGCTGGAATGCAACTGCATTCCACTCCGCCATCCTCACAGACTGGACCTGAAAAGCAAGTCTTCTCTTATTTCAGTCCGACAAAAGCAGAACAATGGATGGCTATTGGCAAAGTCTTTTTTTGCTGTTAAGAGCTATAAGCATTCTCCCAGGAATCTCCATTCACATGAAGATAATGCACAGTCACTCTCTCCTTGTTTAGACTACAGCTCAGTCTAACTCAGACCACCTCTCATTTTCCTTCTCGCTTTTTAATCCAAGGCTTTACCTACTGAGCTACCCAAGAACCAAACAAACGAAATAGGAAGATAATTGTGGTAAGTCTAAGTACACTGAAGCCTGAGACAAAGAGGTCTTGCCTTTTCCTCTCCATTCCTAAGCTATATTTATGGGAAGGAACTTGCAAACAGACATGCTTAAGAACTTTGAATGAGCTTCTGGAGCCTGGGGGGGGGGGGGGGTCAATGTATTCTGTCGAGAACCCTCGATACTCTAGAGAATGCATAGAGTTTATCACAATGCTTTTTAGTACCCTGCTTCTGCAAACTTGCATTTTTAATGTACAATGTGTCCTTAGGAATTTTTTCCCTGGTAATATACTGAATTTCTTTCTATAGTTTACGTATTTTTTAGCCCTTTGATTTATATGTTTTATTTTAATTTTAGGGAGGGTGAAAGATATGCTAACGATCTGAGAAATGCACTCTGCCCTAAATGCTCCTGCTAACAGACTGCCAGAAAATGCTGGGCTAGATTAGAAGGGAGATTGCCTAAAGAAGTGCTGTAGATTGAGCAAAAATAATCCAAAGTTATAAGAGAAGCAATTTACCTTTTTAAAATGTATTTCCTTACCTTTTAGTCAAATAAATGTTTCAAGTAATATCATTGGCACTTACAGCTCTGAGTCACCTTCTGCCACATCTAAGGCTGCAGTCATAATAATTAATGAGTAAACATGAAAAGACTTGAAGTTTTGATTCACAAATTGAAAAGTTTGGATCTTTCCCCAAGGATTTATCAGAACCTCTTGGTTTGCTCCTTTCACCAGCTTTCAGTTCCCTCTCTGCCCTTAAAGCCAGTGCTCTCTGACTTCTGGCTTCCACTACCCAAATCCCTTCCACCTGATAGGCTACTGGTGCCCTGCTGCATTCAAAGGGCTCTTAAAGAATATTTTGGGTGCTTACCTGGATATTTTTGGGTGTTTATGCTAAACTTTTGATATTTGGTTTGAAGATTTCACATTATGAATGGAACACGGGGAGGCAACAGAAGGAAAACAACCTACCCTCGCCCTCTGACCCTCATGGTAACACCTTTCAAGTACCTAAAAGGGTGTTACACAGAAGAGGAAGAAAAATTATTCTCCTTAACCTCTGACAATAGAAGAAGCAATGGGCCTAAATTGCAGCAAAGAGAGGTTTAGGCTGGATATTAGGAAAAACTTCCTGCCAGGTTAAGCACTGGCATTAACTGCCTAGAGAAGTTGTAGAATCTCCATCATTACAGAGATATTTAAAAGCATGTTAGACAAACATCTATCAGGGATGATGTAGATTAGTGTTTCTTAAACTTTTTGAGACCATGGAACACCAAACAATATTATTTTTTAATGCGGAAAACCTATGAAAACTTTCTTCAAAAAAAAGTTGTTGTAAGACAAAAAAAGCAGTAACAAAAACAAAGGAAAGGTTGTAGCACACCTGCGAGTTGTTCATGGTACACCAGTGTTCTGCGAAACATAGTTTAAGAAACACTGATGTAGATGCTGGAAGGTCCCTTCCAAGTGCTGGTATTCTATTATTCTAATCTCAACCCCAAATATTGTTCCACCTCTGCAAAAAACTCTTTCTATATGTTACTGAAATGGAAAATATCTAGATAAATCTAACATAGTGAGTGTGCTTCAAAAATAGATAATATTCACAGTGATCAGGCTGGATATTTTATTGGAAAAATTCTATTCTCTTCTTCTCCTTTATTAGAATCAGGTTCTTGAACAGCCATCATCAATCTAGGCTTTAAGCACCTTCCACTAGTGTACTGAGTGTCACATGTGGTTTCTTGTTTCCCCCATCCCTCTCTCTTGAAAGAACATAGCATCAGGAAGAGATTTCAAATGGTCTAGACTAGGCCTTTGTACTTATGACAGGACTAAGTATTATCTAGACATTCCCTGACAAGCAAGGTGCTCTCTAAGAAGCACTGCCACACAGTTGCCTAATAAGCTCTACACAGGGTTTTGGGGTTGCCTCAGATGGAGCTACTGTAGCCAGATGAGAAGTCACTGTCCCTCAGCCATTGCAGCTGCCTGCTGGAGCTGGCAGAGAGAGATCACCTGCCATGGCACCTTCCTGCTGGGGTTGGGAAGGAGCTGCTCAGCAGCAGGGAACTGTCATGGCAGGAGCAGAGATGTGCTCCTCCAGTGCCAGAAGCAGGGCTGGATTAAGAAAGGGGCTTTAGAGACTACAGAAAGAAAGAAAAGGTAAATCTTTTCCTGTGACATCACTGCAGAACACAGTAACTTGAGATACTGGACTGGGAAGAAAAGCAGGCAGCATTGGACACCAATATTATAGTTATCTGGTAAATGGGACACTCCAAATGATCACAATGTACTCAGTGAAGTCTCAATGCCCCATCTCACTGCTACAACTCAATATTTTGTAACAATGACTTCCTTGCTCCCTTTTTTTTTTAAAGTAGGGCAGCATCCTTAGCTGGTGCTTATTTACATCAGCCAAGTATATGTGAGAGAGAAGCTGAACTAAAAGTCCTGCAAATCAGTTGCCTCTATTATAGCACTAATCATGCAGAGGCAGCATTCCTGACAGCATGTTTCAACCCAGCTTAGGGGCAGTTCATCCTGCACGGTGAGTGTCCCCATGCTCATTCAGTCTTTGACCTCTCTATTCACAACACCATCAAACATGTTTATTGCACACTGCGATTTTGTCAATCTGAAAAAGAAGGGGGGGAAAAAACCCATGAGCAAATTCAGTGTTCAGAAGTACTGATGTGGGCTTCATAATAACAGTGTCTGTAACATGGCTTATCAGCCCAATCTGTGTTTGAGAAACTTGCTACCAATTCTACCATTGAGCTGGCTTATATCACTGAGGCAAGTGTTTATCAAAAGGATACCTCACACCAAAGTTAGTGCTAGTGTTAGAAAGAGAAACCAATTGTTGAATAGAACTGGATGATTTTTTCTGGGGAAAAATCACTAGTGATTATTTGAATTTTAAAAATACTTCAAACAAACTTTTGATTTCTGTAACTATTCTAGCAAAAGATTTTACTAGAACACTGCTAAATTGCAGAAATCCACAGAAAAGACAGTCCAAATTAATATTCTAGCATAATCACTCTGAAATCTGGTTTTAAGAAGTTCTCCCATCCAAATGGCAAAGAAAAACATAATGTGTGACATGTGTCCACTAAATGGAATTTCTGATAAACAGAACTGATTAAACTTTTTTTTGATTTTTGAAATTTTGGTAACATTTAAATAATATTCAAAAATTTGCTATAGAATAGAAAACAAAACAAAATAAACAAAGACTAAATTTAACACAGAACACAGACAAACTTTGGAAACATTTTGATAAGATTTTATGACATTTTCCCCTATCTTTCTGTTCAATGAGAGAGCTGGTTGGAATGTTTTAAAGAGTGAAATAGAAAAATAAAATTGATTTGACTCCTTTTTGCTGTTAGATTTGGATGAATAATAAAATATTCAATTAAAATGTTTCTCATTTTAACATGAAAAATGTGTCATATGAATTATCTGACAAGTCCATATGAATTATTCATTGTGTTCTGCTTGTTATAGAAAGTCCACAGCACTGTTAGGAAACAAAAGCAGCATACAGGCACTTCACTGTTTGACTTCCATTTAAGCCAATAGGAGCCAAGAGGCTAAATCTCTATGCAATAACTTGAAAAAGCAACAACCCGCATCAAAAAATAGCAAAAAGCTTACTGCAAGCAGTAAAGTAAGAGAGCATTAGCCGTATATGCATAACATTCTTTTGCACATTTCCCAGAGGCTAGATTGTGGCATTAAGATCTACCCAGTGTAAAGTACAATCTATTGTGCTGCTCAGGAGGCAGATTATGAATCCCCAGCCACAATTTTCTTCCCAATTTCCCTGCTGCTTTAAGGGTGAGAATGCTGCAATTGTCCTGTATCTGTTGCATTCTACATTCCCCAATGTGCTGGTTTAGCTACACTTTCAGGAACCCTGGCAGAGGAGGTGCCAAGAATTTGCTCTCTTCCTGCCACTGCCATCTGCACCAAGTTAGGCAGAGACGCCTCCTAGTCCCTGAACTCTTGAACCAGAGGTATGACACAGAGGCTTATTTCTCCTTACTTTCTTCTATAATAGATGGGCAGCAATCTGGCTGAGCAGTGAGTATTAATAAATAGGAATGCTGGAAGTGAAATGGTGTTATCTATTGCATATATCATTACTGGACTAACATATATAATAAAATATTTCCAGATAGCCTCTTAGCTCCTGATATATATATTTCTTCCTACTATTATTCATTCTTTGTTCTGTTTAAATTTTTTGCCATGCGGTATTAGATACTGAAGCAATAATGGCCAAGGCCACTCAGTTTGATGAGAATTCTGGCATCTCAGAGTTCTGATGTGGATTGGGTGCTTCCATCCTGAGGTATCGTGGGTTAGGATACATTAATAAAGTGGGATCACAGGCAACTTTGGGCAAGTTACTGCCTTGCTCAGTGCCTCAGTTTCCTGAGCTGCTGATAATACTGTCCTCCTTTGTAAAGTATTTTGAAATCTACTGATGTTAAAAGCTCAGTATTATTATAACCTGTCATTAATGGGCAGAGTGCCTGGAAAACTAGGAGAGCAAATTTATAAAGCAATAAATCAAGGAATAAGAGTAATTTTATTTCATAAATAAATGATGTCTTTTTAAAAAAGAAAATCAAGAAGCAATTATTGCATGCCTAAACAATTTGGGAAATTAGTCTAGAAAGCTTATCTTTTGCACCACAAAAAGAGTAAATCTTTTCTTCTGTGAAAGAGCAGCAGAAGCATTATGAATCCTGTGTCTGTTCTCCCTCCTCCCATGCTATATAAAATTGTCTTGTATATACAAATATGTATAATTCAAAGGTGTTTTGAACAAAATACCTCATCTAACCTATCAATTTCAAAGTCACAATCTGCTGGATCTATATATCTTATTTTGGTGTATGTAAAGTTAAAATATGGGGTATGGAGTGGTTTATGGTTTTAAATGTGCAAATGAAAGCCATCCAGGGTGTTTCTAATATTCTGGCAACCTTAACAACTGGGTGATCACTGAGTGATCAACTTAATAGCCTGTAAACAGCCTGGTCTTGTCTCAAGTTTCAGCAGTGGTTGGTCCTGGAAAGACATATGACCATGCCAATTTGTGCTGGAATACCAGTTTAACCAGGTAATCTTCCTGGCAGGAAGGATGGAGAACAAATTCCTGCCCAAAAGGAAAACCATTTAAGCTGGAAAACTGTCTGTCTCTTTGCTTTGTGTAGCCCTGACATTTTGTAACTAATAAGTTAGTTAGTTATAATGAACTTATGTTATAGCAAAAGGTTTGGATTAAATTTAAACACAAGATATAGGTCTTAGACAGGCCAGGCAGCTTTGTTAACTTAGCTTCAACTCTGTTTGATGTTAGCATACTGAAGTGAAGAGATGGAATATTGTAATATATAGTGATGTTAATACTAGGCAAGGCCTTGTAATAGATAAAAATAAGTTTAATTTTGAAAGACTTTGTAATTTTGTTAAGGTGACTAGAAGTACCCCGTTTGTTCATGCTGCAATTCTGTAAATGTATTGTTTGTGTGAATGAAAGAGAAAATGTCTTAGGAGAGATAAGTGTGAAGGCCACTGCATGCTCAAATGGTCAGAGGAGGGGCCGGAGACTCAGAAGCACCAAATAATTATCAACTGAGCGAAAGCATACTGAAGACGCAAACTGGACGGAAGCAGATTGATGAACCCTGAAGTTAGTAGCAAGCACCCCTTGGTAGGGAACCAATAACAACTTTCACCAGAAAACAATACACCTGAGGGGTTGTCAGCATATGGCCATCAAATGACTGTGAGAATAACTTCTTCCCGATAAGCATATGTTATAGGAAGATTGATTGTGATGCTGAATGACTGATTAAGACCTGACAAGGCAAGATGCATAGACTTGAATGGAAGGAAAATCCTATAAAAATGGGGTGTTTTGTATAGTTCTTTGGCTTCCCGTCCTGCCAAGTAGAGCATCAATCCGGACTGACAAGAACCCGGCTCTTTCCTCACAGCCGAGCTATCTGGCCAATAGGTTGGGCTGAGCAACAGACTGGTAACTATTCCATCGGCAGTGTGTGCGTGTGTGTGTGTAAATGCATATGCTACTTTGTTATATTATCAATAAATATGGTGTGCTGCCTTATCCCACTGAAAAAGATCCTGTGTGCTACTTTTAAGCATAACATTTGTCTGGCAAGACACTCCCAAAAGATAGCTAGGGACCAAAGTCAGAGAAAATAGTCTTCTCTGACTTAAAGGTTTGCCTGAAATAAGAACAATTTTAGGGTAAGTTTGCCATAAGCTTTAGTTTATTAGTACTAGCTATGCTATTTCTTTTATTTCTGAAACTTACTTTGATTTGCCTTTTTTCACTTGCTACCAGTCTGTTTGTACTTAATAAAAATACTTTTATTTCCTATCTAACTCATTGTAAATAATCATTACCTGGGGGGGAGGGGAGTAGAGAACAATCAGTGTGCACATCCTCCTTTCATTGTTAAAGGGGGATTACCTAAATGAGCTTTCAACATGTGAAACTCTTACACAGTGAAAGATGAATTTATTTGGGGGTTGGTTTCCAGTCTGCTGTGCCATTGAACTGAATTCTCCCAGAGCTGAAGTGATTCAGTATCTGTATTGCTATTTTGAGGATGGGGTGGGGAGAGGAGAGCAGTTTTCTCAGCTCCATGCCTGGCGGAGTCCAGAAGATCTAGTGCACCAGGATAGGATGATGTGGAGCCCCAGAGAGCAAGAAGGTGAATGTCAGTAGCTTTATCAGCACACCAGGAAACAGCCTCAACTGGCCTTCGGTGACCTCACCTCATCACAAACTCACATTCCTTCCACAGAGCTATTTAACACCTTTACCTACGCAAGTCTGTCTGATCTCAAGCATATTCTAGTAATATCATACAGTGGATTTCATACCTTTACACATAATGTTGCTGAATACATTTCACTACGATATTCTTGTCTAGTCGTTATACAAAACTTATCACAATACTGGAGGGTGTGAATATCTGGGTACATTGGACAAAACTTTGTTCAATAACCTATGATTATACAGAAGGCAATTATGCCATGGAAGACTACAGATGGCTGTGGAGCTGACTTTTTACTTTTGACAGAATGTCTTTTGTCTACCTGTTAGAGGTGGCTAGTTCAGTGTAATGTCACCCACCGGCATGAGTTAAAAGGCTGCCTCCATTAGTGACTATAATTCAGGCTAGTGTGGCACACTGGTAACAGTCCAAAGACTGATTTGCCCAGTTGCTGTCATTCTGGGTAATGTTGTCTACTGGAGAAAGAGGGTGGTAAGGAAATTCATGTCCACCCTAGTCCAGAGTTTGAAACTGGGCACTTGAAAACAGTAGTCCTTGTACATGATACCATTTAGCATGCTTTCTGGGTCACTTCCTACCTTTGTTCTAGTCTCTCTGAACTTGGGATGCCTCTGGTGTTCCCTCATTCATATGTAACCCTTCTGCTGGGTAGGCCTGGTAGCAACCAGGGCTGGGTTCAATATCTAGGAGTCCATCTCACACAGAACCAGCTCGAGCCCCCACCCAGTAACCTGGGAAATTCACACACCCGTGGGTGCCTCTGAGAGGCAATGCTTCCCCACTCACAAGCACAGAGTCTGAGTGTAGGAAAGAAATATTTAATGAAACAGAGAGAGAAGTCATACGGCATTAACTTGGGAAAATACCACAAACAGAGTTCATAGCCCAAACATGAGCTAAGCCCCCACCCCCACCAAAGAAGAATCACCTGAAGTCCCAAAGTCTGATACCCCAAAAGTCTTTGTCCCTGGTCAGTGCCGCCCAGAGTCCAAAAGTTTACCCGCAGGGTTTTACCCCCCAACATGGGTAGAAATGGGGTGGGGGGGATAGGTAGGGGACACCTTACGTGGTCTGAGGCCGATGGCCCCACCTCTCCATAGGGTTCTGCTGCAGTCTTTAATGCGAGCCACTCTGCCACACTCCACCAGCTATCTCGTTCCACTCTACTGGATGCTCTACTGGTCACCTGCTGTCGCTCCTACCAGCCTGCTAAATAGGCATGATAGGGGTATAAAATCAGTGAACAGGCTAACTTACAATGCACCAGGAGTGGTTAGTGAGGATGTGATACACCTGGCACACAGGCTTGTAGAGGCCATAGTAGGATTCCTTACACCCTTTGAAGAGAACTCACATTGCTGGTATAATCAGGAACATATTTTGCCGGGACCGCAAATTTTTGGCTGTGGGGAGGATGTAAGCAGGGGCTGAACTGCTGCTTGCTATTTCCAGGAACAGTGGAGACCTCTTCTGGTGGTAGGGCTGATGAGGGGTTATGTGTAGACACCCTCTCTTCAGACACAGGCCATTGCACCTCTTGCTGAGATGTTGGGATGTCCAAGGCACTGGAGACACCTTCCCCTGAAACATACTCTCTTTCCACTGACACAGCTGTGTCGGCACAAGCCCGTTCATCTCCCAGAAGATCTGAAGATGTAGATGGGACAAGTTCATCCTCTGAGGTTTGTCTGGTTGAGTACGCCGGATCTCCTTCCACAGGCCTAAATGCCTCAGCCATAGGATTCAGAGCCAAAGAAGTGGAGCTCTCTCCATGTCTCACTGATGGAGTTCGGAATCTGGTCTGCATCCCAGTATACTCCATGGGATCATCTTCCTTTTCAGATTCACTCTCAAAGGTGCTGGGTAGAGATAGTTTAGCTTCACAGGGCCCACCACATGTGAGGGATGGTTGACTTGGCTGGACACCCCTTTTTGTTTGGCCACAGTGAGTCATGACCATTGGCTCCTGTGTCCTATAGACTTCTAGTGGCTTGGCGATGAGGCTCAGCCCTGGATGTGTGGAGGTCTGGTGGCTTCCCAGTAGGAGGTTACTTCACCTAACTGCTCTCTTCTTCAGTCATGCCAGATTGAGGTGAATTGCTGCCTTTTAAATGTCCCCTTCACTGGCAGTATGACCAGCAAAAGTGAGGAGCATGGCTTCTTGGGTCCAAAGCAGATCTTTACCGCTTGTTTCACTAGTGTGCAGTTTGTCCACTCTGACACAAGATTTCCAAAATACCCTTCCTCAGGAAGCTGCTAGAAAGGGTCTGTGGAGAAGTTACAGAAATGAGGCTCTCTACGCCTTTGCACAGCATGGCCAAATATTACTGGCAGGAAAATCCAGATATTCTAATCTGCATTTGTAAAGATGGAAGATTGTGCCATTTACATTCAGATCCTTTTACACACTTGTTTCTTGAATCAGGATTAAATTTCACATCTTCCCATCACATTAGGTCATATACACTTCACTTATTAAAATTAAATATCCTTTAAACCATATTCTTTAGGATGAAATGATTATTTTTCTTATAAGGGTAGCTTTTTCATAAATGCAACAATCCCTAAATCTTCAGAATTAATGAGAGGCACTTTGAAATAAATGATAATTTGGGATAAAGAATCTTGAGGATGAAACTGTCTTAGTACTAGAATTCTATTAACAGAAGAATATTCATAACCTCTTTGAAAAGTTAACTGTTAATTTGTTTGTGTTGGATTAGAAGTAAATTTCCTTTTAGTCCTTTTTGTAATGAAAACCTTGTCTTAACATAAAAAAGGTTATTAAAGGTTATTACAGTATTAACACTTTCAGCCCAAAGACACTCACAAGGGATATGCATTTGTTTAAGCAATCAGAATTAAAAGGGTGAAAAATTAAAAAATATGTCCTCTGCCTACTCCCATAATTTGAAATAGCAAATAAAATGGCTTCAACGTAAGATCTGCTTCAAGCCAGAACTATTGCTCATCATCAAGAGTGGGGGAAAAATTGGTAAAATGGTAAAAGGATTACTCTGTAAATCATACTTCAAATACTGCTCTGAGAAGTTAATGATCTACTTCTGCATGTGACATGTTTTGAAAATAATTTCACTAGTGCTTTTTCTAAGTAGTTTCCAATCAGTTACTTAATTGCAAAAATATGTGCTGCAGTTTGTAGAACTTTACCACTGTCATAACTCTACTTGAAGCTCAGCCAACCAATGATAGTAAAGCTGTCATTAGATTAAAGGTGGCTGCAGCTCATTGCTTCTGGTATTTATATGTAGCAAGGGCAAGGTAAACAAGTATATGAGAATTATTAGTTATATTTTTTGTTTTATATTTTAGGTATATTGGACATGTTCCAACAAAGTGAATAAAGCATATATTATTTAACATAAGTGTTCATCTTTTGAATATTTGCATAAATCAATTTATGAAATGCTAATGAGAGAAAATATGAGTCAAATTCCATCCAGAGATAGTCCGCTGTCTTCCAAGGTAATTATACTGACTTCAGTATAATTGTTCTATTAATACTCACGTGTAACAAAACATATTTTGCCCTCAAATGTGAACCAAATGCTTTCCCGACTGTGGTTTGTTCTATGGAGTGTCTCATATTCTAGATAGTAATTTGTTATGCATTTATTTTTATATTTAAAAAAATCTCTACGTGCCCTAAAAACTTCAGAAGCTCAGCCAGTCAGCCATCTAAAAGATTGCTTTCCACCTCTTTCAGTGTCTAGGGAGCATACTCTCTGTCCTCCCCCCAAAATGGAAACAAGCTTTTTGCACCGAAACTGGAAGGTCACTGAAGTCACCACATTCAGCTGGTCTTCTCTTTGTACATAATTGACAAGATATGATATTTTGAATTAGTAAATATCATAAAAATGTTATTTATGCTAATTTTACATGCACACATACACATAGATAATGATTAGACTGCCAGTGTGCTGGTATGCACCATTGCTTATTGTGCTAATTATAATAATTTCATTGCTACCTTATTCTCTCCCATCTGTTCGTATATCCATGTCTTATGAGATTGTAAGCTTTTAGAGGGCAGGAGCTCTTTCTTAGTTTGTCTGTATAGGGTTTAGCACAATGGTGGTGAGAGATCAATATGCTTCTGCATTGTCAAAATAACAAGAATCTTGCAGTCGTTACTTAGGAAGAATGCCCATTGACTTCTGCAGAATTTTATCTGTTTCTGCACAGCTGAAGGAGTGAAATATTTTCTTCAAAGCCTCACTTGAAAATGTTGGTCATATCAAACAAATGTTCACATCCCTGAAATCTTCTCTCTTAATTGAAATGTTAGGAAATGGCTATTTTTAGATTCCAAACATATGGGCTGTGTCTAGACTGCACCCCTTTTGCAGAAAAGGTATGCAGATTAGACACATCGCAATTGCAAATGAAGCGGGGATTTAAATCTTCCCCGCTTCATTTGCATGAACATGGCTGCCGCTTTTTTCCGGTTCGGGGCTTTACCGGCAAAAAGTGCCAGTCTAGATGGGGATCTTTCAGAAAATAAAGCCTTTTCCGAAAGATCCCTTATTCTTCTTAAAATCAGGAATAAGGGATCTTTCGGAAAAGGCTTTATATTCCGAAAGATCCCCGTCTAGTTTGGCGCTTTTTGCTGGCAAAGCCCCGAGCCGGAAAAAAGCGGCAGCCATGTTCATGCAAATGAAGTGGAGAAGATTTAAATCTCCGCTTCATTTGCAATTGTGATGTGTCTAATCTGCATCCCTTTTCCGCAAATGGGGTGCAGTCTAGACACAGCCATAAAGTACAGAAGAATACTTTCAACTTGTGCCTGACAAATTTTCAAGCAGGATTGATATAGTTATTATATTTGCCTTTTGTCTATTGTGATAGGTAAATTAGGAGGAAGGGTGAGACAAACAGAAAAGGATAAAACATTTATTATGCTGTTTAATACCATCAATAAGGCTAGCCAAAATATTATGTAATTGTTTTTGTCAGAAAATTGGTGTTTCGATTAAACAAAGTTTTTCATTGAAAAGGTCTGCTTTCCTTTAAACGTGTTCTTAATCAACAAATTTTAGTCAAAATTTCCATGGGGGAAAACAAATTTCAGACCAGCTTAACTCCTTATCCTTTTCTACTTTCTTTCCTCCTCTCAGATATTGAGGATTGCTATGCCAAAAGGCACCCAGAAAATTACAGAAAGAACTGTACAGTTCACAAAGCGACTTAGATATCTAGGCTCCTATACAGTGAATGGGGAAAGATAGGTGCCTTAAGAATGTAATTCACAAACACCAGCATGTTAAGTAACTTCTGGCTTAAGCTAGCCAATAAGAGCTATTGTAAAGAGGGTTGGGTTGTAAGCCCCACCCCTCTCATGGAGGTAGGCAACGAAGACTGATCTGCATGAAGTCACCTATCTCTGCTAGCAATCCATAAACTAGGAAATATATGTATTCCTCTAACTTGGGGACCAATCTGGCACCTACCTCCGTATAAAACAGTGGAAGTGGAGGTGGGGGTAGTGCTGGGAAAGGACCTCCCTTTTAACATTTTGCCCACTAGTAGTAATCCATTTTGTGTAGAATTAGGTGATCTCTGAGCCATCAAGCCTCCCACATTAGGAGGAGGAGCACCCATCATCCACCAGTTTGTGGGTTACTCTGAGACTTAGGTGGGAGATAGGCATTCAGACCCTAGAGTCTGAATCATGCCCATAAGCTGAAATATAGGTGCCTCAGGAATTTTACTGCAAAACGTTTAGTCACCATTATGGTTAGGCAGCAGCTGAGTCAGAGTTTTATAAATAGCAATGGTGCTTAAATGGTATCTGAGGACTAGATGAGGTAGCATCTGTGTGGATCCCTGCCATAATAACAGAGAATCAAGCTCAGAGCATCATATACTGTACTGAAAACGTGTTTCAAGTGCTTATGAAGGACGGGTATCTTCAAAATTCCATATGGCTATTTGTGTTAGCCTGGCCACATTTCTCACCTGCTCAGTTATTAATCTCAGACTGCCATAAAAGACATTTCTCCTTTAAAAGTTTCTTTCTCATCACCCAGTACTATAAGGGAAACTAAAAATCAGCAGTGAATCCCAGCATGACTGTATCTGAATTACATACAAAAACACACAGCAAATTTTAACACTACAGCTTAATCCAGCAACAGAGGAGGGAAGTTAATTAATCAAATTAGCTATATGAATAAAAGTTTTCTGTTCATGTAAATAATCTATTAAATAAAGGATGGTATTTTGGGTAAAAATAACTAATTACCATTGATGTTACTAGAGTAGCTTGGAATTCACATTTTAGTAATGGCTCTATCATTTAGTTAATAAGAATATGATGATTTACAATTAAACGATATAATTTGATGCACATGATAAAAGCTGGTTGAAGTTCCTCATGAATTATTATGAATAAAAAAATGACCTTTGTTTAAAAAAAGAAAAGAAAACATCAAAAAGAAAATATGGCACAAATGAAGGACGCAGAGCTTGTCTTGGGATTTACTTAAAAATTGTGATTCGGATTGATAAAGCTGGCTGTGGAATTGTCAAATCTGCAACACTGCTTTGTAAACTATTGACAACTAAAAGAACCAATGTCAAGTACTACCCAGTCCCACAAATGTGCATGAGTATGCATGAAATGTGACACACTGTCACTGTGTTTAAGAGTCAAATTTTACCAGGCTAAGGCTACAGTCATGATTCTTCACAACAGTTATGCTGGATGAAATGCACCCCACTATTCTTGCATTACTCATAGACAAAAAATGGGCCAGAGGATTGTAGAATGTACATGAACATTCTGGTTGGTTATTCCATACTCCATAATACAACATTCAGTATTATATCTAATACATGCAGAAGTGATGGTAGGCTTCCATTTTGGGGGTTATGGCTTGAGGACTAGTTTGCAGAGTAATATAAGCTCTTAGTAGTCTATTGAGATGAAACCACAGCAATTGCTGACACAGCTGAATGATATAGCTAAAGGATTTTTGTTGTTTGTTTTAATAGTTATATATTAGATTCTGAAATGTTATCAGAGCTGAAATTGACTTTTTCCAGTTAAATTGGAAAGATATCATCTTTGATTTTATAAGAATTTATGAGAATTTTATGAGAATTTATTCACCTTATAAAACAATGACGGATGTCTTATTATGCCTATGCCATAAACTACTAAAATCATTTCAAGAACATAAGAGCGGCCATACTAGGTCAGACCAAAGGTCCATCTAGCCCAGTATCCTGTCTTCCAACAGTAGCCAATGGCAGGTGCCCCAGAGGGAATAAACAGAACAGGTAATCATTAAGTTATTCCTCCCTGTCACCCATTCCCAGGTTCTGACAAACAGAAGCTAGGGACACCATTCCTACCCATTCTGGCTAATAAACATTAATGGACCTATCCATTAATCTTTCTAGTTCTTTTCTATGCTTGTGGGATGTGGGAGCTGCACTTTACAAAATGCTGGCAATTGGACTATCCCATAGTAGCTCTACATATTCAGTTGATAAAGGTCACATGTTACTTTAGCTGAAGTCAGTATTAATCTTTTGACACAACTTTTGCTATTCCTATACATGTATTACATGAATAACATGCCTTAATATGGGTTTTAACTAATACCACCTAATTTATCTTTGACCACAGACTTTCAAAACACAAATGCAAATGACATGGAATCTGGAGACCTTTTTTTAGGTGACGGTATTCAAACAGGAGTACTGAAACTTGATTCAGAAGTTGTGCAGCCTTTAAACACAGCCAAATGTTTGTCGATTCATACTGTAAACTCTGACAGTCTGTCCCGCTAACTATATATAATTTCTACTTTTTTGTTAGACATGGCTAGAGAATACAAAGAGAAAAAATCTGCAATTTATCATCACAGAAACTGAAATGATTGATAAGAATTTACACTGAAAATGAACAATTTTAATTTGCAAAACTACAGTCATTTGCTTGTTTGGCACTAATGAGTGTTGTGTTTAATCATTCGCTATGCTCGGCATTGGCACATTATTAACTGAAAGTGTGAAGCAAAAAGTTCACTGAATTGTAAAATAGAGTTGTAAAATCTCTGATGGAATTTTTATATATTTATTTATTTAGGTCTATGTGTGTGTTTTCAATCACCAAGAGCAAAAGTCCTCATGAAAAAAAAAATTGTAGAGCTATTAACATAGAAAACCTTGACTTTCACTGGTATATCTGATGTGCATTTTCACATGACCTTTTCAGGGTAAGGACTGAAGCTTAAGAAGTTTTACAAACAAGGCAAAATAAGGAGGTATGAGGAGGAGGAAAGCAGAAGTGTAAACAGTGGGTGTAGTTGGAATGAAGATATTTGAATCTGAATGGCCTGTTAATGATTCAATTAGTTTTTCACTTTGTTAAACTAGGGTAATCCTCCTTTACTACTGCTGCATCTTGAAGTCTGTTGAAAGAAGGAATGAAAAGGATCTTAAGAAAGAAATTCTAAAAAATGTAAAGCCTTTTGTAAAGTATTACTGCTTTCCAACAAAATACTGCCTATTCAAAATATGATGGAAGCAGGACAGATACTTTACTGACCCTACCATTCTGAACAGGTTAGTATGAATGATAGCTAAAATCAGAAGAGATTACTTTAGGTATGGAATCTATATAAGTGCAAGCAGGTTTTAGGATCTGGGAATCACCTCCCAAAGATGGGAGGGTAACTTCTCCTCTCTTTTCTATTCTCTGATTACTTTTCACACATTTCTCCATGATCTTTTCAGTCTTTGTTTCTTCTTTTCTTTCATCATTTTCCCTCTCTCCTATGTTGGTATATGGGTAGGTGGAGTGCCAGTCCATGCATATAGATGGCAGTAGCTCCCACAATTGTATGTCAATCTGGGAATGTCCCAAAAAGTTCAAGGTGACCCTCAGCCTAGTGTGTGATGAATTCTAGAGGGTATCTCAGTGCGGATACTTTATAATATATATGGCAGAGGGTCATTTTTATAAAGGCATCATGAGTGCTCAGACTGATGAGTGTTAAAATTACCTGTTAGAACAGTGGTCCCCAACTTTTTTTGTGGTCAATAGCACATTCATGTTTTCAGAAGAGTGTGGCGAGCGCCAATAATTTTTCAAGGCTTATTTGTACATTAAATAATACGAAAAACATCATATTTAATATTACATAATATATGAATCCATAAGATAAAAAAGGTAATTTTACATGTAAAAGTTATTAATTAAATTATTCAGCAATTACTCTTCCTCCTTACCATGTGAATTTGCAAAGCACGAGAAAACAACAGTATTGGTCAGGGGCGGATGAGAGTTTTGCAGGGCCCAGGGCAGCACAATTTTGTGGGGCCCCCCTTTGGAGAAAAAATAGAAAAAAGGCATCAAATGCGCAAATGGAAGGCTATTTTCATATTAAATGTGAATTGGGTAACTTTGATAGAAACTTAATTTAGTTGGATAATTTTAATTTTCATTATATTGTAATTCATTTTTAAACAAAATTCTGCATTAATAAAAAGGGGGGGATGTCCAAATGTCGAGCAAAAAAAGCATGGCACCTTTAAATCTCACAGTCCCCAACCCCTCCACGTCCCCACCATCTACTGCCATGTCTCCTCCCCTTGCTCCATCAGCTCCCAGGTGCCTACTGCCCTCCAACCTCTCACCCTCCTCTGCTGTCCTGACTCCTGCCCTTCTCACTGCCCACAGCCCTCCTGAGACCTGCCCCCCCCTCAGCCCTTTTCTCCCCCCTGTGCCCACTCCTCCAGTAGCCCCACTCTGATCATGTGAGCTACCCCCTCTCCTAATACCTCCCTCTACACATCTGCCCCGCTTCTCTCCTCTGGTGCTGGTTCCTCCCCTGCAAGTGTCTGCCTTTCTGTTTACCCCCAGAATCCTCCAGCACCTGCACTTTCCCTTAGCCCTGCACCTTCCTGGTGCCTCCCCCTTCCCTCACTGCCCCTAACCCCTTTGCTCTCTTTTGCCCTGATGCCCACCCGCTCACTACCCCCTGCCCCCATTACCCTCATGCCCCTGTGCCCTCACACATGATTTGCTCCATCCCCACCTTCCTCATGCTCACCCCTTCTTTCAAGCCTTCTCCCAGCACCTCCCCCTCCCCCTCTAGCCCCCAATGCCCTTACCCTCTCTTTTCCCAGGATCACCATGTCCTCCCTCCCACTGACACCTCCCCTCCTGCCCTTTTCCTCATTGTCTCCACTTGGCTCCCTGGCACTTGTCTCTCCTCCATGATGTCCCTTAGTGCCTTCCTCTTTCTTCTTCTGACCTGCCCCCCTCCCCTCAGCACAAGCCCCTTCCTCTCCCACTCCTTCCCCCTATTTTTCCCGCACCCCCATCTTCTGCCTTCCAGTTTGAGTGTTATTGGGACTGGCCCCAGCAGCTTCCGTGACCCCAGACCACGTGCCGGGCCTGGAGCTAGGCCACGCAGTTTTAAAATTTAAAGTCCCAGGCCATGATGTCACAGCATGCTGGGCATGCTGGGTGTCTCCCCTCTCAGCTGTTGCATGGGCATTTGAATACGCTGCGCATGCACTCCCTTGGATGTCTTGTGAACTTGGCGTCTCCCCTCTCAGCTATTGCATGGAAGGGGTGTGCGAGATGATCGGAGGGAGCACATGCCGCCGCGCAACAGCTGAGAGAGGAGATGCCCGGTTCGCAAGACATCCAAGGGAGTGCATGTGCGGCGTGTTTGCCCAAGGGCACTGTGTTGGGGGCTCTTGTGTTAGAATAACTACTAATAGGGATGAAAGTAACTTAAATTTCTTACAGATATTGTTGTGTTGTAACCCCCCTAGTGGGGAGGCTCAGGGCAGGGGGTTGGACTGCATTATTATAGTACCCGTAAGAAATTTAAGTGTGGGATGCATTGCGAAGTACTCAGGGCATGGGGTTGGTGTGAGAGAGCTCAAGGCAGGAAATTGGGGGTGTATGGTTGAGCTCAGGGCAGGGGTTGGGTTATGGGGGGGTGCAGGAGTTGGGGTTTGGAAAGTGTGGGGGGCTCAAGGCAGGGAGTATAGTCACCTTACTGTCCAGCTGATGGAGCCCCAAGGGTTGGCCATGGCATGTAGACTACACTGCCTGACCTCCCTAGCACTGGGACTGGAAGCTGGATGACCTGTGGCCACACTGTCCAGGGTGTACAGATACAAGCAATTTTTGTTGCTACACTGGTAGCATCTAGATCCCTGCTCCCAGCCTGCCAGCCTCTTAATCGGGCACTGCATCAGGGCTCAGCAGCTTACTTTCACTGTTGACTACTTAAAATTGATACCTGCCACTTATTGGTAATAGTACTCGAAATCCTCAGAATACAGATTAACTAATAGTTGCATGTAATCAAATAGCTTAAGTAGCTGCTTACTTAATAGATTACTAAAATCAAATCAGTTCCTGAGAAGCAATCAAATCCAATTACTATGTAGACTAACAAATGATGCTATCAACAAGCATCACTATCAACTTTTCCTGTCATTCCTGGCTACAGCATGAGCTATCGTTAGTGATATCATAGTCATGGTATTCAGTCTGACTACATGTTTCATGCCTTTTACAAATGCAGTCAAATCCTTGTGATCTATCACTTTTACAAGACAATAATCATGAGTATGCAGCTGGTTACCTTTTTGGATCCAGTCACATATCTTAATGACTTTTAGAAAAGACCTTACTTTCTACATACCGACTTTCGCCAGTTTAACTAAAGGCACATTTAAACTGATTTAGTTAAACTGGTGCAATAGCCTAGATAGACTGTGTTGATTCTTAACTGTTATTTAAAGTAAACTGAAAGAAATTATTCTTAAGCTGAAAAAAGAGCGTCCACACAGATTTTAGCACTATTTCAACTAAATGCCTTTTTGAAAACAGTGAGTGGTCCTGATTTTGCCCACAGAAGCTCACGATTCTATATATTTTGGTTAGTTTGAAAGGTGCCACAGGACTACTAATTGATTTTAAAGTTAAGGACTGTGATGGATGGGAGATGTGCTGTCCTTTTTCTAAACCTCCCAGCATTCAGTAACTAAAGGGTTCAACCCAGGTAGCTTGTAAATGTTGTCAGGAAACCAGGAGAACCAATGGGAAGAAAGTGTTGAGATGTGAATTGAAAGGAATCTGCTTGCTGCAGTTTCTTTTGTGGGGATTTTAAACCAGGAGCTGGAGGGAAAAGATTAATTGAACCACAGGATTACCCATGCCCAGAAAAGGAAAACCCGTGCCTAGAAATGGGCTGGACCTTGAAGACATGGATATGTAAGTGATAGGGAATGTTTATTTAGACGTGATCAAGTTATTTTTTTTGTTGTTGGTTAAACTCCCCTGTTTTGAGTCCATGTGCCTGCCTCCCATACAGTGGACTTAAAGCTGAATCCCCGGGGGAGCAATTCTCTGTGGTTTAATCTGTTTTTCTTAGTTGCTCTATAACAATGAGAAACCAAGTATGCTTTATCAAGTATATCTTTTTTGTTTTGTTAATAAAATCACCTTGTTAAGGTGTATGATCTGATTATTGTGTCCTAGAAGGTAATACGATGACATTATACAGTGTATGTCAGTGTATACATGCCTGAGACTGAGAGGTCACTATCAGAGATTACAGTTTATTTTCTTTATTTTTTCAAGATCTTTTGTGGAAAAAGAGCTTGGGACACACCTCTGGAAGAAGTTCCCAAGTGATTTCTTCCTGAGTTCAAGAAGAAAGACATTTTGGTTTTTTTCATTTGGGAGGTGGCAGCATACCTTCCAAGGTCAGGGAATCAGTGACCTTGAAGAGTTTTTAAGCAGAAGCCTATAGAGGCAATGTGTTTTTAAGGTCTTTTGCAGGCCCCCATCTTCTGCACTTCAAGTGTCAGAGATGGGAACAGCCTTGACATGATCCCACATCTGCCACCATGTCAAGGCTGTTCCCCACTCTGGAGGAGATTTAACCAAACAACAAAGAAAGAAAATAACCTGATTGCGTCTAAATAACTTATCACTTACATATCCATAATTTCAAGCTCCAGTCCATTTCTAGGCATTCAATCAGGTATTCTTTTTCTGTGCATGGGTATCCCAGCTCCTGGGATCTTTTCCCCCCAGCTTCTGGTTTAAAACTCTCACAAAAGAAACGTCAGAAAGCAGATTCCTTTCAATTCACATCTGAACATGTTTTTCCCATTGATTTTCCTGGATCCCTGCCAACATTTCCTAGCTACCTTGGTTTAATCTTTTTGTTACTGAATGCTGGGATGTTTAGTAAAGGACAGCACCTCTCCCATCCATCACAGACTAACACAGCTTCCCCTTTTGAGATACATTATTAAATACATTTATGCTAAGCTTTTGCAATTTTATAATGTACACAATTTCTAACAATACTGAATAACAGACAGTGGGCTTAATTTTCTACTGAACCCTACATAATCATTTATAGCTTGGCAGTATAGGTATACAGTGCTACCAGATTAAAATGTCAGTGTTTTCCATATATTTTGCACTCAGTGGGCAAAATTCAATCCTGTATATAACCCTGGCTAACTCTTTATACTGGAAACTAGAAAAAGAATGTTCCAAATAAATTAGGATGAAATTCACCCTGCAGCAAATGACCTGCACACCAAAAGTGCACACTAAGAACTTTTCATGGGCTCTGTTTGTAAGAGCGGATGTAATGCACAGAAAAAAGTTCGGTATAGCTATAACTATGTTACAACCTTTTATTTGATACGTCGCATTGTGTAATTACAAAACAATAATGTAAGACTTCTATTTTTAATAGCAAGTATGAAACTTTTGTTTGCATTGCAATTAAATAACAAGTGTTCTGATATGGTTATGAATATGATTATTCTATTGTAAATAATGGTGGTTACAAACACTATTATCTTCCCAGAGCAGACACAATATATTTAAAAATATTAAAATAATAAACCAAAATAATCCCTCCATCCAACCTCAGGAAAAAGTAGGGTGCTTTTTGGTTCATATTCAAACACTTCATTTTTAAATAATCTGAGCATTAAAATTCCAGATGACAAGATAACAAATTCTGCATATTTCATTAGAGCAACAGTCCCAATGTTTCAGAATAAGAAGGCTCTTTAATGTACCTTGATCCATTTTTCTTTCTCAGAACAGGTTGGACCTCCTTTGTCAGCACCCTTGGGACCTGACCAGTCCTGAACAAAGGGATTTTCCGGACGGGGGAGGTCCCTCTCAACGTGGCCCATGCTGAACTCCTGTCCTCTGCTAGGGTGTCTGTCTGGTACTGCTGCTGCCTGCCTAGCCCTGGCTTCCCAGGCTGGAGCTCCCTAGCTGCTGCTGCTGCACCCTGAGCTCTATGGCTGCAGCTCCGCAACTGCAGCCAGTCTCCGAGTTTTGTGGCCAGGGCTAGAGGTCTGCAGGTGCTGGTAGACCCGAGCTCTGTGGCTACTCCCAGCTGAGTTGCTGGCCCCTCACCACTCTTCTTCCCCATGGCCTGTCCTCACTATGCCTAGGCTCTGTGGTCCAGGAACTTCCGTGGTCCTGCCAGACCACGGATGTTGCCAGACCAGAGAGTCCTGCTTAGGAGAGGTACAACCTGTAGTTCTAATATTTGTACCTATGATATTTTCTTCTTTCCACTGCATCAGTTGTATTTTTTGTTTATTCGTGGCTATACAGTAACTACAATTGCTCCTTTTGAGTAAGACTGTGACCCATGGACACATGATGTCACTGTCAGAGGTCATAAGGGATGCAAAGACTTTACAAGGATCTTGTGCGTCTGATATCTACATAATAATGCACCAGCAAGTGGCATTTCAGGTCTGTACCAACAGCCAGTATAACATTGGTCTCCCTGAACTTTTGAACATCCTGAACATCTATATTTAAGGAGTTTTGTATCTGGACTGGAAAGCATGTTCTTAAAGTCAGGCCAACCAGATTCGGTCCAGGCAGTGAGTAGAAGGGACTTATCTATTTTTAGTCTGGTCAGGTGTGTTCTGTACATTGTATCTCTCACAATGTAAACATGTCTTCAGGTAGTGCCAGATGCTGATTAACAGATTGCAAGGTTACAAGAAAGGGAGGTTTCAGAAAATAATGATTGATAAGAGGTGTTCTGTTTTATGAAAAAAGAACAAAAGACTTTCCTGATCGATGTAGACATCCTTCATGAAGGAGACAATCCACCAGTTTGTTGCGTCACAGCCTGATGAATTGGAAAATTCTGTGGATTTTGGGTGAACCAAGTTTTATTACACTGAGAGACAAAGTCGAATTTATTAAGTTACATTTTTAGCACCTGATTTTGTAAAGTTGAAGATGTATGCCCCGCTGTGCACAAGAATTTCACATAGTTTGAAGTAACACATCCCTAGTATGGTGGCTATCATCAGCTTTGCCAGCTCTCAATAGCTGTGCCACCATACTTGAACCCCTTTGCATTCTGGATTATACTCCCAGTGCAGTCTACACGTGCCCTTTTTTCTCTTGTTGGTTATCTGCACAGATGCCATAGGAGCGTCAGCATGGACCTCATTGTGGATTTTGTTCAGCATCAGAGTTTTATGATGCTCATGTTAACTTTGGTGTGCTTAGTGCTGGGGTATATCCAAAGCATATCCAGGGTCAGCTGAAATGAGGAAGGATCTCAGGAGGCCATGAATATACTCTTGTGCTAAGCACTTGAGTTGAGCAAATTGCAAATGCTGCCTGCATTCAGTCCTCTTGGCACAGTGGAACACCGGTTCTGGTGCTTTGAAACAAGCATAGAATGATGGGATTACATTGTTTTGCAGATATGGGATGATTAGAAGTGGCTGCAAAACTTTCATAAGGCTACTTTCATGGAACTTTGTGAAGGGCTTTTCCCTTGACCCTGAAGCACAAGAATACCAGAATGAGACCTACTCTGACAGTGGAGAAATGAGTGGCAATTGCCTTGTAGAAGCTTGCAACTCCAGACAGCTACCGGTCAGTTAGGAATCCATTTGGCATTGGGGAAATCTACAGTGAGGTCTGTTGTGTTCCAAGTAGCCAAGGCAATATATGCCCTTCTGCTATGGAGGGTAGTGACTCCTGGAAACGTGCAGGACATAATGGAGAGCTTTGTTGAACTGGGGTTCTCTCACTGTGGTGGGGTGATAGATGGAACACACATCCCCATCTTGGCACCCAATCACCTTGCAAAGGAGTACATAAGCTACAAGGGATATCTCTCGATGGTGCTGGATCACAAAGGCTGTTTCACCAACATCAGTGTGGGACGGTGGGGAAAGGTGCATGATGCATACATCTTTAGTAACTCCTGCCTCTTCAGCAAGCAACAAGATGGAACTTTTCCCCCTTAGACATATGCATATTATTTGCTTACACCTAGTTTACTAAGTGATTCAGAGTTCTTTGAATCAGTGACTTGTCCTATTCATTGTTTACCATGTTCCAATTTGTAACATCTTCACATTGTATCTGATTTTATTTTTTCTTCCAGGTCTTTGATAAAAATATTAAATAGCAAAGGATCAAGAGCTAATCTGGGGATGTGTGCAGGAGTGGGCTACTGGAAACACATCCATTCACTGGTGATTCCCTATTTGCAGTAACATTTTGAAACCTATTGGTTAGCCAATTTGTATTCCACTTATTGTGTGTCATGTTAATTTTATAGTGTTCTAGGTTTTTTTTATAAAAATATTGTATGATATCAAATCAATGTATTGTAGAAGTTTAGTATATCAACATTGTTACTGTTATCAATCAAACGAATAAATTCATTAAAAGAGAGAGAGAGAGAGTTAGTTTGACAGGATCCATTTTCCATAAGACCATGTTGGTCTGAATTAATTACATTGTCCTCCTTTAATACTTTATTAATCGAGTCACATATCAGCTGCTTGCCCAGGATCAATGTCGGGCTGACTGCTTATAATTGCCTGGATCATTTCATTTACTCTTTTTAATAATGGGAAGTTTAAAAACTTTCAGTTCCAGCTTTGTTATCATAGTTCATCACCATCATAAGTGCTATAGGGTGGCTTCTTAAACTGTAGTTTGCTGTCACTGTTTGTCAATCTGGTGCAAATAACGTCAAAGAATGGGAGAAAATATAGGTGAACAAGTTTATGCTGATTAATATGAACTAGCTTTCATCAATTAACTGGCCAACCTCCATTTTGTCCACTTTTTCAAATCTTTCCATCCACTGTGGTGACTTCTATTCTTACCATGTTAACTGGGGGAAATCCTGATGCCCCAACATAGAGGAAGAGAGTAGGAAACAAGAGGAAGGGAATCTAATGTGCTAAACATCAATTACTAACCAATAACTCCTCTATGATGAAAAGCAAACAAAGCTTTCACAGTAGCAGGTAGGCAAGAAATTTTGTACCTGCTATTACCAATTGGAAGGGCAGCCAATGGGAGCAGTGGCAGGAGGATGGTGGAAGTAATGGCAAGTGGCTGGCAAGCAGCTGGCGGGAGCAGCAGCAGTCAGCCAGGGGGGCAGACAGCGGAAGTAGTGGTGAGTGGCCGGCAGGAGCAGTGCAGGCAGCCAGTGGAGTGGCCGGAAGGAACAACATATAGGTGGCATTGCCACATGCTCAATGAGGGGAGAAATCATGATGATATACCTAGGAACTCTGGGCCTTCACTGACTGGATATAGCTGTGAGTGGGGTGTTTGAAGTGGAGGAAACCACATTATATGAGTTGGAAGTTGGACTAAAGATCCTTAAGCAAAAGGCTCTGCCCTGCGGTCTCCGGGGATAGTATCTTGCATACTGATTTTCTTTGTTTATGTTACGGGTTTTCTTGCACATATGGCTACGTCTATACTACAAAGGCTACGTCTACATTGGCCCCTTTTCCGGAAGGGGCATGGTAATTTTTGAAATCGCAATAGGGAAATGCGCGGGGGATTTAAATATCCCCTGCGGCATTTAAATAAAAATGTCCGCCGCTTTTTTCCGGCTTTTAGAAAAGCCGGAAAAGAGCATCTACACTGGCCCCGATCCTCCGGAAAAAAAGCCCTTTTCCGGAGGATCTTATTCCTACTTCAAAGAAAAGGGGCCAATGTAGACGTAGCCCAAGGGTTTTGCGCAAAATCAGCTGGTTTTGCGCAAAAACCTGGGGAGTGTCCACACCTCAAATGAGCTCTTGTGAAATTAAATGGGCAGTTAAATGGCAGAACAGAGGGCTTTTTCCGTTGTAGGTAAACCTCCTTTTCTGAGGCATAACCGCTTTTAGCGCTACAGCTATTGTGCAAGAAGGCCATTATGGACGCTCCAGATGGGTTTCTTGCTCAAGAAATCTCTATCAGCAAAAGCACAGGTGCTCTGATGGCCATTCTATGAATGGCCATCAGAGCTTTCTTGCGAAAGAGCATCCAGCTGTGTAGACGCTCTCTTGCACAAAAGTATGTCGCTTTTGCGATGTGCTTTGAGGTGTGGATGTGCTCTTGCGCAAGAAGTTTTGGCACAAAAACTCTAGCGCCAAAGGCTTCTTGTGCAAGAAGCCTGTAGTATAGACGTAGCCTCAGTGTTTCCGTAGGTTGATGTTAGATTACAGTTATTAAACGGACTGCTTTTATCTCTGACTCAGTGTTTGCAAGAGGGGAAGAACTCCCTCTAAAGGTGCCCAGTGGGTAGGTTAGAATTTTCCCAGTTTTGTTACAATGTTGGAAGAACCTCCCTAGACACTGAACATGGCCCTTTTGGCTGCTGACTGCTACCAGCAGAAGGGTTACATTGAGATTCCAGCAACAGCAAAAAGCAGTTTCCAGTCATTACAAATGTTATCCCTCCCATCCCCCGGACTAGTAGCTAATGGCTATACACAGCACTTGAATAAATCTTTCAATCTTGTGGTCAAAGTTAAGTAGCAGAGGGAGCAAGCTCCTAGTGTGCAGTCACACTTGATCTTTTTTTTTCCAGATAAAGAAATGGACAGATCATAAAGCTTATGAAACAAGAAGTGCTCCAGTCCCGGATTATATTCATATGGCGTTCCTACTTCACCCAATTCAAAGTAAAAAACTGGATGCTTCAGTTTCTCAACTGATGTCTCCAGGACAATTGCATCCCAAAAATCTGTCACAGAGCAAAATTGATAGTCATTCTAAAACCAGGGACATTGCTGGATGATCCCAACAGCTACTGACCAATCTCTCTCCTTTGTATCACATATAAGATTACCCAGAGACAGATTCTGATGTCTCTCAAAGAGGCTGTCAAACAACAACTGTCGTTTGTTCAGTTTGGCTTCAAAAGAGGATTGTGTCCACAGGTTCAATTTATTTACCAAACCCAAAACATCAAAGATCCCTTTGAGAAGGGGAAAAAAGTTGGAGCTGTTTTGATGGCACTGACAGGTGGATCTGATACTTGTCTGGCAGGTGTGCTGGTTATGAATTGTTATGAAGTGTTCCCTGTAAGCCCATAATATAGTTCATCTGGAAATGATGAATCATAGTTTCATTCTGGAAGTGGAAGAGTCAGCTGGCTTTATGCATTCTCCTAAGGAGCCATTCCAGTCCTCTTCTCCTCATATGTATACTTATAATGAACAAACAAACTAAGGTTGATAAGCAGAAGACATCTGTGTCAATGGGGTAATGATTTACACAATAGCGAAGGTCAATCAACCAGAACACGAACATTCTAACCACTTTCTTTTGTCAGCCATGACTTACATTAAATGAGTAAAATGGTGGCCATACCCTTCTATCTGACCAGTCTCCTGTCAGATTAATCCATTACTGACTGTCCTCAGGATCATCCACTTTCTTTCCTATCAGTTGGCACATATTTAGGAGTCAAACCGGACTGCAGTTCCCATCTAAAACACAAAGTAATGAACACCTCCAGCACTATCTTGTTCCAGAAGCTACCAGGAACCTCCTCAGGAGCAGAGGCAAGTGTTTTATAAATTTCAGTCATGATGCTGGTATTTTTTTCAGTGGAATCATATCCAGCAGTTTGGGGTAAAAGACAGTAAATGAGTCCCATTTATCTGGAGCTGAGCATAGCCACCTGCATCACTGTTGGTTGGTTCACCCACATCCAATTCATATGTGAGGAATACAGAATCTTTCAAAAAGGCACCCTGTTGTCGAAAAAAACTTGTCTAAACTGCGGTTTCAATTTCAAAATGGCGCTTGTTTGAAATGGCGCCATGACATGATTATGCAAATTAAGAGCAGGATATTTAAATCCCCTCTTCATTTGCACTTTGAAAGTGCTTCATTTACACCCCTCTGCCGACAGAGGGGTGTAGTTTAGAGGTAGCCTCACAGTGGGAGTAACTGAGATAGAGAGAGGTGAATTTCTGAAGCCCAAACTTAACGTCTACCACTTTGCAATGTAGGATGCAAACCTTGGATGATGTTTAACAGGCTACTAAAGGAAATGGCCAGCGCAGCTGCCACAATGCAGAAATTTGGCTTAGTCCAATCTTCACAGTGTGACTGTGGGAAAGCAATGCAGATTGTCATACATACGGTGGAGGAGCACACAATTAGAAGACTGGCAGGTGGAATGCTGTGATTTGCTACTCTTGATGATAGCTGAACAATCCAGATATCAGTTTGTGACACATAGGAAAGAAAAAGTACACAGCAGCTGAAAGCATGCCACCGAGCCTGGGTAGACAAACTCTTGCTAGGTCAGCTCAAGTTCATATGTTAAAAATAGCAGTATGAGTGTTAGGCCACTGGTAGAGGCATGGGCTAGCCACCTGAGTTGAGATTCACCAAAGCCCCTGGGTCCAAGCTCAGGGGACTAGCCCAAGCTTCTGTCAGCAAGCACCACAAAGTCAGTACTGCTAATTTTAGCACTCTAGCTCAAGCTGACCTATGTGTGAGTCTGCCAGCCTGGACTGGAAGGCTTGCTCCTAGCTGCAGTGCAACCGATCCTACAAACACCCACAGCAGTAGCATTATCTATGCACATGGGGTCACTGGTGTAAAAAAAAAAAATTTAGAATTATGCCATCAATGACAGCATTCTAGAATCTATAGTCTGTGTTCTGTGATGATTAAATTAAGTCAAGCGCTAGGACACTTGTGAGCTATTATTCAATTTAATAACAACAACAACAACAACAAACACCACTCCTAAGAGAATTACGGGAAATCACGAGCCTGTCATCTCAGAATGCCATTTGTGTCTATGTTCCAGCCTAATTTAACAGAATCTATGTGAGATCATAAGAAAACCGTGTATTCCTTTTTGCTGCAATTGTCTGATATTACGCAAAGGAATTGTTTACAGGCAAACTGCCGTTTTAAAATGTTGGAGAATAAAACTAAACACTTCTGACCCATTTTAAATGCCTTTTGGTGCAGTGCAGCATAGATAATTTAGAGTCAAGCTGTTCTAAGTGCATACAATTAGATTTGAATTAGGTCGCTCATCCTACTATAGGTCAACTAACATTTTCACTTTATATCACAGCAGAATTCTTTTGGTGCTAACCCAGTCCTAATGCATAGAGTATAATTCCTTTGTTTTCCATATGTAGAAGATTTGTATCTTATCAATCCTCTAGCAGTTGTCAGAATTCAGTACTTCCTCCCTTATTTACTGCAGAATTGCCTCTATGATTAGGTTCTTTTTTTCTGCCTGATAATCTTTCCATTATATCCTCAGGATCCTTGTCACTACTATACTAGATTAACATTCTGATTCCAGGTGAGATTAAAGATTAAGAAACTTGAGGATATAAAGAAACTTTTAATGTGGTTTGTTCCCAGAATGCAAAATGTGTAAATTTTAAGCATGCAGAGGAGTGGGACAAAGACAATTTGGTAACAGTTTTGGTTTGTGTGCACTACATATAAATTTAAAGTAATCCAGCATTTCATAAGGGAAGGAACCTTTCTTTTGAGTAATGTTTTGCACCATTTATGTAATGCAGGGCTGATTTTTCATCTTTTCCTCTCCTGCAGGGAGAGTGAACATGAAAAGAACCACAGGGCACAATACTGGCAAGTGTCCTGACTTCATTCCATTTATGTTACTAGTAGGAGAAGAGAGCCCTTGAGGCTACAGCCAAGAAGCTTTAGGAAAGGGATCTTATCTTGAAGGAAAAGAAGACCTAACTAAGAGCAGGCATATTCTCTTGTCCAGGGAAAACATGAGTATAGCTGAGACAGTCAGATATTTCTAGAACCCAAGAGAGCTGGAGGATCCCAAACAAAATAGATATATTACACTGAATAGAAATGAGAGGTGCTACTAGGATTCAGACTCCAATATACATAAGAAATGCGGATAAAAATGTTGCAAGATATTTCCCAGGTGTGGAGATTCTGAGACAGAATTTAGAATTATCAGTTTCGAAAACATAAGTCTCTACCTCTTGAACAAAGGGAAAATTGCTCTTAATTTTAGCAATAATTAAGCTTAGTAGGCTAGCCACTTGAGGGTGACAGTTACACGCACTTGAACATATCTATCATTAAAGGGAAAGTGGCCTGCATATAGATTCACTAGTGCTGTAAATAGACCTTGCCCTACTTAGAAAAAATTCATCCTTGATTCTCTAGGACTCGCAGGAATTTAAATGAAACAGGTGAGCATCAGCTGTAAGTATCAATTGAATATTCAAATTCTGTCTATTGCAAGGAAGGAGTAATGCTAAGAACAAGTTGCCTGAGTTTGTCCTAACAGGGCACATACTCAGAGTCAGTTAATTTGGTGATGATACTAGGGTATAAGGCAAAGTTGGGGAAAATGAATGTAAAGATTGGAGGAACTTTAGCAGCATGATAAAAATGAAAAATGTCTATCTAAAGTGTCCATCATCCCTGTTACCACTGCATGCCAGCACTTATGAGTCTTTAATATATTTATCATCAAAATGCCTCAGAGGTAGAGAAGTGCTATCATCCACATTTACAGATAGGAACATGAAGTTGGGTGGGGAGGGTAAAATGACTAATTTAAGTCACTGGAAATCTGCAGCTAAGCAAAGACTTGAATCTAGTTCTCATGAGTCTCAATGTAATACCACAAAAATCTTATTTAGCCTCTCCCCTCTCCCAAAATACAGTTATAATTGTGTCTGAATCATATACATGCAAATCAAAAGTAAACAAAGAGTTTTTTTCTCTCTCTCTTTCTTTTTTTTTTTTACTATAAGAGATGTGATTGGTTGGGAAAACATTAAAAATCAAAGACAAAGCACTCCGACCATTTTGTAAAGGCCTTAAAGCTGGCAGTAGTATTCAATGTCACAAATGTTACAAAAAGGGTAAAAATGACAACTGATGGCTGGTGCTTAATACAAGCAAAGTGAGATGTATGGGATAACAGATAATATGATAGAGGTATATAAAATCATGAGTGGTGTGGAGAGGGAAAATAAAGAAAAGTTATTTATTAGTTCCCATAATAGAAGAACTAGAGGACACCAAATGAAATTAATGGGTAGCAGATTAAAAACTAATAAAAGAATGTTCTTCTTCACACAGCGTGTAGTCAACCTGTGGAACTCCTTGCCAGAGGAGGCTGTGAAGGCTAGGACTATAATAGAGTTTAAAAAGAAGCTAGATAATTTCATGGAGGTTAGGTCCATAAAAGGCTATTAGCCAGAGGATAGAAATGGTGTCCCTGGTCTCTGTTTGTCAGAGTCTGGAGAAGGATGGCAGGAGACAAATCGCTTGATCACTGTCTTCGGTCCACCCCTCTGGGGCACCTAGTTTTGGCCACTGTCAGCAGACAGGCTACTGGCCTAGATGGACCTTTGGTCTGACCCAGTACGGCCGTTCTTATGTTCTTATGTAATATTAGTATGAAAGGATCTTTTGATATTTCTCCTCTTAAAAATTACAGAAGTTAACATAATATCCAACCAAATTGGCAAATATAAGAAATCTGTTAATAGAAACATAACCAGTTATATTACATAGCAAATGTAGGTGTTACCATGACAATAGACTGACCTATAATGAGATGAAGCTGTGATATATTCACAGTTCTAGAGAAAAGTTCCTCATCCTGTGAGTCTTTTACAACTTTCAGATGTCTTCTTCCACTTCTCCCTAGAGATTCTCTTGCTTCTCACCAATTGTAAATGATGTGCAATTGGCATCTGTGTCAGTGTGAAGATATCCAGGGTGTCCAATAGGAACCTCATCCTCCTAGGAAAAGTGACATAAAAAGTTGCAACTGGAAGGCAGAAAATTGACCTGATTCCATAATATATTTTCTCCAAAATATCTCCTTTTAAAGTAGCCACTGATTGTCCATCAGATTGGCTGCAATAGCAGCCTTTTCTCCTCTCACAAAACTATTTTTCATAGTACCATTTTGTCCTTTAGCTGGTAAATAAAATGACTGGTTTGGCCTGCTGGTATCTCCTATCTCATGAGAAGTTAAATGGCTAATTTTTAATAAAACCTTATTTTGTTCAGATCATAAAATTGTATAAATTGTCCTGTACTCTGAGATATGACTAAAAAACACTAACAATTAAAAGCACATTTCAGGATATCATATTTAAAAGTAATTGTGGTATTTTGTTTCTAGATAAATTGTAGTCTCCAACTTTTATGGATAAAAACCCGAGTCCATCATTGGAAGATACTTTATGATAAGCAAGGTAGATTTTGCAAGAGAAATGAGGGAACTGTAGCCTGTAGCTCCTCACTCCATCTCCCTCCCCACCAAAATTGCCATGTTAGAAAGTGAGCTGGGCTTCAGCATTTCATTTAAGCCAGAATTCTGAAAAAAATCCAATAACGCATAAGTCTATGTGTTTAAGTCCATCCCTATTCAACCAAGCATTTATCACATATTTAAGTGTTTTGCTAAATGTGGGCTAAGAGTCAAAATAATGCTTCTGTAGAGGGACATCTGATCGCAAATACTAGAGCATTAGGAATATTGAAAAAATGGCATGCAATGGTTCCTTTCTTACTTGAACTAAAATCAATCATCCTTGAGGGGCCAGACTTACCAATCATTCATGAAGTTGTATGAGGCCCTAAAAATCCTTTTTACTCAGTTCTCTGTGCACATATTTAAGAAGCACCTCCCTCAGTGCCAGCTTCTTAGTGTACTTTTATCAGACCACATTTCAAGTTCTGAACAAATCTTTCAGGCTGATACTTGAGAATTTTACTTAAATTAGGCTCCTAGCACTCCAAATTGGATCATATTTAACCACCTATATAAAAGTGCCTGGTTTTAGAGCTGCGGAGTGTCCACAACTCCCACAGCATAATAAATGTGAATATACTGAAGTCAGCCTAAGTTATTGATACTCAAAAGTTCTGACAAATCTGTTCACTTCTTTTTATTTAGATACCTAATTTTATTTTAGGCAAGTCTGAAAATGCTGGTCCCTGTGTTCAGATAATTCATTGAACATTTATAGTAGGATACACATCTTTATTATTGAATACACTTCTATGAAAGATTTTCTCTTTTTTTTAACTACTGTACCATGAAAATCAAACTTGAAATGACAGAAATCAGACTGGAAACTACACAAAGAAAAGATACTGGAATAAGGTTAAGGTTGTTACACATATCAACAATAGTCAAGAAATTCAAATCAAAATCTGATTTTGTGGGATACATTCTTATCATTAGGTGTGAGAAATGCGAACTGAACTCCACTCATATTGTGATGAAAATATATTGCCCCATCTATACTTCATTTCATTAGGCGAAAGGCAAAAGGCACAGTAAAATGAACAAGAGTGGAATGTAATAAGTTTCAAGTGTGTTTCTTTCAGTTTATAAAATAACATTGTCCTGTGCTTCACTTTAAAGCACCATAGGAAAAATTCTATAAAAACAAGGAGATGGAGTTGCTTATATTGTGTGGACCCACATCAACAAAAACAACACTTGACATAAAACAATGGTTTTGCAAATCCTTCCGTCCTGAAAGAAAGACCTTTATACAACATAAAAGATCTGAATCTGCACATAAAGGGACTCCAAAAACCTTGTTTTTTGTTGAAGGCAGAATCCCTTAGTGAAAGATCTATGGTGACAGCCATAAATGTCTAAATGTAAAACCCCATCAGAAACCCTGTCATTAAGGATATGCCAGGAGTGGGTTAAGTGTATTTGTGTAATGAGCTAAGTAAACCTAGGGCCTCTCTGCTACCCCAGTGCAGCCTCAGATTGAGAGGGTGCAAAATGTCCTATGTAAAGTTACTTTTGTTTGCTTATGCCTATCTACAGAAACACATGAAAACAGGAACACTTACTGTTAAAAAAAAATCAGCCAGCCAGAAGCAAATCTGAACAAAATACTCAGGTAAAAATATTCTGAACTTTGGGAAGTATAGTTTCAGATCTGAATATTCTTTTCCAGCTCTTCTGTCTTGGGCCACATCAACACCCTATGTCTATGTCTGAAAACATGCAAATGGAGACGTTTGGATCTGAATCTGTATTTTGATAAATTTTGTGACTGGGGCATTGTTCATTGTATTTAATGGCCTAGTATAAAGTCTTGCAAAGGTATTATTGAGTTGGCAGAAACAGACTAGGTGACTGGCACTGAGAATAAGTACTGGTATGTCTATCCTCATTTAGCCTCTTTTCTTTACAAAAAAGAAAAAAAAACTTCATGTCAAATGTTAGCTTGAACTCATCGTTCTGCTTAGGTAATTGTTACACCAAGTCTAAGGTGTAAAATGCCCTTTTTCAATGTGGCAAGACTGAATCTGAAAAAAAAAAGTGAGCTTACACATCACTGAACTATTGCTGTTCAACACATTTAGGGCTCCTGCTAAGCCTCAGCAAAATAAAATTATAGAACTAGAAGGAATGTTGAGCATCATCAAGTCATCCAGTTCTCCTCCCTCTTGCAGGATCAAGCACCATCTAGAACAGAGGGGGAAACCTTTTTTTGGGTCGGGGGTCATTAACCCACAGAAAAATCAGTTGGGGGCTACACAAAAGTGTGAAGCAAAAAAACCCAAACAAATCCTCACTGATGTGACCCCCGACTGAGGAGAGTGACACTCCCTACATTCCTCTCATGCACTATAGCCTGGCGGAAGGGTGGGGGCAGCCTAGTAGATTTTGTGTGCTGCAGACCCCAGGGAGATCTGGCTCCCAGGCCTTAGGTTCCCCATCCCTGATGTAGACCATCCCTGACAGGTGTTTGTCTATTCTGCTCTTACAAATCTCTAGTGATGGAGATTCCACAACCTCCCTACGCAATTTATTCCAGTGTTTAACCACCCTTACATCCTAATGTTCAACTTCAACCTCCCTTCCTACAATTTATGCCTCTTGCTTCTTGCCCTAGCATCAGAGGATAAGGAGAATACCCTTTCTTCTCATCCTTGTAACACCCTTTTAGGTTCTGGAAAGTTTATGATGTCCCCTCTCAATCTTCTCTTTGTCAGACTAAACAAAGCCACTTCTTTCAATCTTCTCTCATAGCTCATGTTTTCCAGACTTTTAATCATTTTTGTTGCTCTTCTCTGGACCTTCTCCAATTTGTCCACATCTTTCCTGAATTGTACTCCAGTTGAGACCTTAGCAGTGCATAGTAGAGTGGAAGAATTATTTCTCGTTTTTTTGCTTACAACACTCCTGTTAATGCATCCCAGAATAAAGTTTGCTTTTTTGTTTTTGCAACAGTGTCACACCATTGACACCTGTTTAGCTTGTGGTCTGCTAGAACCCCTAAATCCCTTTCTGTAGTACTCCTTCCCTGATAGTAATTTCCTCCCATTTAGTATGCTTGAAAATGATTGTATTTTCTTAAGTGGAGTACTTTGCATTTGTCCTTATTGAATTTCATCCTGTTTACCTCAGTGAGAACCTAGGCAGTAGGTCTTTTCAGCACATTTATGTATATTGTCTAGCCCAGTGGTACCCAGATCCCTGATTGGGATGCCTAGGGGCTAACACAATATAAATAAATATGATAGAAATTATGATTACAGTGAACTCCTGAAAATCCACTCTCCTCCTTAGCAAATTCCAGTTACTTTCACTGACTTCAGAAAGGGGTGTTTAGAAAAAGCAGGGGAAGAAGACACAGAACCCTTAAAAGAAATGAAATGTGTAGCTGCATCCCATACCCATAACAATATCTTAATCACAAAGATAAAAAGCTTTTAAAGCTGTATCATAAATGTAAACAAGTGTCCTCACCTAGCCACGGGTAGGCAACTAGTAAAACATTAGTAAAACAACTGGTTCTCTTTATTTTTTGGCTGTGCCTCTTTGCACACCCAAGCTGCATCCACTTGCTACTGAAGGTGCTGTAAGAGATTGTAATGGCTTCCACATGGTGACAAGTTTGTGCCCTTATTAACTAGTTAAATCATAAGTTCTTATTTGCATAATTGCTGCCATGATGCAAGTTCTGATCTCATTCACATCAGTGTATATCTGGGTCAACTACACTAAAGTTAGTGGAATTCATTTTGATTTATACTGGTTTAAGTAAGATCAGAATATAGCCCCATTATTGCAACTTTCCTTATCCTCTTCATCTGAATTTTTTGTGGCTTTGTACAGAGCAATTTGGTATTCAATTTTCTGTTTTCTCCTTGTAAATGTTATAGAAATTGTTTCCCATTCTCTGTATGTATTTTCTTTGGATTAAATCCTATGTCTTTACCCTTTCATTCAGCAAAATAACCTGTGTAATCACAAGAGAAAATCTCTATAAGCCATGCTATCTTTTAAAAGTTGCTAATGAATGGATTATTCTATTTGGTGTGAGAGGAGGGATGTGGGGAGTTGAGACTCTGAAATAAAATTGAGCTGAAAGTAGTCATCAAGCCATTCTCAGGCAAGACTCCTGAGGGCTCCTGGGTGGAATTCAAGATACTGACCTTTTAAAGTCCTAAAGAGTTTGAATCTGGATTACCTTTGAGTGTATCTCTTCTTGCAACAAACCTATTTAGTAGCAACAGATGGGCTCAAACTGCAGCTCCACATCTACACAAGCCGCTTGCTATTTTGAAATATTTTGTTAATAACGGGTGCATTATTTGCCATCCCAGTAAACCTTGTTGCTCAAGGGATAAGGAATGGCTCAAAACAGCATGGTTTTTTTGACATTTTTTGAAGAAAAACAGCTTTTCAACAAAGGGGGGGGAGGGTTCACCGAAAAAAGCTGCATCTAAACTACTTTCACTCGCGATCGGAAGAAGATATGCAAATTTCTGCAGAATTTGCATATCCTCTTTTGACTGTTCCGCCTAGTCTAGATGAACCCTAAGTGAAAATTTGACTCAATAGAAGTCAGAAGGAGTTTTGCCATTGACTTCACACCCAACTAGGATGTGATTCTACAGACACTTATGCATGAGACTTTACTCATGTGAGTAATTACATGCGTGTATGCTGTATGGGACTCTTATATAATAGTGTCTGTCAAGAATTCAAGATACACCATGCCATAGAACCAGGAAAATATTCTTATAGAATAGATCAAATTGAGCCATCACATATGATAGCAAAACATCCTTCTTAGGCAATAGCTGGATTTGGTCCTTGTGACGTGGCGGATTGGCCCCGCCCTGAAGGGTAGGGAGTAGCCCAGGCCCAGCTGGCTGAAAAGGCCTCACCCATCCAGCTCTGCTGGGCATGCTCCTCACAGAGCCAGAGTATAAAGGCAGAGAGAGCCCTGCAGCAGGGAAGGCCATTGGGGGAAGGAGGAGGTCAGGCCGCATCTGTGCTTCTGCAGCAGCTGAGACCCGAGTCGCTGCCCACAGCTGACCCCGGAGCAGAGCCAGCAACCTCCACCCCCTGGGAAGCAGGAGCACCCGCAGCACCAGCGCCAGCCCTGGTAAGGACCAGTCCGGGAGGCCAGCAGACTACAGGGGAACCAGGGTGTGGCAGGAAGCAGCCCAGGGCAAAGGACCGATAGTGCGGCTCGGTGCATTTCGGCCGGATCCTCAGCCGAGCAGACAGGAGCCATAGTCCCTGCCTAAAGGGCCCTGGGCTGGGACCGGGTGGAGAGGGAGGGCCCGGGTCTCCCTACCCCCCTTTTCCCTATCCTGGACAATCAACCCCCTGGCCAGGAGAAGCTTTTCTGGTGACTAGGCCTCAAGGGCTGTATATCCCCTGATAGAGGGACCTCAACTTTATGACTAGGGCCGTGTATGCTTTAGTAGCCAATCACAGAGTCTGGATGGGTGGCCCCAAAGCTGGGGGGCAGGGGGGACCCACCCCTTGACAGTCCTGTTCAGATATTTTATCTAATTCAAGCCCTATCACACATTAAGTACTGCTGTTTCTTCAGTGATGGCCTCTATCAGCAATAGAAACACCAAGCTTCTGAGCCAACCTGCTAAAGTGCAAATGACATGAATTTCTAGCAAGATATCTTGTTGTAAAATAGGACTTAATCATAAAGTAATCATGCTGAAAGATCTAGGGATGGTTGAAAAGTTAGCATTCCCATTTCTGGTACACTAGGGGTACGTCTAGACTACATGCCTCTGTCACCAGAGGCATGTAGATTAGGCTACCAGACATAGGAAAATGAAGCGGCGATTTAAATAATCGCCGCTTCATTTAAATTTACATGGCTGCTGCGCTGAGCCGACAAACAGCTGATCAGTCATAGGAAAATGAAGCGGCGATTTAAATAATCGCCGCTTCATTTAAATTTACATGGCTGCCGCACTGAGCCGACAAACCTCCTGGGATGAGGTTTACCTGGGTGGTCGACAAATACCTTTGATGTCGACACCCGCGCGTCCAGACTATCGCGCTGAGCCGACAAACAGCTGATCAGCTGTTTGTCGGCTCAGCGCGGCAGCCATGTAAATTTAAATGAAGCGGTGATTATTTAAATCACCACTTCATTTTCCTATGTTTGGTAGCCTAATCTACATGCCTCTGGTGACAGAGGCATGTAGTGTAGACGTACCCTTTGAATCCCTTTATAAGGGCAGTGGTATATAATGTGACATCACAGCTCAAAATGTAGGACTTTAAAAAAATAATTTACACAGGAGGTTTGGCTTATAGGAATCTCAGTGCCGAATGGGCAAATGGTTTCGGAATGGGCTCCATATGACAAAATTCTATGAGCCCTTTCTACAAGTCAGAGCTAGAGTCATAGGAAGTTTGGATGCTAAGAGTGAGAAATGCATACAATTATTCAGATTTTCTCTTTTCTTATCAGCCTTCCAAATCCCCTTTGCCTGCATTTCCAAACAGCAAAGCCCACATGGCAGTACACATCAGATACTTCATATCAGACATACCAGCTTTTCTTTGCATCCAACACTACTTTTTGTCCCACAGATTTTTTTTAAAGCAGGAATAATAATCATAATTGTTATTAAGATTGTGCTCTGAAAAGACAGGAAAAATTAAGTGATCCACATACAACTGAGTATTTTTTAGAAAGGTTTCTGAATTTCAGAGGAAGCATTATTGTCTATATACATTTTTCTATATATACATATGTGGTGTTGATACCAGAGAATCAGGAAGGAACCTTGAGAAGTCATCAAGTCCAGTCTGCTGCACTCAGGCAGAATCAAGCACCGTTTAGACCAGTGGTTCCCTACCTTTTTAAGCAAATGGACATCTTTTCAATCTATTAAAATTTCACAGGCACCCCCAAACTATTCATTTTTTGCTAGCCCAACTAAACCTTTCCCACCACTCTAATAGCTTTAGAATGGTTAGAAAGGATGATGTATTCAAAAAAGAGAAAAAAATGGTAAAAAGTGACTGACCCATTTATCAGCTTCAGTGGAGGCTGAGGGATGTGCAGACTGCAGAGCATGGAGTTTCTTATGTCCCATTGGCTGCTGTTTGCCCACACTGCTTCCTAAGCTCCTATCCCTTCTATCCCCTGCCCATCCATGGAGTGAGGGGGCTCTCATGGCTAAAGGGAGCTCTGGAGCTGCCAGCTCCTCAAGGGTGGAATTTCAGGAGGGTAGAGGACAAGGACAGAACTTCGGAAACATGGAAGCGAGAGGTGCAGCAGCTGTTCACTCTGGGATGTGGCTTGCTTTTGATGTCATTCTCCAGAAGCTAAGGGAGCGTTGGGAAAGTGCTTGCATTCCATGTATTCCTCTCACGCCTGGCTGGCATGTGAGAGGCATGCATGGGATGCAAGCACTTCCCCTTGCTCCCTTAGAATCTGGAGAATGGGATCAAAAGCAAGCCACATCCCGGCGCGCACATGGTGGGCCTGGTCATTACTTTTAAAACTTTCCATGGACCTCCTGAAGTGTCCTTGCGGACTCCCAGAGGTTCGCGAACCACAGGTTGGGAACCACTGATCTAGATCATCCCTGACAGGGATTTGTCTAAACTGCTCTTAAAAATCTCCAGTGATGGAGATTCCACAAGCTTCCTAGGCTATTTTTTCCAGTACTTTAACAACCTTGACAATTAGGAAGTTTTTCCTAATGTCCAACCTACTCCTCCATGTAGCGTACCTCAGCCCCTTGTGGCATATCACATATTTTGTGTGCGTTTGATCACCTCATCTCTACTTTACATCCTGGGTCCATCTCTGTTGAGACTTCTAACATTCCATAGCTCTGAGCAGCTTCAGTCAACCATCATATAAACAGAAATGTTCCATACTTTGACCTCCAATATTATACTGAAGTCTAGGCTATGCAATATCTGGTGTTAAATAAAAGGTACAAGAGCACGAGACTGCTAAAAAGGTCTTCTTTACCCCATTAGAAAGCTATGGATCCCTTTCCAGTGAGGTAGGTATTTATCATTAGAATTTGTAGATCCAAAGTAGTGGACTTTAACATTATGACATTTTGAAAAGAAGATACTTTAATGTTTTGAGGGTTTTTAGTGTGGCTTTTCAAAATCTCTACAGTTGGGCTTATTATGATACTGGTGGAGACTGGCCTTTCAGGCAATTGCATATTTAAAAAATAGTACCTGTAGATCTTCATAAAGATAGAATAGTTTCTCTGTTAAAAATAAATAAGAGCACTTGTGCCAATGTCATTTGAATTTAATATGGAGTAGGGAACCACTCGAAAGTCCAGGAAAGAAAAGAATAATTTGCTTTATATGGATTCAAATAGAAGTTAGAATTCCACATACATTAAGAATAAGATATTTTTCATATACTACATTTGATCTCATGGCAGATAATACCATATGGGTTAATTTTGTACAATTAAAATAACATTTCATGTAAAGAATTCAGAATGTTTATTCTTAGCTCTAGCATGGAGTCTTTGAGCCAGTTTCAGCAACTACTTAATCACTGATTAAGAACATGGGTGGTCCACTTAACCTTAAGCCATAATGGGCTTTGTTATGGTATTAGTTTTAACTCAGCTCAACTGCGAAGTGGTTAAAATAAGTAAATCTCTGCATAATTAAAGTAATTGCATACTGTCCATGAAATAATCTTTATTTTAATTATTCATTTGTCATGCAGCAGTACAGAATTGCCATTTTATTGTTGGGTACAAGATGGCCAATAAGCCAAATTATTTCCAAATAGCTACAGTTATATTCAGAAGTAAGGCACGTGTTTTATTTTAGCTAAAAATTGTCTGGGATCTTCAGAACTTTATAGGTATATAAATATAAAAATATACTGCATTTATCAAGTACATGAATTTAAATATTTGTGCATGATCAAATACCATAGTGATAGGTATAATGTAAAACAACAAATAGAGCAGAATGATGACTTAGATGGAATGAAGAAGAGGTGCGATCTTTGAGTTTTCTTCATTGGCCACAGTGATATGCACCTCACAGTGATTTTTAAAGTGTGTGAATGAGAGAGACGGAGCTGGAGAGAAAATAGGATTTAAAACTGAAAAGTTAGGCCATCTCAGGACAGCCTTAGTGATTAGGCATTGTACTGTATTATTCTTTGGCATCAGCTCAGTGTTGCAGAAAATGCATGTGGAGAGTTACCAATGCTACCTGCTGATTGAGGAGAAAGGGTTAGTGTAAGAAGACACATGCAAAGGTGTATGACAGTACTTGTGAATTGTATTCAAGAAGAGTGTGAGAATGTCTGTAGCTGGGCTCTTAAAACTATCAATGATCTTTATATGCAGTACACTACATAAAGTAGCAGTACAATATAGCAGCCAGATGAACAACAGATGCTCCATATTTAAAGAAAGACAGAAGAATATTCAAACTGCATTGAGGATGTTATTTTGGAAGAAAAATTAAGTGGTCTAAATTTCAGATTTGCATCTCCTAGGCATTCTGACACAGGAGGATAAAATCCCACAAAGGGTCAATAGTGGGGGTAAAAGGAGAGGGAAAGTAAATGTTGATCATTCTTTTTGGGGGCAACATCAAACGTTTAAGTTAAATGCAATTGTCAACATTGCAATTTTAAAATTTTTGTCATGATTAGTTATCATGATTCCACTATCTGCATCACTGGAGATTTTTTGAGAGCAGGTTAGTCAAACACCTGTCAGGGATGATTTGGATAATATTTAATCCTGCCATGAGTGCAGTGAACTGAATGAGAAGAACTCTTGAGAATTCTAATTCTATGATTCTATGATCAACAGAAATGAACAAGAAGTGGTTTTACTATTGCAGGAAAATTTTTATGATTTTGAAAAATACATATCCATTCTGAAACGTGACCAAGAATTGAAATCTTGAAAATTTTCATAAATTGACCATCTGAAAGTCCAACCAAACAAAAAAACAGTTCAGTTCAATTGAAATACTTAATTTAAACACATTAAAGTATTTTGGTAAGCTATCATAATGAGGCAGAGTTGCTTCCCTCTACTACCGAGGGGGTTAATTCCCCTTGGTGGCACTGGATAACTGCACCCTATGCCCCCCACAGGAAGTGCAAGGATGAACCAGGAAGTATAAGAACCAGGCCCTGCAGCTCAGTTGGGGCTGGCTGAGGCAAGGAGGCAGACATTCCTCCCAGGGAAGTGAGCTCTCAGCCAATGTCTTTACAGGGAGCAGGGGAAAAAACCAATTCAAATGGCTTTTTTACTATCCTTGAAGTTGCTAGTTGTAGCCTGCCACAAGTCATTTGGATAAAAATCATTACCCGGGCATCTATAGTTGGCTACACCAGTACTCCTGAATTTCTATGCTCACAGATAGACTAGTACAGAAGTATGTGGCTGGGATGATATGAAGATAGTGGATTGTATTAGCAGTCTCTTGTGGAATGTCTGCTTGAACATATGGAATATCATGATACTTAGTGGCTACGTCTACACTGGCATGAATTTCCGGAACTGCTTAAAACGGAAGAGTATTCTGTTTTAAGTTTTTCCGGAAAAGGAGCGTCTACATTGGCAGGCTGCTTTTCCGGAAAAGCGTCCGTGGACAATGTAGACGCGCTTTTCCGGAAAATAGATCCGAGCGTCATTTTCACGATCGGGGCTTTTTTCCGGAAAAGACTACTGGGCTGTCTACACTGGCCCTTTTCCGGAACAGTGTTCCGGAATAAGGACTTATGCCCGAGCGGGAGCAGAATAGTTTTTCCGGAATAGCGGCTGATTTTGTACAGTAGAGCATCGTTGCTTTTCCGGAAATTCAAGGGCCAGTGTAGACAGCTCGCAGCTTATTCCGGAAAAGTGGCTGATTTTCCGGAATAAGTGGCCCAGTGTAGACACAGCCAGTGTGTTTTTCTCTACTGAAGGAGAATGTTTACTGAAGTAGAGCATACATTGCTGAATTGTGGATGGATTCATATTTGGTTGAATGCCAAACTTCTTGAGTTATGATATCAACATTCGTATATGGTAGTGGATAAAGTATTATTTTGAAGTAAATGACCATTAAAAATAAATAAAAGTGTATTATAATGCTAAATGCTGTACATTTTTAAACGTTCCTGACAGAAGAGTAAGAGTATATGAAAAAGGCCAAAGGATTTACTAGGCTGACTGCTGCATGTTAATGAAGGAGGTGCAAGTATACTGGGGGAGAGGAGGATTATTAAATTACTATTTCATAGACACAAAGGCTGCGTCTAGACTGGCATGATTTTCCGCAAATGGTTTTAATGGAAAAGTTTTTCTGTTGAAAGCATTTGTGGAAAAGAGCGTCTAGATTGGCATACATGCTTTTGCGCAAAAGTACTTTTTGTGGAAAAGTGTCCGTGCCAATCTAGACTCGGTTTTGCGCAAGTAAGCCCCGATTGCCATTTTCGCCATCGGGGCTTTTTTACACAAAATGGTTCTCAGCTGTCTACACTGGCCCTCTTGTGCAAAAGCATTTGTGCAAGTGGGCTTTTTCCTGAACGGGAGAGTCATTGTATTTGCGGAAGAACACTAACAATCTTACATTAGATTGTCAGTGTTCTTGCTCAAATTCAAAGCAGCCAGTGTTGACAGCTGGCAAGTTTTTCCACAAAAGTGGCTGCTTTTGCGGGAAAACTTGCCTGTCTAGACACAGCCAAAGAGAAATGAATTACGAGATTATGAGACAGCGTGTCAAATGGATCCCAATCACGGTAGCAAAATGAGCCAAAAATTAGCCTCATTTGAGAATTTAGTATTCATGCCAAAGGCCACTATGTGAGACAAAGGAGAATACAAGGAAATTTAACTCTCAATTCTGTGCCTCTTCCCCACCCCCAGTATCTTCCATGTAGGGGTCAGGATACATTACACTCGGAATCTATTACCTCTCAGCTGATATGGTCAGATCAGTGTGGTAGATTATGTACATATAGGAGAGTTTATAAATTATGTATAATACAGATGTAACAGATGCTGAAAAGAAGTAAACATTAATAATTTTGAAATATATCCTTAAATCTTATGCTTTTGGCCAACAGAAATGTGGGCAATATCAGCTTTCTCCTATTTCTCTCTTCCACCTCTCTCTGCACCCTTCTCCAAAGTGTGCTGAGATAGGAAAATTATGGTTTTAAATATTCGAATGGCCCTTCCTGACAATTGCAGAAAAATGGCAAGTAAATATCAAGTTTTAAGTACTCTGTGAAATGCTGTTCATTGATTTTTTTTCCACCTTTGGAGCACTAACCTTGTAGACTGAATAACAGTTCAAAGGGCTGAACATCTAAGAATTAAGTACACTCATAATTACTCCTGGCAGGGGTATGAAAAAGTCATGCTGCTTTTCTTGAGTTGGAAGTTAACCTCCTGCCTTCATTTTTCTTTTGCAACTTACAAAGGAAATTGGTTAGAAAGAGAAGATGCTGCAGTATTCTTTGTAAAAAGTTTATATTAAACCTTGTTCATTTCCTGGATATTTAGGAGAGAATAATCAGTTTAGAACACCAATAAAACCTAGCAAACATATCTATTGTATAGGGATAAGTAATAGCCAAAGGTGCCATTTTGGGAGAACGGGGGGTGGGAGGGCAGCAGCCATGTGTATCAGAACGCTGCTTGTTTTTTTTCCCCCTTTCCCTGTGACTGTCAAGGAGCGAGGGAAAACTACATAGCTTGTGTGCGTGCCTCTCACTCCTGGGTCGTGAGGACAGGAGCAAAAAAGTAATTCACAGAAATCTGTATAGTTTTTCTCACTCCCTTATCCTTAGGAGACTGGGAAGAAAAACAAGCAGCATCCAGGTATGTATGGCTGCTGTGTCTCCTCCCTCCGCTCTTCCAAAATGGTGCCCTTGGTAATAGTCGCAAATTGGCGCCATTTAAGCTATTATACTGAACATTGAACAAGATCCACAATAACACTAGTGATTTTACAATGAATGCCAAATGAACTTATAATGATATAGGCTTCAGATTCTTCTCAAAGGCTTTCTTGACTTTCAGGTACACTGACAAATTATCAGAATCCTTACAAACTTTCTAGGCCCCATATTACAGTAAGAAAGTCCTTTCCATGACTGCTTTCATTTTTAAAAAGACACTCAGTGGATGCCTTACACCACAGTGTTATTTTGAAATAACTCGTTATTTTTGAAATAACAAGATGAGGGTCCATGCAGCAAGCTTGTTGTTTTGAAATTATTTCAAAACAACAGGCTTCTTATTCTGAAATAGTAAACCCTCATTTTACAAGGAATAATGCCTATTTTGAAATTACTATTAGTATAGCGAGGCTCCCCAGGGACATCCGTGCCCCTGCAAGACAGTGCCTACTATCTAGGCCATATATGGCCTTGCTCAAAGCACATCGCCATCATCTGAACTGAGACCTTTCAATGTCGGCTCAGAGATGAGGGCTTGGCTTCATGTACACTGTCTCCTGAGATATTTGTCTTTTCCTCTTGTCTTCAAAGCTGGGCCGGCTGCAAGTGGGGTGCATCCTACACCTTCTGTGCCATCCTCCTGACCCCACGAGAGCCACCAGCACAGACGACCCCGCAAGGACTTGGTGTGAGAACACATCACATGCTTGTGTGCCCTCTTTTTCGACAAAGTGGATCACTTTTTCGATCTATGTAATGCAGTCTAGATGCTCTTTTTCGACAGAGAGTTTGTTGACAGAATCTGTCAACAAAGCCTCTATTGAAAAAAGCCTGTAGTCTAGATGTACCCCTGATGTCTTTCCCAGAGTACTTCCAGGGGGGTGGGCTTAAATGCGATTCAGGCTCCAATCAGTGTGAAAATGCTATTTGGTATAATTCTGCGCTATTTCGATGGGGATTTGTAGTGTGGATGTGCTAATTTGAAATAGTTATTTCAGGAGTTATTATTCTGAAATAACTTATTTCAAAATAACTTTGTAGTGTAGATATACTCTCAGGCTATGTCTAAACTGCATGTTTATTTTGAAACAAGTTATTCTGGAACAGTTATTCTGAAATAGCACATCTACACTGCAGGGAAGCCTCAAAATTAGTCAAAGGAAGACTTCTCTAATGTAGACGTACTATCTCAGCTTAGAGCCCCAGGAGGTATTGGGAAGGAATACCTTAGAATGGCTGTGCTGAGGGACTATTTCAGAGTAGCAACAGTAGAACCTTTACACACTCCTTATCTTGAAATAGCTATTTCAGAATATGTGTTATTCCTCGTAGAATGAGGTTTACAGATTTTGGAATAAACTGTCTATTATTTCAAAATTATTTCAAAATTATTTCAAAATAACAGAATGGCTGTGTAGACACTCACATTGTTATTTCAAAATAAAGTTAATTATCTTGAAATAATGGTGTGGGGTAGACATACCTTTAGTGAGGTTTTTCCAAAGCATCTAGGTACAAATCAATGGGAGTTAGTGCTTCAGTGCTTTTAAGTACTTTTGGCCCCAAGATGCTAGCTGACAGGCACTAGAGAGTCACCAAGAATATACAGGGCAGTAATTGTCTCCAGTGTCCAAATTAAAGAATTAACTTCGTATTCATTGAAACACAGTGCTGTCATCTTTTCATTGGGATTTGACAGGTTGTTTAGCTCTTATGGCTAAGAAGTATTAAGTATTTAGGCGTTTTCATACTGCTAAACCACTTAATCTAATATCTTGTGTATGCCAGTGGCTGACCCTGCAATAGGCAGCTATGGAATAACCTACCACAAGAAAAACATGGTTAGACCTTGGCTTATGCACTCAAAGGCAAAATTCTTCCTACAGTGGGATATTGAAGATCTTTCCTCCCCCTGAGAACAAAGTGTGTACTCAGGCCTTCACAGTAGGAATTCTTGAAGGTGTAGTTAAAGAACTATTACTCCTTCTTCTAAACCTTCCATCACACCAGCTACCACCACAGCATGACACCAGGTGATGCACGAATTCTATAATGGCAGATGGCTCAATGGCACTCACTACATTACCTCTACTGTTTAACTACATGCTACAATAGGAATTTTATTCCCCGAGAACAATCTGTTGCAAGTTATAATTTTCACATTCCATCCAGTCATGCAATGAAAAGTTAAAACAACCTTGTAGAGGAAGTCAAGCAGAAGAGGTTATATTTTGTGCTACACTGTTCAGTATTACACACTGGGAAATAAGACGTGTACAATATGCAGAAAAATCCCTCATGCACTCAGCCACTCTGTGGTGTAATTTATTCCATGGTAAACAGGAATGGTATAAAAGGAGGGCTGGACAGTTTTATCATGTAAACAAACTAACATTTAAATTACTGTATAAAAGCAGTTGCTGTGACTGCATGAAAATGGTGATGTAATTACTTCCGTTTCAGAACACTTTTAATGTATTTAACTTTCCTCAAGATTAAGTGCTTGTAACTTATTTACTAATATATTTACACTAGATCTGTTTACCAATATTATTTACTGTTTATCAGTATTATTTAAGGTGGCATTTATAATTAATACTGTTAGGCTGGGAAAATGCTTGTTATGCTGGGAAAATGCTTACTTCTCATGACCACAAAACTTTTTCTATTATGATTTTAAAGTACATATTTTCAAGTCCTAAACTGTTTCCACTCACGCCTGTGCTCTTCTTCTAGATATCTTGCTTTAGTAAAAATATTGCAGACTCTATTGTCAGAGACTTGCCCTGTAAATTTTCAAATGTCAGTATCTAAAATTAGGTTCTTAAATAGAACCCAGCATCTTAGATTGGGATTGGAGTTCCCATTGACTAATATTTGGGGAACACAAAATTTCTGACAATTAGGTTACTTTTCATATTAGGGTGCATCTACACTGCACCATTATTTCAAGCGTTATTTCAAAATAACAATGCGAGCATACAGCCATTCCATTATTTAGAAATAATTTTGTAATAACAGATGGCTTATTCTAAAATCTATGAACCTCATTCTTTGAGAAATAATGCCTATTACCAAAATAGCTATTTCAAAATAAGGCATGTGTAGACACTCCACTGCTATGTTTTCGAAAAAGCAGGGCCTTTCTAAGGGTATGTCTACACTATAGCACTAATTCGAACTAACTTAATTTGAATTAGTTAATTCGAACTAAGCTAATTCGAATTAGTGCATCTAGACCTAAAAACTAGTTCGAAATAGCGTTTTGCTAATTCGAACTAGCATGTCCACATTGAGTGCACCCTGAACCGAGGTTAAGAATGGCCGGAAGCAGTGCCAGCAGGGCATCAGATTAGGATTAGAGTGTGGAGCTGCTGTCTCAGGCTAACCGAGGGCTGTGCTTAAAGGGACCTGACCCCCACTCCGGACAGACAGTTCTCAGGGGTTCCCCGCTCACTTTTCTAACTTGATGAGGGACAGCAAAGCAGTCCTGGCTTGGAGTGCCCTGAATGCCCACACTCGGCATATCACAGGACTTGGCCATCAGCCCGGCTGCACTTGCCGCAGGCTGCCATCTGGGGGGGTCAATCAGGGCTGCAGGAGAGCTTCCACCCCGAGGAGCCCGCAGAGCCAGTCCAGTCCTCCCCATCAGGGGCTCATACCCCATTCCTCCCTCACCTCCTACCACTTACCCCTCCCTAGGCCCCCTTCCTGATGTACAAAATAAAGGACACGTGTGTTCAAAAATAGAAACTCTCTTTATTGAACAAAACTCGGGGAGACTGGGAAAAGGAGGTGGGAGAGGGAAAGAGAGAGGGTGGAAGAGGGGAGGGCAACTAAAATGATCAGAGGTTTGGAACAGGTCCCATATGAAGAGAGGCTAAAGAGACTGGGACTCTTCAGCGCAGAAAAGAGGAGACTGAGGGGGGATATGATAGAGGTCTATAAAAGCATGAATGGTGTGGAGAGGGTGCATAAAGAAAAGTTCTTCTTTAGTTCACATAATAGAAGGACTAGAGGACACCAAATGAAATGAATGGGTAGCAGGCTTCAAACTAATAACAGAAAGTTCTTCTTCACAAAGCAAATAGTCAACCTGTGGAACTCCTTGCTGCAGGAGGCTGTGAAGGCTACAACTATAACAAAGTTTAAAGAGAAGTTAGATAAAGTCATGGAGGTTGGGTCCATGGAGTGCTATTAGCCAGGGGGTAGAAATGGTGTCCATGGCCTCTGTTTGTGGAAGGCTGGAGATGGATGGCATGAGACAAACGGCTTGGTTATTGTTTTGGTCCATCCCCTCCAGGGTCCCTAGTGTTGGCCGCTGTTGGCAGACAGGCTATTGGGCTAGATGGACCTTTGGTCTGACCCAGTACGGCCATTCTAAGCTCAGGGCTCAGGGTCGGGGGTCTCGCTGGACCACCCTGATTTTCATGCAAACCTGCTCCTGAGTGGCCAGGCTGGCAGCTATCCTGCCCTAGACGGCCACTTTCCTGTGCCTAGTGCGGAGGTCGTGGATGAGGTCCACGATCTCCCCACTATACCTGGTGGGCGCCCACCTCTTGTGGACCTGGGCAGGCTCCCGGGAGCCGCTAGCCTGGTCCCGGGAAGAGGCGGAGGGCTGGGTGGCAGCGGGTGGCTGGTTCGTGCTGTGCCAGGTGCAGGGTTTGCTGGCTGGGTGCTGGCAGGCTTGCACCTGGCACAGGCACAGTAGCCAGACCGTGCCCCTTTAAGGGCTCTGGGGCTGGGAGGGGGGCAGATGAGTTTCTCTGGTGGTGGCCAGAGTAGCCACCAGGGAAAGCTGGGGAGGGCTAGCCTCCCACTAGTTCGAATTAAGGGGCTACACAGCCCTTAATTCAAACTACTTAATTCAAACTAGGCGTTAGTCCTCGTGGAATGAGGTTTACCTAGTTCGAATTAAGCGCTCCGCTAGTTCGAATTAAGTTCGAACTAGCGGTTAGCCTGTGTAGCGCCTATCAAAGTTAATTCAAACTAACGTCTGTTAGTTCAAATTAACTTTGTAGTGTAGACATACCCCCTGTTATTCCTCCCCAGTGCCTCCTGGGGCTCTAAATTGAGATAGCATTAGGGAAGCCTGCATCTCACTAATTTTGAGGATTTCCTGCAGTGTAGACATACTATTTCAAAATAAGCTATTTTATAATAGCTGTTCTGGAATAGCATATTTTGAAATAAGCCTGCGGTGTAATTGTACCCTTAGGCTACATCTATACTGGCCCCTTCTCCGGGAGAGGCGTGCAAAGCAGGCAAGTCAGAATAGGGAAATCCGCGGGGAATTTAAATATCCCCCGCGGGATTTAAATAAACATGGCCGCCGCTTTTTTTCCAGCTTGGGGAAAAGCCGGAAAAGAGCGTCTAGACTGGCGCAATCCTCCGGAATAAAGCCCTTTTCTGGAGGATCTCTTATGCCTACTTGCAAGGGCTTTATTCCGGATGATCGTGCCAGTCTAGATGTTCTTTTCCGGCTTTTCCCCAAGCCGGAAAAAAAATGGCGGCCATGTTTATTTAAATCCCGCGGAGGATATTTAAATCCCCTGCGGATTTCCCTATTCTGACTTGCCTGCTTTGCATGCCTCTTCCGGAGAAGGGGCCAGTCTAGACGTAGCCTTAGTGTGTAAACATGATTTCTGAACCTTAACTTTATATATATTTGACATTTTTAGCCTTTGTCCTCATCTCTGTGTTGTGATTACTGCTTCTCCCTTCCAGCCTCTATTTTAAATTGCATAATTATTACCACAAAAATCTTCCAAAGTATTCTTTCATAGTCATGTATTGTACTGAAGGAAATACTTTGATGGAATGAGTGGACATCCAAAGGTCACTTTTCTCCACATAGGTTGCTGCAGACTATGGTGGACTAGGTAATTGATATAAAGGAAGAAGCATAAGTCTGGCCAAACGGGGATATTCTTCTGATGATCCAACCCTGTCATTAGGAGTTGACAGACAACTGACATTGACTCCTCTGAGAGGAAGGCCTCTGTGTGGCAAGTCCTACTCATGGGGTGAGTTTGGTAACTGCTGTTGGTTGGCAGATTTAGGGCTCATCTAGACTACGTGGAAGATTTGAAGAAGGATATGCAAATTCAGCAGGAATTTGCATATCTTCTTCTGATCTCACTTTTGAAAGTGGAAGTTTACGTGGAAAATGAGGTTTGCGAGGGTTTTCGAAAAAAGGGGGGGTTGCCAAAAAAGCCGCGTCCCAACTACTTTCACTTTTGAAAGCTCCACTTTCCATGGGAATTTCCATATCCTCTTTAGAATCTTCCATGTAGTCTAGACCCCACCTAGATTTGGGTGGAACTGGGAAGGGTCTCCCCTCACAACAGTACTTTCCCCAGTAAGGATTGTATCTTTCATTTTCATGGAGATTTTATTTATACAATGTGCCAGATTGACACTGAAGTGGTTAAAAAATGCTTCTGCTGCTAACTCTGATGCCTGAGCTGTCAGCATAAAACATAAACTTAAAAAACAACAAATGTTCTGGTGGGACCTCCGGTCATCTGAAGAAGTGGGCTGTGCCCACGAAAACTCATGATACCATCTACATGTTTTGTTAGTCTATAAAGTGCGACCAGACCATTTGTTATTTTTAAAGTTTATCCTGTACAGAGTAACTCGGCTACCCCCTGAAGCATAAAATATGTTAGGGGAGTATCTGTGATTTCAGGTCCCTCCCATGAGGACCTTTTTATATAGTGAGATGCCCATAGAGTGGGATGCATATTTAGAGAAGAGGCTTTAATGAAGGATCAGAGTTATAACAGTAATAGTGAAGTTTTATCAGTCATTTTTACTTTTTTTAAACGGTTAGATGTATGTAAACACAGCTTTTATGAAAGTATGTAGATATATTTGGGGATTCATATTTGTTTGAGACTAGTTATCCAAATAATTTTACATCTGCTGAGGAAAAGCCACAAAGCAGCAGCTCATATTAGGATAGAATATTTTATTTAAAATATCCCGTAGAAAGAAATGAGCAAATCACTTTACTATTTTACATAAAAGTGCAGACAAAGAGTCATATATAGTAAGCAAAAGAGTCAGATGTAGCAAAATATGTAGATGACTCATGCAATGTCTAGCATTGGCTCCTGGTCTCACCATTATATGGTATTCAGTGTCATCTTTTTGAACACCAAAATGTCATCATTCTGCTGTATGCCGGAAAAAGTTGGATGCAGGTAAACTTGAAATTCCTGAGACACAAGCATTGCTTCAAGTTAATCTTGATTCTTCTTTAGTTATCTACAATGAAGGTCCAGAGCAGCCATCCACTATTGAGAACGAGATTAACATCAAGGAAACAACCTACAAAACTGCTGTCAAAATACTTGGTTTCCAAAAACGCAAATACAAGGACTGGTTTGATGACAAGAACAAAGATGTTTGACCTCTGCTTAATAAGATGTATGTGACACATCAAGTCTGAATCAACGACAAAGAGAATGTCTCCAGTTTAGCCTTCCACACAGATCTGGATCTAGCAGACTCAGGATATGTCTAGACTACAATGATTTATCTGAAAATTGCACAAATTGCGCTCTGCAGTTTGCGTACCTTTTTCTGATAGTTTTTTTGGAAGAGGCTTTTCCAAAATTTCGCCCATCTACACTGGACCAAATTTAGGAAAAGTCTACTCTTTCGGAAGAGCCTATGGAATGAGGAAGATAGGGCTTCTGAAAGAGCGCGTCTGCTCTTCCGCAAAAAAAAAAAAAAAAATAGTAGAAGAACAGACGTGTTCCTTGGAAAATTATTTGGATAACCAGGCTCAAACAAATATGGATCCTCAAATATATCTAAATACTTTCATAAAGGTATCCTGGAAAACCCTCATAGTGTAGACATAGCCCCAGTTTAAGACAATGGGGGCGTAGAGGCATCCCAAAGGGCAAAAGTGGATACTACTTTGAACTGGAGGTAGTAAATATCTCTGGATGAAACATTGTCTCCTTTCATGGCTCTATACACTGATTATGAAGTAAAGAAAATGATGAATTACTCAAAGTTTTGGGTATGGAAAGATAAAAAAGATTTAAAGAAATATAATCTATGTTAAATGGCTCTGTAATCCATGTCTGACATGATGGTTATTTTTGTGACAAATAGAGTTTGTGGACCTTCATTCTGTTGGTTCCACCATTCTTAGTGACTCCTTTTTACTTCATATCTTATCTTGTGGTGTTGTTTTTTTTTACTTTCAAAAAATAATGGAGCATTAGCTGATTACATGGTTTGTCTTTAATGACTATTTTTATTTCCATCCAATATTTTATTCATTTATCTATAGTTTGATTAGTTTTGTATTATGTATATAAAATTGTCATTGTCTTATGGATGTCTTATTTTAACCTTACCAGTCTGGCTGCTGACTGACTGTACACAGTAACCAGGCAAGGGCAAGCAATCACACATATTCAGGAATACCAGTTTTCAAGGAAAAAAATCAGACTTTTTCATACAAAGGGTTAGCTTGTGGCTTGAATAGATGTACAATGAAAGGTAGGTACAAGTTGACTTCATCCTCCTCGTCCTCCTTTTCCAAGGTGAGAAAAAGGCTATGATATTTTTCTAGCAAACCAGAAATGAAGGAATAAAGAAGTGGCTGCAAGCTTCCTATTTCTCCTGCTAAGGGGCTTTCGCTCCCAACTATTCCCAATACAACACAACATCCAAAGCCCACAGAGGACAGAGTCATAGAAAGCTAAAAATCAGGTCTGGTATCAGAAATCAATTCCAGAATTTTAAAAATAATTAATTCTAGTATTATAGTTAGATCAGAAACCGGGGATGTGTTAATTACATGCCCAGATCATACAGTTTCATGTGAAAACTGAATGCCAGAAAAGTTTTATTTTAATAACGGGGTTTTATGTCATAGCTTCTTTGTCTTATGGATCTTAAAATAAAGCAGCAAGCTCTCCAGACAAAATGATTACAGACTGAAATAAAATGAGCTAGACATTTGCTAAATTAATTGGATACAACAGATCTAAACTATACTCTCAGTTACTGCTAGGCAAATCAGGAAAAATTAATTGAAAGAACTGGAGTTACACCAGTGTAAAAAAAAATGGTGTGAGCTCACAATCTGGTCCAGCACCACTTTTTAATTATGGAAGTTGCATGTTAATTGACATGCTCACATAAACTATTTAGATAATTAGTTATTTTCCATTCTCCTAATTGAAATGTGACAACATACTTGGTTACCAATTAATTAGAAAACAAATGAATTATATATTAAGATGTTCCTTGTTTATCCACTCAAATGCTTTGAAGGGAACTCAGTGGTAAACAAGTCAAAGCTCAGCAGAGCATTCTGGCACTAAGCTTTAACTATATCCCCGTTGCTGTGACTTTCTTGCTATTTGCATGAGATAAAACCTCAGCATGGATCAGTGCACACCCTTTATCGGAATTCAGAATACCCTACTTCACATGAATCACAAGGGGCAGAAAATCCTCATAATACTCAAAGGATATACACACACTTGCCCAGATACATACAATGCCATGGAGTGTCACTAATAAATCCAGTTGGAAATCAAGGCAATATTTTTATTGTAATTTATTTCTGCTTTGTGATCACCTATAAACACTAAATATTTCTTGCAAAGAAATTTGTAAAATATATAACAGTAGCTTATTGAGAAGAACTCCAAGCTTTTCTCCTGCTCTTTGGGATCTTAACTTGAATCATTTGCTTCTCATCCTTCTTTTGTCAATGGTCTGAATGGCAGTGCTTGGATTTAGGTTGAAATAAGTTTAAGTAGCGTGGAACTGAAAAATACCTGAGAAAATAATTGTGGTAAACTTAATGGTCTATAGAATTACCAAGCAAAATTTAACAAAATAAGTAGGAATTATTTTGGTAAGTGAAAGAAATTCAGAAATAACCTAGGAAAAAGGAGGAAGAATAGCAGATTTGAATGGTATCACACTTTTTGTATAATAATTTCTATCTTTCAAATTTCTTCCAAATATAGGATAAGAAACACAGATAGAACTTGGTGATTCCTGTCATAACTAATTCCCTCATACTTCCTTTTCCTCTTCAGATCCCTCTGGTGTTGCAGATGTGTGCTAGGTTCTTTACATCTATAGCAACTTCTTCTAGGATAGTAGGTGGAACAAGCCCCATCCCTCCCCTCTATATACTTCTGCATAGAAGCTTGCCTGAATTCCAATGGAGAACATATCCCCTGCTCATTCCTGTAGCCCTTTGGAACAAATATTTGCCTCAGTCAACTTTATCTCCTAAAACAAGCCAAAGATCTAAAAAATTGTATCAGAAGAACATATAGGAAAGATAGTCCCAAGCTTTAAAGCATGCATTAGGTTTAATATTAACACTAGTGAAATCAGTAGAAATGTTGCCATTGATGTCAATGGAGAAAGGATTTCATCCCAGAGAACACAAAGAAAAATGTATAGCTTGTGCTGAATCAAATTTTCCCACCAACATGGATGAAATGTTTAGCTGTATCTGGACATACTTTTCCTTAATAATTGTGGCTATCTAACCTGTGGCACAAATGTAAATACATTTCCATGGAATTTAACACGTTTATATACAAATAATAATTCAATTCACCTGGTAAAGCTAAAAGACAGATTCACAGATTTCAACATCAGAAGGAACCATTATGATTACGTTTCTGATTTCCTCCATAATACGGACCATAAGATCTTGGCCTGGACTGATTCTGCTCTCATTTATACCAATGTAAGTTAGTTCCTTTGATTATAAACTAGGTACTAAATTCATGTTTAATATTAGCAGATGTCGGGTTGTTTTTTTATCTTCAGTGGAGTGTTGCCCATTTACACCAGAACTGAACTAATTGTAGATTTTAGGTTTTGAAAATATTTGATTAGCAGCTTTGGGGGTTAATGTGGATTAAATTGGGTTAAATCTAAAATTACTCACTATTATGTACAAAGTTCCAAAGATGATAGTGTTTTAATCCCAGTATAGAATTTGTAATACTACTGTATTACTCTTACACTGAGGATCTTTGGAGTCCTTCTATAACATGGATCCATACCGGCATTAGGTTCAATAATCTTCAGGATTGTTTTAACTGTACACAGAGGCAGATATTCAGAGCCCAGATTATGCACAATTTATATTGGAAATCAAATGGGTTTATGTGAAACTCTAGTTATTGGAAAATTTCAGATACTGTCCAAGACATTCATATAATGAGAGAGGATTTACATTCACAGGAGTGAACCATTTCTACTGGGGCTTCAGAGACTTGATCATTTACATCATCTTTCACTTATTAAATCCAAGCTTGAAGACCAGTCTTGCATTGGACTCTTTCTTGGGAATCCTACCAAAAGACTCAAGAAGGCTGAGTGTTTAAAAAAATCTGTGAATTTGAATGTAAATGATTTTGTTGCAAAACAAACACATACATAAATCTGTTCCACTTAATGACTTGTATGTTTTCATGATTTAAGTACACTTGGGAAGGATTGTGACTTGAATGAAAATGTTTGGGAGCATGATGTCATTTTGCTTTAAAGTTCATTATGTCATTTTGGTTTAAGAGGGAAAATATTAAAAAACAATGCAAGAGATATAAAAATTCGCCTCCAGTTAAAACAAAGATCTTTGAGATCAGTATGAAGATCACAATCTTGTTGTCTTTTCATGCTGCAGTATATGATAGCTCCCAGGCCACAGCTAGAAACTACATCTTTTTTTGGAAGTGAAGGACATTTCTGGAGACTAATACTAGAATGTGAACTGCTCAAAATATGTCATGATCATGACTACCCACAACCCAAAGAGCTGTCATGATTCTGCACATGGTTTTACTGCTGTACTTCCGGACAGATGTTAATTTTTAATGGTAACTATTTTGCATTATCATCTTTTCACATTTTGTAATCATTCACTCTGGAATCAGAGCCACACTATTTCATTCGTATAATTTTCTGTATTGTTAGAGGGGGAACAAAAGATGTAGCCAATGTAATAACACATCACACTATGCATAAACAAGGACATCTTTGGAACACATAGATTATAAATTAAATATCCATTAGATATTTGACTCTTTATAGATTGCCAGCTACTGAGTAGAGGATGGCACAGATACAGAATAGTAATCAGCTCAGTAGCAAGAGCTACTATAATGAGAAGTACTGTAGAAATACACCTAATAATGGTTCACAAAAGGTAAGCCTGGGTCGCCTCCATAGTGACAGATGAAGGGGAAATCATAATAGAAATATGTACCAGCTGAAAGGGAGCAAGATATACAAAGTAAAAGCCAGCTGCCAAATAGCTTTTTTAGGGGTGCAGCTGTTTCTACCAAATTTATAGAGGCAGAGAGCAGAAAAGCATGCTGGCAAAAAAGCCACACCAAAGAATTACCCCTATAGACAGGATTTCAGTAGTGAGCAGATACAAGTAAAAAAAAGATGCTTGAGGAAGAGGCTAAAGAAACACCTTTAGGTTTTTCTAAGATGGATCCTTATGTTAGAAATAGCTCTTTTTTGTTTTGATTTGCTTTTCAGTCACACTAAGGTCTCTTTATACCCTCCTGGATGCACGGGACCCTGTTGACTTGTGCAACACTATCTTAAGGACTTGACACCGAACCTGACCCCTGCCTCAGGCATAGATGCAGATCAGGGCTTGCCAAGGTAGGTTGAGAATGTAGACAGAATGCACTGTTACTATGGTTATTCACATTGTTCCAAGGCTGTGAGAAGCAGAGTATAATTAGAGAGTATCTGCTTTCATGTACACTGGGGACTGAACAACCCCATGAAGTGCAAAGGCATCTTAAAACCAGCTTAACACTCTTCTCCTTGTATCCATGAGACAAATACAGGAGCAGAGTAATAAAGTCAGACACTACATTTCTCTAAAAAAAAAAAAAAAAAAAAAAAAAATCTGGGACAAAATTATTATAATCTGTTTGCTGCATATAGTGTATCACCTTAAAGAAATATTAAATTTTATACCATTGGCAATGGCAGAAGTTTTAGTTCCTAGTTAATTATTATTTCTTACTTCCAATGGGCCCTTTTTTCCTGGGACTTGTGTTGGAAGTGTAAAAGAGCCTTTAAATATGTGTATATTAAATGTACCCACATTTAAAGCTCCGGTACCCTACAAGAGTGGTATAAATGAGTCTTGGTATAAATGAGAATTAAATCTGTGACAGGGGAAGGTGTAATGAAGCATCATCACATGTAGTACAATTGTTGTGTAGGGTAAACTTGTGAAAAATATGGAAATGGTAAAGAAGCCAGATTGAAATGTGGTGTTAGCTGCACCTGATCCAACAAAATTACAAGTGGATATGTATGTTGACTATTTTAACTCTTTACAATTGTACTTCTTCAGCATTTCTTAAATTTACTGAAACAGCTTACTGTAAGTCAATTTGAAGCACAAATAACTTCTTAAGATTATATGTCAACTATTATTTATATACTGGGTATTTATACTATATGTCTGTTTTGCTCTTTATTGTTTATAGCTTCTTCATACCAGACTGTTTTTGCTTCTGATTATACGTATTTCATTTATTATAGCAAATTGATATTTATCTCCTCATCCACTCACTTTTTTTTTTATTATAACACAGACATCTGGGTCTATGCAGCAGGAATATAGCTCAGGGTAAGATGCATCCTACACAAATGGAGCTCATTTCAGGATCAGAGAAATTATTACATTAACTAACTCCATGCTGCATAATGTACAAGATATGTTACATACTTGATCTTTCTCATTTGGAAGTGTGAATGTAATTAACACCATTGTCACCACAGAGGGGCTAGCCATCGGTTTGATGTTAAGGAGTTAAATGTTTCTACAAACCCAGCTCACGACATGTACACACTGGGTCTTCTTATCCATGACACCGAGGAACAAATGACATTAAAAGAGAAATCTGTGATAGTAGAAGAGGGAGAAGGTTGGGGGGACAGTACCATCCAAACACTGAGGGAGGGAAGGGGCAATAGGCCAGCAGCCAGCACAGCCATTGGACAGTACAGGGCAACCACCATAGTCCTCATGCTTTGGGGTGCCCCACAGGGCTGAGGATGACTTGGGGGACTAGTGGGAGGTTTGGCATCAGCAGTAGGAATCTGCCCCAGAACTCACTGGCAGCAGGAAGCAGAATGACTAGACCCCAGCCTCCTCTGCTCCACCAGTTCTCAGCTTTGTCTCTCAGGGGAGACAGCTTGTGGGAAAGGAGGAAACTGCCCTTCCCACCCTCCCCTCACTCATTGGAAGTAGAAAATGGAGCAACACAGATGGGAGTGGGGGAAGCAGAACAGGTTGGGGCCAGGTTGTTCTACCTCTCTCAACTGCCTGTGAGTGTAGGGGAGTACCCCTGCAACTGGCAGCAAGTGTCCCACCCCTCTCTGAGGCTGCATTGCTCAGGAGAGGGAATTTGGAGAACAGGGGGGACAGGACAGGGTGGAGTTTGGAAGAGGATGTGGACTGGGTTCCCCACAGTCTCCATTGGTCACTGTGGGAAGAGGCCTGGACTCTGAGGCACCCCAGAAGGAGAACAGAATTATAGAGACACAGATGAGGAGCTGGGACCAGAAAGGCCATGACGGGGCAAAGATGTTACCTACATCGAAGGTGCCCTGGGGCAGCGCTGTATTCCAGAGCAGAGACAAACAGAAAATGACATTACAGAGGTACTGAGAGACTTGTACCCTGGATGGGATTTGTTTTATTTCACATGCAGACTGTGTGTGTCTCAGCAGGAGGGCTGAGTCACCAAAGAGTCATATCAGAGAGAGAGAGAGAGAACTCCATTACAAAGTATCATAAAAGAAGTAGAATGGGGTGGCAGAAGCAAGAGTTCTGCAGCATGGTTTCACTCCTCCAGTGACCACAACATGTCTCCATGCAGACACACATGGCAAAGGCAAGTGCAAACAGGAGGCAGGCATTCATGGAAATATAGTACTCTCAGACTTTGACTTCTCTGTACATGTCAATGCAGTGACTAATGGTTCTAAATGAATACAGTAATAGTGACTATCTTTTGCATATTTTGTATTCCTTTTTGGTCAACCCCTCACAGAAGTGGGTTTTAGAGTAGTACTCTAGAGAATTGGCCTTTAATTCTCGAAACCACAGTATCAGAGACCAATTTCTCCATAGATCACTGAGCTACCCTTCACTCCTCATCACTGCCACAAACCTCCCAACATTTACACTGTCACTACATCTAGAATGCGCTTTCTTGTGCAAGAACATGTGCAAATGAGGCATGGTGATGAATATTGCCATTCTTAATTTGCATACTTAATGAACCACTATTTTTGCGCAAGGGACTTTTGCGCAAGAAGGAGCAGTCTACACTGCTCCTTCTTGCACAAAACCCACCTCTTGTGCAAGAACCAGTCTGCCTGAAAATAAATGGCAGAATGGCTCTTGCACAAGAGGGGGTTTTTGCGCAAGAAAGAGCAACGTAGACTGCTCCTTCTTGCGCAAAAGCCCCTTGCGCAAAATGGCGGCTCATTAAGTATGCAAATGAAGCACAGCGATATTCATTGCTGTGCATCATTTGCATATATTCTTGCATAAGAAAGCGTAATGTAGCCTGAAAATTTTAAGGAATTCTCCTCATTACCTACCGTACAAGCACCAGTTCTAGAACTAAGTCATTGGAACACTAAGGGTATGTCTAGACTACATGCCTCTGCCGACAGAAGCATGTAAAATAGGCTACCTGACATAGTCAATGAAGCAGGGATTTAAATATCCCAGGTTTCATTAAAATAAAAATGGCCACTGCGCTGTGCCGGCTCAGCTGATCATTGGCACAGCGCGCGAGTCAAGACGCGGATTAGTCGACAGGGAACACCTTTGACGACTGCTCCTGTAAACCTTGTTTCACGAGGCATAAGGGAGAGGTTGACAAAGGCTTCCCTTGTCAACCGATCCATGTCTTGAATAGCACGCTGTGCCTACGATCAGCTGAGCTGGCACAGTGTGGCGGCCATTTTTATTTTAATGAAGCCGGAGGTATTTAAATCCCCACTTCATTGACTATGTCGAGTAGCCTATTTTACATGCCTCTGTCAGCAGAGACCTGTAATCTAGACATACCCTAATAATAGAAACTAGCTAGTTTGGGGCAATAATCACAACACAGTTTAGGGTTAGTCCCTGGAAGGCCACTGCCACTGTATTTACCTGCAGCTCTGCAGGTAGGGCTACCTGCAGATTCTGTTGGCCATGGATCACCATTCTCCACCAATGGGGGCTGCAAGCGCCTGTATCTGTGGAGGCACTAACCTTGGCAAACTGCCTCTCTTTCATTGCCCATCCCTGAGCTAGCTGCAGTGTCATTTCAATCTACTGTGAGCACACACTATTATTAATACCAGTACTAAATCAATGCAAAAGAATTTCCTAAAATCCTCTGCATAGACAAATTCCTACCATAGGGAATTCTCATGTTGGTTCAAGAATGTCTGTGGAATCTACACTGCTATTCCAAGGTTTGCTAGAACCAATGGAATTGCACTGGTGTCAGGCAAATAAAAGTGGGGGAACTCCAAGAAATACTCAGAGGAAACAGTCTCTGGGGTTAAACACCATGCAATCCAGAGAGATTTCTAACTACTTGGTCATGGGAGATGGTCATGCAGGCTTTCTGTTGCTCTGCTTCTTACAAAGTATTTAAACAGAAAAAGTGTTAAAACATGGAATTTGATATCTAGAATCTACTGCAAAATTCCCATAAGATTTTAACATATGTTAAACTAGGTCACATTTTTGGCTTAAACTACTAAATTTAATGGTCTCTCTTTATACATAGCTTATTATATTCCATAATTCAACTTCTAATATTCCCCAGCAAAAGCAAACATTTTATAGCTCATGTTGCTGTGAATGTTAATTAGATTTTTTTTCTGTGAAATATTTTCTCTTAATAAAAGAGGTCTAAAATAATAATAAAAAAATCTGTAATTCTCTCAGCACTTATATCCTGCAATGTAAAAGTGTTAATGAATTTCACATGTAAGTAAATATTTTCTCCAGTCACTATTATTTTGATATATTTGGCTCAACTTGAGGAGCAAAGAGCATATAATATATATTTTTACAAAGCCTGGCCCATATCATTCATTCCTCCAATGGTGAAGCTTGGCTTTAGGGGATCTCAGCTGCAGAAAGGCTATCTGGTATGTGCATCACAGTAGTGCAATCTATCCCTAAACTCATACTCCGCAGGAGGTTTTGAGGTGGCTGGTGCCCAGATACCCTGATGGAAGATGTTGTATAACAATCAAAAATGGAAAAACATATGCATAGCCAATTTAGAAAGGATAGGACAACTGGGATAGGTATTATAACATCAGGAGTCCCCAGATATCACTCTTAAATATAGTCTTACAAGTCCTCTCCTCCCCATTTGAACATGTTTTAGTCCTACAAGGAAATACATGTGTGTGGTTTTCTGATGTCCTTTCTACAGGAATGCTGAAGCAAGCATCAAGGAAATTTGATCCTTGCCTTAACATAAACTGAGTTAATTCTTGAACAAGAGCTTTCCCTGATATACCCATGATATTGGTATTTGGGCTGAAATCACTGCAAGAGGGAATTACTCATGTACTGATTGTGATCACCTCTGTTCAGGAACTGGTGTATATTAAACAAGTTTTGCTAAGAATATATGTACATTCTGTGTTACTGATTTCTCTTTGGATGGGAAGATGAGCTCCAATTTTCTGATATCTGTGACTTGGCAGAGGGGCAACAGAGGTAGTGATTCAATCAGTATCAATTGAAGCTACTTGGGGATCCTTGCAATGGAAGCTGCTAGGTTAGAGTTTTTGCTCCTATGGATTTACCTGAACAAGAAGCAAGGAGTGTGCCCAAATCAAAGAATAGGTGTATTGCTTTAATTAGTAACTGTGTCATTTTTACACATTTCCTTATTTTAACATAAAATGTAAAAATTTGTTAAAACTAAACAATTTGGGGACTAAGTTTAAAATGATTAATTTGTAACTTTGGGTTTTTATTTATTTGGCATTAGATATAAAGGGAAGAGGGACAAAACTACTTTATCTGACCCTGTCTGAAATCCCCTATTCATTAAATTTTCCAAATCCCCTTAGATTGCTTAGATCAAGTGTTGTTAAAAGTAGCCTTTCAAGTACAACTGAATCCCTGCAGATTTTACTTTTACTCTGATGTTTTATTTAAAAATAAAGAAAAAAACCTCTTTTTATTCTTCTGCAGAATTTAATTCTTTTATAAAATAATAAAGGGAAATGATCTTAAGAAAGTCCTTTCTGTTAACATACAGGTTGAATACAGTCTCCCTAACACTGGAAACAATGAAAGGTATAGGCATTGTACTTGTAAATGTGAACACTGCCAACCAGGAGGGCATTGCTCTAAGAAACAGACTTTAACTATTAGTCTCAGCCGGATAATTTTGGATTTGGCTTAAAATAGCAATAAGGCTATTCACTTAGAATATAAAAATAATCATCGAACACAGACAATCAAGTCAAGGGACTTTAAAAGATTTAGTGTTATAGAGCCACATCCTGGCCCTTTTTATGTAAATATGTAAAGAGAGGGTAATGACCTTATGGTTAAGGTGCTTGACCAAGATTTGAGAGCTTTGGTTTCAGTACTTAACTCCACCACAAAATTTGGAACTGATATTACAATAATTCAAGCCTCAACTATAGTAATCATGGCCAAAAAAACCCATTGGATATGTATGATGGATCTAGGAGAAAGTGAAAGGTTGCAAGTTTTGTCTTAAAAAAAAAAAAAGATTTTGGCAACAAAATCTGGAGAGTATATACATTGCAACATGACAAAGGTTGCAACAAATGCCCAGTTTTGGTCACAAAACTTCCACTTCTACATGAGCCTTTTTATGTCTCGCCTGCCTTCATTGTCAACAATCATGTAGTGTATACTACAGTAGGTTTTTTGTGGCTGCGTCTAGACTGGCAAGTTTTGTCGCAAAAGCAGCTGCTTTTGCGGCAAAACTTGCCAGCTGTCTACACTGGCTGTTTGAATTTCCTCAAGAACACTGATGATCTCATGTAAGATTGTTTTGCGCAAAAAAGCCCCAATTGCGAAAATGGAGATCGGGGCTTTCTTGTGCAAAACTGCGTCCAGATTGGCACGGACGCCTTTCTGCAAAAAGTGCTTTTGCAGAAAAGCATCCATGCCAATCTAGACGCTCTTTTCCGCAAATGCTTTTAACGGAAGAACTTTTCCGTTAAAAGCATTTGCGGAAAATCATGCCAGTCTAGACGTAGCCGTAGTGTATACTGCAGTAGGTTTTTTGTTAAATGTATCAATCTCCAGCATGTTTGCCACAAAGCCCGATTGACCGCTCTGGCTAGTGTTTTGAACTCCACTGCTCACCACCACATGAGCTTGTAAACAGATATGTCCCTCTCACCTGTAAACCTCAGAAAATTTAAAATTAATTTCCTAGGGTGTGTCCATAGCAGTGTTATTTCAGAATAACAATGCAAGTGTCTACATAGCAATTCCATTATTTCAAAATAATTATGAAATAACAGACAGCTTATTTTGAAATATGTAAATCCAGAAGGAATAAGGTTTATTCCAAAATAGCTATTTCAGAATAGCAGTAGAGTGGACGCTCCAATGTTGCTATTTCAAAATAGCTTCTCCCCAGGGCTGTTCAAAGTAATTACTTCCCAGAGCCTCCTGGGGCTCTAATTTGAGGTAGCACATCTACATTGGGGAAGCCTGCTTTGGACTAATTTTGAGGCTTCCCTGTAGCGTAGATGTGCTATTTCAAAATAAGCTATTTCGGAAAAAAAATCTGAAATAGCTTATTTCGTAATAAGCGTGCTGCGTAATGGTCCTTGTGTCATTTTCTCAGGGAAACAGGGATGTCTATCACTCTAGACACTGTCCTATTGGAGCACTGCAGAGCTTATGTATCTTATTGGTGTTTGGGGTGAAAAATCAGTACACTCACAGTCATGAGTGACCTGTAGGCACTGGGATACATACGGTCACATTTCTTTATCCTTATTTGAAATGGTGTATCAGCAAGACACCCTAGGATGCACAGCCAAGTTAAAGGGATTCTAGCAGGCATACCAGAAGGTGAAGGAGGCAAACAACCTGTCTGGTGCTGCACCCAAGACATGACATTTTTATAAAGAACTGGATGCAATCCTGGTTGAGGAACTCACATTCACACCCAAGAAGAATGTGGATAGTACAGAGACAGAAACAGGAGTTGTCCCGGAGACAGAAGCCATTGATGAAAGCTATTAATGGAAGTGGACGAGGAGATAGGAGTCAATCTGGTGATAACCAATGCATCAAGAAGTGAGGAATCAATCTCAAAACCTGATTTTTGTGAAGACTTTCAGCAACTGAACATGTAGCATGAAGGAATGAAAGAGATGCAGGGCCATGAAGCGTTCCCACAGTGCTTAGCAACTGAAATGTGATGTCATGCACTGTGGGATGCAAACCAACTTTGCTTTGCTCTTTCTGTGGACAGGGGCGCTAACAATGTGGCTGTGAAATATCAACAATGGGTGGCAGAAAAACAGGTTTGATGGGTTTTCAGTTTTGGTGACATTTTCATGTCAACAACTCTTTCGTCACCAAAGCATTCCAGTGTAGACAAATTACTTTGGGGAGTTTTTCTATCCTATATCTTTCATAGACAACATAGCACATTTGTATTTCTCAGATCTGACCGATACATTTATTTACAGTGAATGATGCTTTTAGAATTGCAAGCTTACATTGTTCAGTATTATAGGGAATGGCATTGAATGGAGCAGCCAAGCATAAAGAAAATAAATATAATGAACATAAAAAGCTAGCCAATGCTGCTTTGTACAGCTAACATACAAAGACAAATAGGTTTTTGAACACAGCAAGACTTTGCAGACACAATCAACTAAAGAGAATAATTCTGACAATCCAATTCCTTTACTTTCTGTGAAGTTTAAACTGGGTGGTCTGTTGCTCTGAGTGTCTTGTGTTCTTGTTTACATATATTAATCCAAAAATATTCAATTATATTGTTGGAATCCTTTCACATATTACTTCAAATTGACTTAGCATGAGGAGTTAGATTGCTGACCAAGCACAAATGTTACCTTAAACACACTTCATCACATCCTGTGTAGATAGCATATATTCTAAATGTCACTAAAAATGGGCTACTTTGGTCTGATCACGAGGTGATGAATGTTCTCAACCATCGTAGATGTCAGTGAAACTTGAGGATAAGCAGCATTTCCTATTGTATGCTCAGCACCCTTCAGGATTGGGTCTTTTTTCTGCAAGGACATACCAGTTCAATAATATCAGGACATATTTGTCGGTCAGTTAGGCTACTCCTGCAAAAGCGATAGGAAAGGCTGCCAGATTGCACTTATTTACATTATGTTGTGTTGTTTGAAAGAGAAGGAAAAAGGATATAACCTTCCATTTCAGAGTATTTTTTGCAGTCTCAGCAGAGTTGGCTTAGGCTTGTGATCCCAGAAAACATGGGGGAAAAAAAAGGAGGCACAAAACTTGCAGGTTTTATGGGGACTGAATTGTTTTGATAGGAATTCTGCCTGCATAAGTATTTTATTATCAGATTCCAAGTGAGATTTCCCACACTTGTAAATCCATTGCACTGAGCATATAACTACATACATTTTGATAAAACTTTTCAAGAGAAGAAGATATAATGCTTTCAAATCCCATAAATTCTGGCTGCAATAAATTCTAAACCTCCCTCACAGACAAGATCTCCCAAATCAGGGTTGCATCATTGTATCCCAGAAACTGGAGACTGAACTGGGCCATCATCGCAGGAGCCCTTTCATATATTGATCCATTTATTCAAATGGAACAAAGTTTTGAGGCAAAGGAGAAAACAAAATATATAACAAATGTTGATGAGAAAAAACAGTTTGAAAGAAAGACAGACAGATTGAATTAGTCCAAACAGAAAGGGCCTGTTGATATAATTCAAGGATCATGCCTGGTCAACAAAAACAATGTGAGATAAAAAATCAACATCAACAAAACCAACATAAGAACATAAAAATGACCACACTAAGTTAGATCAAAGGTCCATCTAGCCCAATATCCTGTGTTCTGACAGTAGCCAATTCCTGGCATTCCAGAGGGAATGAAAAAACAGGTAATCAAGTGATCCATCACCTGATGTCCATTTCCAGCTTCTGACAAACAGAAGCTATGGAGATCATTCCTTCCCATCCTGGCTAATAGTCATTGATGGACATATTCTCCATGAATTTATCAAGCTCTTTTTTGAAGTCTATGATAGTCTCAGACTTCCTAACATTCTCTGGCAAGGAGTTCCACAGGTTGACGTGAGTTGTGTGGAGAAATACTTCCTTAGCTTGTTTTAAACTTACTCCTTATTAATTTCATTTACTCCCTAGTTCTTGAGGTATGGGAAGGAGTAAATAACTCTTCTTTACTCACTTTTCCCACACCAGTCATTATTTTATAGACCTCTATCATATCTCCCCTTAGTCATCTTTTTTCCAAACTGAAAAGTCCTAGTCTTATTATCCCTCCTCATATGGTAGCAATTCCAAACCCCTAATAATTTTTGTTGCTCTTTTCCAATGCCCACATGAATACTGCCTGCAGATATGATCGCCTCAAGATGGGGGCATTCCATTGATTTATTAAGGGGCAATAATATATTTTCTTTCTTTCTAAATGATTCCTAATATTGTTTGCTTTTTTGATCTGGGATGTGAGATTGTCTTTCTGCCTCTGCCCTGACAACCACCATCATGTGTCATTTTCCTTCCTCACACTATTTCTTTGCTTTCCTCTCTCTCTTTGCTGTCTGTCTAGAAAGCGTATGGCTTAATCAGACAATAGTTTATCTTTTGCAACGCTGTTATGAATCTGTGACCATAAGAAGGCAGATAAATTCAATGCCTTAAAGATCCCGGTGACAGTACAAATTGGCCAGGTTTTGGAATGGAAGATAAGACCATCTACTGTGCCTGTAGTTTTTCAAGCAGGGAAGTTGCAAGTCAGAGTCAACATCAAGGACAGAAGCTGCATCTTCTATCTTCACTGGTCTTTTCCCTTCCCTTTTGTTACTGGAATGGTGCTACCCATTTTGTGTCCCTAAATAGGAATATTTTGGGGGCCATCCCACTCCATACAACACATACTAAAAAAGCAAATTAGTTCTTTCTTCTGCTTGGAACCCAAAGCAATTATGTCTAGTGGCAACACAGCTTGTGTATGTATTCATCTTATTTTGTCTCTGTGAAATAGATTCAGATGTTAACAGCACCAACAATGATAGCTCCAGCCATAGGTGCCAACTTTGTGGGTGCTCTGAGGCTTGAACAACCACCAAGAATAAGTACCCACCTGCAGCCAAGATCACCCCTAGTCCTACGGATCTACTCCTTCCCCTCCCTCCCAGTGCCTTCCACCCACTACAAAACAACTGTGTTGTGGCATTGAGAGGTTCTGGGAGGGAAGGGAAGAAATGAGGACAGGGTGTGCATAGGAGAGGGAATGGTAAGAGGCAGGGCAGTGGTAGAAAAGAGGCAAAAAGAGGCAAAGTGGAGCCTCGAGGGAAGGGGTGCTGTAGGGTGGGACAGAACAGGTGGCAGAGCTGGGCAGGCCCAGAAGTGAGACCAGGAGGTCAACCACCCCCCCTCGCCAGAGCACAAGTCAACAGCTTTGGCTCCAGCCCATTGTAATTAACTTCTCTTTTCGCCAGAAAGGACAGTTATTACCATACGAAACAAAGGCTGATGGGTTTCCTTCTATGAACACTCAACAGCTAAATTGAAAAGATACAAGGGATATTGTTCATATGAAAGCCTTAATTAATACTTGACATTTGCAATGCTTTAACTGTTTCTCTCATTTCTGTATCTTTAATAAAAGGTTAAAATGATCTTCAATTTTGTATTTCCCATGGTACAAAGCGGGCAGATGTCTCTGTATCTCAAACATTGTTTAACTTTATTTTATGTTGGACTGCAGCTCGGTTAGTTTAGCCCTTCTTTGGTCTCCCTTTTAGTTCATCTAAATAAGAACAGCAGTGCACAAGCAGGGCTTTCTTAGCATCTTCTCCATACTTCTGGAAATCCTTTAACAAAGAGATAACATCTTCAGAACAAAAGACGAGTCTCATATTGTCATAGCTTTCCCATTGCTAAAGTCACCATGGATGTTCCAGCAGTAACACTGCATCTAACAATTAACTTTTGTGTATGCCTGATCAAAAGAACTTTATGCTTGTATTTACATAGCTTTTTGTATCTAAATACAGAGACACACAAATGGTTCAGGGAAAAAGAAAAAAATTAAGGCAACCCACTCTATTATTCTATTAAAGTTCTTTGCATCTGCCAATTTAGCTCCCATTGAGGTGCACTGTTAATAATATAGGAAATATGAACTCATGATAATTTAATCAATAAAGGAGGGTGGGCAGATTATTCTTATAATAAATACAGTTTATCTTTGTAAGGGCAACAGTATTAAACTGTAGTTCACATAAAATGTTCAGAGTAATCATATTAAATACATCTGGAGCATTTGAAAACCTTGTTAATAATTTACTTTAATGATGAAGAAATTAATGACACTATTTAAAACCGCTTTGGCTAGCAAATTATAATTGGCATGCATCATACATTCCATGGCTTGCCAGAAAATGTGTGGTGTTAACATACTCTTAATACCCATATAATATATTTTAATAGAGTAATTTTTATGGAGTTATGATCTATCTCACTGGAATGTCAAATGACACCAGAAGTAAGCTGATCAAATTGGCATAGGATTTATGAAGGAGTAGTTCTGATAAGGAATTTAGTGAGCAGGGTATTGAAAATTTTGTTTGTTCTGTGATGATTTGCCTCATCTAGTCCTTAAGGTTTCCAGGATGGTAAAATATTTACCCAAAACAAGATGTGTTGGAAACATGGAAAAGAAAAGTCTGTCACTTGAGAGAATTGCACCATATCCTGGTTGTAGGTGGAAGAGAGATCTTGGACTCCTGTTTGTAATGGAATTGTACTGACAGGTTGCTATCATTTTATATTATTTTGAGTTTTATTGGAGTGGGTTTGAAAGGAAACTATACCTATCTTGGCACTATCAGGAATCCAATACTTCGCTGCAGTTGAAAAACAAGGACAGCAACAGATAAGAAGATGAAGCTCTTCTTGGCTTACAAAAGCCTGTGATAGGGAGATTGCTAAGGCAGGACTCAGAGGCAATCACTCACTTTAGATTTAGAACTGTTGAATCCAGGCCCTGAAGGACAGTGTTAGAATCTTCTCCAAAAGGGTAACACAGAAGGACTGGTAAGGCTGACTGTGGAAATGAGTGAAACACAAACTGGAGGCATTAGGATTATAATAGTTTTAATTTCAGTACCAACCTAGCTGAGTCAGAAAATATATGGAATACTGTATCTGTGATTTAACTGCAGACAAGGGACCTAGACCTGTTTGCATTGGCGTGGACATGTCTGAATTAGTCCAATGGCCTGGGGTTAATTCAGTTGTTGCCAGCCAGATGCTAGAATGGATTTAGGAAGGTAAAGTGGCAATGTTTTTTTCTGCACTTGATCACAAATGTAGATGCCTGTTCCAAAAATGAATTCCTTTGAATATCTCCAGCTACTGTGTGAGCCCTTAGATAAAACTTACGTATGAATCTCATGGGAGTACTAGCCATACTAGTATTCCATATATTTCCTGACTCAGATAGCTGGCCTGGTACTGGAGATAAAACTGACTATCTTGGGAAACTTCAACATATATGTAGAGGACCCTAAATAATTAGCCCAGAGCTTCACAGCCCTATAAGAGTCATGGGCCTCTGTCTGGCAGTTTCAGTTTCTATTCATGCCAAAGGAAACAGAGTGTAAATGGATGTTTGAGACAGAAGGAACACATCTCTACTGTGGTCGGTCCGACTCCTACAGGCTGAGGTGAAATCTTTTCTAATGAACAGATGGGCTGAAGGATTTATTCATAAACTGCTGGATCCTGCTGGATTTCAGGAATCACTGAAGAATGCCACTTCCACTTTAGACTCCACATGCTGTCTTACTCATTACCATGGTTCCTACTCTATGGCTGACTGTCTACTTAGCAACTGTTATCAAGAAGAATGCCCAAGGATCAGTCCTGGTGCCATATTTGTTCAACATTTTCATTAATGATCTGGATATGTTAGATTGTACCCTCAGCAAATTCACAAAGGACACTAAGCTAGGGGGAGAGGTAGATACACCAGAGGCTAGGAATAGGGTTCAGGGTGACCTAGACAAATTGGAGGATTGGGCCAAAAGAAATCTGATTAGTTGCAACAAGGACAAGTGCAAAGTCCTGTACTTAGGATGGAAGAATCCCAAGCACTTCTACAGGCTGGGGAATGACTGGCTAAGTAGCAGTTCCTCAGAAAAGGACATGGGGATTACAGTGGATGAGTTGCTAGATATGAGTAAATAGTGTGTCCTTGTTGCCAAGAAGGCTAACAACATATTGGGATGTATTAAGAGCATTCGATCAAAGAAAGACATTATTCCTCCTATTTGGCACTAGTGACACCACATCTGGAGTGTTGTGTCCAGTTTCAGGCCCTCTGAAACAGAAAGGATGTAGACAAATTGGGCAGAGACCAGCAGAGAGCAACAAAAATTATTAAGGATCTAAGATGAGTGACTTATGAGGAACTGTGATGATTTAATCTGCAGAAGGGAAGAATGAGGGAGGATTTGATAGCAGCCAGATCAGCTACTGGAAGGGGGATTCCAAAGAGGAAGGAGATACGCTGTTCTGCCACCACTGAGATCAGATGGAAAAACAAGGAGCAATTGTCCCAAGCTGCAGTAGGAGACATCTAAATTGAATATTAGAAAAAACAATTTCACGAGGAGGATGGTGAAACATTGCAGTGGGTTGCCTGAGGTGGTGTGGTCTCCATCCTTAGCAGTTTTTAAGGCCTGCCTTCACAAAGCCCTGATTGGGATGAATTAGATGGGGAGGTCCTGCTTTGAATAGGATGTTGGACTAGATGACATGAGGTGTCTTCCAACTCCAATTGTCTAGGATACTGTGATTTTAGGATTCAAGAAAGAAATCAAATGTTTTTAGTCATTCTTACGGCAAATTATTACCACATTCAGCTCACTATTGGTCACTACAAATACAATGTGTAGTCTTGATCTTGCAAGGTGCTGAGTGAAGCGGGGATGGAGGGTACTCAGCACTTTGCATGTTGGGGCCCATTTTTAACAAATGAAGGCATTCAGAAACCATTTCCATAAACATGACTCTGGATAAATAAAGGCATGAGTTTGCTGGAGGGCTTATCCTCTCACCCTCACACCTTGATCTTAGTTGAATGAATAGAAGTCCATAGTATTATTCTAAATTGACAATGGTTTAACTGATATTAGAAGCTAGAGTACGGTCTGTCTAACATTTTAGCTGTGATCCAAATCCAAGAGTATCATAAGTGGGCTATTTAGAGGGATACAGGCAACAGAACCCTGCCTAGCATCAGTTATCCTGACATGTGTGATGTGAGCAGTCACATTTAATATCTAATTACATTTTGATATGTTAGCTATCCCCTGCTTAACAGGAATACCTGTGACCTTTAGTGACCAAAAATATAAAGAACTATATGTCAGACAAATGTAAATGTGTTATGAAGTTTTTTTACACAGGTTATGCCATTCTTTAGGGAATAAAGATGTTTTTGTTCCTATGTCTCCATGGCTATGTCTACACTACAGCGCTAGTTCGAACTAACTTAGTTGGAATTAGTTAATTCGAACTAAGCTAATTTGAACTAATGCATCTAGAACTAAAAATTAGTTCGAATTAGCGTTTTGCTAATTCGAATTAGAGCGTCCACACTGATTGGACGCAGGGGGGCATTTAAGGGCAGCTGAAACCGGTACTGGCAGGGCATCAGGTCAGTAGTTGCTTTGTGTGGCTGCTGTCTGAGGCTATCTGAGGCTCGTGCTTAAAGGGACCCCCCCGGACAGCCGGTTCTCAGCTTTTCCTGCTTGCTTGCCAACCTCGCCGAGGGACAGCAAAGCATCGGTCTCTGTGCCCGTCTGTGTCGGTGCTTCCCTTCGGAGGGGGCCGCCGCAGGTGGCAACATGGAGCCACGGCTCGCCCTGCACCATCTGGTGCACTTTCTGGACTTGCTGCTTCAAGCCTGCCAGCAATGGCTCGAGGCTGCCTGGCACCACCTGGGGAACGTCAGCCCCCTGCCTCTCCGCCTGGCCGCCCCGGGGGCCCTGGAGGAGCCGCGGCGGCGCCCCGGCACCGGCGTGCCCCGCCGCATCTGGCGTATGGACACCAGCAGAGACTGGTGGGACCGCATCGTCCTGGAGCGCTGGGACGACCGACAGTGGACCCAGAACTTTAGGATGAGGAGGGACACCTTCCTGGAGCTCTGCGAGTGGCTCGCCCCTGCCCTGCAAAGAAGGGACACTCGCATGAGACCCGCCATCCCCCTCCAGAAGCGGGTGGCCATCGCCCTCTGGAAGCTCTCCACGCCGGACAGCTACCGATCCGTCGGGAACCAGTTCGGCGTGGGGAGATCCACCATCGGAGCGGTGCTCAGCGAGCCGGGGGGGAGGGTGGCTGCGAGGAGGGGATGGGCCGCCTCAGGGACAAAGGGGGGGGGGCGGGAGGAGGCGAAAGCGCCCCGCACCGGAGGGGTCGGGCTGTCCCGGCCGTACTACACGCCGCCAGGGGGGTTGCTTCCGGGAGTGGGGCGTGGGGTACTGCCAGGACACGCACGCTCCCAGCCACCCGGGCGCCCCACTGATTGGCGCTTTGCTGTGTCTCTCTCCGCAGGTGGTCAAGGCCATCAACCGGGTGCTGCTCCGCAGGGTGGTCCGCCTCGCCGACCCGGACACAGTCATCTGGGGATTCGGCGCCCTCGGCTTCCCCAACTGCGGGGGGGCCATCGACGGGACGCACATCCCCATCCGTGCCCCAGAACACCAGGCGTCCCGGTACGTCAACAGAAAGGGGTACTTCTCCGTGATCCTGCAGGCCATGTGTGACCACCGGGGACAGTTCACGGACATTAAGGTGGGCTGGTCCGGCAAAGCACACGACGCACGGGTGTACCGCAACTCCTCCGTGTGCCAGCGGCTTCAGGCCGGGACCTTCTTCCCCGACCGCCACATCAGGGTCGGGGACGTGGACATGCCCGTGTGCCTGGTGGGGGATGCCACCTACCCTCTGCAGTCGTGGCTCATGAAGCCCTACATGGGGCACCTCAATCCCTCCCACCAGGCCTTCAATGCCAGGCTGACCAGGGCCCGGATCGTGGTGGAGGGGGCCTTCGGGCGACTGAAAGCCCGCTTTCGATGCCTCCTCACCCGTCTGGACCTGGCCAAGCACAACATCCCTCCCGTGGTGGCGGCATGTTGTGTGCTCCACAATTTGTGTGAGCGGAAGGGGGAGGCTTTCCTGCCAGCCTGGATGGCTGAGGCTGACCGTATGGCTGGACACTACGGTCAGTCCCGCACCGCCGCCGTCCGGGAAGCCCAGCGGGGGGCCATCCGGATCCAGGAAGCCCTGCGGGAGAGCTTCCAGGTGGAGGAGGAGGAGGACTGACCTCTCCCTTGCATGCCCCACTGGGGCCTTCTTCCACCCTACCCCCCCTTCCCCTTTCCCCTCCCTACCTACTGTCAAATAAAGACACCTGTTTTTCAAACAAAAACGTCTGTTTATTTCACAGAACTGGGGTGGGGGGAGGGAGGAATGAAGGTGGGAGAAGGGAGGGGGAACCTGGGACGAGGGAGCTGGAAGGGGAGGGGAGGGAAGGGAGGAAGGGAAAGGAAAGCTCAGGGGTGGGAGTTCGGCTGCCTCTCCCGTCTCACCACACTGTCGGTCCGGGGGCGTCGGTGGGGAATGGTTGTGGGGGGGGGGCAGGAGGGACAGGGGGTGTGGAGGAAGCAGGAGCGGAAGCAGGAGTGGGAGCAGGGGGAGCAAGAGGGGGGGCAGGGGGAGCAAGAGGGGGAGCAGGGGGAGGAGGAAATGGGAAGCGGTCCAGCAGGCTCTGGAGGTGGCCTCGCAGGGCACGGCCCTGCTCCTCCAGGGCCTCCAGACTCCTCCGGCGCAGCCTGAGGTCCTCCTGGACCCAGTGGTCCTGGAGACGGAGCTGTCGATCCAGGAACCGGAGGTGCCGCCTCTGGTAGTCCTCCTGGTTCCTGGCTGTCCTGCATGCCCGGGCGCGGGCGGCTGCTGCAGGCGGGGTGGTGCGCCCTGCAGGCCCAGGTGCTGCAGCTGTGGTGCAAGAAGACCAGCGGTCAATTACCCCAGGGGCCCAGGTGTGTGAAACCCAGCTCCCCTGTGCAAGGCCAGGGCCCCTGCAGGATCCCCAGCTGCTGCTCCGTGGTGGGCAAGGCCCAGGCACACGGTCCCGGGGCTCCCTCTCGCCCCAGCCCCCCATACACATAAGGGGAACACGAGGGTACTCACAGGTGGACGCCTCCCCGGCCTCAGATGATGCAGGCGAGCGGGTCTGTGGCGTGCCTCGGGGGTCCCGGGTCCTGGGCAGGCTGTCGGCAGGCTCCTGGCTCTCAGAGCCCTCTTCCTCCACCTTGGTGTCCAGGAGCGGTCCCTCTGCCCCGGGGTCAATCACGTCCCGGGGGGCAGGGACGGCATGAGCCCCCAGGATGCGGTCCAGGGCATGGAAGTGGGGGCAGGCCTCCGGGTCGGCCCCTGGCAGGCAGGCCCGGGAGTAGGACTGCCGCAAGTCCTTTATTTTGCAGCGCACCTGCTCCCGGCTGCGCTGGTGGCCCCTGGCGGCCAGGCTGGCAGCCATGCGTCCGTAGACGGCCGCGTTCCGGTGGCTAGCGCGGAGATCGTGGACATTGGAGGCTTCCCCCCAAACCTCGATGAGGTCCACGATCTCCGCACTTGACCAGGCGGGCGCCCGCCTTTTGCGCCCCCGGGCAGGCTCCTGGGAGCCGCCAGGCTGGTCCTGGGGAGCAGTGGAGGGCTGGGAGCCCTCGGGTGGCTGGCTCATCCTGTGGCAGGTGCAGGCGGTGCAGGCACGGGTGCTTGCAGCCTTGCAACTGGCACAAAGTGAGTAGCCAGCCCGTGGCCCTTTAAGGGCTCCGGGGCCGGGAGGGGGGCAATAGAGTTTCCCTGGAGTTGGCCAGAGTGGCCACCAGGGAAACCTGGGAAGCCTTAGCCTCCCACTAGTTCGAATTAAGGGTCTACACAGCCCTTAATTCATACTAGCTAGTTCGAACTAGGCATTAGTCCTCGTAAAATGAGGTTTACCTAGTTCGAACTAAGCGCTCCGTTAGTTCGAATTAAGTTCGAACTAACGGAGCGCTAGTGTAGCGCCTAGGAAAGTTAGTTTGAATTAACGTCCGTTAGTTCGAACTAACTTTTCAGTGTAGACATACCCCATTTCTTTTTTCAAGTCTAATACGGGTTGGGCTGAATTGGAGGCCATATTTATATACAACTGAAATGTAAGTTGAACATTTCAGCTAGAATTCTGTGACAGATGTCTCAGGAATAAGATAAGAGCAAAGTTATTTTTATTAAATACAGTTTCTAATCTGTAAGTATTTACAAAAGTATTTTCTAGGGACATTGAACTTTCGCTGAGGTCATTAAAGTCAATACGGTGCCTGTTTTCTCAGCTAAAAGAGCCTTTTGGTGCCAGAATATGAAAAATAACAAAAATAGCAGAGAAACACCAAATACATTTTGTTTTCTGAAGAGGCTTCTCATCATCAGGGACATTGTTATCTGAAGAATCTTACTCTCAATTTCACAACGCAGTATAGATTTAAAACACTCTAAAATGTAGTCTGATTTGATAGTAGCCAGAAGTACATCTGATCCCCATTCAGTGGCCTGTATGAGAAGAATTTGTAGTCTCACTCCACTTCCTAGTTAACAGACATCTATACAGGTATAAAGGTGACAATAGTACCAGTGCTTAAGACTCTCAGGCTACATCTACACTGGCGGCTTCTTGCGCAAGAACAGTTGTTCTTCCTCAAAAACTTGCTGTGTGTCTACATTGCACATGCATTCTTGCACAAGTAAATTTACAGTCTAGCATCGGAAAACAGGGCTTCTTCCGGAAGTTATTCCTCTCCCCATGAGGAATAAGCACTCTTGCGCAAGAGCTCTTGCACAAGAGGGCAGTGTAGACAGGCAACATGAATTTCTTGCACAAGAAACTCCTATGGCTAAAATGGCCATCAGAGCTTTCTTGCGCAAGTGAGCATCCACGCTGCCATAGACACTCTTGCGCAAAAGCACATCTCTTGCACATGCCAATGTAGACGCACTCTTGTGGAAGACGTTTTGCCCAAGAACTCTTCCACAAAACAGTTCTTGCACAAGAAGCTGCCAGTGTAGAGGTAGCCTATGTCTCAGGTCAGAAGGGACCATTGAGACCATCTAGTCTGATGTCCTGCACATTACAGGCCACAGAACCTCACTTACTCACTCCTGAAATAGATCCCTAACCTCTAGCTGAGTTACTGAAGTCCTCAAATCATAACAAAGATTTCAAGCTACAGAGAACTCACCATTTACACTTGTTTAAACCTGCAAGTGACCAGTGCCCCGCACTGCAGAGGAAGGTGAAAACCTCAGTGGTCTCTGTCAGTCTGACTCAGGGAAAATACCTTCCCAGCACCAAATAGTTAGATCCTCAGCACTGGTGGGTAAGATCCACCAGTCACATACCTGGGAAAGAATTCTCTGTTGTAACTTAGAACCCTATGACCTCATCTAGTGTCTGCTCTCTAGAAGTTGGGGATTTTTGTTACTGGCTGTCATCAGTGGGCTACATGCCATTACAGAAAAGCTCATCATACTAGCCACTGTATAAATGTATCAAGATAGTCTTGAAGCCAGCTAGGTTTTTGACCCCACTTCTGTATTTGGAAAGCTGTTTCAGAACTTTTCTCCCCTATATAATGAACCTTCACCTATGATCACGCTGTTTGTGGGTACAATGGCAAATATGAGTTTAGAAAACCAAAAGTATATGTGCTTATGTAGAAGGCAATATTCCTGAAAACCAACATTCAAATAAGCTAAGGGTTGGCCTGCCTAGAACGCTAACTGGCGAGCAGGGCAGGAGTATGGGGGTTTGCTTGGCTCCATCCACATGACCCTTCTGCTAGATAGCAGGGTTGGGGAAATTGGGCTTTCTTTGCTTTGCCCGCTTGGCACTCCTAGCAGGGCTGAGCAGGCGGAGTAAGACAGCATCTCCTCCTGGAGCTGTCTGTGTGCTTAGGTCTGTTTTTACAGCACAGATTAAGAATGATGCTAATATGAATGATAAATTATGAAAATAAATGTCCATTAGGGACTAGGATAAAACCATTATGTTAATTTCTATATGTGGGTTAACAGGGAATTAAACCCATAGCACCAGAAGTGAAAGGTAAATGAATGAAAATATCCGGATCCCCAATATCTGGGAACTATTATACCGTACAGATTTCCAGGCAACTATTGTGCAAAATAACATTTAGGTGTTCTACTGAAGTATTTGCTAGTATAACACATTGAAACTGCAGGGCCAGATTCTCTATCACTCTGCTCCGTGTGCAGTTATACACACCAGTGCATAGGGGCTGTGAATCATTATCATTAATTGTTCTAACACTTAAATTCCAATGTCCATGTAACAATTGCAAATGAAAAGTCAATGGTTACAGCATTGTGGTATTTTAGAAACTGTGATCTCAATTTCAGAACTGTGAGCAAATATTGAATTTTTAATGATAACTATTGTCATCCTTAGAACCTTTCAAAGTTGCCTGAACAATTTTGTAGTGAAGCTACAACACAATGATTCTGCGATATTATTCTACACATTTTAAAATTCAATAAAGTGTAACCTTACACTTTACTTTCATTACATTTTTAAACAGTTGTATTCTTTAAGAAAGTATCCTCAAAGCCAGGAAGAGTTCCAAACTCACTATGAAGAAATAATTGTATTACATTGGGGAAAAGTACATATATTTGAAGCACTGCTGACTGACACATGAAGGATAAATGAGATCAATTAATCCTGGTATTTCTAAAAGTGGAAATACTCTATGATGTGAAAATAGTGCATGTAGCAAATTGATTTCCATGCTGGAGATACAATATTGGCCACACTTATTTTGTGGCAATGTTAAATAATCCCATCATTTGCCTCTGATAACCCCTTTTTCCATTAACATTAGTGAGCAGAACATGTATCGTATTGCATATTAATATGGTATTCATCTATTTAATTCTAAAATATAAGAACACTATTTATATCTTTAAATATTATTTCTAATAAGCCACTTCTATACTAGCCACTTTGCACTTTTCAGGAAATGGCCAGATCACAGTTATAAATGGTAGTGGGGAATTCTCCTTACATAACCACACGGCCATGCTGAAGTTTCTGCAGCACTTTGTGCAGGCTGCCTTCCTAGTCCTGACTGAGCTCAACTCCAAGCTCATTCTGGGGACCCTTTCCCTGGATTCCCACAGTGCGGTCAGAACTGACAATCAATAAAGACTGTCTTGGTCCCCCTGGGTAGGTCCTGGAAGCCCTCGGGCTGCTCCCTGTGAAGGCCAGGGTGGTTTCAGGGGATTTGTGGCTCGTTCACTGCTGAATTTCTGTGTAGCACGGAAAGCCACGCAGTCAGGTGCTGCTCCCAGGGCTGGCTTCCTGCCACAAGGCTTGTCCTGGGTGCCTGAAGCTTTACGAGCAGCCAGTAGACAGGAACTATAGAGTCCTGATTAATTTGGACGGAGTCTTCACCAGGACACCTGTGTTATTTCCCCATCTACACACACCTTTTTTGAAAGAAAAGGCTTTTTCCTCATAGAAAGAGGATTATCAATGTTGGAAAAAACCCTTTGTTCCTTCAATTATCTTTTGAAAGAACACGATTGCAGTGTAGATGTAACAGAATTTTTTTCAGAAAAACAACCGTTTTTCCAAAAAACCCTCTGTAGCGTATACATACCCTGGGGTGTTGTAATTAATTATTTCTTGTATAAACACTTTGAAATTATAGGGCCAGATTCTCCTTTGCTATGCTGCGCATTCAATTATATTCACAAGTGCAAAGGGATTGTGAACTGTTGTTATTAATAATTCAAGAGCCACTCTGAATTTTAAGGGACTCTTCCCCACCTTTCTGCAAATGATTTTTTTTGTGAAATTAGGAATAAGAATAGGAGGCATGAACTAATTATTAAATTTTCTCATACACTCAGTATAAGAGAGAAAAGAAGGCAGGAAATTAACTAGTAGCAAAAAACTAACAAACACCCTGAAGCTTAGAATTCCAATTTTTTAAAAAGGGATCCTGCAGTAGACAAAGGACAAGGAGCAGTAAAGCTATGAGGCAGTTAAAATGGTCTTATAAGTGACTATGGTTATATAAGACTCCAGTTTATTATGAAATGAGATGGTTAATCCCTCCCATAGGATCACCCTCTCCCTCCCTTTCCTAGGAATAGACTATAGTCCCACCCCCACAGAGATTGAGAAGTTGAGAATGCAGGCCTCAGCTCTGAAACAGAATTTGTACTCCAACATAAAATTCTTGTTGGCAGATTTCCAACATTGCAAGAAGCTTGCAGCTTTTGACAGGAAGAACGTAGCACTGACTTGTAGACAGCTAATGATTTGGTTTCCAGACAAACAAATCCATTTGGGAAATGGCAAACCAACTGTCTTTGAAAGACTTCCCACAGTGCAAGTCACTATACCATGTCTAATGGAAAGGTCATCTCTTCAGAAAGGAGATACTGAAAACAGCAAGGATCAGCTACCTTTTTGACTTTGTATTATTCAACTGAAATGGACCACAGGAGAAATTGAAGAAGATGACTAGGTTCAACTAAACTGTTGCATAGCCTGACTTCCTGACCTGATAGGGTGGAAGGTAGTTTTAGGAGTTGGAGGAGCACAGAGCAGAGCAATGTAGGGTGTAAACATTCTCATTTAATTATCTTTTACTGTGGCAGAAAACAGCAGTTGAAGCTGAATGAACTGACTAACATGAGCATACTGCACAGCAAAATGTTTTTTTAAAGTATACAAAAAATAAATAAATCTGCCACTGTGTTTTCTATTGGAGACATTTAAAGTGGGCACCCATCCCACACCTCACTTTACCATATCTCAGAAAATTTCCACAAAAGCTGTTTCTTTGCCAGGCTTAGAAGATGAGTGAATACTAAAATTATCTATACCTAGTCCAAGATAGCTTGCCCAAGCTATCAATTTAAAACATGCTTTTCTGTATATTTTTTGGTGCAAAAAAGTTTTTTTTTTAAATAGGGTTGCTTGTCACTGAATAAAATAAAAAAGGAAAACATCTCTGGAAATATAACTTGCTATCTCTTAAAACTCTGCTGCTAAAATGCTGTTAGTCTTGGTTTGTGCTGTTTTTGTCAGTGTTACTATCCTGTACCACAGATCATTTTTATTGGTTAAATCTTTCTTTGAGATAGCTAGCTGAATTCCAAGTCACAGGAAATAATTTTCTGAGGTATAATTAGGACATTGCTCTCCTCTTATCTTTTTTCCAAGATAGTTATCTAGACATTTTGGCATGCACTACTGTTTTTCCTGATCATAATTCATGCAAAATAAATTCTTAATATTTAATTTTTTTCTGTTATAAAAGTTGGAGTTTTTAGTGGTGGATAGGATGATTTTGTCCTGCAATTCTCTTTCCCTGCACAAGGAAATACAATGAAAATATACTTATTCTGATGAAAGTTCATTTTTTTTCCTCTGGGGCTCATTTGTGCCTGGTCTTTGCATGGGCAGGAGGAAGAACAAATCAATGGACAAAAGTTTTAAAATTTACAATTTAAACAAAAGTGCAATTTCTATTTCAAATTTTGATAAGAAAAATGGGCATTCATTTTGCACTGCTTTTCAATCATGTATACTAATTTAAATTGATAAAAAGGAATGAGATCTCATGACAAAGTTAGCAAAAATTTGTAACTTATTTTTGTGCTGTTCTACCCTATTCTTATGCTCATAACTCGAAAGGATCATGCTGCCTACTGTATATGTCTATAGAAATGGTTTAAAAATAGCAAGTAGTCCCGCAGCATTCTAGAGATTAACAAAAAATGTAGATAGTACCATGAGCTTGCGTGGGCACAATCCACTTCAGATGAAAGAAGTGGGTTGTTCCCATGAATGCTCATGGTGCCATCTCCATTTTATGCTAGTCTCTAAGGTTCTGCAGGACTATTTGCTGTTTTTAAAGTTTTTTCAATTACAGATTAACATGGCTACACCTCAGAAACTATAGAAATGGGGTAACTCAGCAACAAACCCCACCTGACACAGTTGAGGCCTTGTTTAGTTTTGTTGGTACAGTATGCCAAAAGTGTGTGTTCTTCATAGGTCAGACCATTAGAACTGCAAATATTCCTATTGTCTTCAGTGGGCTTTGGCTTTAGTCTCATCTGATCATGAGATTTTACACCTAATATTGCCCTTTTGCTTTTCTCTCTTTATCTGTTTTGTGGAGGCTTTGTTCTAAAACCAGCACAATATGAAAACTGCTCCATTACAAATATGTTCCTTGGAAATGGGAGAGTAAGAGAAAAGATATGCCCAGAAAAGGGACTGTTAGTTTGATTTGCATAATTAAGAATTTCAGTATCCTGCTGGCCATTAGTGTTGAGTGACTAATTTTCAAGAAATAATTTATTCAACAATTCCCTTTATGCTTTTAAATTGTGCATAAAAAAGTCTTTTTATTCAAAACTCATGATTTTTCTAGTGAACAAATCTTGGTCCAATGGTTACTTTAATTATTGCGTATTTGAATGTACAATTTGCATTTTGCATAAAATACGTACCTAGCTTATATACCATTATCAGTATTTCATCTCACAGTAGCTAATTGGTTTATGTAGAGCATTTCCAATTTCATTTTGACTGTAATATTCACAATTTATTTGGGGTTTGTTACTTACTTTAATTTTCTAATCAGAGCACAGGTTGCAAGTTGTGAATATTACAACTAGACATACATCAAAATCTGCTTTCAGTGAATGATGGAGCATTTGAGGCATAGCAATCTTTCTGGGAGTATTCACACTAGCAGAGCTCAACCCTTATGTGTTCAAAGAAAGTTCATGTGAAAGCTATGGAATTGAAAATGGCACACAATCTCAGACTTTTTCCCCACTGCACCCTCAGCTCTAGTCTCTATTCCTTTCAATTGAATGAGATTTTTAAGTGGTGTACAAATATTTGATATACATTCTAGTCTATGTAAAACCAACTCCCACTCCCTGATAGGAGTAAATAACCGTCTGCATTCTTTAGATTCACAGACTTCCCTTTGCACCCCCTTGGGTTAGGTCTAATGATTCATTTCAGCTAAGCACAGGAGCCAAGAACATATGATCCCACTCATTGGTTCCCCCCTCCTCCACACCATTTCCTAAGGAGATACTGAGCTATACTCATTCTCTGGTTTCTACCTGAAGAGATTTGGCTCTCCTAAGTGGTTATTCAAGCCTGCTTTTATACAAAGATTGCTTGAAGGCATAATATTACTCATGAGCTATCCTGTCTGCCTCTGGGACCATGCAATCTTGTTCTGTACTGCTGAAGTGTAAGTTGGGAAAGGGGCCATGCATCTTTCAAGTTAAATGCTCACAATGTATGCTTGTATTTTCCATATTTTACATGTAAAACATTTGAGGGTTTTTTTGTGGGGGATTAACTAGGAACCAGGAAATAGGTTAGCCAGAGCCACACTGTATTTATTCCTTAAGGTCTCATCAGTAAATTGTAAAAATTACCTGATGATAGTTGGTTTAACAGTATCACTGTCTTAGCAGGTCTTTGCATTCAGCTCCTTGGCTGTTATTGATTTCTTCTGCTGTTGTCAGCACTATACATTAAGTCTTTGCTCTGCACTATTCTTCAAGGATCAATATGTAAGTTTCCCTATGGAATGATTCAAATATTTGGTTTAACTTTTACCATCTAAGATGTGTAGGTGGCTTTCTGTTATAATATTATTCATTTTTGTTCAATGGTTGTTAATTTAGAATATCTATTATTGCTGCTGTGGCTGCCCCATTTTGCTGGAACACTGACTCTTACTTTATGATCTTCTGTTCTGCCTGGAAGTTTTTACATCTGTTCTTTGAATGAGTTATTGCATGTAAAAATATGCCTTCCATATCTAATTTTGTTTTGTTGTTCTCCAAAAATGTGTCTGAATCAAACAGGGACTGAATCAATGTTTTGATTCAGAATGGGGGGGGGGGGAAGGGATCCCACCCTTTTTGGCACAAACATCACTGGTAAAGGTCATGTTGAGATAGAGAGTTCTAGGCAGGGGCAGTATAGTTTCTTTTTTAAAAGAATACTTTTGTTTCCATCAAATAAAGTTTGTTATTTTTCCTTCATATTTCCCTGTGGTGCTGTTACATGTGGGAGTTAGGACTTCTCAATAGTGCCTCTTCAAGGCCACGTATGGTATTGCAGCTATTCCCCCATCTTAATCTGCAAAGTTTGGCCACCTACTTGGAACAAGGTAGCATGTGCTTTAAATTTGGATTCAGTCTCTAGTCAAGTTCTTGATTGTCTATCATAGAATCGTAGGGTTGGAGGAGACCTCAGGAGGTTGAGTACAACCCACTGCCCAAAGCAGGAGCAAACCCAACTGAATCATCACAGACAGGTCTTTGTCAAGCCAGGACATAAAAATCTCTAGGGATGGAGATTCTACCCTCTAGGTAACCCATTCCAGTGCTTTACCACCCTCCTAGTAAAATAGTTTTTCCAAATATCCAACATAGACCTCCCGCACTGTAACTTGAGACCATTGTTCCTTGTTTTGTCATCTGTCACTACTGAGAACTGCCTCTCTCCATCCTCTTTGTACCTCCCACCCCCAGGTAGCTGAAAACTGCTATCAAATCCCCCCCCCCTTTCCCCTTCTCTTCTGTAGACTAAATACAGCCGACTTCTGATAATCCGGCACCTTTGAGACCTAGGTGGTGCTGGATTATCGGATATGCCCGAGTATCAGGAGGTACTGCATACTCCCAACCCAATCACCATCTCCCCCCCACACACCTTATGCTCGTGTCCTGGAGCCACCAGTACAGCCATGCGTCTCCCTCCAGGCATTGGGGCATGTGCGCTGAGTGGCCGGCTTCTCAATGAGCTGGCCTGGATGCTGTGTGCAACCCAATCCCCCTCCTCTTTTCTCCCATTCCCCAGAGCCAAACACCTCCCCTCCATGCTGTAACCCACATGAGAGCAGCTGACCTGAGCAATTCTGGGTTCCTTCCCAGTTCCGTCAGGAGCTCTTCCCATTTTGATTCCAGACTATCGGGAGTGCCAGACAATTGGATGTCGGACTATTGGAATTTTACTGTAATCCCAAATTCCTTAGCCTTGCCTCATGATTCATGTGCTCCAGCACTCTAATCATTTTGTTGCCTCTGTTGGACTTTCTCAAATGTGCCTACATCCTTTCTGTAATGGTTTGCCTAGAATTGGATGCAGTACTTCAGATGTGGCCTCACCAGTGCTGAATAAAGGGGAATAATCACTTTTCTAGATCTGCTGGCAATGTTCCTCCTAATGTACCGTAATATGCCATTAGCCTTCTTGGCTACAAGAGCACATTGTTGACTCATATCCAGCTTCTCATCCAATGTAATCCCTAGATTTTTTTTCTGTCAAACTGCTGCTTAGCCAGTCAGTCCCCAGCAGCGCTTAGGATTCTTCTGTCCCAACTGCAAGACTCTGCAAGACTCTTTTGTCCCAATCCTCCAATTTGTCTAGGCCACTCTAGACCCTATTCCTATCCTCCAATGTATCTCCCTCTCCCTCTAGCTTAATGACATTTGCAAACTCGATGAAGGTGCAATCCATCCCCTCATTTTCTGGTCATTAATAAAGATGTTAAACAAAACTGAGTCTAGAACCGATCCTTGGAACACTCTGTTTGATACTGACAGCCAACCAGACATTGAGCCATTGATTGCTATCCATTGGGCCTGACAATTTAGTCAGCTTTCTACCCACCTTACAATTCATTTTTCCAATCCATACTTCCTTAACTTACTGGCAAGAATACTGTCGGAGACAGTATCAAAAGTTTTGCTAATGTTAAGGTATGTCATTGTCCTCTGCCTTCCCCATATCCATACCCAAATCAAACAGTGCATTGAAAGTTTCCTGTGCTTGATTATTGTGAGGATCATATGCTCAGCTTTTGCTTTTACAGTTCTGGTTCACTGTCAAGAATGACTGTCCTGAAAACTCTGAACACATGCTTTGAAACCGATGGGCCATTTGTGAATCCTTTTTGGGTCAAGCTGGATTCAATCTACTGCTGTCTATCAAGTCTCAGTAACATTTTCAATGTCAATGAATTGGGATTTCATGTGATGAAGACTTTTCATGAAGACTCACTTTTAAGAAGGTGGCATATGAGCATTGAAAAAGTTTAGCTTCTATGAAGTTTGTAAATAACAACCAATTTTAAGATAAGATGGTAAGTAGATAAGATTATTAGCATTAGGTTGCATAAAAAAACAAAATAATAACTACACATTTAATAACCTACAGCAATGATTAACAAGCAGGAATAATAGGCTTGGTAGTGTGGACACTCTCCTTGTTATTTCAAAATAACTCCCTAGTATAGACCACGGCAAAGAGACCTCAAAAAATCATCTGATCCATTCACTGTACTGAGATGGTCCAGATTTATTCAATCCTATCTCTGACAAGAGTTTCCCTAACCTTTCAATATTGGTAATTCCACAGCCTCACTAAGTAATCTGTTCCAGTGTTTAACTAGCTTTAGAGTTAGAAAGTTTTCTAAATATCCTACCTAGGTCTCCCTTGCTGAAAACTAAATCAACTATTTCTTTTCCTTCCTTTAGTGGACACAGAGACTAGCAGATCTTTATAGCACCTTTTATTCACATGAGGAAACGTATGTACCCCTCAACTTATTTTTTTCTAGACTAAACATGCTCGGTTCTTCCAACCTTTTATCCAAGGTTATTTTATCATTTTTGCTTTTCTTTAGACTGTCTTCAAATGTCGTTTCCCAAACTGGACAAGGTAGTGCAGCAGATGCCTCACCAGTGTGAAATAATGTAGCACAGTTACCTCTTGCATCTTATATATGAGACTTTTTAATACATACAAGAATGTTATTAGCCTTTTTCTTAATGCTACCACACTACTGACTTAATAATTTTATGATCCACAAAAGCCCCTAGATCCTTTTCTGAAGTACTGCATAGCCTGTTGTTTCTCATTTTGTATTTGTATATTTGATTTTTTACTTCCTAAGTGTAGTACTTGACTTTATTGAATTCCTTCTTATTGATTTGAAATCCGTTCTCCAATTTATCTTTCTGAATTCTAATTCTATCCAAGTGTTTTCAACCCCTTCTCAGTTGGTGACATCCACAAGTTTTATAAAACACACTTTCTACTCCATCAATCAAGTCATTAGTGAAAATATTGACTTGTACCAAGCCTTGGACAGACAGCTGCAGAACCTCATTTGATATGTTCTCCAAGTTTGAAAGTCAATCATTGATATACTATTCTTTGAGATTGGTCTTTACTACAGCTACATGCCAACCTAATAACTTCATCTGTGCTTCCTTTTCTTGCTTATGAAGAGATCATGCACAACTGTGCCAAAAGCCTTGCTAAAGTTCATATACCTCAAATATATTCCTTCTTCTTGTCACCCCTATAATCTAGAGCAGTGTTTCTGAAAGTGTTCCATGGAATCGCTCTCAGAAACACATTAACTGGCTGTTTATTTACCGGTGCTGCAGGCACGGAGCCTCGTGGCTCCCATTGGCTCCATTTTGTCCTTTGCAGCTAAGAGAAGCTGCAGGAAGCAGTGGCCCAGCCCACCTTTACACTCATGGATTCAGGATACAACCTTACAACTTTGCAGGTTTAAGAGTGTCTTTTTTGGTAATATCCTGAACCTGTGTTTAGTAAGAATCACTTTTTTGAGGAAGAACGGCTCTTGCACAAAAGAAGGTTTTTGCACAAAAAGGTGACGTCTACACAGCACTTTTTTGCACCTCTTGCGCAAAAGGTAAAGGAAGAGGAAATGAAAATGAGAGCACAAGATATGCAAATGAGTGCTCCATTTGCATTTCCTGTTCCTCAAGAGGATCGTAGTTTAGACATAACCTCTGAGTGCCAGAGTGGGGAACAGTCCTGACAGAGCCAAAATGAGATATTGCTAGTCTCATTTCTTTACAGTGTCTTTTAAAAAATTAAGCTATTGTACATGCCACTTTATATTCCCATTTCATAAGAACAGCCATACTGAGTCAGACCAAAGGTCCATCTAGTCCAGTATTCTGTCTGCCAACAGTGGCCAGTGTCAGATGCCCCAAATGGAATGAACAGAAACAGGTAATTCATCAAGTGATCCCTCTTCTGTCATACATTTCCAACGCTTGACAAGCAGAGGCTAGGAACACCATTCCTATCCATTCTGGCTAATAAGTATTGATGGACCTAACCTCCATGAATTTCTCTCTTTCTTTTTTGAACCCTCTTAAAGTTGTGGTCTTCACAACATCCTCTGGAAAGGAGTTCCACAGATTGACTGTGCACTGTGTGAAGAAAAACTTCCTCTTGTTTGTTTTAAACCTGCTACCTATTCATTTCACTTGGTGATCCCTAATTCTTATGTTATGGAAACAAGTAAATAACTTTCCAATGCAGAATGTTTGAATCAGTCAAAATCTTTTAGAGGTCATAATCTAAAACAAAAGTGAAAAATACAAAACAAGTAAACACCACAAAAAAAAAGTTGCTTTGCATATAGGGGGGAAAAAAAGAGAACAAAAAGGAAGCATAGTTGTCACTATAGGGACACTAATGGGATACATTTACCACAGGAAATAAATATCTATTGTGTCTTTCTGAAGAGATCATTCTCATTCACAGATGGACAGAGCTACACATTTGTCATACTGCAGGTGTAGTGTGATTCTGTGCCTTACAGCTCACATCAGTACAGTAAAAAAAAAAAAAAAAAAACCCCAAAACCCCAGTGATTTTTAAAATTAAGGTGTCCAGCAACTCATGTTAGGGAAACTGTGTAAATTGCACTAATACATCCTATGACTCATTCCTCTTCCCATCCCTATCCATTAAGGATAAGAAGGTTTAACTGAAATTCACCTGCTTTCAGGCCTGAAGTAAACACACGCTCCTGTAGCACATGTCTGAGCTGTCTAGACACCTAAACTAACTAAAGCTAACTAATGAGAAACAGGCATACCCTTCAGCTAAGAAGAGCTTCTGAGAGATACAGCCCTCCAGATGAAAGTAAGCTCCTAAATTATAGTAAGTTTTCAAGCTAGAATGAACTCCAAAAGGTTGGAGGAAACCTCTGACTAAACCAAATCATTACAATAAAATCAGATCTTAAAATCTAGACCATCCCTCCCTATAAAATGTCCCTGAGACTAGAAGCAGACTTTATATTCCCATAGCCACAACCTTGCTGTGTTCTGACCAATTAGCCTCCACCGCCTGACACAAACTGGAGAGTCATGGCTACTAGCTTTCCCCAGCTGAAGAGAAAAATAAATCCAACACTATATTAAGCTGGAGTAAAAACACCTACACCTTTATTACAGCTGGTTACAAGCAATTAGAAAGAGGAAAGGACAAAGTAACCCTGCAGTGGCATTATACCTTTTAATCTCTCCTCAGAACTAAATAAAGGATTTTAAAACCAATAAGATATATTACTAATTTAATCCTTTCACAAACTGATATATTGAGCCTCAATGCTCTCTATGATGGCTCCATGGCAGCCTCACCTATATACTCATTACCTCCTAAAAACAATACAGTTTACATTTCATGGCAGAGAGAAAGGGGAAATGGGAGGTAGAAAAAAATAAAATGGGGGAAAAAAAGAAACTATATCAAGTAAACAACTGGTAAGCCAGTTATCAGCATAGGAAAATATTTTTTGACAATCCTCACTGGTTATCTGCTTGATACTGACTAATGTAACATAAGAGGGGGAGCAAGTGTGTATTTTCCTTGTCCAATCTCAAAGCTTTGGGACTGCTGCTTTCAGTTTACAGAGAGGTCTTTTCATGCAGCAGACAATAGTTCTAGAGATAAACCCCATATTGCAAATACTGACAATAAAAATGACTTAGCACCAGGAAAAATGTCCAGAGATTTTCCATGTGTCAGAGGGAGACAGGAGAAGGAACAAAATGGGAAGCAAGAGAGAATATTTTTAGAATCCCTGGGGATTGCTGGACTGGGGACTGCTAGTTTGACGCTGCTGCATAAACCACCAGCCAGCTGCTGCTGTTGTCCCAAAGCTGACTATCAGCTCCTGTTCTGGCTGCCCAGGAGGTGACCACCATCAGCTATGCCAACCCTGCCACCTTACATTTAAGCCAAACTTAAACATCTTTGCCACACAAAGACATTGAATCAATGTGGCTGAATTGATGTAGAAACTGAGTTAGCTAAATTACTGTGTGTGGAAACCCGGAAAAGTCTGACATCCAAACTACATAATATAGGCACATATTGTTGTTGTCCAATGATTGTTCTTTCCATTCCAGACTCCATACAATCATTGCTGTCCTGATACCTACATTTCATACAGTGATTTCAAGAAGAAATAAAGAGTAACTGAAAAAAAGTTCTGATTATTGTATTCTTCTTGATCTCCTGAAAAATGCTGCTACTAATCCAATGAATGTACTACCTGAACAGGGTAGTCAGGAAGCTTTTCTTGTAAGATAAAATTGGTAGAAAATACTTCTGTTTTTTCATTTTTATAGATACTTAAAGCTATTCATGTAAAAACTATGAGTTCTTTGCAGGCACGTGTTGGGAGATACAAGCATTTAAACAATTTAAAAACTAGACTTGAACTAGCCAACTATGCCTTCTTGAGAGGGAAGAACTGCTGTGTATACATTAAAATAATACATCTTTTCATATGGTATATGTTTCTATTGTGTATTGAAAACTTCTAATCTTTGTAATACAGATATCAAAGCAAATACCCATCATTTGCTTCTATAAACATACGATGAAGTTTCACTAAAACAGTAAATAGGAAGCAAAGATCCCACCTCCCACCAGCATACAATAGGCTCTCACTTTCCTTTTATTATACATTGTTGCATTAGAAGAGATCGTGTAACTTTTTTTAAATTCACAAGGGAATATTAACTTAGCCCTTAAGGATATTCCATTGCTATTCAATTTCATACTTCACTAGAAGACGACGGACATTTGAGAATAGCCAGGTAGCCTTTTGGAATTGCTGTCCTGAAAATCTTGATATATCTGAAACTAAAACACATTGAATTTCCAGAGGAAAAAAGATTTTTTTTTCTTTTTAACTTGTATTTGATAATCACTATGCTTTGGCTGCATTCATCTAAGCATCAGGGATTTGTAACTGAGTTATAAATATTTTATTGAATTTTTAATAAAAAACCAACAACCTTAATGTGTGCAATGTAGTGTACTCTCTGTATTACTTGAAAGCTCTGATGTATGGCAACTCCAGCAGCTCTGAGGTGAATCAATAAATCTCATGACTTTGTGTTATGAAGGTTTAGTATCTTCTTGTCATCCACCATCTATTTCCCCAAATAGAAAAGCTAGGATAAACGTATGAGGTTGCATTTTTGCTAAGGCACCAAAACCTCTTGGACACACGAGCTGAGCTCTTTAAAGATGTCGTTGTAGAGTACATCTGAAATTCTGCTATACCCAGTTTAAGCTATTTTCATTGAAAAAGTCTATTTGCATCAAAAGACTATATCCTTTTGTGTGATTCAGTGTTCAGAAAGTTGTCAGGAACTTCAGGTAGTCTTTAACAAAACAGGCCAGTCACTCTCATTTTCTAGCCATAGTTTTACTTTGGGGGCCTTTTCTGTTTGTTTTTAATTACAACAATATTTCCATGGATCTCTAGCTGTAGATTGTGGAGCAGTGTGAAATTCTGGCCCAATTGAAATTATTGGTAAAATTCACATTGACTTCAGTAAGACTAATATTTCATTCTACTCTCCAGTTAGGTATGTGTTTATGTCTAATTATGTCTGGAAATACATGATTTTCTTGTGAAGTGTGCATAGTTATGTGTGCACATAGTAGGTTAGAGCTTGATCCATAGCCCACTGAAGTCAAAGACACTCATTGACTTCATTTTGATTTGACTCAGATCCTAAATTCCCACAGCGATGAGGTGTCCTCTCCACACAGGTCTGGAAAGATGACTAGGTAGGCCTATCAATTCTGCAGGCTGCACATGGAGGGAAAGTCAAGGAAAAGGTAGTTGTAGAATGGGTCTGTAAAACCAGGCAAGAAGTAGGAGCTGCTGCTTTAAAACAGTAGTCATTATCTGTGAAGAGGAGGAGTGTTTGGAAGCTGCAGATACTTCCTGGGAAGAGGATGTGGAGTTAGGAGCGGAACCAAAAGTTGTAGGAAACTGTCCAGAGAAGGAACAGTGAGGACTGGGAGAGGAAACTCATAGCTGCTGGTTCCCTAGACTATAATTCAGAGGGCAGTGGCTTGGTCCGGGTTCTTGTACCAGCTGCAGAAGATGTGGCATAGGCTAGCAGAGCAGTGCTCTGGAAGACTGTCTGGGTCACTGTAGGAGTAACAGAGAGTATACAGCAGAAGGGAGAGCCTCTGAATGCCTAGACAGAGGGCTGTCATGAAGAGGATGTTGTGGTGTCTGAGAAAAGAAAGGAGATACCGACTCGTGAGGGTGATGGTGTGACAGCCTGTAACCATGGGAAAGATCAGCGAGCTTGAGAGCTAATCCCTAGAGTGATCAGATAAGCAGTCAGTGGTACACCCACATAAACATCTGACCTGCACATTCACAATGAGTGATTTTGTGCCTAAATTAGATGTGAAAATATATGCTCACAGTTGTATCTTTATAACTGAAAATATGTGTAGATAAATTTGAATAACAAATGTGACATATATGGGGCCTGCACTTCAAAAGTTTCTTTCATTACAAAATATACCACCAGTATGAGAGATTGTTATTCTTAAAATGGAAAAACACATTAGAATAAACAATACCTCTAAAAACCAGAAATTACAAAAATAAATTTGAATAAAGTTCCTTTTTCTGTGTTAGAAAGAAATAACATTTTTGTAGTCTTCATCTGTGACACCTGACATTAGTGACAAGTAATCGCAATGGGGCTCAATGTGACAGACCTTGCCCCGGTCTATTGATTTCAGTATACAGTGTTGTTGTAGCTGTGTCAGTCCCAGGATATTAGATGCACAAAGTGAATGAGGTAACATCTTTTATTGGACCAAGTACCTTTGGCGAGACGGACAAGCTTTTCATCTATAGACAGCTCTTCAGGTCTGGTAAAGATACTAGCAGTTTCTAGGTATGAAGAAGCATTCTGTGTTAAGAATGTTAAGAAGTGGGTAATCGTGTAGTCGATACAATTTGTATTGACTACACGATTAATAGATAAGGAAAGGCTCTGTTTTTCATGAGTTCATTTGTTCTGTGATGATAACCTTTTAAACATTGATTTAAACACAGACCTATTCTGGGACTTTAAGCATAGCTTTGCTGAGGATCTTGTTTATTTACCAGGTCAATGTTTTTTGGATATGAGTACCAGAAGCCATTTGAGACTGACACCCTCAGGATGACACCTTTCCTTGGAGCTATAACATTTAGCATTTAGTTTTGATATAATGGTAGATTGGGAATTCCTTCATAATGAAGTTTTATAATTTGTTAACTGATTACAGACTGGGTATTCACTCATTCAATTCATTCTAGAAAGTCAAGAGGTTTTGTATAGGAGTCAGTTCAATCCAATTCTAAGTCTGACATACTCTGCCGTTTTGGTTTTCATCTGTATACACTAGAAACCACAAATCCAAAATGATAATAAAGTAAACATCAATTCATATTATCCTGAATCTGGGAAGGATACACTTGGCTCAGGCATGAAACAGAACTTACCCACATTTTTTCTTTCATCTCTTTGGCTTACTGAATTTTCCTACCCAGATGTTTTTATCAGTCCTTTATACATACAGGTCTGTCTCCTATCAACAAATTGTTTACCTAGGAAACTCAGTCTTCTCTTAAACTAGTCACTCTCATGTCTCAAAAATCTTTGGTATGCCACAAGATGTGTCAATTTGTCTCAGCAGTTAGTGCATTTGCGGACCTGCTCTATGACTTTAAAAATTAGTGTTGATATATACTGCTTGGTATCCCTCCTCTCTGCTTAATTTTCTAAGGACTTAAACATGTAAGAATTAAACATCAGATACTTTTTACTGTATTATTTTACTTAACTTTGACTATAACTATAATAGGAACATCTTGTCAAGTATTCTAATTATGATTTTTTTCTGAAGTTCTTCATTGAAAAATTAACTGTTGATGGAACCAGCATCTGCCCAAATCTTTCACTGAATTTTCAAATACAGTTTAAAAAAGTGAGATATTTTACTGGCTTTTTATGATTCTCACTTGAGTAACTTTCTGCTACATGCTTTTCATGTCTATAATGGTTATAACATAGAAATAAACCTGAAATATACTTATTTTAAAATGGGCTAATCGAAAAGCCTCTGAATAGTCCCAAATTTTGAATCTGAGTTTGTGATTGTATACGCATGAAAGAAACTAGTATCACACTGAGAAATGTGTTAATTCCCCACCCCTTTTACCTCAAAACACACTTAAAAATGTCAGTATTGCTTATTAAACAGAAATAACTTCTATTGTTGCTTTTGCTGTATCACTTTGCAATTTGTTTCCCTAAGAATCTTTTTCTTTTTCCCTCTGGAAGAGCTGGCTCTTTTCAATTTCTAAGAACTCACATTAACAGTGAATTGTTTGCACTTAGATATTGGGAAAGGAAAAGAACTACAGAGTCAAGTATTTCATGTCAAGCCATGCTAATATCAATTTGTGTACAGGGGTGCAAAATGCACAGGCCATATTGAAAAGGATGTTATGTATTTTAAACATTTCCTTATTTTTATTGTTTTAATGGCATGAGGTAAGTTGCCACCTAGATCAAACTGGGGTATGTCCCCTGTGACTGCAGTGGAAAACAAGAGTGTGAGCAGGACTTGTAGACTATCTCTTCTACCTCCTGCACCCTAGCTAGGGAAGATTCTGACCAACTAGCTACTGAGATCAGAGGCTGCCATAGTGAAGGTTGGGAATGGAATTTAATTTGTTATTCCATGTTTATTTTGGGGGGACTGAAGAATAAACAAGGACATAAGGGTTATAGAACGAAGTCAGTGTGGGCAATTGTTTTGCCAAGGCTAGGCAATGGGTCTCAGGTACAGTCTAGTTTATAAATGGTAAGTTTTTTTAAGGAAATAAATTGTAATTTACTAAGTCTGTACAGAACCTAGAATAATCAGATGTATAGCTGGTTGCCTTATAGCATTTACTAAATGGCTAGTCAAAGTAGATTGTGTAGACCTTTATAATATGATCCTTTACTTTATTTCCTCACATTCTTTTGATCAGTGAAATAATTAACAATGTGTGAGGGCTCTGGAAAGCAGAGGACTACAATTCCCATGAACCATTGCCTCACCACGTTTTCTTGTCCCCAGATAAGAGGAAAGGTCCTGAACCATGAAGTGACTAGAATCCATCTAGGACTGGCAGCTGCATGACCAACCCAGGAGCTGCAGGGAAACTGAAGCAGTGGTAAGCAGCAAGAGAAGCTGCAGACAGGCGTGGACAGAGAGCCACAAGTGGAAAAGTCTGTGGGCTTTATGAGTGAGTGTGGGCTTTATGAGTGAATAGCAGCAGCAGCTGGGTGTGGAGAAGGTACAGGGTAGTTCCACTAAGAGACATTAACTGGATCTGGCTTGGAAATCTACATCTTTTTATGTGTTTGAAGAAAGACTTGATTGGAAAGGGCATCCCAAGCAATAAATCTAAAGAACCCTGAACTCTCAACTGTGCTGCTGCAAGGACCCATTATTTATCAGGTTCTTTCAGAATCTATCCTCTCAGAACCTTATAAAATAACTGTCTAGAACAGACAAGACCTAGTTACTGAAACACCCACAGAGCTTGTCTCCAAAACACAGGACACCTGGCATGTTACTAGCACCCTAGTGGTTTAGAATGCACAATAACCTCAATAATTACAGATATCTACACAAATTAAAGTGAACAAGCAGTTTCTAGCTTAATACTGTTGTTTCAGGCTCTCTGCTACTTCTGGCAGGCATCACTGCATCTGTTAAACTGGAGTAATATATTCAGTATTTTCTTCACAGCCATGTCAGCTAAAGTCTTTCTATATGAACATGAAGATTCTGGAGAACAATTCACAGTTGTAGGTATTCACCCTGAATAGTGTCTCTTGGCACCCAACACAGCATGAATCCTGTAATTCAGGCTGTGTTTGTCTAAAGTATGACCATGGTATCCCCCTTGCAACAATCTATTTAAAGATTAACTAGACTATGGGGAAGTTTGCTAATTACATTGATAGATTGTGTCAATTGGCCAAAATCGGTCATGGTGGTTTGGGCTTTAGCTTCATTAAAATTGAAAAAGTGTGTGTTGATAAATCCAGATATTTGTAAGTGCATTTCATTAATCAAATCAGTGACATGACTGTATAAGGATCAATATGATGGTGTTGAATCCTAGATCATCATATGCAATATATAAAGAGTCAAAAAGGTAGTAGAATATTAGGAGCAATTAGGAGATAGATAAGAAATAAGAGAAAATATCATAATGCCACTATATAAATTGATAGTACACCTTAAATACTATGTGCATGTGTGATCATGCCATCTCAAAAAAGATATATTAGAATTAGAAAAAGTATAGAGAAAGGCAACACAAATGTTTAGGGGTCAGTACAATAGTTGGAGAGTGTACTGGTTCAAAAGCATAGTTGCTCACAGATAATATAAGCCAGAAATGTATTACTATATTCTCCAGAAATATGGATAAAAATAATCAAGGGATGTGGGAGATCTCTTCGTTAATGCGGTTTACCCACTTATTTAAGGGTGTGTCTAAATTAGTCCACGGTAATCAAATCTGCATGCACATACACAATTATATATGTGGATTTTTTTAAAGTTGGGTGAGGGTCCCTTGAAAATGATATAACCTTTAGAGATTCAGCTTTTCTTTATTGCTCTACTAAAAGACAAATAGTTACATCATATAACTGAGGACTACAAAATGCTAACAGTATTTCTTCTAGAGGTAATTGAGATTTTTCACTAGTTGCCTTTTTCACAAATTACCAGCACCATTGCATTTTTCAACTTTTGCCAAGTTTTCTGTGATTTGTTTTTTACTGAAACATTTACCAAAATTGTTATCAAAACATTATAGATTGCCAAAACCAGATTTCAGTAGATGAAAAACAAATGAAACATTTCAAAAACAAAGTTGCTAAAATATCTCAAAAAATGGATGGTGGATCAGTTTCAAAATAGACAAAATTAAAATAACTTTTGAAATTTGATTGCCATTAAATAATTTTCTCTTCCTTTCTGACAGGCCTAATGACTTCCTAAAATGCAGCTTTAATAATAGGCATCAAAAACTGTTGGCCTACAGAAATCATGCTACCTAATTACTCATAATAGAGCAATAAATCACATTAACAAAACCACAACATTGAAGAAAACATTGTGTTTTCCTGTGCATTTCAAAGGGCCTCCAGGGTTTCCTTGTCTTTTTCAAATCATTGTAATTAAGAATAAGTTAACAAAACTTCTTAGGCTAGTGTTGCCTTAAATTATTAATTCAATTTAGAGACCTGATATCTCCCAAAATCAAATTTATGGGAGCTGTATAAGAAGCAGCCATAATATTGTACAATATTATATGATAAATCCTTCAACTATACAGAAAGTAAAAGGTATAATATCATAGAGTCTGGGGGCCAACAGACTAACTGGTCCCTGGGTGAGGTGAGAGGGCAGCTCCATGCTCTTGGAAGGGGTGGATCCTAGGGCAGAAAGATGTTATCTCATTAAAAGTCATATATAGGCCTGCACGGGTTAAATTTGTATTCTTCTAGGCCAGCCATAAGCCCTGCTGGCAAAAATACCAGGTGTTTTATATCAGACGGCCTTCATCAGCCACAGCTCCCCATGCTTGCTAGCTGAGAGCCAACTATGGGATAAATAACATGATGTTGGCTCTCAGGCTCGTAGGAACATTGAGAATGGTGTTGGGACAATATGCACAAACCCAGTAAACAACTGTAGTATAAGATCACTGGGAGTCTGTGTCCAGTGAGTCTCAGCAGAGGCCTAAACCTCGAAGGGTGCCCTGGATCCCCCAGCTGGAGCCACGTCCACTGCGGCCTGGTGCAAGGAGACTGGAACGGGACTACCCACAGACTGAAGGGGCGTAAGCATTTCCAAGTGCCTGTTACTCACTTTTATGCATTGCTCTGCCTATGCTTATTGGGGTATTACTTTGCAGTAACCATCTGGCAGTATTAAGCGTGTAATAGTAGTGATGTAGTGAGATTAATAAAAGCAACTATACCTAATCGACTGTGTCTTGAAGTGAATCCATAATCCTGTTGGGCCTTAGCCCTGTGAGTTGACAGATGGGACTGGAGCACCAAAGAGATACCACTTGAGCAACCAAGTGCAGGTATACACATTTGACTAGGGGGTGCTCGCAAGAGGTGAGTGCACCTCATTATAGGAACAAAGAATTTTTAATGGGTTCTTTAGTCTGGTTGGCAAAGGTGTAGAAAGATCTAATAGATTAAAGGTTGAAGCTGATTATACATTTCCCATTTACGGATCTATCAATCAAATTGATTTTTCAGCAACTTTACTCTTGAGAAGTTCTACAACTGAAGACATAAATTTGTTCTGGGTGTTTCATACATTGAAAAGACAGAAGGGTTCATTGTGATAATCAAGTCTGAAATTCTGTATAACACAGATCCTAGAACTTACCCCAAATAATTTCTACAATGTATTTCTTATACAAAAAACTCTCAAACAAACCCAACAATGTTCAGGAAGCACCATATCATGCTCAGATGACAAGTCATAAGATTTCTCTGCCTTTTGAAATCCCTAATCCTTCTAATCCACAGTTCTTCATAAGCATAATCGGAAGAGAAAGAAAATGAAATGCAATTTAAAGGCAATCAGTGAGTCAGTGAAACCTCACTTCCTTCATACAGAATCACCAGACGCTAGCTCAATTAAACTCAACAGCTCACAGGTGTTCACAGGAGAATATGCATTTTTTTCCTCTTGAGGAGGCAGACAAATTCTTAATGTGATTAGTTCAATCCAAGGTCTTATGTTGGTGGTTTGAGGAGAAAGAATAATGTCTAACTTAAAAAGACACTCATATTCAGTAATAGGTATATAATGCATGATAAGAAACATGGATGCATTTTCAGTTTACACTGACATTTTATTATATATTGTAGCAAAACCAACCTAGCCAAAGATTTCATTTGAAATATGCTCTTTATAATGTAGAAATTAACTTGCCTGGTGAACATACCTAAATAGGAACCAAATAAGTTGTCATTTAGTGTTACATATAAATAATCATTGAGTATGAAATGGACTGGGAGATGCCTGCACACATTTTTAAAAAGTAAAAACAGCATATTGGTGCAAAACATATATTTGCCTTTTTAAAATTTTATATTCCTGATGCTTTGTACATTCCACTTGTATTTACATTTATGTCACATTTTTTTCAAAGGCTACATTTGGCATGTGACAGCTTATTGAGGGTCTTTTTCTTTCAGTCTCTATAATCTAGATGAGTTTTCTTCAACGAAGGTGTTTACACCCAAGCAATTTCCCTGTCTCCTGTGGCTGCAGCTACAGAACAATTCTGAGGAATGCTCCCTCTGTGTGCGCATGTGTTTGTAATACAGTACACATTCACAAAAGAAATTTGCCTTTCTTGCGTGAGCCACAGCAAGAAGAGTTGCAATTACCCAGAAGCTGGCTGGGCCATGTTTATACAATACAATGGGCAGTCCTATCTGATTGATGAATATAGTGAGGTGCATTGGATATTAATGGTAACAAATGTCTAAGACCTTCAACTCCGATAACAGTGGAATGTAAGAAAAGTTGCAGATAGAGTGGAAAACTGCGGAAGTGTAGGCATTATTTACAACACTAGACCTCAAAGAAAGCAACATGGAATGCATGAGCCTTTAAGTTGGCTACTCATTTCCCCAGATGTTGACATCTGATACCATTAAAAGGCTTCTTTGGAGTAAGTCCAAATAGAATCATGTGATGGCAGGGATGGTATGTTGTATCATCTCTGTTTTACTACAGAATGATTACCTACAATCTTTTCTCTGCACTCTACTTTTGTTTAAAAGAAGTGATTGAACCACAGGTGTTTCCACATGAAGCAGTCTCAAAAAAGCTGAAGACTACATCTGTAAATCAAGCAATGTTTTCTTTTCTTTAAAAGTGTTGACATTGATTTAAAAAAATCCTATGTAATGGAAACCACTCATTATTATCCACCCCTAAGATGCTGCTCATAAACTGCAAAGGAAGCATTCCGTAAGAACCATTACACTTCTACCACAATGCCCAGCAGATTTGAAAGTTGCATGCATCTGCAAAAATGGCAGAAAACATCTATTTCAGTCTTTAGTTAGTTTAAAAACAAATCCTTGTTTTTCTATAGGAAAAAGTCATGTTACCTGCAGGGTTGTTCGTGTTTGTTTTGTTTTATGTTGAAATCTTACGTTATAACCCCTGAGCCCTTTTGAATACTATTGTGCTGCCAGTTGAAACAGACTTTTCATTGCAATCAATAGATAATCAAAACATATTAAATACTACTGTACATGAAGGGCCCACTTCCAGTGTTCCCTGTAAGGTGTGAGCTTCTGCAGCCCCACAGGAGAGAGACTCTGTTTTTTTAGTCTAGGCCTAGGTTTGTGTCCATCAGCAAGATATTTTATCATATGCATAAAATACGTGAGTTGTCCTGTTGCACTTAATATTAATGTATGTAAAGTTAGCAAGAGTGCAAGTACCTTTCTGAATCAAGTCCTTAAACAGCATCAGTATTAGGAAACTATTTTAGTACTTTTTTTTTTCCCTCAGTGAAACAGAAAAGGACTCAGTTTTACAATGCTGAGTGCAAGGTTTGCATAGGAGCCTTTGTATGCTTCTGTCACTTTGTCATGTCCTTTTGGCAGGAAACTCAGAAAAGGAAAACTAATCTTTTTTTTTTTTCTATTTCCAAATATTTTATGTCTTTTATAAATCTGGAGAATCAAATGGGAAAAGTCCAGAGGCGATGCATAGGGTGTAGGCCCGATCTTATTTTTACTCACATTTTCTTACATCTTCTTTCTCCGTGCTGTGTAAGATGCTCACTTTAATATCATTATACATTAGTGCTGCAGTTCATCAGGGTAAGCTGCTGGCAGACCACCAGACAGATTCTTTACCTTTCATCCTCAAGTATGCCTCCGTCTGCAGCTCCTATTGTCCATGGGTTTGCCATGTCCAGCCAATGGGAGCTACAGGAAGTGGTGGTCAGCAAGTCCCTGTGTCCTGCACTGCATCCTGTAGCTCCCATCGGCTGGGCACAGTGAACCCATGGCCAGTAGAAGCTATGAGGGAGCTGTATCTATGGATGCAAGGTAAACAATCTGTCTGGTGGCCTACCATCGAGATACTTTGATGAACCACTTGTGGTCTGTAGGTTTGCCACCACTGTTTGTATGTTAACATTATGGGTGTATTTTGATCTAATATAAGCCTAAGTGTAAAGGAGCTAAAGTTAGTGCAAGTGCATTTGTTAGAAGAGTCCATTCAGAAAGGGAGCTGGGGTGTGATGGGATTCCCAGTATCCAACCAAGAACTGGGATTCAGGTATGATCCATTAACTCTCCAACATGGGTCATTTCTCACAGTGCTTTGATAGTGACAAGCAGCAAGCATCACCAGGTGCTGTTGTAGCCAAAATATGATGTTTGTGTGATTTATACAGTATAATATGTGTAATACAGAAGTAGTATGTTTTAGGATAATATAGTGTTCGGTTTCATATGTTATACCTGCCACCAGTGCTCCATCTAAGATTTTCCATCCATGAGTGGAGTGAGTTTAGGATTATGCAGCAATATGAGGTCATGTGCACTGGTTTTGGATGTTTGCCACCATGGTACCCAATTTATTCAAATACACATTCCCGGCTTCTGGAGCAGACCCCACCCTGCCATGTGGCATGTCCCATTCCTGGCCACCAGAACAGATCCCAGCACATTGGCCATGCAGCAAATCCTGTTCCTGGCCCCAGCTGCCAGAACAGGTCCTGGTCCCCCGACCACATGGCAGCTCTGGTGCTGGAGCAGGCCTACCCCACCACATAGTCACGGGCAGATCCTGGCCCCCTGACCCAACACCTCCCTTAATATGCTGGAGCAGCCACCTGAGTGCTGCTGTGCGCTCTCCAGAGAAGGTGGGCAGAGGTAGAATATTTTGTGTGCTGCTGCGCAAGCATGCATCTTAGCAGGATTTACACCTGCCACCCACTCCTTCTGCCTAGCAGAAAGGGACAGCTTGGTACCATTGGTACATATGCATTGGGTGAGCTGTTAGTGTCTACCCTGATGTTGAGGCAGGTAAAGGCCAGAAAAGTTTGAGACTTATTATGGTGACTGTTATTCTAGGTTAATGCTGAATTCTTTTTTTCTTTGTACTTTGGAATAACTACTTAAACCTTAAAAAATAATTTAGTAGTAGTAAAAATGAACTGTTTTAATAAAAATTGTTTAGCTTCTGCTTAAGTTTTGCTTGTGCTATGAAAAAAAATATTTGCAAGAAGTTTTGCTCTTTAAACATTTACTGTTCTGTGCCGGAATGAGTGCATGATATGTTAATAAACAAAAGATGTCCATTCCAGATAGTCTCACTGTCATCTCTTTCCTCATCTTTGACTGTCAGGACACACTGATGATGGCTGGAGAATGGCAAATTGATGGTCCTAAATCCTAGGTATACACCCTCTGAAAACAAGATAACAGATAAAGGTAAACAAAATGTGGGAAAACATTAGGGTGTGGAATGTAGCGTCCTAATGACATAAAAAGCTAAGCAACGGGTACTTGGTAGGGATGTTAAATATCAACTAATTGACTAATCGAATAGTTGATGCATTTTGCATCAACTATTCAATTATTTGATAGGGTACTTTCACCTTTGAAAAAGAGCATCTAGATTACATTATGCGGATCATAAAATCGATCTGCTTTTTCAAAAAAGAGCGTCCTGACTGCTGGACGCTCTTTCGAAAAAAAAAAGCCACCGAGAACCGCTTCTGCCAGAGCATGGGGGCAGCATTTCCTTCCAGGTGCTGCTGCCTGCCCTTTGCAGAGACATGTGGTTAAAGGGACCCCTTTGAACACCTTTTGCTCTGCTCCTGCCTTTGCTGTCCGTCTAGGAGGTAAGCAAGGTATTGCAGTGCTTGTTTTGAGTGCTCAGCTTCCCGGGACACCACAGAAGGTTTTTTTGTTTGGAGGTTTTTCTGATTTGGATCCCTTTTTTTGCCATGGAGCCAGAGCTGCCCCTGAGCAGGCAATGGCCCCACACCATCATACTGCAAGTTTTGCTGCATCTGCATGACCCAATCATGAGGCAACTTCCCCATCTGGACCCAGACCAGAGGTACGAAAGGTTCGCCCGTCATGTAGCCCCACTGCCCTTGCCTCCAAACTTCTTTGTGGAGAGGCATTTTTGGAGGCTTGACACTAGCTCTGACTGGTGGGACCGGCTTGTTATGAAGCTGTGGGACGACCAGCAGTGACTAAGCAACTTCCGGATGCAGAAGGCCACTTTCCAGGAGCTGTGTATCTGGCTCTCCCCCACTCTGCAACAGCAGGACACCCACCTGCGGTCCGCCATCCTCCTGGAAAAGAGAGTCGCTATTGCCCTCTGGAAGCTGGCCACCCCCGACAGCTACCGTTCCATGGGACACCAGATTGGAGTGGGTAGGTCTACTGTTGGGTCCATTCTGATGGAGGTAAGTCATTGTAGGGGGATAGTCACAGTTGTGGGGGGTAAAAAAGGGAGACTGTCAGGAAAGGGCAAGGCAGAGTGGGGGATGGGGGAAGTGGGAGTGGGAGGGAGCTCCACCACTTACCCTGAGCTGCTGGGGAGGGGAGTGGGTCTGAGGAGGAGATTCCTGGGGTGCTTGAAGGGGAAGGTGGGTGGTGAGTTCTCCTCCCAAGAGATCAGGTACCCCTTCTAAAATTTTGTTGTCTATTTGTTTCATTCTGCAGGTGGTGAAGGCCATCAGTTCCAAGCTGCTGAACAGGCTCGTCCATCTAGCAGACCTGGACAGTTTGCTGCCCTTGACTTCCAGAACTGTGGAGGAGCACTCGATGGGACACACATTCAAATCCGTGCACCGCCCCATTGAGCAGCCCAATTCATTAACAGGAAGGACTACTTTTCAATGGTCCTGTAGGCCCTGGTTGACCATCATGGCCAGTTTACTAACATTTGTATTGGGTGGTCGGGGTGGGTACATGATGCCCACTTCTTCAGGAACTCCTACCTCTACCAGAGGCTGCAGGCAGAACATTTTTCCCACGTTGTGACTTTGCGGTTGGGGACACGCACATACCGGTGTGCATAGTGGCTGATGCTGCCTACTCCCTGATGCTGTGGCTGATGAAGCCCTACATTGGCCACCTGGGTACTAGCAAGGAGTAGTTTAATGCTTATCTTAACCGGGCTTGCAACCAAGTGGAATGTGCATTCGGATGTTTAAAAGGGAGATTCCGGTGCTTGCTCACACGGCTAGAAATGGGGGAATGCAACATTCCTGAGGTGGTGGCCATGTGTTATGTTCTCCATAACCTGATGGAGAGGAAAGGGGAGGCCTTCCTACCAGGGTGGAGTACAGGTGCTGATGGTCAGGAGAGGCACTTTGACCAGCCACGGACAGCTGCCATCCGCCAAGCTCACCGGTCTTGTGTTCGCATCCGGGAGGCCCTACAGGAGCGATTCTCTAATGGAGGACACTGACTCTCCTGAGGGCTTCCTGTCTGGGGGCTTGGCCCTGGCCCAATACAACCTTCCCTTCTGAACCCTCACCCTGACCCTGTTTGTAGAAATAATAAACACCAGATTTTGTCTGAAAAGATTAACTTCTGTTTTATTGTCATAAATATCAATAACTGAAAGAATGTAGAAATGTTGCAAACATATAAAATCTTTTGTTTATTGTACATAGTTTTTTTTCTCAAAGCATACTTTCTGCATCAAAAATAAACATTTTCTTAAATACCCAACATTGTGTTTACCCAACATTGAGGTGGTGGGGGTGCTTAAAACCTGGAGGAGAGAAGGGGATCAGGTTGCCTGCTGCCTCGCGTTCGGGGTCCTACATAGCCTCAGGATTGGGTGGGGTGATTGACTGTTGGCTGGACAAGAGAGGGTAGGTGCACTTGGCTCTGGGAGGCCTGGGGAAGAGGGGCGGCTGAGGGACTGTGGGGGACTGGGAAACTGTGGGGGCTGAGGGAGAAGGAGGTACAAGGGGAGAAGGGGTTGGTGCTGTGGAACGGGTGTTTGGTGGGGCAGGGTCATGGTGTGCTGGAGGAGCAGGACCAGGCACAGAAGCAGGCAAGCCACAGACCTCCCTGAGGGTATGTCTACACTACCCCACTAGTTCGAACTAGCGGGGGTAATGTAGTCATCCGCAGTTGCAAATGAAGCCCGGGATTTGAATTTCCCGGGCTTCATTTGCATGAAGCCAGCCGGTGCCATTTTTAAATTCCGGCTAGTTCGAACCCCGTGCCGAGCGGCTACACGCGGCACGGAGTAGCTAGTTCGGATTAGGCTTCCTGCACTGCATCCAAACTAGCTACTCCGTGCCGCGTGTAGCTGCGCAGCACGGGGTTTGAACTAGCCAGCATTTAAAAATGGCGCCGGCCGGCTTCATGCAAATGAAGCCCGGGAAATTCAAATCCCGGGCTTCATTTGCAACTGCGGATGACTATATTACCCCCGCTAGTTCGAACTAGCGGGGTAGTGTAGACATACCCTGAGAGTGGCACGCAGGGACGTGCGCTGCTGGACAAGCTCCTCCAGCAGCTGATCATGCCACCGAGCCTCTGCCTCCATCCTTTCTCGCAGGATGGTGTTGAGCTCCTGCAGGACCGCCACATGCTGCCTCAGGATGTCTGCATAGACATGTCTGTGTCTGTGTCTGCGGCTCCCATGTCCCCGGGATGGAGGTGGGGCTGGGGTGCTGTGGCCCTCTTGCATGGCTGTGGAGGAAAAGAGGAAGACACAATCAGTCATGTGTGCAACAGCTGTCCACAAGGACATGCCCTCTCCTTCAGTCAGGGGACTCAGACGATCTGAAAGTAACACCACGTGTGACCTGGGTATCAGCCTGAGCATCACAGGAGTCCCGAAGTGCCAATGGGGCCTCGCACTGAGAACCCACCTGGGTGTGTTCTGGACATGGTTTATGCCACCATGTGGTGCACCCCCATTTGTCATACTTTTCCACTGGACATGTTGGCACATGCACAGCCAGCTGCATGATGTCCAAGGTCAGCATTACAGATTTCCCTTGTGAATCACCCACTGTGCACCCACCTCCCCCGCCCTGTGTGTTGCACGACCTCACTGCACTCACTTGCTGCTTCATCTCCGGCATCAGATGACACCTAGGAGGCCTCTGGGGTCTGAGTAACTGGCTCCAGAGTGAGGGTCACGATCTCCTAGCTGTCCTCCTCCTTCGGCACCATCTCCCTGTCTCCAGACTCCCTGGACTGCTCTAGGTCCTGCTTTGGTGTGTCCACCACGGGGTCCCCGGAGCCAGACTGGACGAGACGCAGTGGTGTGCGTGCTTCACCACCACCAAGGATCTGGGCCAACTCAGAATAATAAGGGCTGCCCCAGAGCGGGAGCTCTCCTCCCTGGCCTTAACATAGCCCTGGTGCAGCTCTTTCACTTTAGAGCTCACCTGGTCCTGGGTGCGGGGGTGGTGCCCTCTCTTGGCCAGGGTCTCTGCCATGAGGCCAAAAATTTTCACATTTCCCCACCTTGTGTTCAGGGCTTGTAAGGCCTCCTCCTCTGACCAGAGCTCAAGAAGGGTCTTGAGCTCTGGCCCAGACCATACTGGTGCCTGGCATTTGGAGCCCCTGGTTGGGTCCCCAGAAGGCTCTCTGGAAGGGCCAGGAGGGTCTTGGGGCTGGGACATGGCTGCACTGGAAGAGCCATGTGCTCTGACTGCTTTGCTGCCACAACTGGTTTTGAGGGTGACTGTTCTTTTAAAACCCTCTAGGATGGACCGCCACCTTGTCGTGGTTGGAGGGCTTGCATGTCTCAATGACCCCTAGAACTATGCTGGCTGGAGCTTTGTGCTCCTGGTAGGGTTTCCCATGCCAGACAGGTCGAAGGGTAGAGACCAGACGAAGTGTGGTCCCTGGTCCTCCAGGTTGGGGGTTTGGCACAGGGCTAACCACCCTGTCCTAGGAAATATTTGGGGTTACGGAAACAGCAACAAAGAGAACTTTCACGAACAGGTGTGATGGACCTTTAGGGTCTCCTCAAGGGGTGAATGTCAGTGGTGAAGCCACTTTGTGGAAGCCACTGACAGGATGATAGAGGTTTTGAACACCAAAACAAAGACAAAGTTAGGATTTTGGAATGTTCGTACGATGTACCAGATAAGCAAGGTGGCACAAGTAACAGCAGAGATGCGTTGTTACAGCCTGCATATTTTGGGCATTAGTGAGAGCAGATGGACTGGATCTGGCAGAATGACAACATTAACCAGGGAGACAGTTCTATTCAGGAAGAGAGGACAATCAGCATGAAGAAGGAGTAGCCATCATTTTGAGAAAAGGAATTGAAAAGTGTCTGATAGAATGGAAACCTGTCAACAGCAGATTGATGAAAGTGAGAATGAAGGGAAAGTATGTAAATATGACCATCATCCAATGCTATAGCCCAACCAACGACAGCGATGATGAAGTGAAAGACCTCTTTTATGAGCAGCTAGAGGTAGAAGTCAAGTCATCACCTCGACATGACGTGATGATTATCATGGGTGATTTAAATGCAAAAGTTGGGAGCGACAACACCAACAACAAGCGTGCAATGGGAATACATGGATGCGGGATAAAGAATGAGAATGGAGAAAGGCTGGTTGAGTTCTGTGACACCAACAACTTGGTTGTTGGAGGTACTTTGTTCCTGCACCGTGATATCCATAAATTGACATGGTATTCGCCCAACGATAGAGACAAAACCCAGATAGATCATCTGCTCATTAATGGAATGTGGAGGAGATCATTGCTGGATGTGAGAATGAAACGTGGGGCTGATGCTGGAAGTGACCATCAATTGGTAATTGCAATGGTGCGACTTAAACTCCGGAAGGCACAGAACAAATCTCATATACAACCAAGATTTGATATCCAAAAATTACAGGATCCACGCATAAAATACAGTTTTGTCACACAAGTAAAAAATAGATTTCAAGTGCTGCAGGATTTAGTTACAGAAAGTAATGTTGGTAACATCAATACAGTCTATAATAATATAAAGACTGCATACCATCAGAGTGCTGAAGAATGCTTGGGCTATAAGGAGAAGAGAAAATCTAAGCAATGGCTCCAACCAGACACTTGGAAAGTTATAGAGGAGAGACGTAAATTGAAGAGTCAGATGATTAGCACTCGATCAGCAAGATTACAAGAACGTTATAAACAACAGTACAGTGAGGCCAATAAGATAGTTAAGAGAATGGTATGTGCTGATCGCCGTGCTTTTGTCGACGACCTCGCAAAAGAGGCAGAAAGTGCTGCGGCTCGAGGAGAACAAGGACAACTGTATAGAATTACTAAGCAACTGTGTGGAAAGTACCATTCCATAGTCAGCCCACCCATTAAGGATAAGCAAGGAAAGTTGCTCACAACACAAGCGGAACAAGACGCACGCTGGGCTGAACATTTCAAAGAAATACTTAACAGAGAATCATCGGAAGAAGGTGTTAATATATGTGGAAGGGAGACAGATTTAGATATTAACATCGATCTACCTACCAAAGAAGAAATTATATCAGCAATCAAGAAACTGAAGAACAACAAAACACCAGGAAAGGACAACTTGAATGCAGAACTTTTCAAAATAGACCCAGAGATAGCAGCTGGAATACTGGAACCACTTTTCAGAACAGTTTGGACAGAAGCCTGTGTACTGGAGGATTGGACTAAAGGGGTGATTATCAAGATCCCAAAGAAGGGCACACTCAGCGATTGTAACAACTGGCGTGGAATTACCCTTCTGTCAATACCCAGCAAGATCCTCACTAAAATCATCATAGGTAGAATATCAACAGCAGTTAATGAAACGCTGAGGAAGGAGCAGGCAGGTTTTAGAAAAGGTAGGCGTTGTATAGAACAGATCTTTGCTCTGCGTAACATCATAGAACAGAGTGCAGAATGGCAACGACAACTTCACGTGAACTTTGTAGACTTTGAAAAGGCTTTCGATAGTGTCGACAGAGACAGATTATGGCAGATTTTGAGGGCCTATGGAATACCATGTCATATGGTGAAGCTCATTAGGAGCTTCTACAAAAATTATAGCTGTTGTGTTGGAGGAAGCGATATATGGTTTGAAGTCAAGACCGGAGTTCGTCAAGGTTGCATAATGTCGCCACTGCTCCTCAATCTTGTTATTGACTGGGTGATGCGACGTACGACTGAGGAGGAGCATACCGGCATTAGATGGATGCTTTTCTCTACACTTGAAGATCTGGATTTTGCCGATGACTTGGCACTTCTGTCTCACACTCATCGGCATATGCAAGATAAAACAGATAAATTAAATAAATATAGCTCACAAGTTGGCCTTAAGATAAACCAGAAGAAGTCAGAAGTCATGACTCTGAACACTATAACACAAACCCCCATCAAGATCAATAACAACGATCTTCCCTTTACTGATAGATTTGTATATTTGGGTAATATCATCACCCCAGATGGTGGAAGTAAGCAAGACATTCAGAATAGACTGAGTAAAGCACGAAATGCCTTTATCAGTATGAATAACATCTGGAAATCCTCGAAGTACAGCGTGCGCACTAAGCTGAAACTATACAACAGCTGTGTTCTTCCAGTGCTTTTCTATGGAGCAGAATGTTGGTGCATGATACAACGAGACCTTACTAAATTGTCTACATTCCATACCAAGAATCTTAGAAGAATAATCAGGATATTTTGGCCAAATAAAATTTCCAACGAAGATCTACTGTCTCAGTGTAAACAAGAAGACATGGCCACTATAATTATGAAAAGACGCTGGCGATGGATAGGTCATGTGTTACGAAGAGAGGACGGATCTATTACGAAAATTGTACTCCACTGGAAACCAGATGGGAAGAGAAAGAGAGGAAGACCAAAAACAACCTGGCGCCGAACGGTAGAACAAGAATTAAAAGACCATCATCACACTTGGGGAACAATAGGCGCTTTGGCCTGTGACCGACAGAAGTGGAAGGACTTTGTTGCTGCCCTATGCGACATTGGCGTAACGGGCAGTAAGTAAGTTAGTAAGTAAGTTCTTTTAAAAGATGGCTGCAGACAGGAACCAGAGAGAAGAAAGACATGTCCTGGACTGCCCACCAGGGCTTCTTCCTAGAGGCCCTTTTTTTAAAAAAAAACTGGCTCCCCGCATCCACACACACTTTTTTCCGACGGATCTCCATCGAAAAAGGCGTTCTTCTTCGTGAAACGAGGAGTACTGCCATCGAAAGAAAAGCTGCGTTCTTTCAATTTAATTTCGAAAGAACGCGGCTGTAGTCTAGATGCAGGTGAAGCTTTTTCGAAAAAAGGCTACTTTTTCTGAAAAAACTCTGCAGTCTAGACACAGCCTGTGAGAGAGAGCTCCTGTCTGAGGATTTAGGGGTATGGTGATTCCTAACTTTTCCTGCTCTTTTCTCATTCTTCCAACATGATCTCCACTGCTCCATCTTCCTCCTTTCTCTGCATGTCCTTGATGACACAGAAAGACAAGAGAGGGGAGGAAAAGCAGCTGCTAGAGTTCAGCACATAGCTCCTTTTGTATTGTATTGCTGTTGGCAGAGTGGTCCAATATAGCCTGATTGTTATACTACTGTAGTAATCTGAATTGGAGGGCCTGTTTTACAATCTGATCCTATGAAGTGTTAAACCCATCCAACTGCTGAGTGACTTCAGGGGAAGCTCAATGTTTTCAGCACCTAGCAGGATTTGTTAATGAGACAGTGAACTCTTTATGGCAGAACCTCTCTGCTGGTAGATCCTCTCTGTTTGTATACTATGTGAATAACAAGCAGGTAATATTCACATGTTGTTCTGAGAATGAGATTGAACAGCTCAACATCCCAGTATGGATCATAGCAACCTCCGGTCTAACAAATCAAGCTACGATATGAATACAAATATCTCAGTTTGCAATCCCACCTAAATAGTTCCAAGTGATGTCATTTTAGACACAATTAACTCTTGCAGCACTTTAGGGAATTGAAGGTCACTCTCAGTCATGTCTTGTGGTAAAACTCTGTGTCTAGAGGAAAACATTTTACAGAAAAAGGAAAACTCTTTGCATCCCTTTTGGTAACAAGGCAATCTGAGTTGGCAGCACTCCATCTCTGATTAACATCCCAAGGAGACCACTTCAATCTGTGCAACAGCTTCCTGTGGTGAAGTTGATGATCAGGTATTATAACCTGTATTTAGAAATTCCCCACCGCAATAAAAATCCACCCTCCGCTACTCACCTATATAAGATAAGGGATATAAAAAGTGATGGATATTGAAATGATACAAAGGAGGATCTCCTTGTAATTCCTCTCTATAGTCAGTTGGATTATTTCACAACCTCTCTAACAAAACTTATAGAATATATCCACTATATTAATCTGTGTAATAGCCAAATGTTACCTTTTTTGAGTTTCCAAATATTCAAATTCTACTGAATTACTTAAGCTACATAGAGCTCTTCTTTGGGTGTGTAAAAGATACTAAGACTGTCAACACTAAATAAAAGGTTGAGGAGAGAGTTTAGCTTGAGTAGTTACTGCACATTCTTTGCTAAATTACTCATATAACCTTGTATTTTGCTGTGACACTTTTAGTACCTTATTACACCTGAAGAAGAAGTCTGTGTAGTTTAACAACTTGTCTGTCACCAACAGAAGTTGGCTGAATAAACGATGTTACTTCATTCACCTTGTCTCTCTAAAAATGTCAACAACGTTCCTGGCAACAATTCTCTTGAATTAGTACAACTGTCAACAATCTTCATTGAGAAAAATAGTCTATGGATTTTGTGGGGGATAAGATAGGTAGATGAGTGGTAGATATTTTCTTCATCCAACATGTAAATATCTCAGAAGGGTAGCTGTGTTAGTCTGTAACTTAAAAAAAAAAAACCCTTAAAAACAACAATGGTTCTATAGCACCTTAGAGACTAACAAATATATATAACTAGCTATGTGGTCATTGTTGTTCTTCAGCATTTAAATGTGTGTCTTATAGATTTATTATTCCCTTTCCATGCTTTGAATTCTTTATCTGGAGTTCTGATTAGATGACTTTTTGTACATGGATGGACCGATGGACCATTGTAAATATTTGCTCAAGCCTACTGAAGTCAACGAGCTTCATATTGGCAAAGCAATCCACAGAAACCCAAGAATATGTAGCAATGGAGCTTTGGTTTGTATGTTCTCTCTTTTGAGGCCTCAGATAAGTGCAAATGAATTTTCAGGCAGACTCCTGCATCCAAGTGGAACCAGATTTATATCAGTGGAACTCCGTGCACAGGATTTGGTCATGAGTTTTAATTTATAGGATTAGGGCCTTATATTGCAAATATTTGAGGGAAGGTATTAGTCTTATTACCTGTCTTCAGTAATTAGCATGATGCTGGTGCTATCCAAATAGCAGTTCCAAAAACAACATAAATCTTTTGTATACATTTGTTTTTTTTAAAGTTGAATAGCCAAGCCATCTGTACACTGTGTATTGGTACTTTCTCAGTTAATTTACAATCCCTTAAAATTGTGTGTGCGTGTGTGTGTGTGTGTGTGTGTGTGTGTGTGTGTGTGTGTGTAACAAAATCATTGAAATTCATCACTTACCAAAATCAGGTCAAAAGTTAACACCTGGCCATATTCAAAATACTCCTCTGGGGTTAACAAAGACCGACAATGCTAATAAAGTCTGAAATTCAGTAATAAGATATCAGATAGTGTAGCACAATATCAAATTAGTGAATGTCACATCATATTAATGGACTGGGTTAGCAATGGTTTGATAAATAAGTTGCTGATACGTCAAGAAATTACTTAGCATGAGGAGCCAGAAAATTGGTAGTACTCTGAGGTTGTCAAATTTTATCATCAAATTTTATTTTCAATAACATGAGATAAAATTTGGCAATGCAATAACCCCTGCAACATGCACATGCCATTAGAGAAAAGCTATTGTAATGTTGTGTTAGGGTATAACACACCCGATCACAGCACTTCACTACTGTTGATACAGGAATATAGTGAAGTTGCACATTTGTGTTCTTGTTTAACACAGGTTTTTCACAATCTTAAGGTAGAGATAAGGGCTAGTCAAAAAATTTCCATCAAAAGTGCTCTTGATGGAATACTGGGGTTAACTAAATGCATGGGTTTTTTTAGAAGCATCTTCTGCCTATTTTAAATGTTTATTTTTTTATTAAAAACTGAATACTTAAAACATAATATATTTTTACCACAAAAGAAGTTTCAGCCATAAATATAAATGTTTTATTATTAAAATTTCTGAAAAAATACTAACATTTTATGTGGAAAAAAACACTCAATTTTGATCAGTTTTAGTAAAGACATATTGGCCATGTTTACAATGAAAGCCATAATGGCTTATATTACAAAAATAATTAACCCACTATGCGTCGCTTTTTGTCCTTTGACTACAGGGATGTTAATGGACCACTTAACCTGGAAGACTGACTTTAGAACAGTGGTCTCCAACAAGTTAATTGCAATTGACTGGTTGATCTTGGGGAATATCCCAGCTGATTGTGATCATTGGGGGTGCAGGAGAGTTGTCACTAAAATAGGTTCCCAGCTTACCTTGGCCCACATGGCCAGCCTGTTCTCAAAGTCAGCCAGAATAGCCCGGCACTCCAGTGTGTGTTGAGGGAGAGGAAAGTGGAAGAGCAGGAGTCTTGGGATATGTCTAGACTGCATCCCTCTGTCGGCAGAAGGATGCAGATTAGGCAGGTGGACATTGCAAATGAGGCAGGGATTTAAATATCCTGTGCCTAATTTGCATAAAAATGGCCACCACGTTTTGCTGAGTCAGCACTTTGTCAGCAAAGGGGACAGTCTAGAGGGGGATCTGTTGAGAAAGAAAGCCTTTTTTGACAGATCCCTTATGCCTCCTGCAAGGAGGTTTACAGGATGAAGGGGGAACCCAATTCCCTTAGCCTCTCCTGATAAATTATGTGCTCCAGCCTCCTAATCATTTTCATTTCCCTCATCCTTTCTGTAGTGGGAGCTCAACACTGCACAGAATACTCCACATGTGACCTCGCCAGTGCTGAATAGAAGGAAATAATCACTTCCTTTGCTCTGCTGGCAATGTTCCCATTAATGCAGCCCAATATTCTATTAATCTTCTTGGCTACAAGGGCACACTTTTGACTCATATCCAGCTTCTCATCCACTGTAATCCCCAGGTCCTTTTCTGCTGAACTGCTGCTTAGCCAGTCAGTCCCCAGCCTGTAGCAGTGCATGGGATTCTTCCATCATAAGTGCAAGACTCTTCCTACTCCAGATCAGTGGGAAGGGAGAGGAAAAGTCCTAGAAACAGGCGAATAAATCTCTGGAAAATAAGATGAGAACCCAAGCTACACTAAAATCTAGAAATAGTCCTAGGGACCAAATCTCAATTTCAAAATGTCTAAAGTACTTGGGTATTGCATAATTTTTAGACTGATTTTTTTTTTGGCTCAGAGCAAAACATTATGCAGATCAGACAGATTTTCAACTGATGTTGCTCATTTTAAGTCAAGGGAACACTACGGCTACGTCTACCCTGGCCCCTTTTTCGGAAGGGGCATGCTAATTTTGAAAGTGGGAATAGGGAAATCCGCGGGGGATTTAAATATCCCCCGCGGATTTAAATAAACATATCCGCCGCTTTTTTTCCGGCTTGGGGAAAAGTAGGAAGTAGGAATAAGAGATTCTCCGGAATAGGGCTTTTTTCCGGAGGATCGGGCCAGTCTAGATGCTTTTTTTCCGGCTTTTCCCCAAGCTGGAAAAAAAGCGGCGGACATGTTTATTTAAATCCGCGGGGGATATTTAAATCCCCCGCGGATTTCCCTATTCCCGCTTTCAAAATTAGCATGCCCCTTCCGAAAAAGAGGCCAGTGTAGACGTAGCCTACAGGTGTCCATCTGGCCCAGGAAGTTTATCTAGATGTACTGTAGTGGTTCTACACATTATGGTTGGTCTTGTATGCTTCTTAGAGGAGGTGTCCACACCCCTCAGGTTGTGTTTCTGTGAGCAGCATACACTAATCAGTGGTTGATGCTATTGCTATTGCAACATTAAAAAGACTTCTCCTTTGTCCATCTCCCAGCTCCCCTTGATGCAAAACTGCCAGAACTAAGAAAATTTCTGAAGTTAAGGATGCATGTATCCCCTTCTTGACTTCCACTTGCAGCATCAAACAGGGTGGAGCTAGCTCAATATTTATGGATTATTATTTAGATAACAATTGAAGTGTCTCATCATTATGTTATGCCCCATTATTCTGTATATATTAATTGGCATGACAATGATTGTGATGTATTAATATGCTACCCTGGTATTTCTTGAATCCCATTATAATTTATCTTGATTTAATCCCCCATTTAAATGATAGTGTGACCATTAGTCATTATGAATTGTCTCTTTGACTTAGCTTACTGCTTTGCACAGATGATTTGTACACTCAGATATGGAGCTTTGATTTTTTCCCCAGTATAGAGAGCAAATTAAATCCATAGAAACATGCAACTGTATGTAGAGAGGAGATGCTTTTTAAAAGAACAAATTGACTCAGGACATTTTTTCTTTTATTGATTTATAATTCAACAGTGGTTTCATTGTTGAACTCTTTAGGATTTTTGCCTTCTCTGTATTATCATCTCTTAATCTATCCACTTATTTGTGTATACAAAATGAACTATCATCATGGTATCACTACCTTGCTCTCACCTCAATGCTGAGTGCACAGTTTGTAATTTAATACCCAATACTCTAGCTGAAATACCTGCTAGACAGGTATTGGGAAAATGGTCACTTCACTCAGTATAAAAATGATATGCTGTGTCAACTTTGATACTTGAACTACAAGTAAACTTTATTAAAAAATCTGAATGTAAAAGGAAAAGTGCTTTGAATGTTTCCCATCATCTTTAGAGTTATTTATATCAGGTAGTAAAGGAAATACTCATAACTGTCCTGACTATATATAAAATTGTACCACAAAACTTCTGGGAATGCTGAGAGACTTCACTTTATTAACATGGAGCATATAGGGCTGTCATAACATGGAGTTTTCTAAATCTCTAGGGATGAAGAAGGCTCAAGTTAATCCCCTTCTGTAAACCTGAGTATTAATAATTTATTGAATTTTATTCTATGTTGTTTTATTAAGACAGGCACTATTTACATATTTTAATGATGCATAATGGGCTCTTTAATACTAATGCTGTGTTGTATGTTACAAATCCAAGAGAACCCTAGACAGAAAACATGTCATATGTAGGCAGGAAATAAAGTAAGAAGCACGAAGGGATATTTTATTAACTAGGGTTTAGGAATAAAAAGTGGTTTACATTTCCAGGGCTTTGCTGTTGTTGTTTAATTAATGAATCATTTTTTCAGTGGAAAAGTTAAGCAGACAACTTTAATTATTTCTTAGAGCACTTTCCCCTCCCTCTCCCCCACTCTATTATCTCTTTTGATTGTGCTTGTCTGGAACCTGTCTCTCACTTTGTACAGTGCCTAGAACAATGGGGCCCCAATCTTGTTAGTTGTTTGTTTTGTTAATTTTGATTATATATTTGGGCCCCAAAAATCAAACATATTAAAATGATCTTGAAATCACCCACTATTAAATCAGGTGTGGGTTTCAGTATATAGACACTTCCATTTGTATCACACTGAATTCACTATTAAACATCTTTTGAACCTTTTATTAAAACTACAGACAGGAAGAGGGGGGACATTTGTAATGTAAAGTATTAAGTAAGATTTTATTTTAGCAAGATCCTTCCCCTGTAGCTGAAGACAATTTTTAAAAGAATCTGTCCTCCTCTCCCTGCTCTTCAGTGGGCACTCTTTTAGATGGTATCAAAGATAGGGTTTCCAATTTGCCCAGTTGGGCAGACTGGACAATATTTGCAGCAATGAGATCCTGTCCGGGAGAGTTGGCAGACATAATTAATGACTTACTCTTTTTCTGGGGGATAAGACAAAAAGTTAGCTGAAATGTGTGGGAGCAGTTGTTATTCATACTGCTGTTAAATTGTAATACTGTTTTCTAGATGGCAACACACCTCAATTACCTACAAGAGGGGAGAGGAAAGTACAACTCAGATGGAAGATGCACATTCTTTCTCTGGTGCTGACTCTTGCTTGCAGCCTTACTAATGGAGAAACTCAGACCCAGCACATGATTTTATTAGCCATTCCAACAGCTAGCATCAGGCTACTCAGGGTATTGCTTTTAGCTGCCTCTGACCCCAGATTTACAGTGATGTTACAAAATACTCAGTCTTGGATGGCTAAAACAGACTTTGAATAGACAGAAGGCAAGAAGAAAGAGCAGAAATTGGGCTGTGAAGGAGAAGTACACATGAGAATGCATGAAGGTGTGCAACAATCTGGACGGTGTTCAGGATTTAGCCAGAGGAAAGGAAGTGACAATATCATCTGGTTCCCTGTCTTTCACTCAATCTGACCAAGACATCTCCTGGGATTGGTATGATGAAGGATGTCACAGTCGATCCTGGGGTCCCACTGGTGGCAGCCATGATGGTGAAGATTGCTTCTTCCTCTTCTTTTGCTTTCAGTCAGCCAGCATCTGTGACTGTCAGGTATCCTCTTTCCCCTCCCCCTAGATCTTTTTTGGTGCATTCTAAAAGGAGAGTGGTGGGTCAAACAGCCTTTCCCCAAAGTATTTTCTCCTCCATTTAGGTCTAGTTGACGACATGTCTATTTTGGGCCATTGATTTCCAGTCCCATGCATCTTGTGTTTCCCAGGCATGATTTTTTTAACATAATCCTTGAGTTATATCAGTAGACTTGGTTTAGACTAATTCAGTCTTTCAGTCCCCTTTTTGTACCATTTCTCTGTCTGCTTTTATTGTTGTACATTTTTGTGACATCATATTTACTTTTAGTCTTTTCCTCCAGTTGAGCTAACAATTAGGGTAAATTTGCACACACAATTAGTGCAACAGGCCTCTAGGCACTTGAATAAGACACTGTGGATTTTTGTCCTAGTATATGACTTTCCTCCTCTATTTGGCAAACATTAGAAGAAATACCACAGTCTTTAATAAATCCTGTTATATGGGAATGTGGCCTTTACTTCTGTGTAAATCAGATTTTAAAATGGGCTAATCCTGAGCAGATTAGGGACCATGTAGAAGGGATGTGGAGTGATTGGGATTAGGGATGTTAAATATTGGTTAATTAAATAGTCGATTAACCTCATGAATTCTTATTGGTTACTCAACTATTCTATAGTCCCTGGCAGTGAGGCCGGCAGCCAGTGCAATCTGACCCCACTCCCGAGGAGCCCCCTGCCACTCCACACTGCTGCCTCAGTATCAGAGACCGCAGCTTTGGGTGGCAGGCGGGAGCTGGTCCACAAAAGGAGCCAGTTTAAAAAACAGCTCCCCTCATGGACCAGCTCCCTGTCTGGGGGGTGGGAGGGTATAAGCTCCCGGACCCAGTGTGAATCAGAACTGAGCTGGGCTTCCTGCCTGGCTGGCTTCTAATATACTTTAAATGAAAAGCCTCAGCAGGGATAGGTCCCGGACCCAGCATAAACCAGGCGTGAGCTGTGCTGCTGCTCAGCATGCTAAAAAAAATTACTGGTGGTGGGGGAGGGTGGATATGTGTACACTATTACATCCCTAGTTGGGTTGAATGTCTCCATGCATAAAATTCCCTTTCTTCTCCAGTGACATTTTGTGGGGATTAGTGGAACATAGAGCCCTCTAACCCCTTCTTACATAAACTGGAATAATGGGTTCCTCAGGGGTCTGTTTTGGGACCAGTTCTGTTCACTATCTTCATCAACAATTTAGATGATGGCATAGAGAGTACTCTTATTAAGTTTGCAGATGATACCAAGCTGGGAGGGGTTGAAACTGCTTTGAAGGATAGGGTCATAATTCAAAATAATCTGGAGAAACTGGAGAAATGGTCTGAGGTAAATAGGTTGAAGTTTAATATGGGCAAATGCAAAGTATTCCACTTAGGAAAGAACAATCCGTTTCACATGTAGAGAATGGGAAGCGACTGTCTAGAAAGGAGTACTGCAGAAAGGGATATAGGGGTCATAGTGGACCACAAGCTAAATGAGGCAACAGTGTGACACTGTTGCAAAAAAAGAAAACATGATTCTGGGATGCATTAACAGAAGTGAGTAAGCAAGACATGAGAAGTCATTCTTCCACTCTACTCTGCACTGATTAGGCCTCAATTGGAGTATTGTGTCCAGTTCTGGGCATCACATTTCAAGAAAGATGTGGAGAAATTGGAGAAGATCTAGAAAAGAACAACAAAAATGATTAAAGATCTAGAAAACATGAGCTATGAGGGAAGGCTGAAGGAACTGGGCGGCTACGTCTAGACTGGCCCCTAATTCCGGAAGAGGCATGCAAAGCAGGTAAGTCAGAATAGGGAAATTCGCGGGGGATTTAAATATCCCCCACGGGATTTAAATAAACATGTCAGCCGCTTTTTTTCCGGCTTGGGGAAAAGCCGGAAAAAAGCATCTAGACTGGTGCGATCCTCCGGAATAAAGCCCTTTTCCGGAGGATCTCTTATTCCTACTTTCAGGTAGGGGCCAGTCTAGACATAGCCGGCTTGTTTAGTTTGGAAAAGCGAAGACTGAAAGGGGACATGATGGCAGTTTTCCAGTATCTAAAAAGGTGTCACAGTGAGGAGAGGGGAAAATTGTTCTCCTTGGCCTCTGATAATAGGACAAGAAGCAATGCGCTTAAACTGCAGGCAAGGGAGGTTTAGGTTGGACATTAGGAAACTTCCTAACTGTCAGGGTGGTTAAACACTGGAATAAATTGCCTAGGGAGGGTGTGGAATCTCCATTACAGGAGATATTTAAGAGCAGGTTAGACAGGCATCTATCAGAAATGATCTAGACTGTGTTTGGTCCTGCCGTGAGAATAGGGGACTGGACTTGATGACCTCTCAAGGTCCCTTCCAGTTCTATTCTTCTATGATTCTGTGATTCTATGAATGGGGTTTCCGGTTGCACTAATCTGGAATAACACTTCCACTACCTAAACACACTCTGTCTTGCATAAGAAAGAGGACTTATTGAGCCCTCTGATCTCTTCTATATCCAAAGTCCTTGATGGCAGGGATGAAAAGGTCACAAAGGGGTCATAAATGGAGAAGGTGAATAATTTGTAAATCATGTATTCAGTTAAATTCAACTTCTTTACATGACGAGTCAATGTCCAGAGCTCCATCTCCTTACATATATTTAATATTGGATTCTTTTTTTGGAAACCAAATGTTTTAATAATTTCTTGCAAAAATTTAAACATGTCTGATATGTTTTGATGAAATATTTTTATTTAATTGAATCAGCATTTTTAGATGGAACAATTTTCTGTCGGAAAATTTCTTACAAGCTCTACTTAATAATGGGTTGTTCCACCAGTCCTGACACTTGGTCCCATTACAATTTGACTTAGACCTGTGTAAAACCACTTAAACCACTGTAAAACCAAGATAAGTGAGAACTGATGTTAATGAAATCAAGCTCTGTGGCCCCTGCAATATCTGACTCCTCTGCAGATACGCATTAAACAGACCACTGAAAAATCTTATCAATCTATGTAGAGAAGATTTATATTTATCCTGTTTTAAAAGAAATCCAGAAATAGATTTTAAGTTGATGTTTTATTTGCATTGCCCTTCCTTCATAAAATCACAATTTTAGAAGTTGTTTTAGATCAGTTTTTCATTTCTACTTTTTTCTTGTATATTGTTTATTTCAGTTCCCTATTTTGTTTAAAGTTTTTAGCACGTCTATAATTGTGCTAGAGCCAGCAAATTTTTGTTATTGCTTGACTTGAATGATATGCCACATTGTTGCATATTAATGTGGTCCCAGCTGTCTGGTTATCCTTAGCATATTTTTCTGACCTTTTAAACTGCATTACTCATCAGACAGAATTTTTCAATGCCAAGAAGGGCAGATACTGATTTGAACTTTTTCCAAGAAACACTAACTAGAGTAATCCCTCCTTGAAAAGTAAGAAGCAGCAAAACAATTCATACACAATCTTTCATCATACATTAGAATATCTAGTTTCCAATGGAGAGATGTCATAATTTTCTGATTGATTTTTAAATGTATTTGATAGTCACCAAATTTTCTGATTTAAGTCATTGTCTTAGGAAAGGTTCTTGCAAAGAAAAACATGGTTTGATAATTTCTTGAAATTTAAGTTACTGAATAAATATTTATTAAATGAAATATAAATTCAATGTAAAAATATATTCAAATTACTTTAAATAAGGTAAGTTGTCAGACTTCCTTTCTTCTTTTCAACTGTACTTTTATTTTTGTTTAGGAGTGATATTAAGAAAACTCCACTAAATATAATATTCTTTTGAAATCTCACTTGTCAGCAATGATTTAAAGCATTCCATGACTTCATCGGCTAAAACTCTTCCATGCTATATGTGGCTGCCTGAATACAGAAATTTAAGAGGAAGATAGATTTCAAACTAAAGAATACAGGCTTGGCTACAGGAATTTGTTTGCTTTCCTGAGTTTCAAACTACGTGGGTATTTAATTTAATTTAACTGATTTTTGGGATGAAGGTGACAATTAAATCCTGTCTTCTTGATTCTTTTGTCCCCTTCTGTTCTCATGCCTCTAATGGTGCTCCACATATTTGAAAATTGTCATTAATTACTATTTGCATTTTAGTAGTGACCCCAGACTTCACTCAGGCATTATGATGAAATGCCATATGTCTTGTACAAATACGTGATAAAAATATACTCTTTGTCTCAAAGTTCTCAAACTCTAAGGCCCTAGATCATATAAAGCTACATGCATGTTCTTGGGCACTATGAATAGATCTTTGTGGGATCAGGGCCAAATTATTGGGCATGTAAACACTACGGCTGTGTCTACACTGGGCCACTTATTCCGGAAAATCAGCCGCTTTTCCGGAATAAGCTGCGAGCTGTCTACACTGGCCCTTGAATTTCCGGAAAAGCAACGACGCTCTACTGTACAAAATCAGCCGCTATTCCGGAAAAACTATTCTGCTCCCACTTGGGCATAAGTCCTTATTCCGGAACACTGTTCTGGAAAAGGGCCAGTGTAGACAGCCCAGTAGTCTTTTCCAGAAAAAAGCCCCGAATGCGAAAATGGCCACAGACGCTTTTCCGGAAAAAGGGATTTTACCGTAAAAGCAGCCTGCCAATGTAGACGCTCCTTTTACGGAAAAACTGAAAACGGAATAGTATTCCGTTTTAAGCAGTTTCATGCCAGTGTAGACACAGCCTACAAGTGTAGCCATATAGCAGTCTAATGTAGCCATGTAGCAGTCTAATGTTTGTATAAGAACATAATAATAAGCTTTAGGCAATATAATCTGCCTCATTGTAGCCTTCCAGCCATCCTTTCTGACTAGCAGGAAGGAACGACTTAGTGTTGTTGGTAAAGATGCAGTACGTAGGCTGTGTCTGTTATTGATGTCAAGACAGGAACAGACTAGAAGGGTCTTCGTGAGTCACTGTGATCACCCTTTTACTCTCAGGACTGCTCTGTTCTTTAATTTAAAGGGGTAATTTTTTGTATTATGGAAGAATTTGTAATAATAGTGGTAACTTTAATCTTAGAAAAAACTGTACTAAATCTGTTTTTACAAAAGCAATTGTGTTATCTTTATTTTTGTGAAACAACTATGCAATTTATGTTTGTGAGAGAGAGAGAAGAATGTATTTGAAGAAATTAGCCTGAAGGCCGGAACAGCATCTTTCTAGATGATGAGAGGAGGAACTCCAGCATGGATTTGGGGGAGGGGGGATGAGACACCAAGGAACTATTGAATGTGCCCATTGTATTTGGTTATGGGAGAGGGACAGAATAACAACTCTGAAGTTAGAAGCAAACACTCTCAATATGTGAAGATAACACATCCAATTGAAACCTGAATTGGGCAACACCCGAAAAAGTCATCAGCAGACTGATGTTAAACAGCAATTAAAACAATCTCCAGATAAACATGTATGAGTATGCTGATTTCAGTATTATGTTCTCAAAAATGTGGTACATTGTCTTTTCCACTAGAAAGATCCAGTGTGTTTCTTATAAACATAATACAAGTGCTACAATTACAACATTGATGTTGTTGAAGCACTACACGGTAAACATTTGTTACAGAGATGGAAGAATTTTTTCTATTGTTTCAATAAATAGATCTCTTTGAGAGGTAGTAGTTAAGTCAATGTTAAAAATATTCTGTCAACTTATTAGTGCCACTTGGCAGGAATTGGGGTGGATAGATCTAACTATGGTGAAGAAGGCATGGAAGTTTTCACTGGTCGGTAGATTTCTAGGTAGATTAGATCTAGGTAGGTAGATATCTAGGTAGGTAGATTTAGATTTCACTGGTAGGTAGATCTAGGTTTAGCGTATAGACTAGGCCTAAGATGAAAGAGTACAGACTACAAGAGACAAATTTGGGGAGTGCCAGGTGATAGACAATTATGATTAATGCAATAATGCCTAGCACAATGAGGATTTGGTTAATGACCAGGGCTCCTACGTTATATAGTTGTACAAATATAATAATAATTAATAATAAAAGCAGTGGGCACTGTACAATTGTCTAGATATTGTTGGTGTTTTGTAGACTTGGTGAGTTTTAAGTAGGTGAGTTTTAAGTCTTAAAGTAGGACAATGTAATGGCTTTGATGGAGAAATTAACATCTCCCCATTCTGAACAACATCCCTTTCTTTATTCAAATCCTTCTTTGGTTTAATTTCAATCTTGAAATCTTTGTATCTACCAATAATATCTATAGGCTTTCTTAGATATGAATTAAGAACTGAGCAACTGTCAAATATATTGTATTTATTACCTGAGTAAAGATCTGTTTGAAACGTTAATGTTGCCTGCAAAAGATTGTATGTTTGGGAACTTAGCTTAGATTTTCAGAACTGCATATTATTATTTGTATGAAAAAATCATGTCACTTTACTATTATCATCCTCACAGTCATAGTCACACTTGGACCAGGAGTAGAACTGGTCCAGATTTGTGGTTTCTAATGAAAATTAACTCCAAAATTGAACAGATTATGTTTCATTTGAAAACTTTCATGATTTTTATTTTTTTTTCTGAATGAAAATATTTAATGTCCAGTTAGAATGCATAGGTCTTTCTACTGTGTTTCATTTTCCACCTTTTCTAGAGAAAAAATAGTGGAATATTTTCCCACAATTTTGAATAGCAAACACTAATGTAAAAATCATTTGAAATTCAGTCAAAAACTGAAAAATGTCAACAACAACATTTTCCAACATAATCCCATTTTAACAGCACTTTTCATTTAAAAAATGTTGGCCACTAATAATTTGCAATGATCAGTTATGCAGGTTATTTTCCATGTATTTGAGTGCAACTTAGAAGCTCTATGATTTGGTCTGGAAATAGATCAGGGCAAGGACTTTCTCTTGTATGTTATTTCCCTGGTTTATAGTAAGGATCAAAGGTGAATGCATGGCTGCATGATGAAGCCAATGGGAGGGTTTTGTTTTCCTTGAGGATGGGAAGCTCTTCTGTGAAAGAGGCCTGCTAGAGAAAAAAAGGCCCATTGACCAACAAGGGGAAGAGAATCTTTGCACATTGACTCACAAAGGAGAGCTATAAACCAGATTCAAAGAAGTCAGGTGAGAAGAACCCACAGATTGATATATAAATGTTGGCCCTAACAGAAGGTTAGATGTTGGGATTGAAGGGGAAACAGTAAATTGCTATGAGTCATAGGAGCAACAGAGGGAAAACAGTGTGGAAATCTGCTCAGCAATTCAGATGTCTATAACCAAATACAAGGGCTGTGTCTACACTGCACCCCTTTTCCAGAAAAGGGATGCAGATGAGACAAGTCGGAATTGAAAATGAAGTGGGGATTTAAATTTTCCCCGCTTCATTTGTATAAACATGGCTGCCGCTTTTTTCTGGCGCGGGGTTTTGGCGGAAAAAAGCGCCAGTCTAGACGGGGATCTTTCGGAAAATAAAGCCTTTTCCGAAAGGTCCCTTATTCCTGTTTAAAATCAGGAATAAGGGACCTTTTGGAAAAGGCTTTATTTTCCAAAAGATCCCCGTCTAGACTGGCGCTTTTTTCCGGCAAAGCCCCGAGTCGGAAAAAAGCGGCAGCCATGTTTATACAAATGAAGCGGGGAAAATTTAAATCCCCACTTCATTTGCAATTCTGACTTGTCTCATCTGCATCCCTTTTCCGGAAAAGGGGTGCAGTGTAGACACAGCCAAGGAGTATGGGGAAGAACTGGAAGTATTAGTACTAACCTAGACTCAGTGGGATTTTCCTTATGATTGGAATAACATAAGAACTTAACATAAGAACTTAAGAATGGCTGTACTGGGTCAGAACAAAGGTCCATCTAGCCCAGTATCCTGTCTGCCGACAGTGGCCAGCACCAGGTGCCCCAGAGAGGGTGGACTGAAGACAATGATCAAGCGATTTGTCTCCTGCCATCCTTCTCCAGCCTCTGACAAACAGAGGCCAAGGACACCATTTTATCCCCTGGCTAATAGCCTTTTATGGACCTAACCTCTATGAAATAGTGCTACAGAGGGGTATATCTTGTTCAGTAAATATAGTTAGGGATGAAAGAGAGGAGCTGTTGTGTTATACATATGTATTCATGTTCTGAGGTCTAAAAGAAGTGAAAGGCAGACCAATGTCTCTAGGGGTGCGCCTACAGAGGACCCTAAACTCAAAATAAGATACACAGTGCACTATGCAAATTGTATATCTTATTTTGAATTTCTTTTGAAATAGCTTAGTTTGAAATTTGGTGTGTCTACACAGTGCACTTTTGAGCCATCCCTTTTCCCTTATGCAATGAGGTTTAACAGGATGATGAAATAGCACACCCATTATTTTGAAAATATTTTGAAATAATGGACAGCTTGTATAGACATGGGGTAGCTATTTCAGGATACCTGCAGTATCCAGAAATATTTGTGCAGTGTAGACATACCCTAGGTGAAGAAAAAAAGAGAAAAAATTGAAGAAAACAATAAAGTTGGGGTATTTAATGCCTATTTTGGTTTAGCCCTCACAAAAAAAGGTTTGAATCTTCATACATAGTGTGGCAAAGCTCTGGTTTTGCTTTGGGTATCCTGCACTTCTGGGTGGTTAGGGATTACTGTGACCCTCAGTGTAGCCTCTCTTCCCTTCTGGAGGCAAGGATCACAGCCTACTGAGCCACATTCATCACAGGCCAGATAATGAGTTTGATATGAGAACTCTCCTTAGACTGAGTCTTCTCTCTCAGGTAATGTCTCTGTGATGATGTGTGAAGGGTTGGAGGGAACCCAGCCCAACCCTCTACTCTGGATTCCAGCACTGTGGACCTTAATGGCAGCAGCAATAGGTAGCTTTTCCTCCACTACCAGAGCTATAGCTACTTCCCCTGGGCCACTTCTCCATATGGCCTCTTCCAGTACCTTGCTCCTGACCACTCTCATCCATCCTACTCTTCAACAGTGCACCACCTTATTTCCAGCTCCTTAGAAACCACCCTCACCGTGGTGACTGCAGGTGTTCTGATTAACTTGTCTCTTATTTGCTTCTAGCTAGTTCTTAATTCATTCTAGCACATTCCTGATTTCTCTGGAGCAGCCCCCATCCTGGCCACTGAGGCCATGTCTACACAGCAGTGCTATTCTAGAATAACTGATGTTATTTCAAAATAACATAAATCGCATCTACGCACAAGCAGTTATTTCGACATAATGTCAAAATATTGTTGAACTGGAGGACTGCTTACTCGGATGCCTGTAACTCTCATTGTACAAGGAGTAAGGGAAGTTGGAGGAAGAGTGGTCTATTTTGAAATGTGCTGTGTAGACGTTCCCAAATTCGAAATAAGCTATTTAGTCTTAAGCTATGCAATTAGTGCAGCTCAAGTTGAGTGGCTTATTTCAAGTTAAGCCCTGTTGTGTAGATGTACCTCCGGGAACAGAAAAATATTTAATCCAGTGACCAGTATATGTATCTTCAATCAGACTACTACAAAGAACTGGTCTGGGTATATCACAATAGATGCAATCAATATAAACAACAAGGGGGAATGAACACAACTTAAAATAGTTAAAGAATGGTTAAAGAATATTTAAATAATGTAAATTTATTTGAGTTAGCAGATCTGATGAAATTCATCATAGGACACTTAAGGAACTAGCAGAAACAATTTCTGAACTATTAGTAACTGTCTTTGAGAACTCCTGGGAGATGGGTGAGGGCCAGAAGAAGGGCGAATGTAGTACCTATCTTTAAAATGGGAACAAAAAGAACCCAGGGATCTAAAGGCCATTCAAAGTAACTTTGATACCTGGAAAGATACTGGAACAAATTATTAAGCAATACATTTGTAAGCACCAAAAAGGATAAGAGTAATAACCATCATGGACCTGTAAAAAATAAATTATGCCAAACTAACCTGTTCTTTCTTGACCAGGGTTCTGGGGGAAGCCATTGTTGTGATATATTTTGACTTCAGTAAGGCTTTTGACAAAATCTTACAGTAGAACTTCAGAGTAATGAATAGCAAAGACACAAAATGACAGGTCAAGCACGGTCAGGGCTGTTCCGCGCTCTGGCACTCTGAGTGCATAAGGTGGGGGCCCACAAAGACCATACATATCTTGTCTCTACAGGTTCTGCTTACCAAAAAACTCCCCAGAATCACAGATACACTTGCTGTTAAAAAAAAAAAAAAAAAAGGTTCCACCATCAAGTGATTTCACCCTAGGAACAGGAGGGAACACTTGAATTCCTCCTGTAAAGAGCTTGAAAAAAGAAAAGAGAGAAACAAGCTGCAGTCTCTGGCAGCTCACCACCAAATCTTAGGCAGTCAAATATACACACAGAGTCCTTGTTACTTTCCAGGACACAAGAATCAAATTATCACCTTAAAAAAGTGATTTTTATTAACAAACAAAAGATATACTTGATAAAGCATAGTTGGTTGATAGGAGTACAGACTAATTAGGTAAAACAAATTAAAACACAGAGAAAATCTCTGAGAACAACTCTTAGGCTATGTCTAGACTGCAGGCTTCTTTCGAAAGAGGCTCTTTCGAAAGCATCTTTCGAAAGAGCCTCTTTCGAAAGATTGCGTCTAGACTGCAGGCGGATCTTTTGAAAGAGAAATCCGCTTTTTCGAAAGAGAGCACCCAGCGAGTCTGGATGCTCTCTTTCGAAGACGGCCTCTTTACATTGAAGAACGCCTTCTTTCGAAAGAGGAACTTTCGAAAGAAGGCGTTCTTCCTCGTGAAATGAGGTTTACCGCCATCGAAAGAAAAGCCGCGTTCTTTCGAAATAATTTCGAAAGAACGCGGCTTGAGTCTGGACGCAGGGGAAGTTTTTTCGGGAAAAGGCTACTTTTCCCGAAAAAACCCCTGAGTCTGGACACGGCCTTAGAGAATGAGGGAAGGAAGGCATAGATTCACACAGAAAAGTTTAAACCAAACAACCAAAATAAAGAAAAATACCCTGATTGAGACTAGATACACTTTTCCATTACAATCCATGCTGAGCCGTACTCAAGGTCCAGTTCACTCCCATGTCCAATATTTCTTATAGACATGGTAATTCTGGTCCCTGCATCTACTCTCTCTGGGCCTTTTCTTAAAAATCCCCACAAAGGAGGAGCAGACCAGGTATCTATATCCAATTCAAATTTCATTGGTTCTTCTGGCCCTCTGCCAACACCTTTCTAGCTACCTGAGTTAAACTCCTTAGACACCAGGTACTGGCCAGCACTCCTCCTATCTATCACAGCCACATACTTCACTAGAAACTGGAAGTATATAAAAAAAAGCATTTTTTTCCTGCATTTTTAAGTTTCCAAGCAGTACTAAATCGTTGTTCAGTTGCAAACTTTTGAAAGAACAAGCATAATAATGTTCAGAATTATGAACAACCTCCATTCTCAAGGTGTTCATAACCCTGAGTTCTATTGAACATGACATTCTCATGAGTAAATTAAGGAAATACGGTCTAGATGAAATTACTACAAGGTAGATACACAGCTGGTTGGAAATGTATACTCAGTGAGCAATTATCAATGGTTTGCTATGAAACTAGGAGGATGCATTTTGTGAGGTCTCCCAGGGATTTATCTTGGGTCTGTTACTAGTCAATGTTTTATTAATGACTTTGATAATGGAGTGGTGATTATGCTTATAAAATTTGTAGAAGAAACCAAGCTAGGAGAGATTTGCTAGCACTTTGGAGTACAGGATTAGAATTCAAAATAACCTTCACAAATTGGAAAATTGGTCTAAAGCCAATTAGATGAAATTCAATTAAGCGACGTGTAAATTACTACATTTGGGAAGGAAAAGTCAAATGTACAACTACCAAATGGGGGATAATTGGCTAGGCAGTTGTACTGATTAAAAAGATCTGGTGTATACTTTATAACAAACTGAATAGGATCCAAAAAAGTGATGCAGTGATTCTGGGTTATGTTTCCAGAAATGTTGTATGGCCTGCTCTTCTCAACACTGGTGAGACCCTGAGTGGTGTGCTGTGTACATTTGGGCATCACACTTTAAGAAAGTTGTGGACAAATTGGAGATTATTCAGAGGAAACAACAAAAAATGATAAAAGTTTTCAAGAAACCTGACCTAGGAGGAATGGTTAAAAAAATTATTCTAGTTTTCAGCTATGTTAAGAGCTGTTATAATTCAGTGGAAATGGATGATGATGAATTGTTCTCCATTTCCACTGAATTTAGGACAAGAAATAATGGGCTTATTCTGCAGCTTGGGACATTTAGGCTACATATTAGGAAAAACCATCTAATTATAAGATAACTAGGAACTGGAGTAGGCCTCCAAAGTAGAGTCCCTGAATAGAAGGGCTGTGTCTACACTGGCACCCTTTTCCGTAAAAGGGATGCTAATGAGACACTTCAGAATTGCAAATTCCGTGGGGGATTTAAATATCCCCCGCGGCATTTGCATGAACATGGCTGCTGCTTTTTTCCGGCTCGGGGTTTTGCTGGAGAAAAGTGCCAGTCTAGACGGGATCTTGCGGAAAATAAGCCCTTTTCCGGAAGATCCCTACTTTCAAGTAGGAATAAGGGATCTTCTGGAAAAGGGCTTATTTTCCGCAAGATCCCGTCTAGACTGGCGCTTTTTTCCGGCAAAACCCCAAGCCGGAAAAAAGCGGCAGCCATGTTCATGCAAATGCCGCGGGGGGTATTTAAATCCCCCGCGGCATTTGCAATTCCGAAGTGTCTCATTAGCATCCCTTTTACGGAAAAGGGTGCCAGTGTAGACACAGCCAAGGCTTTTAAGAACCGAATAGAGAATCACCTGTCAGAGGTGGTCCAGATTTAATTGCTCTTGCCTCAGTATTATGCAGTGTAGTTACTACAGCCATGTCAATCCCAGGATATTGGGCAGACAGGATTGGTGCGGTCATACCTCTTATTAGCCCAACAAAAGCAAATGCAGTTTTAATCCTATATTACATATTCCTAACCCAGGAACACTGGATGCCTTTAGTTTTAAAGATAAAACTTCTGATACCTTCATTCCTGGCACATCATTTTCATGTGCTGTTAGGAAGGAACTGCTGGCGTATCTCTGAATTCTTCATTACCTTGGTGCTATGACTGCTAATTGTATCAGGCAAATCATCACAACAAAACTAAACTATCACAAGTAAAAATAAACAAACATTCCTTGGTCAACCTGGAGCTAAGGGAGGTCATAACAGATTAATTTTGTGCTATAAACAAATAACATTAGAATGTGTAAACAAAATTTGAAAGACTAAGGCACAAAACTAGATTATATCAAAGCACAAAACTAGCTTAAACTAGCTAGAACCATAAAGGACAAGAAGAAAACATTTTACAAATACATTAGAAACAAGGGGAGAAAAACTTCCTGTTGAAATAGTTATGCACTGGAATGAACTGTGTGAGGAGATTATGAAATCTCCATCACTTGATTTTTTTAAAGAGCAGATTATACAAACACTTGTCAGGGATGGTTTTATAATACGTAGTCTTGCCTTGAATGCAGGGGATTGGACTATCAGCTAAGTGTGTACCGGAGAGAGAGGGAAGGAAACATGGGAGCAATTATTATCTATATGCATGATTGATCCCTATAGGCATGTTATTTCCCATTTCAGTAATCTAATTTTCAAATTTTGTTTTAAAAGAATATTTTCTCTTTCAGTAGGAAAGACCAGACCACTCTCTGCATTCTTCAGCTTCTTAAAAATCCCTTCCAAGTACAAGCTTTGCTAAGATGGTATCGTACTGTTATTTCTGTTGTCAGTATATAGGCAGAAGGGTTCTGTAACACTGGCCAGCACAAGGTGCATCATAGTAGTCTGTTCCCTACATTATTTGTTAAAATAATGATTTAGAGATAGCTTCACCTTAAATAAGCTTACTGCATTGATGGAGCCTCCTAGCAGAGCTGCCAACTTTCTGACTGAACGAAACGGAATACCCTTGTCTTGCCCCATCTCCTAGGCCCCACCATACTCTGCATCCGTCCCCCGCTCCGTCCCGTTGCTCACTGAATCACTAACTCACATACTCATTTCCTCAGTCATTTTCTCTGCGCTGGGAAGGGCTAGGAAGAGTCTTTTTTACACTGGGTCTTCAGTCAATAATCAGACACCTGGTCGCTTTACATCCTATTACTATACCAGAGAAAGAGATTTCCATTGTCGTTAATTGAAATATATAGTAGAAACAAGCTATGCAACTTCCTTCTCAATTATATGAGTTGTACCATAGCCACCGTCCTCAAATTGCCCTAATTCTTGGCTGGATGCAACACAATTGCACTGTGCTCAATTACCATTATTACTACTGCTGTTATTACCATAAGGTGAAATTCACCTTATGCAAGGGCCAGCACATGGTCAATATCATTTAAGTCCCATCATTAAGCCTTTTATGGAGTTCTTAAATGAGAAATAAGCTTTGTGCTAGCACAGGGGAGAATTTCACCCATAATAAAGATTGGAAATCGTTTTTTCTCTCTCTCTCTCTCACTCTCTCTCTCTCTCTCTCTCTCTCAGCTTTAGAATATTATTTTTTAAGTTTTGCACTCCGTCTAATTCTATTGAAGTTGATGGGATTGCAAGTGATGTAAATCAGTTTTTCTCAGTTGCACATGAAAGAGGAAGTAGAAGCCATAATCACAATCCCAGAAAAAACTAGGTAACCAATGAATGATTCACTAGTTCTGAAACAAACAGTAAACATACCATAATAATAGCCTACACGGTATTACCAGATCAATCCCTAGAAAATGGCTAAAGCACATTTCAAAGTTGTTAGTTTGATAGTATTTAAGAAGTTTTCATAACGTGTCACACAGTAAAGAAAAGTAAAGAGAACAAAAGATTTCAGAAGGAGAAGCAGAAAAATATTGCTATATTTTATAAAATAAAATAAATAATTTACAAATAGTGAGTAAATAGAAATGGAATGTGCCACCAGACACTTCAGTAAGCAAACACTAACTCAGCCACTTCAGTCCAATCTGAATCATTCTTGTAATCTAGGATATTGTTAAAATTATAGCAGATAGCCTTCTACATAGCAAGTGTGTAATACATTTTGTGTATAATATTTTCCACACAAGCAATATCCTATGCAGATATAAATCAAGGTTGGCAGAACTGAGTTCATCCATTAATGTAGAAAAAATTATTTTACACAGTGTTGTGAATATAATCCACCTTTTCCCCATGCATATTCACAAATAGTATAATATTAAATTCATGTAGCAAAGAAAATTTAGAAATTTGATAAATGTCCCTGTAGTTACATTATGCTATACTAAACTGTTTTTGATGTGGACAAAATCAAAGTACACACCTATGTCAATTTAGGTTTTTTATGCTTCTAGCATTTTCTTCCTCCCTTTACCCCTTCTGTTTATAGTCCTTGGGTTGGCCACATTAAGATCTGGAATTGCCCTTTCTAACATATCAAATGACAATTAAAAGTACTTTTGGAAGAAACAGAATGAAAGATAAGGTCTGAAAAGACTAATGAAACCATGCTATTGAGCAAATTTGGAGCCAAATTCACAGAAGGTGATGTATAAGTGTTAAGAATGCACTTAGCATGCAAACACATTACATATATGGCTTGTTGAATGTATGCAGCAGCATATTTTTAATATCATGCTGTGCTTTATGCCTTAGATGTAATAATTTATATGTTTATTTCTATTTTCCCCATGTAAATGACATTTGTGAATTCCAGATGCCTTAGTTAAAGAGGGAAGTAGTATGCACAATGCCAGAGGCCAAACATATGTATTCAAGGTTTCAACCTTTACTTTCCTAATTATTCGTTCTTTGAGTACTTGATGTTCTTTTTACTTAGGTTTTTAGATAGTACTAAAATATTTTTCATGAGAGTAAATTGAGTGTTCATGGTGCAGATGGATTGAAGTGTTTCCTTTAATTTAACCCCAAGTTCAGTCTTAGGGACACCTAAAACTTAGTGTTTGCTTTATCAGAGAAACTGAATTTTGTTGTAGCCAGTTGGCAGTATTACCATCTGATTTGTATCCAAACTGCTGCCTTTTGCACCATAGCTAGAGGTGAATCACATTTATGTGTCCATTTGTGATTGGGAGGTTGACTCTATAATTACCCTGAAAGGGTTTTTGCAGCCAGAGAAGGGGAGCTAATTAGCACCACAACTGCATTTGAGGGGAATCAGGTGGTTTAAGCAATCCCCTGAGTGAATGAGGAAGCCCAGCTGAGGAGGAACAAGATGGACTGGGACTATAAAGGCAGGAAATTGGCAGTGGAAAAGAAGTGGCTGGGAAAGGTTGCAGTCATTCCCTGGGAGAAAGGAGGTGTGTTTGTGCTGGCAAATACAGAGAAGGAATCCAGGAAGGTAGGACAGAGTTCAGGGAAAGTCAGCAAGGTCTAGAAGGAATTAAACTTGACTGCTGTCTAGAAGGTTCCTGAGCCAGAACCTGGTGTAAAGAGTCCATCTGGATTCCTATGCTCACCACTGCTGGAATGTCACTATAAGGCAGTGAATGGTTACCTTGTCTAAGACATCTGAAAGAAGACTTTGATAACCCAGAAAGGAGGGGGACCCCATAATGTTATTTGGTTGGAGGGCAGAGACATGAACAGGCAGAAGCAACACATGGAGTGAGAGAGGGGTTGCAGACCCACAGAAATAGATATAAAAATGGCCTATTGGTTCAGATTGACCTGGGATCATGGCCTTACTGGTCCATCTAGCCTGGAATCATGTCTTTCAACAGTGGCCAATGCTAGGTAACAAGGGGAAATGAACAGAACAAGGAATCATCAAGTGATCTGAACCCTGATGCTCGGGGTGGGCAATAATTTTTTGCTGGGGGCCACTTTGAAAATTTTTGAAGTGGCCCCACGCTGCACAGGAAGGGATGGGGCATCAAATGGAAGGGGCAGAGTCAATATATTTCTGGGTTCCTTGCCCCCAGGCAATGATCGGTCTGGGGGTAAAGGAGTGCCTTTGCCCCCACCCCAAGGTGCCCGTGCCCCTGGTGTGGGAGGAGACTTCCCTCATTCCTCTGCACCTAGACCAATTAGGGCCTGGGGGTGGGGGAGTGCGCAAAGCCTTCTCTGCTCTGCGTGCACCCTGCAAGCAGCGAACGGCAGAAGTGCCGTGTGCTCCTGGCAGGGCGGGAGGAGGCTTCGCGCGCTTCCCCACCCCAGGCCAATTAAGGCTTGAGTGGGGGAGCACACAAAGCTTCCTCCCATCCTGCCAGGAGCACGTGGCACTTTCAAGTATCTCCAGGGAGTATTTTAGTATCTCCAGATGAGTCTCTTTACTATTCAGCTGTGACTGGAATGAGATGCTGTGATTTTCCCAGTCCTAGAATGAGTGTAGTGCCTTAAGTGTCCAAAAACCTCTTTCACTCAGGCTATGTCTAGACTGCAAGCCTCTTTCGAAAGAGGCTTTTTCGAAAGAGCGTCTAGACTGCAAGCGGAACTTTCGAAAAAGAAAGCCGCTTTTTCGAAAGGCAGTCTGGATGCTCTCTTTTGAAAAACCCCTGTTTGCATTCAAGAACGCCTTTTTTTCGAAAGAGCACTTTCGAAAAAAGGCGTTCTTCCTCGTAAAATGAGGTTAATTTCGAAAGAACGCAGCTGCAGTCTAGACGCAGGTGAAGTTTTTTCAGAAAAAGGCTACTTTTTCTGAAAAAACCCCTGAGTCTGGACACAGCCTCAGAGGACAGAGTATGAGAGAGCATCCCTCTCCTCAGAGACCTATGACAGGCAGTTCATGAAGACAAACTGCAGTTCATTCTTCTTAATACATTTTATTTAGTAGTTTTAGAAACCATAGACAACATGATTTTAAAAACTTAACATCTCTTCATGTCTAGATTTATGCTTCACTACAAGATATTCCAGGAAGGCTGTTTACTCTTAACTTACAGGAAAAGATTTGAATCAACTCATTCTCATTGAAAGAAGTAAAGGTCCACTTGTTAACTGTCCTGTTTCACTGTCATCCTATCCTTACTCCCTGAGTATCTGCGTGTCTTTCCTCCTTGTCTTAATGACATTTCCAGGAAATACATTACCCTTCAGGTTTTTTACGTGAAACAGCAAGGTGACTGGCTTTGGTAATGTTTTACTATTTTTTGATTTCCATTTCTGGAGGTGGCAAATCCTGAAGGTGCAAATCTCCTTCCTGCTCTGTGAGGGTTTGCCAACACTTTACTCCTTTCATGTTACACTGCCCTAGAAGCACTGACAAACAATAAGGGGATAGGCTATTTAGGCCAGGTCTACACTAAAGGGGAATGTAGACTTAAAATAGGCAACTCCAGCTATATTAATTAAGTAGCTGGAGTCAACATATCTTAAAATCACATTTTTTACTGTCCAAACAGCGGGAGGTTGATGGGAGCAAACACTTCTGTCAGCTTTTCTTACTCCTCATGAGGAGCAAGACTACCGACACTGATTGGGGAGCTTTCTCAGTTTGAATTAGTGGGTCGTCACTAGATCCACTATGTTGAACCCTGGAAGATTGACTGCAGAAATGTTGATCGACTGCATAGTGTAGACACGGCTTTAAAGATGGGGGGAATTTAAAAGACACAGGACTGCCTATAGAGTATCTGCAAGGGATTTGTCTTATCACAAACAACTTTTGGACTACACTGGTTACAAAAAGACAGTCATGTGCCAGACAGTAGGAATAAAACAGTTAAGAGCATTTAACTTCTAAATTATGAGCTGAAGAACATCAAGTAGCATCAACTTGGCTGCTAGTGTCATCTGAGAGTGTTTTCCAGTCAATTAAGTGTATTTATAATTGGAAAACCATTCTGAATCATTTCCAAAATGAAATTCTTTGAGATTATAAACAGGCACTTATCATGGCATGATCAATGTATTATAGATTTTAATAGTAATTGAAAGAGATTCCTGATTGGATATTAAATAATTAAGCAAATAATTTTTCAATTATCGTTTTTTAGTTTTAATTAAATTCTATATGCAATCATGTGACTTGTTAAGCAACAACATCTGATTTTAAAAATAAATATTTAGATATAAAATTAAATTTCTATGGCAATGTCTTCACTACCAAGTTATTTCAAAATAAGTTACTTCAAAATAATAACTCCTGAAATAACTATTTCAAAATAAGCTTATTTCCATTATTTCAAAATAACAGGCTTTGTAGTGTGGACACATGACTTGTTATTTTGAAACACATGTCCTATAATGTCTACCATAATGAGTCAACCAAAATGGGTGAGGCATTTAAAATAGTTTGTGCATTTAATAAAAACAGTAATAAAACTAAAATAAAGACCTCAAATTATTTTGAAATACCAAGATGTGATCATCTTAATCACTTTATTTGACTATTTTTCTAATATGCCTTTCGTCTGTTGGTCCTTTTTAGGCTTGATGCAAAGCACACTGAAATGAATTGCTGTCTCTTTTTTTTTTTTTACTTGTATGGATTTTGGATCAGGTGCTTAGTTTATCATTTCTCCAAGAGAATTGGGGAGAATTTATCATACACTTTCTACATGTTTCTAGTAAGGTTTCTAATTTTTAAAATATAACTAATAATGGCAAGTTCATCTTCTCTCGGATAAAACTCATGGGAGGGTATTCTCAGGGAGGAAGTCTCTGTTCCCCCCACTCACACTCTCCTGTCACAAAGATGAAATTACCCTCTAAAAAGGCTTGCTAGTCCCACACCCAATATTGGTGGCTCCCTAGGCATCTATTCAGAGTTTCTATCCCTTACAATGCCTCTTGCCTTTTGTTACTTCCCCCTTGACAACCTTTCTTCTTCTTCCCAACCCCGCAATTTGAAGGATGGAATTGGAAATGCAAGGAAGATAATTCAGAGTAGAGCTGTATTTTTTTCAAGGGAGATATGGTGTGTGTAACCTCTTTCTGCTCCTGTCCTGCTCAGTCCTTACAGAGTGGAAGGAGAAATGTGCTGCAGAGGCAACTGGTCACTGATTCCAACCAAAGAATGAGATTCATGCATAGGAAAATACATTTATCCTCGGAGTTATTTCTGATTAGTCCATTGCAGTTGGTTTTCTAATGTGTCCAAAAGGATGGACAATCTCATTTAGACAGCAGTGGCTCTCAGCCTTTCCAGACTACTGTACTTTTCAGGAGTCTGATTTGTCTTGAATAACCCCATGTTTCACCTCACTTAAAACTCCATGCTTACAAAATTAGACTTAAAACTACAGAAGTCAATACAGAACAAAATACAATACAGAACGCTGTCACTGAAAAATGACTCATTTTCTTACCATACAACTGTAAAATAAATCAATTAGAATATAAATATTGTATTTACATTTCAGTGCATTAAATATAGAGAGCAGTATGCCCAAATCATTGACGGTATAAAATTTTAATTTGCCCTCACTTTGCTAGTGGTTTTTCTATAACCTGCTTTCAAAATAGGCCGATATCTAGGGCTATGTCTAGACTGCAGAGCTTTTCTGAGATACCTAAGGTATCCTGAAAAAGCTCTGCTGCATCCAAGGATGCAAAAAAAATTTCAGAAAAGCAGATGCTTTTTTTGGCATCTCTGTAAACCTTGTTCTACAAGGAAGAAGGGATGTTCTGAAAGAAGGCTTTTTTCTGACATTTGGTCTCATATAGATGGGCCAAATGTCAGAAAAGCCTCTTTCAGAAGAAAAACAGAAAAAGATATGGAAATTGTAGACATAGACTCCCCGGGGTTACATGTGCCAGTGGTTTAGAAAACAAGATCTTTCCAGTTTCTGAACTACTTAGGTGCAACAAAGCCAAATAATTGAGCCCTTATCTACACTAGGGAGTTATTTCGAAATAACCCCCCTTATTTTGAAATAATAAGTGGAGCGTCCACAGTACCAACTCCATTATTTCGAAATAATGGCCTATTTTGACATCTGTATTCCTGCTTTCCTTGGAGAATAAGCTTATTTCAAAATAGTATTTAGGGACTTATAATGTGGAATTTAGTTATTTCGAAATAATTTTCTAGTGCACACATGCGTGAATTATTATCCAAAATATAGCATGCAGTAGCCACATTTCATGTGATCTTGTATTCCAGTATTTCTGATCATAATGCTTTAGACAGTAAGAAGTAAGATTTCAAATCTCAAATACATGTGTCTGATGATAGCTCAATTGAGTCTTCATTCTGTTGTGACATAAGGCATGTAGCTGCAGTCATTGGTTATCTCTTCTGGTGCTATGCGGTGTCACCTAAAAACATAATGCTAATAATTCACGTTACCTATCATGTTAATGTTTCTTATGTGCTCATGGTAATTATCATAAACTTTGCTCACCAAATCTTCTGCCACTAGCAATCAATGTATTAAACAGATGGTGCGGTGACAAAATAGACAAAATACAGGAATCATGGTAGGCTTGTGGGAATTTCACTTGGATGTTTATAAGGCACTGATAGTGGGATGAGAGTGCCTTCTGTTGCAAAGAGATGTTTATTTTGTGAAAATAGTTTTAGTGTTTATCTGAGTGCAATCAATTACTCTCAAGACATTAAGAAAGCTCTCTGGAACATACAAGGATCTGAGAGACTAGGGTTTTGATGTGAGTTTGCTGCCTACTGTCTATAGATTTGGAAAGCAAATGGAAGAACTGATAAAAATTATATCTGTATTCCCAAAGGCTTGATTGCCAGGTGTTCAATTTCAATCAGAACATCCAGTGCAAAAAGGAAACTTACTGTCTCCAGTAAGCAAAGCCAACCAGGCTGTTAAAAATCTGGTCAGTGGTGCTATGGGGCTAAAGCAGAGTATTTTCTACATGTCCTGGCTCCATGTGATGCCCTGGGAGTTCTCAACAGGTCCAGCCCCTACATGGGGAGTCTGCTTCAGGGGCTGCCCCTATCCCAAGCACCAGATCCACACTCTCATTGGTTGAAACCAAGGGACAGTGCCTGCAGGCAAGAGCAGTGTATGGAGCCTCCTGGCCCACCCTGCCTATGGGCTGGACCCACTGAATCTGTCACTTTTGGTAACCTTTTTGTAATATAGTTGATTAGCTTTTTGAGCTGTAGCAAACTTAACTTGACTCTGGCTTCTATTAAGTGCTACTGTATTGGATGTGATTTTTCTGATGTATTATTTTTTTCTACCTCATTGAATGTTTGCATTTCTATTTCAAAATAGCAACATTTGTTAATTAAACTGCCCTTAATCACTTGAAGGCTTTTTTCCACTTTAATCTAGTCAGCATTTCTTTCTTTAAAATGTTTCTTAATTTCCTTTTTGGTGCCTTGAGTTCTTTTTTGATCATGGAAAGGGGGAATACTTACTCTCAATTTTTTTGTTTAGTTGGATCTTCCTAGTTTCTAGTAAGCTAAACTTGTTCCTGATCTGACAAGAAGATGTAACCTTCCTGTGCTGACATTGCTATATTAAGTAAAGATCTAGAGATTAGACTCATATCAATTCTCGGATATAGTATACGGCTTATTGTAAAGAAGGAATAATCTTTTTCTTTTGGATTAATACACCTCCAGGAGTCATACAAATCATGTTTATTCATTAGAATTTAATTCTGTGCTTCATTTTCAATCATTTATCTACTGCTATCCAACCTATCTAACCTCAGGTCTAGAATACCATTACAATCACTCCAATAATAAAGTATCTTCTCTAAAACCTTCTACTCTGAAAGAATTGTCTGAAAAAAAAGAAATTTGACCTGGATTCAGGATATAAATATTTCCTAACATTAGCATTTTATCACCAACTCTATTCTTTATTACTAGACATCTGCTTGCATTACATATAATATATAATGTCTGTTTGAGAATAATGATTAAAACTCCTTTTTTGATGTTGGAGAAATGTAAGGAGTGTGGAACCACTTACCTTTGATGACTTATTATATCCCTCCTTCAGGTGTATTTCTGACAGAAAGCATATATCTGTGGCCACTGCTTTAATATCTTTAAAACAATTTTTTTATTAAATTAATGTTATCATTGGTATTCATGGTATAGAATGTGATTTTATTAGCCAGGAGAAAAAAATTGTCTGAAGAAAAAATACTGCATACCCTCTAAAATCCTAATTATAATGTTGGATTATTGATCTCTGGGTTTTTTTGTAATGTTTTTAATTGAAAATGTTATGCCATTGGTAGATCATTCTGCCTACTCAATCCAAAATACTATTCAGCATGGACTATCCATTTTCATTCTTACACTTGAAAAATTGTTTGGATTTGGAAATTTATATTGTAATGTCCCCTACCCAACTTTGTTGTCCCAATTTTTCTCTTTATAACTTTCTCTCTCCTGTCCCTTTTCCCCTGAGTCCAGTTACCAGTTCGTCTGTCCTTATATTCTCCAGAACCATTCCCTGTATTCTCTCATCTAAATCCCTCAGATCTCCTATACCAAATGTACCTCTGTATTCACACCTATAGACTATTTGTGATAATCTTTGTATAAAATTTGCTTTGTGAGATATCATTTGAAAACTGATGCTGGAGGCTGGGGAGAGGACAACTGCCCTTGGGCCTAGCAATTCAAAAGGAACTGGGCTCCTGGCTGCTGCTGCTGCTATTGCAGCAGTGGCTAGAGCCCGGGTCCCTTAAATCACTAGTAGAGCCTCTGGCCGTGTGCTCTGATAGTGCTGAAGGGCTAGTAAGAGAGGCTTGTCCCCAGCCCACACCTTCTGCCTGAGGCTTTGCCCTTCCTGGAGTGCAGTGTCTCGCCCAGGGGTCTGGCAATTCTGTTGGTCACCCCCTGTGTAGAGTTACGAATTCCTTCTGCTGCTGGTAGGACATATTCAATCCCCCATAGCCCTGGTTGAGCAGAAATGCTCAAGCAAGTCTTAAACAAAGAAATGTGTGTTTACCACCTTACATATAGGTAGTGAGCAGCTACTTTAAGCAATTCTGCATTTCAGCATACACAGGGGAGAAGAGACACCATGGCACCTTCTCCCCCAGCCTAATTTAAGTCTTTGGGTATGTCTACGCTGCAACACTATTTTGTAATAACTAACTGAAATGCAGTTAGATGCAGACTAAGTTATATATTCCGAAATAACTTAGTCTGCATCTATACAGCAGGCATTTATTTTAAAATAGTGTCAAAATACTGTCAAGCTGGAGGACTTCTTACTCCAATTCCTGTAACCCTTGTTGTATAAGGAGTAAGGGAAGACGGTGGAAGTGCTCTGTTTCAAAATAAGTGCTATGTAGATACTCCCTATTTCGAAATAAGATATACCATTGACATAACTCCATTTGCGTAGCTTATTTTGCGTTAAGTCTTGCAATGTAGATGCACCTTTATTTACTAGGAAGAGTTCTATGTTTATTTCTCTTGTAAGAATTTCTGACTTTAATACCTTATATTTACACTTGCTTAACCTCTCTATTTGAAATTAAATTAAATTTTTATTCTTTAATCCAAAGCTGTGTGTTTTTATACTGAATTCTATGTAACTCCAATTAAAGTAGCAAACTGTTGTATACCTCTTCTGGGGCAACAGAATTCTGATATCTGAACTGTCCAGGAGAGGGCTGGACAATGCAGGACAAAGTTTTTTGGGGAAAATCCAGGAATGGAAGGGCATGTCTACATGGCAGAGCTAAAGCTGAAATAAGCTATGCAACTTGAGCTACGTCAATTGCATAGCTTAAGTCAAAATAGCTTATTTCAGCTTTTGACACTGTCTGAACTGCAGGAAGTCCAAGAATCATAGAATCATAGAATCATAGAATAATAGGACTGGAAGGGACCTCGAGAGGTCATCGAGTCCAGCCCCCCGCCCTCAAGGCAGGACCAAGCTCCACCTACACCATCCCTGACAGATGTCTATCTAACCTGTTCTTAAATATCTCCAGAGAGGGAGATTCCACCACCTCCCTTGGCAATTTATTCCAATATTTGACCACCCTGACAGTTAGGAATTTTTTCCTAATGTCCAATCTAAACCTCCCCTGCTGCACTTTAAGCCCATTACTCCTTGTCCTGTCCTCAGAAACCAAGAGGAACAAATTTTCGCCTTCCTCCTTGTGACACCCTTTTAGATATTTGAAAACCGCTATCATGTCCCCCCTTAATCTTCTTTTTTCCAAACTAAACAAGCCCAGTTCATGAAGCCTGGCTTCATAGGTCATGTTCTCTAGACCTTTAATCATTCTTGTCGCTCTTCTCTGTACCCTTTCCAATTTCTCCACATCTTTCTTGAAATGTGGCGCCCAGAACTGGACACAGTACTCCAGCTGAGGCCTAACTAGTGCAGAGTAGAGCGGCAGAATGACTTCACGAGTTTTGCTTACAACACACCTGTTGATACAACCTAGAATCATATTTGCTTTTTTTGCAACAGCATCACACTGTTGACTCATATTCAACTTGTGGTCCACTATGACCCCTAGATCCCTTTCCGCCATGCTCCTTCCTAGACAGTCGCTTCCCATCTTGTATGTATGGAACTGATTGTTCCTTCCTAAGTGGAGCACTTTGCATTTCTCTTTATTAAACCTCATCCTGTTTACCTCTGACCATTTCTCTAACTTGCTAAGGTCATTTTGAATTTTGTCCCTATCCTCCAAAGAAGTCGCAACCCCACCCAGTTTGGTATCATCTGCAAACTTAATAAGAGTACTCTCTATCCCAATATCTACATCATTGATGAAGATATTGAATAGTACGGGTCCCAAAACAGACCCTTGAGGAACTCCACTTGTTATCCCTTTCCAGCAGGATTTAGAACCGTTAACAACAACTCTCTGACTACGGTTATCCAGCCAATTATGCACCCACCTTATCGTGGCCCTATCTAAGTTATATTTGCCTAGTTTATCAATAAGAATATCATGCGAGACCGTATCAAATGCCTTACTAAAGTCTAGGTATATGACATCCACCGCTTCTCCCTTATCCACAAGGCTCGTTATCTTATCAAAGAAAGCTATCAGATTAGTTTGGCATGACTTGTTCTTCACAAACCCATGCTGGCTATTCCCTATCACTTTATTACTTTCCAAGTGTTTGCATACGATTTCCTTAATTACCTGCTCCATTATCTTCCCTGGGACAGACGTTAAACTGACCGGTCTATAATTTCCTGGGTTGTTCTTATTCCCCTTTTTATAGATGGGCACAATATTTGCCCTTTTCCAGTCTTCTGGAATCTCCCCTGTCTGCCATGATTTTTCAAAGATCATAGCTAAAGGCTCAGATACCTCCTCTATCAGCTCCTTGAGTATCCTGGGATGCATTTCATCAGGACCTGGTGACTTGCTGACATCTAACTTTCCTAAGTGATTTTTAACTTGTTCTTTGTGTATCCTATCTTCTAAACTTACCCTCTCTCTGCTTGTATTCACTACGTTAGGCACACCTCCAGACTTCTCGGTGAAGACCGAAACAAAGAAGTCATTGAGCATCTCCGCCATTTCCAAGTTCCCTGTTACTGCTTCTCCCTCCTCACTAAGCAGTGGGCCTACCCTGTCCTTAGTCTTCCTCTTCCTTTTAATGTATTTATAAAAGGTCTTCTTGTTTCCCTTTATGCCTGTAGCTAGTTTGATCTCATTTTGTGCCTTTGCCTTTCTAATCTTGCCCCTGCATTCCCGTGTTGCTTGCCTATATTCATCCTTTGTTAGTTGTCCTAGTTTCCATTTTTTATATGACTCCTTTTTTATTTTGAGATCATGCAAGATCTCCTTGTTAAGCCAAGCTGGTCTTTTGCCATATTTTCTATCTTTCCTACACAGCGGAATTGTTTGCTTTTGGGCCCTTAACAACGTCCCTTTGAAATACTTCCAACTCTCCTCAGTTGTTTTTCCCTTCAGTCTTGCTTCCCATGGGACCTTACCTACAAGTTCTCTGAGCTTATCAAAATCTGCCTTCCTGAAATCCATAACCTCAATTGTGCTGGTCTCCCTTCTACCTTTCCTTAAGATCATGAACTCTATTATTTCATGATCACTGTCCCCTATACTGTCTTCCACTTTCAAGTTCTCAACTAGTTCCTCCCTATTTGTTAAAACCAAATCCAGAACAGCTTCTCCTCTGGTAGCTTTTTCAACCTTCTGAAACAGAAAGTTGTCTCCAGTGCAGTCCAGAAACTTATTGGATAGCCTGTGCCTCGCTGTGTTAGTTTCCCAACATATGTCTGGATAGTTGAAGTCTCCCATCACCACCAAATCTTGGGCTTTGGATAGTTTTGTTAATTGTTTAAAAAAGGCCTCATCCACCTCTTCCACCTGGCTAGGTGGCCTGTAGTAGACTCCTAGCATGATATCACCTTCGTTTTTTACCCCTTTTAGCTTAACCCAGAGACTCTCTACACAGCTATCTCCTACGTTCATCTCCACTTCAGTCCAAGTGTGTACATTTTTAATATACAAGGCAACCCCTCCTCCCTTTTTTCCCTGTCTGTCCTTCCTGAGCAAGCCATACCCTTCCATACCAATATTCCAATCATGCGTCCCATCCCACCAGGTTTCTGTAATACCAATGATATCATAGTTGTATTTATTGGTTAGCAATTCCAGTTCTTCCTGCTTATTACCCATACTTCTCGCATTTGTATATAGGCATCTAAGATACTGATTTGATCTTGCCTCCCTGTTGTGCCCTGACCCTCCTTTCTCCTTGCCATTATAGGCCGTAGTCCCCCCCATTTCCAACCCATCTCCCAGTCCCGCACATTCAGCACTTACCTGTGGGCTTTGCTCACCTGCCCCCGACAAACCTAGTTTAAAGCCCTCCTCACAAGGAAGAGAAAGAACACTCTTCCTCCAACTTCCCTTGCTCCTTGTAAAATGAGGGTTAAAGGAGTCAGAGTAAGAAGTTTTCCAGCTCGACGTTATTTTGACATTGTCAAAATAACTGCTTGTAGTGTAGACATGGACTATGTTATTTCAGAATAACACTTGTTATTCCGAAATAATGCTGCCGTGTAGACATAGACGGAATGTGTTAGTGTCATCTTGCAACTGATAGCCAAGGCTAGTGAAAGCCAGAGTGTTGCTGGTAAGCTGCAGCAATACATAGATTCTTAGGGTTGGATGTGCATGCTCTTTGGCTATTTGTGAGATGCTCTAGTTGGCAGGTAGAGCAGCAAAGCATTGAGATGCACCCAAGGTTGCAGGGTGTATGGTGACATTTCTACACATTGCTCTGAATGGTGATACCTCCAAAATATACTGAAACTGCGAGGAAAAGAAATTTCCTTTCACTATTTACAGATGGAAATTCACCCAAGTCCCAGATGGATCTAGCAAATCTGTCCACTCCTCGGGTACAGAGAAAAACTTCTAGGATGTTCTTGTCACTCATCCCATGTGAAGTCAGGGTGCTGTTATAATTATAGAAACACCAACATTGTTGGGAGAGAGGGGTGATGCACTCTGCCATGTTTCAGCTCATTTGTCTGTCCTCTTTTAGCATGTGGTTACACCTTTCTTGTTCCCCTAAATCAAGACTTCTATCACAGATTGTAATCCTTGTTTCTGTTATGAATTGTAGTATAGTATGTAAATCATACCCTTATTGAATTGTTCAGAGTACTTCATAAGCAAATTGGGCCATGCTTTGTTCATTGCTCTTTTGTGACTTTCCCTTCAAATTGATTTTGGATGTTCATCTCTTTATGACTCTGTTTCTTTTTACTGTTCCTGTTTCTTGGCGATTTCTCTCTTATAGTTTTGATAAACTATTTAGCCAAAATACAGACTGGTATTTTGCATAAGACGCATCCTCATGGGAGTCTGAACTGTTGCCTTCGGTTTAATCTTTCAAGGGTCCTAATCCCCTATTTTTTCCATTATGTCTATGTCTTGTGGGTAAAGAGTAGCCTAAAGGAGAAGTCTGTCTGTATCTTATATGTTTCCCTTACCACTGACTTCAGCTAGCTCCCCCCTGTTTTGAGTAGTGGACACTAAATCTACACTTTATGACCACCTTAGTATTAGTACTGACAGCTCTTCTTAAAATTTGCTCTTTTAGCACAAAAAAGTGATGTTGAAAAATCATGTCTATTAGTCTTCTGAAAGTGAAGTTGGGGGCATACAAGGTTCTGTGAGTTCTGTTTATCTCTATTTTTGTTTTCTGGGCATGAGGTATATAGTCTGCTTTATAAATTCAGAGAGGCTACTGGTCTGTAGACAATTTCTCTTTTCATGGTTTCCAATTCTTTTTGCCAGGGCTCTCACTTTTCCTAGCATTTTAATTCATCCTATTTCTGTAGCAGAAATTTTGCCTACGATCTTTCCCAAATATTTTTTCCTGTGTGGTCACTTTGGGTGTGTCTAGACTACATGCCTCCTTCGACGGAGGCATGTAGATTAGCCAGATCGGAAGAGGGAAATGAAGCCGCGATTAAAATAATCGCGGCTTCATTTAAATTTAAATGGCTGCCCCGATCTGCCGATCAGCTGTTTGTCGGCAGATCGGGGGAGTCTGGACGCGATGCCCCGACAAAGAAGCCTTTCTTCATCGACACAGGTAAGCCTCGTGAAACCAGGTTTACCTGTGTCGATGAAGAAAGGCTTCTTTGTCGGGGCATCGCGTCCAGACTCCCCCGATCTGCCGACAAACAGCTGATCGGCAGATCGGGGCAGCCATTTAAATTTAAATGAAGCCGCGATTATTTTAATCGCGGCTTCATTTCCCTCTTCCGATCTGGCTAATCTACATGCCTCCGCCGAAGGAGGCATGTAGTCTAGACACACCCTTTCATCTTCATTTTGCTCATTTGGTCTTATTTTAATATAACTGAGCACCTAAGGTGGATTTTAGGGATCTAGACTCAGAAATTAATCTCTTCTTTAATGTCCTTTTCTCTTGGACCTTTCTGCCCAAAAGAAACTGCTGGCTAACATCTGAAGATTTTTCCAGGTAATCCTGCCTTGCAGTATTGATGCCTCATGAATTCCTTTTCTGAAAATAATTCCACAGACTGGTCTAGTTACAAGGAAAACCTGCCTAAGGATTAGAAGGTTTTTGTGTGTGGAGTCAGCAGTAGGAGAGTGAGGGTATGTCTACACTACCCTCCTAATTCGAACTAGGAGGATAATGTAGACATACCGCATTTGCAAATGAAGCCCGGGATTTGAATTTCCTGGGCTTCATTTGCATAAGACGGGCGCCGCCATTTTTAAATCCCGGCTAGTTCAAACCCCGTGCCGCGCGACTACACACGGCACGGAGTAGCTAGTTCGGATTAGGTTTCCTAATTCCACGAGGAGTACAGCTAGTTCGGATTAGGAAGCCTAATCCGAACTAGCTACTCCGTGCCGCGTGTAGCTGCGCGGCACGGGGTTCGAACTAGCCGGGATTTAAAAATGGCGGCGCCCGGCTTATGCAAATGAAGCCCGGGAAATTCAAATCCCGGGCTTCATTTGCAAGTGCGGTATGCCTACATTACCCCGCTAGTTCGAACTAGCGGGGTAGTGTAGACATACCCGGAGATAGCAAGTCAGTAGCAATGTCCATAAATTGAGCCAGCTTTATCACAGAGCTAATGACTAAAGCAGCCATTCAACTCCAGTAAGGTCACTTCCTCCTGTTCCCCTCCCCCAACAAAAATTTGTTAATGTTCGGTCAAATCTTGAAAGCCAGCAAATTCAGGATTTCCTGTACAATTGAAGGTCCTCCATTTAAAGAAAACAAACAAAAAACACACTTTGATGAACACAGAGAGGGATTATGGACCTTATTCAGAATTCGTGGAAGTCAATGGAGACCTTTGCCTTCAATGGAGTTAGGGTCAGTTTGACCATCCAGTTGATCTCAGTTGCAGCAGAACACTCAGAGAAGTGGTCTCCATGATCATTTGCATGATTTTTACTGAATATAATCTTTCCCCATATTTAAGACTATAATATTTTACATTTGGATTTATTAATCATTGCCATCAAACATGCACAGCTTACTGGTGACTGTTGTACCCACCTCAGTAATCATGGTTGATGTGCATTGCACCAAGTGATGTGTTGTGAAGTACCCAGTTCTGACTTAGTCCTGGAAATCCAGGAGTCTCTGGGGAGTCTTTGCAGGTGGGATGAGGTAGAATTAAGGTGTGTTCCCCTTCATGCCTTAGAATATTTGAGAGCATTGTGTTCTGGTTTATTTTTGACCATCCTGTCTATCTGGCCAAATAGCATACAACACTATTTTTTAACATAGTGAATGACTGAATGAAGGGCGGTCCTTTGTGAAATTGGTATTTTGCACAAAGACAAATCACTACATTGTTACTGCTAGCTGGTAGAAGAACTTTTTTTTATTTTTTTGGCACGGGATGCATCTCTTGTGGGGTATGTCTACACTACAAAGTTAATTCGAACTAACAGACGTTAGTTCGAATTAACTTTGATAGGCGCTACATTAGCAAACCGCTAGTTCGAACTTAATTTGAACTAGCAGAGCGCTTAATTCGAACTAGTTAAACCTCATTCCACGAGGACTAACGCCTAGTTCGAATTAAGTAGTTCGAATTAAGGGCTGTGTAGCCACTTAATTCGAACTAGTGGGAGGCTAGCCCTCCCCAGCTTTCCCTGGTGGCCACTCTGGGCACCATCAGGGAAACTCTTCTGCCCCCCTCCCGGCCCCGGAGCCCTTAAAGGGGCACGGAAGCCAGCAGACCCTGCATCGGGCACGGCATGAGCCAGCCACCCGCTGCCACCCAGCCCTCCGCCTCTTCCCGGGACCAGGCTGGCAGCTGCCAGGAGCCTCCCCGGGGCCACAAGAGGCGGGCACCCGCCTGGTCTAGTGCGGAGATCGTGGACCTCATCCATGACCTCCGCACTAGGCACAGGAAAGTGGCCATCTAGGGCAGGATAGCTGCCAGCCTGGCCACCCAGGAGCAGGTTTGCATGAAAATCAAGGTGGTCCAGTGAGACCCCGGACCCTGAGCCCTGAGCTTACAATGGCCGTACTGGGTCAGACCAAAGGTCCATCTAGCCCAGTAGCCTGTCTGCTGACAGTGGCCAACACCAGTTACCCCGGAGGGGATGGACCGAAGACAATGACCAAGCCATTTGTCTCGTGCCATCCATCTCCAGCCTTCCACAAACAGAGGCCAGGGACACCATTTCTATCCCCTGGCTAATACCACTCCATGGACCCAACCTCCATCACTTGATCTAACTTCTCTTTAAACTCTGTTATAGTTCTAGCCTTCACAGCCTCTTGCAGCAAGGAGTTCCACAGGTTGACTATTTGCTTTGTGAAGAAGAACTTTCTGTTATTAGTTTGAAGCCTGCTACCCATTTATTTCATTTGGTGTCCTCTAGTCCTTCTATTAGGGGAACTAATGAAGAACTTTTCTTTATTCACCCTTTCCACATCACTCATGCTTTTATAGACCTCTATCATATCTCCCATCAGTCTCCTCTTTTCTAAGCTGAAAAGTCCCAGTCTCTTTAGCCTCTCTTCATATGGGACCTATTCCAAACCCGTGATCATTTTAGTTGCCCTCGCCTCTCCCACCTTCTCTCTTCCCCTCTCCCACCTTCTTTTCCCAGTCTCCCCAAGTTTTATTCAATAAAGAGTTTCTATTTTTGACCACACGTGTCTTTTATTTTGTACATCAGGAAGGGGGGCTAGGGAGGGGTAAGTGGAAAGAGGTGAGGGAGGAATGGGGTACGAGCCCCCGATGGGGAGGACTGGGCTGGCTCTGCGGGCTCCTCGGGGTGGAAACTCTCCTGCAGCTCCCCGATTGACCCCCCCCCCCGGATGAAAGCCTGCGGCAAGTGCAGCCGGGCTGATGGCCAAGTGCTGTGATGTGCCGAGTGTGGGTACTCCGGGCACTCCAAGCCAGGACTGCTTTGCAAGCGGGGCACCCCTGAGAACTGTCTGTCTGGGGTGGGGGTCGGGACCCTTGAAGCACAGCCCTCGGCTAGCCTGAGACAGCATCTCCACGCTCTAAGTCCTCCTCTGATGCCCTGCCGGCACTGCTTCCGGCCATCCTTAACCCTGGTTCTGGGTCCACTTAATGTGGACATGCTAGTTCGAATTAGTAAAACGCTAATTCGAACTAGTTTTTAGTTCTAGACGCGTTAGTTCGAATTAGCTTAGTTCGAATTAACTAATTCGAACTAAGTTAGTTCGAATTAGCGCTGTAGTGTAGACGTACCCTCTGTCCTAATCTGATGCCCTGCCGGCACTGCTTCCGGCCATCCTTAACCTCAGTTCAGGGTCCACTCAATGTGGACATGCTAGTTTGAATTAGCAAAATGCTAATTCGAACTAGTTTTTAGGTCTAGATGCACTAATTCAATGAGCTTAGTTCGAATTAACTAATCCGAATTAAGTTAGTTCGAATTAGTGCTGTAGTGTAGACATACCCTTAGGCACATAGGCCACAGTGACAGATAGGAATCCATGATGATGAAGCTGAGAATATAATAAACTGTGGAGTAGGGGCAGCGATTTGGGGGAGGGGGAGAATAAAAGGGATAATTGCCCAGGGCCCAGTCAACTTAAGAGGATCCATATCTCTCACCCACTGCTATTGCCATGTCAGTGATGGTAGCTGGATGCTTCCTGATGCTTTTCAGTTGTGGCAATTTAAACTGTGGTAGCCGTGTGGCAGTGGTTGGGATGCCCAGAGCCTCCCAGGCTTCCTCTCTGCCACTTTTAAATAACAGTAGTAGTTTGTGATCATTTCCCATGCCTACGTGGTGACTCCATGCTGGGCCAACGAGAGTGTTGGGCAACCAGGGCTGCTGTCAGGAATATAAGGGGCAGCTGCCCCGGGACCTATAAATTGCCACTAAAGCCCTGGGCAGTGCAGGATGGACAGTGCTGAAGGGCCAGGTCCCAGCATTACCCATTCCACCCATGGCCCTATCCCTTCCTGGGGCCAGGACCTGGCCCTCTATTTTGCCCACAGACCCGGCATTTCTTCAGGCAGTCCTGGTGTGGAGAGAGACATTTTTACATGGTTGAAGTTTGTGGTAGAGCTTATCTAATAATAACAAGTGCTTCACTTTCATTTAGGTGTAGACCGTAGGATGGAGGAAGTTTCTGCTGCTAAAGAAACGTGATTATTGTGTGGCAGACAAGTCTCTCTGGTGCTGGCGAATTAGGATTTTGTAAAAGTTGGGTTGTTTGATATACCCAGTGCCATTCAGTGTTAACAATTTCCATGTGGTGACACAAAATGCACATAAAAGTTGTGGTTTAGGATTTTAGGAAGTTGAGGTCATCTGGGCTAGATTATCCCTAAAGGTATGTCTACACTACAGAATTTTTTCAGAAAAACGACTGTTTTTCAGAAAACACTTCAATTTCCTCCACTCTGCAATCGCATTCTTCTGAAAGAAAATCAAAAGAACAGAGGTTTTTTCTCTGACATTGGTAATCCTCATTCTATGAGGCTGTGTCTAGACTGCAGGCTTCTTTCGAAAGAGGCTCTTTCGAAAGCATCTTTCGAAAGAGCCTCTTTCGAAAGATCGCGTCTAGACTGCAGGCGGATCTTTCGATAGAGGAAATCCGCTTTTTCGAAAGAGAGCACCCAGTGAGTCTGGCTGCTCTCTTTCGAAGACGGCCTCTTTACATTGAAGAACGCCTTCCTTCGAAAGAGGAACTTTCGAAAGAAGGCGTTCTTCCTCGTGAAACGAGGTTTACCGCCATCGAAAGAAAAGCCGCGTTCTTTCGAAATAATTTCGAAAGAACGCGGCTTGAGTCTGGATGCAGGGGAAGTTCTTTCGAAAAAAGGGTACTTTTTTCGAAAGAACCCCTGAGTGTGGACACGGCCTGAGAGAGAAGCCTTTTTCCTAAAGTGTTCTTTTGGAAAAAGGTGTGTGTGGATGGGGAAGAGGGAGTTCTTTCCAAAGAAGAGGAAAGAGCACAGGTGCCCTGGTGGCCATTCCATCATAGTAATCACAGTTGAAATGTGAGGTAACATCCATTCAGTGTGGATGCTATCTTTCGAAAAAGCAGATCGCTTTTTTGATGCGTTTTGGCAGTGTGAATGCTCTCTTTCAGAAGAAGTTTTTCCAGAAAATCTCTTCTGGAAAAGCTTCTTCCAAAAGAAGCCTGCAGTCTCAACACAGCCTAAGTGGGTTTTGGGTCATGCCTGTCCTACATGTGTAAAACATGCTCTTCCTCCTGGGGTTGGGATTACTTGGGGCTTTATAGCTGGTTGACCCTTTATTTAATTCTTCCTGATTTAGACTATACCCAAAATAAAGAGGTTTTATTTTGGAGGATATGGTCCCCCTTCCCAAAATATCATCCATCAGATATCATTGGTTCCTGAGGGCATGGATGAACATTACTAAAATCTAGCTAGTCTTACACCGTATGACCTCCACACATTAACAGTCATATCTCTCTCACATTCACCACCACTGAGAGAAACAGCCCTTGCTTGTTACCCTAAGCAGGGCTCTTATCAGTTACTACCAACAAGGACCAGTAGGTCCTGAGGCTCATGTTGGCAGGGATGACCACATTCTGAAGTAGTGCAACTTTCATCACTACTATCTAGATTTGTTAGTGACAGACAGAAAAATCCCTGAGAGTAAAGTATCAAGCACCAGTCAGTATCAGGATAAAAAAGCAAGTAAGTGGCTGGTAGTTCTGAGATAAGAACTCAAAGCAAGCTATTTGTTCACTTACATATTGCGATGCTCTCTAATTTCATTTTCATTTAACACTTTTTGATGGATGTTTTTGAATTGCCGTAAGATAGCCTGAACCTGACACAGTATAAAATCCTGTTCAGCTGCATCTGCGTCCGTAATGAAGTGTTTTATCACCTCCCAGTAGCTCGCTAGCGTGCTTGTTAAGTAAAGTTATGGGTTTCTTTTCCTTCACTGGTTAACTTATTATGAATAGCTCTGCTAATATTAATACTAATTATCAAATATGTAGCATTTTTAAATGTTTCACTATTCACAATCCTGTAATTTATATGCACTTGGTTTTGGTTATGGGAAACTGAAGGTGAGGTTATCTTGAAGAAAGATATGTATTTCTATGTCTAGCATTCTGGAACATTCAATACTTAAAGGAAAAAAATAAATAAATATGGGTTTGCGTCTTCATTAGATTGCCTTAGATGCTTATATGAGATATATATGTACACATTCAAACAGAAATATTGGAATATTCCTGAAAGTTGATTTAAATTATTTCAAATTTAGGAAATTTCCTTTAGAACACTTTGAAGTGAAAAAGGATCAGGAACCCAACTAAAATGTGTTGATGTTCATGTCTGGTAACAGCTTTTCAAACTATCTTTCAAAGAACAGAGCAAATTTGAATTTTGATTATGAAAAAATGCAGCCCTGCTTTAGTGCTGGATGAGTAAATTCATGATTTTTTCCCCCACTCAGAATATTTTTCTCTTTCTGAGACAGGCAGACATACTTTGGGTCAGTTCTTAACTCTCATGAATTCTGCTTGACACAGCATGGCCAGCACAGAACAGACTCAAGCAACAGTACTGTAAAAACAAAACAGTGTACAGCCGTCTGTATTTTCATAGCCTTCCAGGGCTATACTGGGGGAATATAGGGTGGTTGAGATATAGCTGGAAGGTGTTTATGTTCTGTCAGACCTTAGGGCTATTACTACTAACTACATATTAACACAGGGACTAAGTCAACCCCTGGTAATCATGAGGTACAGAGGCATCCACTTTTCCCCTTTCGCCTCCATTTTGTTTCTGTACCAAGCACGGCTCCTCCAAGAATTAGTCCCTTTATTTCCATACAAGATAGTGAAAGAACAACACATTTATGAAACACTATCTTAGCAGTAGACACAAAAGACCTCTTTTTCACATTGCTTATCAGTTGGTAAATGTGTATCCTAGTAAAGTCAATGGACCTATCCTATTGTAATACCAGTGTATGTGAGAAGAGGATCAAGTTCATTTATCTTTTATATTTCTTAGACCATTTTATAATTTTCATACCATCACTGTGAGGTTGGTAGCTAAGCATGAGTATACCCATTGTACAGAAGGATATATACTGAGATATTGAAAGGTTAAGTGACTTATTCAAGCTTATACAGCTAGTTAATGACAGCACCATGACTAAAATCTGTAAAAGTTTCAGAGAAGTAGCCAAATTAGTCTGTAACTGGAAAAACTTAAAAAACAACAAATAGTCTAGCAGCACCTTAAAGACTAATAAAACATGTAGATGGATATCATGAGCGTTCGTGGGTACAACCCACTTCAGATGAATGGAGTACCGTATTTTCCGGCGTATAAGGCGACTGGGCGTATAAGACGACCCCCTAATTTTCCAGTTAAAACATAGGTTTTGGCCTATACTCGCCGTATAAGACTACCCCCCCTTCCGAGGCAACACCATTTAATAACATCAGATTTGATTTAAATAATTTTAATTAAAATGGTTTTGACTTACCGGTACTTAAAATCCTTCAAAATCCTCATCATGTTCATCCTCTGACATCATAAGTTCATCAATGACATCTTGTGGTACATTTGTAAGACAGTCATCATATGGATCTAATTCCGAATCAGATGGTGTGGCTTCAGCTTCGGCTTCCCCTTCATCTTGCCACAAGAAGTTGTCCTCCATACCATCCAAAGAAATTGATATGCCACACTTCTTGAAAGACTTGATTACTGTTTCTGCATCAATATCATTCCAGGCTTTTATGACAAAGTTACACAAAACATCCAATTGTGGAGCACGCATGTTTCCTCCTTTTGTGAATGACTTTTCGCCGCTAACCATCCACTCATTCCACTGTTCTCGAATGCGATCTTTAAATGACTTGTTTCGGCACACATCCAGTGGCTGTACCAATGATGTCAATCCTGCAGGAATAACTGCCACATCTGTGTTTATTCTTGCCAGCTTTTTCTTTGTGCTGGTAGTTAAATGAGCCCTGAACATATCCCACACCAGTAGGCTACGTTCTTGACGAAGTCCACCTGGTCGCCTACTCCATACATTATCAAGCCATAGCTTTACCCCTTCTTCATCCATCCAGCCTTTTTCATTCACATGTACAAAAACTCCAACAGGGAACTTGATTTTCGGCACTGTTTTTCTTTTAAAAATAATCATTGGTCTTAGTTTGGTGCCATCAGCTGTACATGCTAGTACCACTGTAAAACTGGACTTCTCATGTCCTGTTGTTTTAATTAACACTGTTTTTGCACCTTTTGGATTAAGTTTTATTTCCAACCATATTGAAATTCATAGGAGTTTCATCCATATTTCCGATCAGGCTTAACGCATAGCCATGTTTCTTGCGCTGTTGTAATACATATCGATGGAAAAGACTTACTTTGCCGTCGAGATCTGCAGGTAATTTTTGTGCAATATTGGTCTTTTGCCTCAGTACCAGATTATGCCTTTCCAAGAACCTAGTACACCAGCCATTTGTTGTACACCCACTTACAGAACGTCCCTAATCTTTTAGGCCACCGGATGTGTGGTAATACAGTACTGTAGCTTCGGCTACATACAGAACGTCCCTGTGCTGATACTGTATGTACCGCGCTGAGCCAATCCCGGCAAGCGGTGTATTCTATTAATGCATACAAAGCCTGCTCGGATTGGCAAAGGTTGTAATAGCCCGCCTCTCTGACTCAGCCAATCCGAGCAGGCTTTGTATGCATTAATAGAATACACCGCTTGCCGGGATTGGCTCAGCGCGGTACATACAGTATCAGCACAGGGACGTTCTGTATGTAGCCGAAGCTACAGTACTGTATTAGGGCACATCCAGCGGGCTAAAAGGTAATAATAGGGAAGTTCTGTATGTAGCCGAAGCTACAGTATGTTTATACCCGGCGTATAAGATGACCCCCGATTTTTGGGGGATGTTTTTTAGTATAAAAAGTCGTCTTATATGCCGGAAAATACAGTATTAAAAGTCAAGTTTCAAAATATATAGGAGATGGCGGGGTGGGTGGAAGGAAGAGGGGAAAAAAGTGAATTTGAGTGTTCATGTTATATGAAGCTGATAGAGAAGGTGCTAATTGTTCTTACGTACCCATTGGTTGGTTAAGCAAGGTAGTGTGCTAGCCAGATAATGTCTTTATTCATACCTTTGTGATGACTCCCTAATTTGTAAATGAATTTAAGTTCCAACACTTCCCTGTGTATTTGGCTTGTAGAATTGGCCTGAAAGAACATGGAGACTTTGAGATGCATTAATGAGAGCCTGGGCAGGTTAAAATGTTTTTCAATAGGTTTCTGTGTGTTGCCTTTTTGGATAGCTGATTTGTGTCCGTTAATTCTTTCCCATAGAGACTGTCCAGTTTGGCCAATATACATGATAGAGGGGGCATTGCTGGTATTTGATGTCATCTATCACAATAGTGAAGGTGCAGTTAAATGAACCTCTGATGTAGTGGTTGAGGTGGTTGGGTCCAAGTTCTGACTCCCCAGAATTCTGTTTTAACCACTTAATTTTTTATCATAAATCATAAATAGCAATGGCATATATTCAGATTTTAACCTTCTTGTTTTGGATTCTTTGAGCATTGCTTATATATTAACTATAGGTTTGTTATTTAAAAATATTTCTTTATTTAAATTAATAAGCTTGGATTGCTAGAGAGGATCTTGCCCCATAGATTGTCAGTTTTCGCAAACAAAGCCATAAACATTCAGTATTTTAGCCACATGAATAATCCACCAGGGTTCATTGGAATGTCTCACATGTGTGAAGTTACTTATGCGCATAGTGTCTGCACAATCAAGCCTTTAGGGAGCACAAAAGGAAGAATCTACTTTATTCCTCTGCATCTTGCCAAGACACGTTTAAGTCTTTTTGTTATTTCTCAGTCTATAAACTAATTTACCCACCTAGAGCAACAGTGCATACTGGGAGGAAGCAGTCAGACAGCAGAGGCTCACATTTCTTCAATGCCAGGAGGGGAGGGTCTGCTACACAACATAAATGGGGACAGAACTATGTGGGTTGTATTCAAAGCCGTAATTGAAAAGGTTTGGAAGCTAAGGCTTGTAGGACCATATTTTGCAACACTGCTGGGTTTCAAGATAATTGTAGAGAATACCATGAGACTTTCTATCTGCTTTTCCTTAGATATTACATTTCCTCACATCTCTTTGTACCACCACTTTATAGTAAAGCTGTACATGTTGCATTTTGTGTTGTAATTAAAATCAGTATATTTGAAAATTTAGGAAAAAATCCAAAATATTTAAAGTAAATTTACTTTGGTTTGATTAATCATGACTAATTTTTAAAATCTTGTTACTTTGCTTAGTGTTAATCACATAAGTTAACTTTGATTAATTGACTATCCTGATATTTCGGTAAAATCTGAGTTACCAACACGTCAGGAATGGATATTGTTTGTAACTCTGAATAAAATGTTGTGGTCATTCTTTCAAAAGTTTACAACTGAACATTGACTTAATACAGCTTTCAAACATTGTGATGCAGAAGAAAAATGTGGCTTTTTAATTGTCTTAATTTAAATGAAACAAGCACAGGATCAGTTTTCCTAACATCAATTTTTCCAACTTTTACTATATTTTTAGTAGCTATTGTTTAACACAGCACTGTACAGCATTTGTTTCTTTTGTCTCCGTTGCTCCTTGATTTTGAACTTCTGTTTCCAAATGAGGTTGACTGGTCAGTTTTCATCTCTGGTTCTGCTGTATTCTTATTTTTCTTTGTTAGCTGGTTGAAGCATTTCAAAGGAAAATAATAAAATCCAAACTGCTGTTTCCTACTGTTATGCTTATTTCCCAATCCGGAAAAAGGACAGTTCTTAATGCTGTATGCTCACTGTTTAGCAGACATTTACAAAAATGTTGTGATTTAATGTTTGTGGAATATTAGCTTAGGAGACTGATTTTCCTCAGTGACAGTTACTTAGGTAAAATTTACTGCTACACATTAGTAATACATGAATGATAGCTTCTAATGCTCATACAACTTGGTTCTGATTTACTGTATTTTAAAATAGTTCTTGTAATTCTGTATAGTGTATATATCAACCTACACATTTCTCATATTTCCTACCTTAGATTTAATTCTTGCAGCCTGATTTTCATAAATGTAGAACTGAGTTGTCATGGTTTGCCTCTTGGGGAGAAAATAGTATTTGATTTACCTGATTGCCTCCTAATTTTATTTACATGTTTTAAAGCACTACAGACAAAAAAGCCAACATTAATTAATATGCCAGCAATAATAAAAAAGGGGGAAATATGAACAATCGGTGATATATAGTGGTGCCGAAGAGAGAAAGGATATGATCAGAGATAGCTAGGAGTTCAAGAATCCTAACTGCATGCTAAAGATATGATGCTTGGGGGATATGGGGATATTATACCCCCATCACTCCTCCCCTCCAGTTGCAAGCCTGAGGCAGATGTGGAATTTGCCTCCTTCAGTGCAGCTCCATTGGCCTGACTGGAGCTGCCCTTCCAAATATAGAAGTCAAACTTCGCCTCTGGCTAAAGATCACACTGTGTGCCTTTGTTTGCTGATATGCAATATATCAGCAAAGTGCTACTAAAAATGTATTTGAATTTTGTTTTGTAAATTGCTTTGTATGTTTTGGTATGACTTATTACAGACTTCAGATATAAGCAATGTGTATATCTCTTTCCAGTCTGTGTTTAGAAGGATTGATTTGTTCCGTAGCGCAAGCAGCACATAAGGCAAAAGAAATAACAGCCCTGGCAATGGAAAACTGCAGTGGAGCATTTGTATCAAGTAATATTTCTTCTGCCCAAATAAAGAGCCACATTTATACAGATGGTGACACAGTGTTGACAAATACCTTATGGTCAACACTGAATAGTTCCTTATGTTTTGTATCCATCACTGGACCAAAGAGGTACTTCTGGGAATGGTATGCTAATGGTGTGAAATGTTGATTGGCTCACGCTATAATATCAATTGCCTTGGGAGAATTTTACTTCTCAGGATGATTTCACAGAGCAGCAATTCAGTGAGTATTTTGAAGGTACTTCTAGGTATTTATGTGACAGCTCATCTTTAACACAGTGCTGCAGTGGAAAAAGAAATCTCAGCATCCTGAAGCTTAGTTGTAGAAACAGTAATAGGAAGAACTCAAGTTAGAGAGTTTCACATAAAACAACATCTTTACTACATTGGGTTGGGGGGAATGGGGAGAATCAGTTACCGCAACTCCAGTACAAGGAGTCCATTACTGTTAACCATTATTACTTACTAGCAGATGTACCCAGAATTGCTCAGGTCTTTTACTATAGTAATGGGTTTTTTTTTAAATAAAAGAAAAATGTACATGCTTTATTTTAAAAGATGGGGCTCAGGGCAGGAGGTTGGGTGTGTGGAGGACTCAGAGCCTGGAGTGGAGAATGTAGAAGTCAGGGCAGGGTTGGCAGTCTCAGGGAAGGGGGTTGGGAGTGCACGAGTGAGGGTGGTTGAGGCTGGAATCACAGCTCAGGGCAGAGCATTAGATGCGGGGGGACCCAGGGCAGCGGGTGTATTGAGTCAGGGCAAGGGGTGAAGGGTCACGGAATGGGGTGAAAGCATGAGGTGGGGGTGCAGAAGTCAGGGCAAGGATGAGAGGTTCAGGATTCAGGGCAGGGAGCTGGAAGATTATGTCGAGCTAACCAGGGCTGCCCATGGTGGCAAGGATGGTGCTCCCCAGCCAGTTATGCTTTCCAGCCTGTGGATTCTCCTGGAGTGCCAGGGCTGTGCTGCTGGAGAAGAGGGCAGGATTGTATGGGGCAGCCCCTCTCTCCAGCTTGTCTGGGGTGGGAGGCCGTGACTCCAGGGTCTGATCCTGGTCTCCATCTGCCTCCCAGTCTCCAGAGGGTAGGGCAGGGCTCTGAGGGCATTTTCTCTGGGGAGCATCTCCTCCACAGCGGGCTGGACAACGGTTCCTAGCATCTCCTCTAGAAGGGGAGGTGTCTTCTCAAGAGGACTGTGCTGCAGTTCCCAGCCCTGGCCTCTCCTGGGGAAGGAGGAGAGCTGGGCTGTGATTCCTGGCCTCTCCTTAGAGGGAGCATTTCCTCTGTGGGAGCAGTGATGTGCTGCTCCGGGGTGTTCAAGAACAGTGTACTGAGAGGCAGCTCCACCACCCCGGTCTAGTCCTGTTTGCAGTCCAGTGGCCAACAAGATGTAATTCCTCCACAGCTGGCCACTCTGGGTACGTCTACACTACGGCGCTAATTCGAACTAACTTAGTTCGAATTAGTTAATTCGAACTAAGCTAATTCGAACTAACACATCCAGACTAAAAAACTAGTTCGAATTAGCATTCTCTTCCAGTTCTAGTATTCTATGATTCTATGATTTAGTTCTGATGATTGGAGTACCTTTTCTATGCATAAAAGCTCTGTGTCTCAAAAGCTTGTCTCTCACCAACAAAAGTTGGTCTGATAAAAGATATTAGTTCGCTTACCTCGTCATCCTAGGAAGAACAATCACAGATGTAAAATTTAGGGAAACTGCCTACAAATCTTGCTTTAAAAACATTTAATTCCCTAGAGCTCGCTGTCCCCAGTGGACACTCTGCACATAACTATCCCTCCGTTACTGCAAAGAGACCACTGGGGCAGTGAGTGCAGGGGAGCACTATACTGCAGAGTTACCACATAGCGGATAGACACAACAGAAGAGAGGGTATGTCTACACTACAAAGTTAATTCGAACTAACGGACGTTAGTTCGAATTAACTTTGATAGGCGCTACACAAGCGCTCCGCTAGTTCAAACTTAATTCAAACTAGCGGAGTGCTTAGTTCGAACTAGGTAAACCTCATTCTACGAGGACTAAGCAAGTTCGAACTTACTAGTTCGAATTAAGGGGTGTGTAGCCCCTTAATTCAAACTAGTGGGAGGCTAGCCCTCCCTAGCTTTCCCTGGTGGCCACTCTGGCCAACACCAGGGAAACTCGTATGCCCCCCTCCCGGCCTCAGACCCCTTAAAGGGGCACGGGCTAGCTACGGTACCCGTGCCAGGTGCAAGCCTGCCAGCACCCAGCCAGCAGACTCTGCACCTGGCACGGCTCAAGCCACCCACCCGATGCCCCCCAGCCCTCCCCCTCTTCCCGGGACCAGACTGACGGCTCCCGGGAGCTTGCCTGGGACCGCAAGAGGCCTCGTCCCCGACCTCCGCACTAGGCACAGGAAAGTGGCCACCCAGGAGCAGGTGTGCATGAAAATCAAGGTGGTCCACTGAGACCCCCGACCCTGAGCCCTGAGCTTACAATGGCCGTCCTGGGTCAGACCAAAGGTCCATCTAGCCCAGTAGCCTGTCTGTCGACAGTGGCCAACCCTAGGGACCCTGGAGGGGATGGACCGAAGACAGTGACCAAGCCATTTGTCTCGTGCCATTCCTCTCCAGCCTTCCACAAACTTTGGGCAGGGACACCACTCCTACCCCCTGGCTAATACCACTCCATGAACCCAACCTCATCATTTTATCTCACTTCTCTTTGAACTCTGTTCTAGTTCTAACCTTCACAGCCTCCTGCAGCAAGGAGTTCCACAGGTTGACTCTTTGCTTTGTGAACAACAACTTTCTGTTACTAGTTTGAAGCCTGCTACCCATTCCTTTCCTTTGGTGTCCTCTAGTCCTTCTATTATGGGAACTAATGAAGAACTTTTCTGTATACACCCTCTTGAGAGATCATTGAGTCAGGTCACTTGCTCTCACAGGAGGACCAAGCATGGTCTAAGCAAGATGGAAGTGATTGTTTAGTATAAATATGTAGCACGTATTCTATGGACCATTCAAGGAAGAGTGTCCCTAACACCTCTGGAGTCATAACACAAAAACAGGGGGTTAATGCATAACAGATTGCTGTAAGAAGCCATAAATCCAGTGTCTTCATTAAAACCACGATTTTATAATATCTAGCAGAGTTAAGAATTTAAATTCCTAGGCTTGTCCTTTGAAAGTGTTGGGCAGATTTCTTTTGAGAAGGTGGACTGATCGGTTCACCTTCTGATTAATAGCTGATTTTTTTTGTCTTGTCTTATCATTTTCCTATGTGAGTTCATTCAAGGGCATAGAGATTGTGGGTCAAATCAGATATAGTAGTAATTGGAACATAGTAGCTGTTGAAGCATGTAGTGCACTAGATGAGGTACAATATATGTTGTGATAGGTATGTGTAGGATCTGGATTTTGAAAGGAGTGTTGGGGGGGAGTGTCAGTCACTCTAGGGCTACGTCTACACTGGCATGATTTTCCAAAAATGCTTTTAACGGAAAAGTTTTGCGTCAAAAGCATTTTCGGAAAAGTTCGTCTAGATTGGCAGGATGCTTTTCCGCAAAAGCACTTTTCCGCAAAAGCACTAGATTCCATGGCCAATCTAGACACGGTTTTCCGCAAAAAAATCCCGGTCGCCATTTTCGCGATCGGGGCTTTTTTGCGGAAAACAGTACTGTGCTGTCTACACTGGCCCTTTTGCGCAAAAGTCTTTCGGAAAAAGACTTTTGCCAGAACGGGAGCAGCATAGTATTTCCGCAAAAGCACTGACAATCTTACATGAGATCGTCAGTGCTTTTCCAGAAATTCAAGCGGCCAGTGTAGACAGCTGGCAAGTTTTTCCGCAAAAGCAGATGATTTTGTGGAAAAACTTGCCAGTCTAGACACAGCCTATAAGTGCAGAAATGTCTACAGATTTTGCATCTGTTCTGTCAGATTCTGATATCACTTTGAGTTGATGTGTCCTATTTGCGGAGAGTTTTCTTGTGGTGATGAGCATACAGAGGTTGTGTGTGGAAATCTTCCACTCACCTCTCACTAGTTGTGGTGGCTGTGACCACGAGAAACATAATTAAGCCATAATACATGGCAAATTTTACTAGTATGGCTGTTCACCCCAAAAAGAATAATATGTGAATTATGTCATAGCTCATACTCAAAAATATGCTATTAGGCTTACAAAAGGGTCTTGTATAATTATGATTGAAATGAAAAAGTGTTGAAGCATTTTTAAAGGAATGTACTATTATTTTAAATCCATCCTCACAGGAAAACCCCCCATGGGGCCTGATTCAAACCACTAAAATTACTAGATACTTTGTCCTGGGTGTTTGTAAATGGACGGACACAAAATTGAGTATGTTTCCTTCATTGGGTCATTTGTCTCAGAAAGGACTTCTGGATTTAGCTTTGAGTTCTTTATTTAGAATTAAATGAAAATATGAAATTATAATAAAAATATAAAGTAATTTTCCACTGCAGGGTATCTTAATGAATTTTTCAAGACCTACTGCAGGTTTTTGCTGAACATTCAGAAAAGAAGTCATAATTCTTTCCCTCCCTCTTGCCTAGCAGCAGCACTCAACAGATCTTCAGAGGTAGTTGGGCTTCTGAAGTTTTAATGCTTCTAATTTACCTTCTTAAGTAAAAGCAAAATTTGAAAGCAACCCAGCCACCTCTGAAGAATTGTACCATGCAGAGGCTGAAATGGAACAGTAGCACACTGCGCTTATGTTTGAAGTAAGGTACATGTGAAGTACTGTTGATTGCAGGTAGCTGAACTTCAAAGAAGAAAGCCCTGTTTCTCCCCTCCTGGTCACTGCAGTCTATAGCACCGTAGAATCAGAAAGGATGCTTTCAAATTCAGTTTTTGTATTTAAAAAGCTAAATTGGGACCATAGACTGCCTCCCAATTTGACTTTTTAAACACAAATGCAACTTCAAAGTACTTCAGCACTGTTTCCATTGCCTCCCTGTTTTGCTCACAGCTGCAGCCGGTGAGTTAGGTGTCCTTCAGCTTTTTCTTTTATATTTTAGTTTAAACTCAAATCAGACTTTTCCAGCCACAAATAAAACTTGAAACTGAGCTAACTTATGCACTGTCAACTATGGCTGATGTCCTACAGAGGTTGGAAAATCAAACTTCTATTGGAATATTTTAAGAGATCCAAAGAGTTGTAGTCTTGAAGAAATGAAGTCTGGTTTCAATAAAAAAGCTTGTATTTAATTATTACATCAAAATCACTGTGGATGAAACTGGATTTAGTGCTTACTCATAGCATACCTAAAATCTGTCACGTTTTCATGTCTCTCTAGTCAACCTCCTCAGTCCACTGCACTTCCTCTTAGAAATATGCAGACTCCACAATATGGAATAATGCCATTTAATCACTTTGGACTTACCCCAGAGCCAATTACAATCCTTCCTTTGACTTCAATGGAATAAAATTGAACCCTTAATGCACAAACTATTTTTTCATGTAATAGCATGTGCAACTGAGTCCTTTATTTTATTTTCATAGTAGGTTAAGTTTATTTCCCTACAGTAAATGTACTAATTTATTGTCTCATTGAATTTTAACTATCTCAAGCATTTTTAATATTGTGTACACTTCTTTGGGGACTGACACATAGCCTAACAGATTGCACTGCATTCTCTTTAAAATCTAACTGAGTCTGATTTAGTCAAAGAAGGAATCAGGATTCTCTGGTTTGAATCTTGTTCTTTATAACCCATTTGATGTATTGCTCATGATTCTGTTATCCTCGGGATATTTCGTTATACTTTCTTTATTTGTGTTCCATTATTTAATTTAATAGTCTGTCTTTTCTTTTTTGTAGATTGATGCCAGATTTGCTTTTCAGCAATCTTCCACTTCTCCATACTTCTTCAAAAATAACTCCCAAGAATTGTTTGAGTAGTTTTTGACCTGCACACTGCCCTCGTATATTTGGAGACATAAGCTCCTTGCTTGTGTCCTGTAAAGGAAAAATGCCTCCAGGAACTACAAATGGTATCATGCTTCAAAGTACATGTCCAGAAGCATATGTAGTTTTTAAACATAATGTGAATACAGGATTTACCACACTAAACATCTTCACAATGAATTATGTTCAATACTAAAGCGTTTAGTCATTTTACATATTTAAAACCAACTCTTAAAACTAACTCAGAAACATCCAGTACAATACTTGCCAGAAACCAATCTAATAAACACCAAAATTAGAGTTCTCTGTTTCCAAGGTTTTTTTAACTTTTTTTTAACCTTTTTTCCCCTTGTAATTTTTATAAATTGAGTTTCTGAAAGTTATTTAGAGAAATCACTTTAAAAGTTTCCTTTGTGGCTTTCTATCAGACTGACTCGAGCTCCATGCATTTTTCTATTATATCCATCTAATTCCTTGGGTTTTCATGTATTTGTGTTGGAACATGCTCTACTGAAATCAACAGAAGCTTTGTCATCAACTTCAGCAGTTGCAAGATAAAGCCCTTAAAGAATCCATTAAGAAATTGTTATATTTCATTTTCATAAGTCATGTCTGCTTGCCCTGTTGTTTGACGTTTGTTTGTATGTTTGTTTGTTTTATCTGAGACTTGGAAGCAGAATAGATACCCTTAGAATAGATATCCTGAAGGAAGGGTACAGCATTGTAAGGTATCTCTACATCCCAAAACTCCTTTTGATCCATTTCAACACTGCCAGGGATTCTGATTGGTTTCCTTCTGTCACACTTCTGGAGAGACTCACAACTGAGAGTGCCTGTCTTCGGGGTACACTGTTAGAAAACAAGGACAAACACCCCAACCGGAGGTGTGTTCTATAATTTGATTTCATAAAGCCAACGACAAATATAAACTTTTGGATTATAAGACCTGTTCTTAAGATGGAGTCAGATACTCCTCTTAGATTCTCCAGTGTATCCTGTCACCCAGGCAAACTAAATTTTGTGAAAAAAACATTATTAAAATAAAACAAAATCAAATCGCATCAGGTTTCTCCCAGTCCTGAGACCAGTCATTTACCCCAGATCAATTACTATTCCATATCTTACACCAAAGACATTTCTGGCAGCTAATTCTATAATTAAGTATAGGTTTATTAGCGTTAAAATATAAATTATTGTGAGGCTAAAGCAGGTAACATACATTTACAAGTGAGTCAGTTTGTAAGCCTCCCAAAAGTCTATTCAGAGATAAGCTTTGTCATACAGTTTTTCTATCCAGTTAGAATCTAATCTGTTCAGATATCAAGGATCTTCCTTCCTTTGAATCAGTGTTATAGCTTCTTCTCTGACAACAATGCAATGAGTGTTTTTACTTGTACAATGGCCAATTGCTTTTAATTTAGCATTCTTCTTCATTTCCATTTGATGAGCTCTCTAGCTACAGACACATACATAATATAAATGGCTGCCATTTCATTATAATAGGAATAGATAAGTAAAACAATACAAGTAAGATTCCATTTGTTTTCATGAAGGCTTAACACCTAAATATACTCTTACATTAACATAAACTTTTATCTAAGCTTATTTAATTATTGCCATGCATACTGTAAATGTAATTTAATAAACAACAGAATATAAACAGATTAAAACAATACAATTAACACCTTCTTAGATCTCTAACACACAAATAAATTAGTCTAAATGTATATTAATGGATTTAACTCTTTTGGTATTCACACACAAAAAATTTGGCCTATGGTTTTCACTTAAGGAGATCTGTCTGTGTTATACCTAGCTGCTGCCATTTAGTTCAGATGTAGGCATACACCATTTGCTTCCTCCTTGCCTTCTCATTCCTGGTATTTTAGTGTGATCTCAGCAAGTCTTTTGAATTTTAGCTTGGGGATTACACTTGGTCTCTTGCAATGCTTCAGATATTATCAGATAACCAATTTGGGTGAAGAAAGAGTTTACCCACACTGGAAATTGTCCTGGTAGTGAAGGTTTGCCAGGCAGTCTACATTTTTCTTCCACAAAGAATCAGCAAAGCTCTGTGAGAGATATATACAAGGTTTCAGTTTTCTTAGGACTACCACAGTTTTATAGCAGGTATCCATTATGGGAATGGTTAACAGAGCCATTTACTAGTCCCAAATCCACATACAGAACCCCAGGTAGCATAAAATGAACCAGGTTTACTTTGAGAATAGAGTGGGGGGGAAAGAGTATGTGTTTTAGTGTTATACAGTGTGAGATATTTCTTCAATGTGCCCCAGTTCCTCACACGAGGCTCTGGTTGTCTGGGGAACTTCACTGCTGAATCAAATCCCATACCTCAGAAAAAGGACAGCCTATGCATAGTATTTTTTTCTGGACGTAACTAGGACATATAAGCCCAACTGCCCGATAAACACTACAACACTGTTAAGGTTATCATGTTCTCCCAGTTGACTATAGTTGTGTCCATGTTTGGATTGAATTATTTATGGCCTTTTCTTCATTACTTCCATTGAATAAACAAATAATGGGAAGTCAATGAGAAATACTTTTGAGACCTACCCTCAGCTAGTGTGAATAGGTGTATATACCTCCACTGACTTCAGTGAAGCTTTCCTGATATACACTGGTCAAGAATCTAGCCCTTGATTTTTCCCAAAACAAAATATTTTACTAGGTTAGGGCTTAGTCCTCTGGTTCTTAAGTTTCAGAGTTTGTGGTTGAGTGAAGTTAGTTAGCAGTGAGCTACTTTTTTTTTTTTTGCAAATCCTAACATGAACACAGATAGCATTTCTTCGTAGTGTTCAGATTTTCATTCAACCTGTTTTTCACTCCTTTTAATAAGCTTATGTCTGATTATCTACTGCACGGGAAGGTAAATGACCTAATTTCTCCTTGTCTGAATTAAACATTCTTAGCAAAACAGAACTATGGGATTGTCAGATTTCTTAAAGTAATATTTGTTTTAATCTGGATCCCTTTATTGTTTCTCATATTATTAACACTCCTTGGTGACTCTAGAGACGTTGTTGAAGTCCGTTTTTTTGCTCTTTAAAGGTTATTTCCTTCTTAGTGGATTACCAATATCTTTAAAATGCAATCTTGCTTTTATTCCTCCAGGACATACACTTTATTTTTTGTAATGCTTAATTTGCATTGTCATACATTTGTTTTCTCTTGCCTGATGTTAATTAGAAACTTGACCCCAATGCTTGTTGAAGTCAATGGATGCTGTTTCAATGGCTTTTCAATCATGCCTTGAGATTTTTGGTTGACTCAGCAGAATTGCTGGGGGGAGAAACGGAGGGGGGGGGGGAACTTTGTGATGGAAACCTCTGGCTTCCAAACTAGTCAACTGCATATGAGGACAGATTGCTGAATAAAGATTGTAAAACTACTTTCATAGCTTGATTTCGGGAAACACAGTTCTGTTGAGTACTTTTTTTTCTTTTGTTGGTTAAAGATGTATGTTTGGGAAGGGACAGAGGTATACATAGAATCATAGAATACTAGGACTGGAAGGGACCTCGAGGTCATCGAGTCCAGTCCCCTGCCCTCATGGGACATACATCTGTCATTGAAAACCTCTGTTCTCACATGTGATATTAAAGTATACATTTTGGGTGATATTTCTATAATTAAGGAGCTTCAAGGAATTGGACTGAATGTTGCAGCTAAGGAATGACAGCTAGCTTTAAAAAAAAAATTGGTATATCATGTTCTACCATTCTTCATTTTGTTTAAACTAAAACTCTCCATAGGAATTGCTGGACACCTGTTAGGTTATTTTAAACCCAGTCTTAATATTTCCTTGAAATATTAGTGATAAAATTAGAAGTTTGTTGGGCATGTATAAATACTTTGAAATGTAGCATGTTATTGAAATCTGAAGGGATATAAATGCTAACAAAATATTTTTGGAATTTATGTTTGCTCTTCTTTTTAAACTGGATAGAGTTAGCCCCTATATAGGAATTACTTCTAGTTTCCCAAAACACAAGGATAGCTATTTTGTTACTTTGCATGCAATACAGTGGTTCAAAAGATACTACTGAGGCATTGGAAAGAGGAATATTATTAGACCACATATGCTGAAAGGTTAAATAGAAAACAAAAAACAAGTAAATAGTATTACAAACAGCTACTGGGGACACTATCAGGTATCCAAAGTGGTAAAACAACTCTACAAATACCTATCTTAATAATATAAATATAATTGGACTATTAGTGAATTTCATCCGTAGCTCTTAAAGTGGTTTATACATATGAAATTAAAATTCACATTTGCCACATATCCTGTTAAACTGAAAGCCTAGTACAGTTTATTATTTTATCAAATATTTGTGAAAGAAAAGAAAGGAGGAAATACCCAATTAGAACTAAACAAAAATCCTAGAAGGAAAACATTTACTAGAATATAGAAACCAAAGTGCATTTTTGTTTATGGAATAGGACTTAAACTACTGCGAGTTGCAATAATGCATATCACTGATAACTTCTCATGAAACAGCAAGACAAAATATGCTTTGCATATCATATTGTGTATTACTTAATGGTTCCCCTGTACAATGCCTTTGGTCCAAATATACTCTTTCCAGGCAGATTTCTTTGCTGTCTTAGTGTACATAACACTGTCATCTACATCATCATCCACCCACCATTCCTTTGCCATGCAGAGAAAGTGGTGAAATATGAAACCGCTTTAGATTGATGTTGCTCGGGATAAATAACAGACTGAACTAGCAGCCACTATGGTATTTATTTCTTCCTGGTGGGTAATTGACTGCTGCCATGCTGCTTGACAGATTGAAAGAAAGATAAAGAAGCAAAGTAGACTACGTTGCTCCAATCTGGTCTCAAAGGTGACAAGACCTCAAAGTGCCTTCAGAGTATTTTGTTCCTGCATTTCTTCATTTTATTGCTTTTATATTTTGAGTTGTTCAAAAATTCCAGAAAAGAAATATATGAACTCAATTTGAAGCAATAACAAAGCCAGGTCTTGGAATTAGCTCTGGGTTTAACTTGAAGCAGCCAGTAGATAGCATTGCTCTCTTATTTGGAATTCAGTTGTTAATATCGCGTGGAAAGCATATATAATACTGACCTTTTGTTGTCTTCATATATGGAATCTTTTGTAGTGAAAGCTTTCTATAAAGAAAAACTGGAGTGAAATGAAATCTTCTCTGTGTAAGGACTTAAAGGCACACCCTCATTATATTTGAGTGTATCATAGTCCTTAATGGATTTTGTCCTTACAGTACCTCAGTGATGTAGGAGTCTCTGTCTCCATTTACAGATGGAAAACTGAGCCAAAGGGTAGATTCAGTGCCTTGCCCAACATTACATAGGGCAGTTTGGTTGAGTTGTGATTTGAACCTAAATTTCCTGAATCCCAGTCCAATGCTCAATTCCAATTCATAATATAGATGATATCTGAGGAACTTATCAAAGCCATTCAGTCACCCATATCCACACATGTTTATTTCAGTGGTATCTCTCACTGAGCAACAAGACTACTAGGGTGTGTCTAGACTACATGGCTCCATCGACGGAGCCATGTAAAGTAGTTTACTCAACATAGTCAATAAAGTGGGGATTTAAATAATCCCCGCTTCATTAAAATAAAAATGGCCACCGCGCTGTGCCGGATCTGCTGATTGTCGGCACAGCGCAGTGGTCATTTTTATTTTAATGAAGCAGGGATTATTTAAATCCCCACTTTATTGACTATGTCGAGTGAACTACTTTACATGGCTCTGTTGACGGAGCCATGTAGTCTAGACACAGCCCTATAGAGTAAAGTGCTACTCAACAATCTTCAGCTAGGTCATAGCTCCATTGAAGAATAGCTTATTTCCAGTCTGAATTTGTCTAGATAAAAAATCCCTAGACTGGATTTTGTTCTGCCTTTGTTTTCCACATTAAAAAAAATCTTTATGAGGTCTATGTAAGTATTTACAGACTGTGATTGTTGCCCTCTAAATTTCCCTTTTATAAGCTAAGCAAATTGAGCTGTTTGAGTCCTCTACAATAAGTAGAGTCCTACCAAATTCATAGCTATGAAAATTGAGTCAAGGACTGAAATCTGATCTTTCCCCATCAGCACTGTTCCTAGGTGGGGTAGAGGGTCAAAACCAACCCCTACTTTGCCTCTTTTCCATTTCTTCCCCAACCTCTCCTTGAGCGACATGACTTGGGGGATTAGCGGAGGAGGTCTGGCGCTGGAAGCAAGGCACCGGAAAGCAGAATGATCTGGTCCCAGTCTACTGTTCTTCCCTGTGTCCAGCTTCCAGCTGCATTGTGTAGGGGAGCGGAGCAGGCTGGGGCTGAGTTGTTTTGCTTCCCACAGCTGCCCCCATGAAATCTGAGCTCTTGTGAACTTTTACCCTGCACAGCTGCCGCTCTCCAGCTGCCCAACTCTGAAGTAAGTGTGGCAATAACATGACCCCCCTACAATAGCGTTGGAACTCCTTCTTGAGTCAGGATCCCTGATTTGAGAAATGCTGAGATTTAAGGGCTTTGCATGTTTATATCTTGTCATTTTTAAATACATATGCATATCTTGTTACAGTGCCATGAAACTCAATATTTTTAAACTGCTATGACCATGATATTTATGAAAATAGATCATGAATTTGGTCAGGCCCTAACAATAAGGTAAGCTTTTCCATTGCTTTAACCATTTGTATGGCTCCTGTCTGAACATCTTTCAATCCTTAAATCAGTCTTCAACTGTGGACAATAGAACTGTATACCATATATTGGACATCACTTTCCTGTACCATCACACCAGTGCCAAGAATAGAGGTAATAGAACCTCCATATTTCCTTGTTTATACATCCATTGTGATCAAGTCTCTTTTCCATAAAATAAATAGATTGCATTCCATCAGTCTGTCATTATAAGTTATGTTTTCTACTCCTTTAATCATTCTCATAGCTCTTCTTTGGACCTCTCTCTCTTTTTGGCCACAGTGTTGCATTGGGAATTCATGTTTAGCTGATTATTCTTCAAAACCCAGCTGTGCCAATTTTCATTGGCTACAGATACAGCCCGCTGTGACAGTTGTGACAGAGAGTTACCCCATGATATAAACATAGTGGCTACGTCTACACTGGCATGATTTTCCAAAAATGCTTTTAACGGAAAAGTTTTCTGTTAAAAGCATTTTCAGAAAAGCACGTCTAGATTGGCAGGATGCTTTTCTGCAAAAGCACTTTTTGCAGAAAAGCATCCGTGGCCAATCTAGACACGGTTTTCCGCAAAAAAGCCCCGATTGCCATTTTCGCGATCGGGGCGTTTTTGCAGAAAAAAGTACTGTGCTGTTTACACTGGCCCTCTTGCACAAATGATTTGAGTCCCAGTGACTCAAAGTTAGCCTCTATGGTATTCCTAACATGAGTCAAATAGAGACAAATGGGTTTTCAAATTTTACAATGCCCTTAGATATAAAATGGTATTAAAACAAATTTATTTCTACAGCATACTTTAATCTTACAGGCCTTGTTTCAGATAAAAAATAAATTTATCCGGGAACAGATCAAAAAGCAATCAATAACAAAAGCCTAATGAAAATAATACACACACTATTTCCATCTTTTGGGGGTTTTCGCTTTTTTAGTTTTTCACTAAGAAAGCAAAATACTTCTAAATGTTGGCATAATCTGAGTTGCTTATAGGGTCAGATTCAATTTATGGACCAGGACACAGTATAACTAAATTGAATGTTCACATCTATGATTCTTCTTAGAGTCACTTGCTCCTTGTTGAGTAAAAATGACAATTATTTTTGAATAGCATATCTTAGAAAAAACATGCTGTGAAAAAAGCTGAGTAACAGGACAGTTTGATGTGCATATAGATTCTTTCCCTCGAGGCATTTATACTACAGTTATATTAAATCATGAATCTAGACAGTGAAATAATTACTTAGAATAGTAGTCACAAAGGTTTGTATTCTATTTCCTTCTAATGAAAAAGGAGGCAACTAAAATTACATCTAATGGGCTGCATAAAGCCTGTCATCTTGCCCTCAGGCTCCTACTGTGGGATGAGGGACTTGCCTTGTTCCAGGCAGCTCTAGGGAGCAGCAGGATGTCCCCCTGACTTTTATGTTTAGGGGCAACCAAAGGGCTTTGTGTGCTGCCCCACCCCAAGCACTGACTCTGAGCTCCCCATTGGCTGACAACCATGCCAATGGAATCTGCAGGAGTGGCATCTATGGAGGGGAGTGCTCAGAGCCACCTTGGGTGCAACTCCATGTAGAGCTGTGGAAGAACATGCTTCTGCTTCTAGGAGATGTTTGAGGAGGTAAGTGCAGCCTGGAGACTATACCGCTGAGCTGTTCCCTCCAACATCCCAACCCTCTCCCTTCTCCCCCATCTCCAACCTGTCATCTGAATCCCGCATTCCCAGCCCCCTCCCCACCCCCGAGCCTACAACCTCAGTGAGACCTCACACACCCCAACCTGGAGCCCCCCTTCCTGACCCTGAATGCCCTACCCCAGAGCCTGCACTTCCAGTCAGTTCCCTCACCCTGCCATATTGAATCCCTAAATTTATGAGCATTCTTGGACCTCCATACAATTTCCATACCCTGATGTGGCCCTTGGACAAGAAAGTTTACACACCCCTGTTCTAATGTTCCTAATGAGTATATAAAGATCAGACTGGTTTTGCACATGTGTATGAACTTAGGACTAATGTATAAGTGTATGATATCATCTACCTTCTCAGATAGAAAACTATTTCAATTAGCACAAAATCATAGAAAAGTAGGATTGGAAAGTTCTTCAAAGAGATCAAGTCCATACCACTGAGGCAGGACTAAACAAACCCATCCATCCCTGGCAAATGTTCATTAATCTTATTCTTAAAACTTTCCAATGATGGGAACACTACAACTTCCCTTAGATGCTTATTAGATGCTAAACTTATTCTTGTAATTTAGAAAGTTGTTGTGATAAATTCCAATCTAAATGTTCTTTGCTGAAGATTAAGCCTATTATTTTTGTCCTACCTTCAGTGGAGCTGGAGAACAATTCATCATGGTCCTCTTTATAGCAGCCATTAACATATTTGAATACTGTTACCAGGTACACCCTCAATCCGCTTTTTTTTATGTAACATGTCAAGTTTTATTTTTTCCTTTTAACAAAGGTCAGGTTTTCTAAACTTTTTTTTATCATTTTTTCTTGCTTTCCTCTGTACTCACTCCAGTTTGTCCAAATCTTTCTTAAAGCTTAGTCCTCACTAGTGTCGGAGAGGGAACAATTGCCTCCCTTGTCTTATGTACAAAGCTCACATTTATGCACACCAAAATATTAGCCTTCTTCACACTACATCACATAGACTCGTATTCAGTTTGTAATCCAACATAATACCCAGATCCTATTCACCAGTATTATCACCTTACCAGTTATTCCCCATTTTGTAGTTGTGCATTTAACTTTTCCTTCCTATATGTAATATTTTGTACTTATCTTTATAGAATTGCATCTTGTTAATTTCAGAGCAATTTTTAAATCTGTATATTTTTATATATGTTTGTCTTCCCAGTTTGAAGGTAAACCATTGATAGCTACCCTTTGAGTACAATTTTTAACCAGTTGTGTGCCTATCTTATTTCATTTAGATCATCACTTCTTGGACTTCATTGCACTGTTGCCTCCCTGGGACAGCAAAAATTACTACATGACCCTGATCAGGACTCTAGCCTTGCTTTCCCAGCAGGAAGCAGGGAATGGAGTCTGAGCTCTGTTGCCCTGGGCTGAAGCCTTTGGGCTTTGACTCCAGCCCTCGGCCCCACAGAATGTTCCCCTCCAGCCCTCAGCCCCACAGAATGTTCCTCTTAACCCTAATAAATGGGGTAACAGCCGACTTTGGGGTCCTGACCTACAGTTTGAATATCACTGGTCTACACCCAATGCTCGAATTTGCTTGGAAGACTGCCATGTAGGATTGGGTCAAAGTTGCCTTACTAAAATCAATGTGTTACATCTACTGCCTTTCCACTCCCATCCTCACCAAGCCAGTAAGCCTGTCAAGAAAGGAAATGAATTTGGTTTGGCATGATTTGCTCTTAACAAATCCATTCTGGCTATTCCTTATAACTCTTATCCTTTCGGTGCTTCCAAATTGGTTATTTTAAAAAATAATTTGTTCCAGTGTCTTTATGGGTATCAATATATATATTTATTAAGAGGTAGACTCAAAGGATATGTCTAGACTACATGCCTCTGCTAGCAGAGGCATGTAAATTAGACATACTGACAGTGTCAGTGAAGTGGGGATTTAAATATCCCCCACTACTTTAAAATAAAAATGGCCGCTGCGTTGTACAGGCTCAGCTGATCATCAGCACAACGCAGCAGTCAAGATGCAGATCGGTCGGCAAGGAAAGCCTTTGCCGAACGATCCTGTAAACCTCATTTCACGAGTCATAAGGGATCGGTAGGCAAAGGCTTTCCTTGCCGACTGATCCACGTCTTGACTGCTGTGTTGTGACTACAATCAGCTGAGCCGGCACAATGCAGCGGCCATTTTTATTTGAATGAAGCAGGGGATACTTAAATCCCCACTTCATTGACTGTCGGTATGTCTAATTTACATGCCTCTCTAGACATACCCTAAAAGCTCAATGACAACCACTCTTAGATTGTGTTCAGGTTTGCACTGTGTTGCAATCTGACACAGTGAAAATCACTCCACCTGCATACAATTGAATATTTAGACTCTATGCAGATGGCAAAGCGATAGCCATCCCCTTGACTCAGGATCAGAAGGTTGGATTAGTGCATAGCTATGCCTCTCCACATGGCTGCCATTTACAGCTAAACAGCTTCTGGGGTCAAATACAAGCTGCATTTTCTCTGCTTCAACTGCCTGGGGTTCAAGAATCAGTGGATAAATGTAAGAGTGGATTTTCTGAACTGCCCTTTCCTTGGCCTGCCACATCATACTCCCTTTGTGGCCATGTGCCCTAGATGACGTTGTATTGTCACCTCCCCACAAAAGGCCCCAATTGCAGTTTATAGGTATACCCAGTTTAGCTCCTATATGGGGCTAATATTATATGGAAAGACTTATACTAGTTCTCTGCTCTATGGATAAATTTCACTCAAAAAAGACTCCCAGCATGCCTGAGCACAGCATCGACTATACTACTAAAATTACAGAACAGTGGTCTCCTTCCTCACTACAGTTCACAGCACAAAGTCCATTTACTTACTCTTTCTATAGAAAGAGGTGAATTTCACCTGATTAGAATACACATTCCAATGATCTTTGATGTGATATTAGAGTAATTGTGTGTGCAGGAACACAAAAGGAATAACGATTCAATTACAGTTATTGTTAGAGAAATAGCTTACAATTCCCATAAAATTTGGTCCAATGTATAGTAGACTGTAACGGTAATGAGTTTTACTAACTTCATTCAAATCACTATCAGGAGTCTCGCTATGTTTTCACTCTTGATTTGCTGCAGTGAACACAGTTCTTCTGTCTGAAGCAGTTGCATGCTCCAAATTAGCTTTGCACTATTATTTTCTATAGTTCTCAGCCATTTGTGCCCATTTTTTTCTTTCTCATTAGTCCTCTTCTGAGGCCAGATCATCAGACCCCTTGACCTGAAACAGAAGAACCTGTCACAAACATTACAGCACAGTAACATTTGCCCTGAATCACATTTAGTGCAAAAGACTCCATTTGAATTACTTAACCTTATTTCAGGTCAGAACCTTAGTCTGTTCTTACATATGAGGACCAACAGTAAAAAGAATTCATCAGGAAGACATTCTACATATTTTAACATGTGTATTCAGCTGTGTAGTCATCTATCAGTTATATGGTCCTCAAAGAGCTCACCTCACTAGAAGAGGTAGGTCTTTAGAAAGCCAAGAGGCCATGGATACTACAGCTGGATGCAATTTTTGAGGGGGGTAGTAAAACTTTATCAGGGAAGGATGTGGACTCTGCAACATCCAAAGTCTCTGTGAAATCATGTCAATTTCACCAAATTATTCATGTTGCAGAGGGGGAGCGGTCTGATTTTTTGAAAGGGAGTGTTGATTTCAAAATGCCTATATGTCAACATTTCATTCTCTTTTATTTTTAAAAAAATACACTCCCATATATTTTCTTTCTGGAAGTTTGATAGGGTTTTATAATCTTCCTTGAATGAACAAACTCTTTATAAATTGTATGTGCTATTCCTGACATGCTGTATTTTAGCAGAATGGCAGCAAACATAATAGTTAAGATTTCCAATTGTCTCCATTCTAAAGCTCTAGTTTTCAAGTAGTAACAAATTTGGAACATATTCAGCTTTAGGGTTTTTTTCGTTTTTGCCAAAAAGTTTTTTTTTCTTGAGGTTCAGGATGGGAAAGCAATTTGTGAAAAAATGGTTCTGATAATTTTGTTAGCCAAGACCAAAAATCAATGAAACTTCTGGGGGTTTTTTAGAATATGAAAAGTGATTTTCTTTTCCATTCAATCACTGGTCCCTGTTGATTGATATATATTAATATTAATGCCATACGCAAAGTTCACAGAAGAAGTATAATCTCATCCCAATCAGAATGGAAGACAAAGACAGTGGTCTGAATTCTGCAGAGCTTGCACAAGGAAGTGTATGGTGCAGTAATTAGGCAGAGTGTATGACAATGATATAAGGCGTCACAGCTATGGGAGAGAGGCCAGCATGACGTTTTCTTGGACCCCCAGTGCATTTGGAAATCGGCACAAGAGGAGGTGTAAAACCCACACAGGAAGCTTTAAAATTTAGTATTGGATCTCATATAGAGGAGTTTTGGCTGTAAAGGTGGAAATGTTATGGGACACAGATTAAGACATGCAATATTGGCCCTACAGCCTCAATTCTTTAGTTGTATCACAGAATCAGAATCTCAGCTCTCAGTGTTTTAGGCAGGGGGAGGATGTTTCTAGGTCTCATGGATATGAAGAAAAGCTTGAATCTGTGAAAGTAATTTAACTGATGCCTGGCAGTTAGCATAAAACAATACTTCTCACTAGGCCGGAAGTGGTAAGTTCATGCTGCATATATGGGGCAATGGACCTGCTATATGGGATGGGTCTTGGACTCTGATTTTCTTGAATGAATACCTGAGTGGGCAAAAAGGTATTAGATAAGATGCAAAGCAGAGATCCTAAGCTCCAGGACACAAAGGAATAGTTTGCCAATTAATGTCTTTGTGCCAAGTGTCACTTGGTATTAGAGTTACTCCTATTTCACTTAACAAACATACATTGTTTTATGTTTGTTGGCCAGGAAAACAGTACTTGCATTGTTTCTGCGCTGATAAAGCCTGTCATCTGGAATCAGGTTCTAGCTTATTCTTTTGACTTAATATGATGTTGCACAAATGCAGACTTTACACAGTGTCCCCCAGTAAGCCAGGTTGGTAGCAGAAGTACTTTATTTATAGACACTGGTATGTAGCCACATATTATGTTTACAAGCAGCATTCACTTCTGTTACATCCATATATTTTCTCATTAGTCTCTTATTTAATCCTGTGCCTAAAAGAGAATCCGCTCCCTCATTTGTCTCTGGTTGTGTACCTACATCATGGTATCATTTGCAAAGAACTACAAATCAGGCCTGGTAACTGGGCTCTGAACAACAATGAGGAAAATCTATGAGGGCTACAAACCTCTTGTCAAGTCTCGGAAATCTGTGTACAGGCCTCTTAGAAGTGACAAAAAGTCAGTTGTGAACGCAGGCAGGGCAATTTAGACCAAGAAATGGGGATGGCACTTCTCAATCTTTTACTTAAACTCTAAGCTTTTGGGAGGCAGTGACTGCTTTTTTGTTGTGTGTTGTGCTGTGTTTTGGGGCTCTACTCTGATTCTTAATTGCATCTTGCTAGTGCTAGTGCAATATCAATGGCTAATAAGTGCTGAGATACATTTTCCATGCATCTCGCTCTGCTTCTTGCCCTGTTTCTGATATGAACCAACAATGTGCGCTTTCATAGCACTTTCAGCACCATCTCTTGCTCTTATTATTGGCTTGGAGAATTTGCTTTGCCTCCACTTCTTCTTATGCATTGTCTAACTGGAGTGCCCACTAGCTGGGTAGAACTGTATAAGTAGTGCTCCCCACATTTGGCATAATTTTGGATGCACCTTTTCCCTCAGATTTTTTTAGTATGGGAGGAGATATGACAAGGAGTTTTGTGTCATCCTTCTATTCCAGGGTAGTGTCTATTCCTTAGAGAACGAATATCTGGAAACAACAGATTCAAGCAAAGCTCACAGTTTTGTTCCCCTCCAGTAATTAATGTGTCACCTCCCACTCTGACAACTTGAATCATGAAAGAAAAATAAATATAGATCTGAGAGTGACCGTAATATTCCTTTCCTCTGAATACTATTGTGCACTTATTTACCAAAGAGTAGCAAAGTGGGTCACCAGATTGACTTCCTTATGAAAGACTGACATTGTGAGTTTTCTTTGTTCAAAACTGCAGGTGCTCTGTGGCACTGAAAAGATCCTGTGATCTGATAGCTGTTTTCCCCCCCTACATTCTGTGATCATGGGCAGCTAGCATATTACAACAAAGGTAAAAGATTGTTGCTTTCCTCTGGGTTGCTTAAAGTTAAAGTCCTGATCTTTTGACCCTTAATTTCAGCAAGTTTGATTGCTCAAGGAACCCTAGTGTGCATTTTTGGAGCCGGTGTAGTATTTTGCTGTTCAGTTTCTTGTAAATGTTTTAAGACTGAGACAGGTATATAAGAGTTATAGGTTTGGAGAATTTAATGTGCCATCTTGAGTTAGAGAATAAATAACTGCCATCATAAAATACCCCCTTCCCAAAATACTGTCACTTACACAATATTCTGTTACTTTGATTATAAAGATGGATGCGTCATAAGAGTAATTAGTGTGAACTTGACCTCCTTTCCTCTGCAGAATGCTCAGGCTAAAAAATCATAAGGTCACATCAAAGCGCATAGTAGACTGAGCAAAGGAATGGGAGTTAAGAGTTCTTATCTCTTTAGGAAAGCCAGGTTTAAGTACCCAGCCAAACTGCAAAGCCATATTCAGTTTGCCATATCTTTACTAGTGTTGTACTCACAACTGTGGTTGTGTCTAGACTACAGGGTTTTGTTGACAAAACTGTACCTGGGTCTACACTATCGCCGAGTTCTGTTACAGTAAGTTGACAGAAGGCGGCAGTTTTGTCGACGGCGGTAAACCTCATTCTGCAAGGAATAATACCTTTTTTCAACAGAGTTGTGTTGAAAAAAGGCATTATTTCATCCACACTGCTTTTTCAAAAGAGAGCGTCTAGACTTTCTGTCGAAAAAGTGGCTTGCTTTGTCGGCAGAACTGGCTGTAGTCTAGACGCTCTTTTTTGACTGCGCCTTTTTTGACAACGTCTCTGTCGACAAAAGCCTGTAGTCTAGACGTACCCTGTGTGTTACTAAGATTTCTAAGGTGTATCCCATGTTTATTTGTGCTTTAATAAGTTAGGTCACACAGTTATTATTTTCTAGTGAATTGTGAGGAAACTTGTCTGTCCTTCTGAGCACTAAGGGGGAATCGTGGGAAGGTTCTGGAGGACTAGCATCAGCTGAGTAGTTTAGCCTGAGATCTCATGGCAAGTTAGACATAGCAATATAGATTAAATAGGGAATACTGACTACAAACATACCCACTGACTGTTGCTATTCCTTGTAGTTTTCCACTGTACTCTGAAGAGTAGTTTGTTCTAATGCAGACCTACATACTGCTTTCAAAAACAGAAAAAAATCTCTGTTAAGACCTTTTGGAGTTTTCTTACCCAAAGACCACAGGCTCTGGTTCCAAATATTTATATAAACTTTTCTCTTACTAAATCAGGATTATGCTAATGTTTAGAGTAGCCAAAATTCAATGATGAAGTTTGAGCCAGAGCTGTGCAAGAAACAATCTTCCTATACCATGGGCGAGATCTAGATTTCAAAATGGTTTCCAGTCTCAAAATGGGACAAAAACTGATTTTTTAAAATGTTGACAAATTGATAATCTAACCATGTTTTTTTTTCAAGTTAAATGATACGTTTCACTTCAATTTTCATCTCTTTTTATATAAATTAAATTTTCAAAGCAGAGAGTCATTTTGAATAAAGCCCCTAAACTTTGCTTTGAAAATGCTGAAAGAGGACATTACTAATTTATAATACTTTTAAAAAAGTTTTGAATTGGAAGAAATTCATCTAAACTGATTCACTCTCGCAAGCAGTTTTAGTTTTGATGAATCAACATCTCCCGATGAAAGTGTTTTGTCTGAAAATTCCCTGCCAGCTCTATTGGAACCTTCAGGTTTTCCTTTTCTGACCTTTAGCTAGTTGTGCTACTGTTTTGCTGGGGCCAATTTCTCACTGGCTCTTACAAAGGAGGGTGCTAGAGAAGTGTCTTTTACAAAGAGGCTTACATATAGGCCTTTATATTCCTCCTAGACAGGAGACAATTGTAGTCCCCCCCCCCCCCCCCGCCAGGGGCAAAATTCATCCCAGTAGGATGTGTGATTGCTCGGGAGGAGACAAGCACTGCCCCAGTCACACTGTTTCCTCACACAAAATATGCTAGGCACTTTGAGACCATAGCATTCTGCCCCAAGCATTAAAGGAGAAGTTTTACTTCTCTGTAGCACAGTCCCTCTCCTTAGCATCTTAGGCTATGTCTAGACTGCAAGCCTCTTTCGAAAGAGAGCGTCTAGACTGCACGTTGAACTTTCGAAAAAGCGGCTTGCTTTTTCGAAAGAAAGCATCCAGTGAGTCTGGATGCTCTCTTTTGAAGAAGCCCTATTTACATTGAAGAACGCCTTCTTTCGAAAGAGGAACTTTTGAAAGAAGGCGTTCTTCCTCGTGAAATGAGGTTTACCGCCATTGAAAGAAAAGCCGCGTTCTTTCGATTTAATTTCGAAAGAATGCGGCTTGAGTCTGGACGCAGGGGAAGTTTTTTCAGAAAAAGGCTACTTTTCCCGAAAAAACCCCTGAGTCTGGACACAGCCTTAGTGACACCCAGGGAGGCATCACTACATATCATTACCTACATAGAGCTATGACTCAGAGAGTCAGCATATAATTATAATATTGTAAAAAACAAAGAATTTGGGTGCGATGCATTCTGCTGTCTGTTTCTTACTTTCCTATTGTCTTGCTTCCAGGTTCAACTGATACCCACTCATCTCACAATTCAGGCTTTGAATGAGAATTAGTCTTGCCAACTCTCTCTCTTTATTTATTTTTTTTACAAATCTTGATATCTGTGATGTTTTTCTTAAAGGCACTGCTCTTGGGTTCAACTGATTATTAGAATCTCAGCTTTCGTTTTAAAAAATAGCCCTCATTGTTGCAGAACAAAAACTTAAAAATAGGAGCAAAGAAAAAGAATCACATATTTAAAAGCCTCATGATTTAGGGGGACCCAACTCATGATTTTTGGACCCTTGATACATGTGACACATGTCACCTGGTAGCAGCATATCAGATGACCATATACACTTGCATAGTGCTCCTCCTATCATCTGCTCAGGCCATTGCTTTGGATCTAGTTGCCCTCAAGGAGACACAAATATGTGTCTAAAATATTAGTACAACATATTTGTGGGTTTGGATCTAGTAAAACAATCAGAAGACTTGAGACTTTACATGACACATATGATGAAGGAAAGCTGCATTAGAATTTGCTTGTGTCTGTCCCCAAAGGAAATGCAGTGTCTGGGAAGTAAAACATTTTACTTGTCGCAAACAGGGGTTTTGCTGTTTGTGTTAATCACTTGATTTTTTTTTTCATTTCAGTAGTTGCCAGGTCTGGCTACACAAAGCATCAAAATTTGCTCTGCAGTAAAAAACTAGTTTTCTGCTGTGTTCTTATTATAGTCCCCCTACAAAGTCATGATGGAACTTTGCATCTTGTCCACAATCCATCTATTGGCATGCTGGGAGGGGAGCAGCACAAAGTGGAAGAAATAACAGAGTTTGCTGTGCAATAGTTTCTCACTGGAACCATATGTCACATATATAAATCAGGGCATTTGGTAAGTCTTTAAGATGCTGAAGTATTTATAGTCATCTTAATCGAAATTAGCTAAATTTGATTGCTAACGAATAGCAGCTGTCTTAATTTTCAGATGTATTTTCATATTGTTTATTCTCCAGGCATTTTAATAATGGGTCATATTCTATATTTCTAGTACACCTTAAACTTCTGTGAAATCATTGACGGTAGGGAGAATTAGTTTGCTAAGGAATACAAAATTGGGCTTGTGTTAATACAGTGTAGAGAACAATCAAACTACCCACCACCTCAACAAATTCTGAGCACTGTATTCTTCTTTAATACCCTGATTTCAATGTGTAATTACATTAATTTTATTTTCCAATCCCCTTCCCGTTGCTGTATATTTTCCATCTTTCTTCCTTCCTAAAATATTTTAAGCTTATTTATTTTTAAAAAAAGTGCTGGCTTAATATGAAGTACCATCACTCTTTAGTAAAAAGTAACTTATCCGGTTGCCCTGTTAATGGATACAAGTCAAAGGCAGCTCTCTTTTCCTCTTATTAGACATGTATTAACTCTATTTAATAAACACAGAGATGGTGTGGCTGCAACTTTGATAAGCACATATTAAAATACAGATTTTTATCTTAAGGCTACATTTTTAACACTGGAATTGGTTCAAGGAAGAGTGGTCCTTATGGTGGAAGAGCTGGAGGCCAGGTGATTATTATTTGCTATTGTAGTATCCAGAGGCCAACCAAGAACATGGCTACATTGTGCTAATCACTGTACAAACACAGATAAGATATTCCTTGTCCCAAAGAGCTCTAATCCCACCTCTGCACAGATTTAATGTATGACTGTGGGTAAATCACTTAACTTTCTATGCCTCTATTTCCTCACCTTCCAAATAACTAGGATACATCTTCCATGACTCTCTGGGAGGTTGTAAGGGTAACTGATAATGTCTGCAAATTAGTTTTGGGAGCCTCGGGGATTATACAAGTTTTATTACAGCAATTTACTTAAAGGGATTTATGGGGCGGGGAAAACATGACCGTGATCTCTTATAAACAGGAGGGCAAGATTTGTGGAGCATTAAAGTAGTAGCTGTGTGGGTGGGAGATAGAAATGTGGAAATGCTTTGGAGTTTTATGGAATAATTATTCTGAAGTCCAAATATGATATACATTTCACTCAACATCCCATCTGAGATGAGAATGCAATACCCTTGATTATGCTGAATGACAGCAAGAAAAGTGCTTCTGGAGTCAACAGAACCACTTGGTGGTACTCATCGTGAAGCAGTGTATTGCAATCTTAAAAATCCTCTGAAAATGTAGGTGTCTGCAACTGATCAATGACCCTTAGGTAATAATATGTTTAATAAAAGTCCATAATGCTCTGCCAACCTCTGCATATATCCTTAAATCACTATATAGCCATTGTGTTTGATTTATACACAGGCTATATTTACCTTGACAATAAAACACTGACATTTCAGCCACCAAGGCCTTCACATCTATACAATGATTCACTAGTGTGCATTGGATGATTTATAGCTTTTCATATTCAGTCAGGCAAGGGTGAGGAATTCTCAGCACTTCTGAGTACATTTTAATGCTCAACCTCTTTCATTTATTCATCTTTGTCTCTCTTGCCCGCAGCTAAAGGAACAGTGGTTCCCAAACTGTGGAGCATGTCTCCCAAGGAGACATGGAGGAACATTCAGGACAGTGTAGCATGCTGGGTCAGCCCCCATGGGAATGAAGAGCAGGATGGGAGCATCATCCAACCTGCCCCACTCCATCTCTGCTCTGTCCATGCTTCTGGTCCCAATCCCGCCCTGAATTTTGGTCCCTTTACTTGTATCCATGTATCCTCTCCTGTCCCCTGGAAAGCTGTAGCCCTGCTCCCAGCCCTTACTGAGGGATGGGGAGGAGGGAAGGAGATAGGAGTAAGGGGGGTTCAACTCTGAAAAGCTGGGAACCACAGAGCCAAAGGACAGGATTAGGGCCAAAGCAGGAACAATGTTTATCTTTATCCTAATGGAAGTCAGAGGCTCAACATTTCCTTTTTGCTTGTATCAGTTTAATTCAAATTGACCTATACCGAGCATTTGAGAGCAGAATTTGACCCTAAACATTAGAACAGGAAAAATCCATTAGATCTTGTAGTCCATTTCCCCGCCACATTTACTTATGCAGTAAGCAATTAGTATTTGCCCACATCCTTTAGGAGATTAATTCAGGAACTAATGCAACTCACTGCAAAGACAGTTTTCTTTTCCATAATTTTGTCCCATAATTCCTACTTATGAACACTTTATAGTAAATAAATTCTCACTTTTACTGGTGTTTAGACCTTACAAATAAATGTAGACTGTAAACATATCAAAGGGTACGTCTAAACTATATGCCTCCGTCGACGGAGGCATGTAGATTAGCCAGATCGGCAGAGGGAAATGAAGCCACGATTAAAATAATCGCAGCTTCATTTAAATTTAAATGGCTGCCCCGCTCTGCCGATCAGCTGTTTGTCGGCAGATTGGGGCAGTCTGGACGCGATGCGCCAACAAAGAAGCCTTTCTTGTTCGGCACAGGTAAACCTGGTTTCACGAGGCATACCTGTGCCGATCAAGAAAGGCTTCTTTGTCTGCGCGTCGCGTCCAGACTGCCCCGATCTGCCGACAAACAGCTGATCGGCAGAGCGGGGCAGCCATTTAAATTTAAATGCAGCCGTGATTATTTTAATCGCGGCTTCATTTCCCTCTGCCGATCTGGCTAATCTACATGCCTCCGTCTAGACACACCCAAATTGTCCTTTAATAGTTACTTTCATAGTTAGCTTTTTTATTTTTTTCCCTCCAGACATTTATATTGCTTTTGTCTAAACTCCACTTAGCTTGTAAGTATCTTTCTAAAATGATGTGTTCAGAGATAAATAAATTGGGAGGGGCAGGCGATCGGAACAGTGTTCACTATTGCATATAACTATGGATAGCTAAAAACATAATAACATGAGAATGGCCGGACTGGGTCAAACCAAAGGTCCATCTAGTCCAGTATTCTGTCTTCCAACAGTGGACCATAGCAGTTCCTATGATCAGGGAATGAACAGAATAGGTAATCATCAAGTGATCCCTCCTTGTCACCCATTCACATCTTCTGACTAACAGAGATCTAGGGATGCTATTCCTACCCATCCTGGCTAACAGCCATTGATGGACCTATCCTCCATGAATTTATCTACTTCTTTTTTGAAACCTGTTAAATTCATTGTCTTCATAACATCCTCTGGCAAGGAGTTCCATAGATTTTCATTCTGCCTGAACAAAAACTTCCTTTTGTTTGTTTTGAATCTGCTACCTGTTTATTTCATTTGGTGACTTCTGGTTCTTATGTTATGGGAGCAAAGTAAAAACTTTTCCTTTTTTACTTTCTCCACATCGGTCATGATTTTATAGACTTCTATCACATCCTCCCTTAGTCTCCTCTTTTCTAAGCTGAAAAGTCCCAGTTTAATTAATCGCTTCTCATGTGACAGCCATTCCAAACACCTAATCATTTTTGTTGCTCTTTTCTGAATTTTTTGCTATGATAAGAAATATTTTTGCATGTAGTATTCAAGATATGAGTGTACCGTGGGTTTATATAAAAGCAGTAAGATATTCTCTATCCCTTTTTAAATTATTCCTCACATTTTTTTTTTTTTGACTACTGATGCACGTTGAGTGGATTTTTTCAGAGAACTATTAATAATGAATGTTTCTGTTACACTGGTCAACCCTGAGAAAGTTAATGGTGTTAGCAACTAAATCATCATTATATTTTAGAGTAAGACAAATGTTTCAGTGAGATAACTAGGACAGTTCACACCACTTTTTCTACTTCTCTTCCTTTCCTCTCTTATTCGTCCAGCTCTCATTTCTCTTTAATTCCTGCTTACCTTACTTATTTTATACCTGATTTTTCCCATCCCTTTTCACATTAAACAGTGCATTATTTAGTAAGTAGCCTCATGCTGATTTTATGGAAAGTATGTGATGCCTAACAGTAATGGAATCAGAATCTGTGTAAGAAAACTTAGCAGGTAGACACCTTGCTCATCTTCACTCTTGCTTTATTATTTAGGGAATCAGTCTCAAAAATATTTTTGCTGCTAGTTTATTTTCCTTGTTCCGGGCATCCCTGCTTGAATGGTACCCATGAGTCAGATGAGTTGAACTGACAGCCTGCTCTCACAGTATTCCTACTATCCACTGTACTTTCCCAGTTATTCATTGATTTCATGGCCAGGAGCGGTCTTTATGATCATCTACTCTGACCTCCTGCATAGCACTGAATTTTCAAGCCCACAACCTCTAGCTGAGCTACAGCATCTCTTTTAGAACGACTGCTTGCAAGCAATAGCTGCTGGAATGTTGACGGAAGCATTACAGGAAAACTGATGAAATGATAGAAAATGATGATGTTTGTGCAGCATTTTGCAATTAATTGACATTCACAAGAACTCTTGAACATTATTTTCATGGTGCCCTGCGCTTGTGGCTACTTCAGTATTCTGTTCACACTCCTCCTTGATGAAATCCTTTGGCCAAGGCCTTGGCTCTTAAAACCCATTTTTGTTTGCCTTGGCATTTTTGAAATCAGAATTAAAACTCCATATGACAATCCTGAGGCAATGTTCTCTTTTCCTGCTCTCTGATTCCCAGCTTGTCCTCTACACAGCATGGAACAGAATATTCACAAGAACATCTCCTATAGAAGCTGGGGATAATGTGGCCTTGGTAACAGCTCACCACAGCTGGATCCTCTATTTTACAGCCGCTGCCTCCCAATGTAATTCCATGCACCAGTCATGTGTTTTATAAACTTAGTTTCCACGAGTGGCTCTTAAGACTATTTGAATAAATCAGTCTGACACTGCAGCATTGAGCATATCATATTCTTGACTAACATGGACAACCTGAACTCTTATTTTACCTTATTGCTCTAAATGTTATTTCAATAGTAGCATTTCCATGGGGAGTCACAAGTACAATGTGTACCAACTTCAACTGAGGAAATCTTGCTCTGTTTGTCATCATGCGTTTTTTTCTAAATTGTCCTATAAACAGCAGTGACAACAAGAAAACAGCCATTGGCAACAATCTCCCTCTCAGCTGCTACAGCAATCAGGTTCTGCCAAGCAGGGAGAACATAAGCAGATATAGCCAGGAGGATGGAGCAGACAAGTAGAGGCAGCATTCAGTTAGTGGAGTCAAAACTGTAAAAGCTGCCAGGTATAGCCCTGCAGTCTCCTATTGTTTTACCTCATTTTCATTTCTTCTATTCCAGTGTATTTCTCACATATATGAAATTCAATGTGTAAATATTTTATAAGGTTTGGTTTAGTCTGAATTTCTTTATGGGTTAAAGTTTGAATAGGGCCCCTAGATGAGGGATTTAAAAAGCAGAGTAAAAACTCTACACTACAATAATATTAACTACCATTTCTCCTGCCATGGATATTGATCTTTAGACTCAAGGCCTGAAGTGATCATGTAGGTAGATTTACCAAGGGTCTTACACAGGAGTAATAACAATGTTCTAATACAGTGTCTTTCAAATGTGGGTCATGGGGCTGCCAGGGTAAATCAGTGGCAGGCCTGTGCCACTTTTTCTATTTAACTTGTCTGTAGCCATGGAACTTCCTTTGGCTGGAAACAGCAAACCACAGCCAATGGGAGCGGTGAGGCTCCATGTCTATGAACATGTTAAGTAAACAAAGGGGTGCAGGTCTGCCAATGGCTTACCCTGGCAGCCCCACAACCCAAGTTTGAAAAACACTGTTCTACTACAAGATATGGAATTATGTTCTTCCCACAAATGCTATTTCATATAACAGTGCAGCAGAGGGACACACATGGACACACACACAAAGCCAGTCATGGCTTTTGGAAATGTGATTGCAAGAGAAGAGGTTGAATAGCAATGTTAAACCATGGGAAAATAATGTGCCCTGCAGACAGATACTTCCATACTAAAACAGCTCTTCTAGAAAAACTACATTTACTTATACATCAGCTCTGGTCGACAAGTTGTACACAATCACCTGAAAAATAATTTCTTCAGCAGAGTATGTGGCAAAGGAAGGGGCAACTTTTCAGTATTGAGAGGTTTGGGTTAAAAAATGTTTGGATCTGTATGATTCTTACAGAAAACTGCCATCTGATATTGGCTAGGTAGTCAGGGAAATGCCATTAATTGGAACTTCATATTATTCACTAAGCTAAAATATTATTTTCCTTACCGTCACCCCATTTACTCTTTCTTTCCCTCCCTTGCTCATGTTTCTTTAACTTACCTATTGATTTTTATCTTTAAGACTCTAAGTTCTTTGGTGCAGGAACAGAGCTGAATATTATGTTGCTTCTATCTGGTCTTATAATACGAGAGCTATTATTTCAATTATCACAACGGTTGCTTATTGAAAATTGGAAGGAAAAAGTGTTGAGAAAGCTGGACTGTAACATCATTTTCCATTTCCCTCTTCCCAGTTTGAACACCATTCTTATCAGCTTTGGCTTGGAGAATCGGATGGAAATATCACAAGAACAGTTTCTCACAGAGTTATCTCCTTTGCTATTGATTTAACTTCTCATGGTGTGTCTAGACTACATTCCTCTTTCAAAAGAGGAATGTAAATGAAGGATCGAAAATGCAAATGAAGTGCGAGATTTGTAAATCTGAGCTTCATTTGCATTTTCGATTTCCTTCATTTTGAAAGAGGAGTGTAGTCTAGATGCACCCTCATACTTGCTTAGTACTTGCTAAACCTGATGTGCAGGAGCATGTACAAATTTTACAGAGTGAGGCTGAGACAAATATTTGGGTTTAGTTTTGGATGTCTATATTCCCAAGGAGAATGAAGCCAGTGAGCATTATACTGGGGACTGTTTCAGGACTGAATGAGTGGAAAAGTGTATACAAAGAACTGTAAATAAATTTCTTATTCAATTAGAATACCTATATTCAGTATAACAAAACAACCATGTGTGTAAACAATAATATTGGTACTTGTTGTTCATCACTTACTTTATATTCACCCATGAAAAAGAAATGTGGTAGAAAACAAGGGATCAGGAAAAAAACCCATATAATTTAGGTTGCACACATTGAATAATGAACAGCAAATGGTAAAAGTGAATGCTTTGTACATCTCATGGGTTGAACATTTGTTTCCATAAACAAATTATTTGGGACATAGCTGAAAATTATTAATATATTATCTGAAATTGGGACTAGTTAGCAAATATATTATGAGCAAGGGTAAAAAGTACTAAATTCACATGGTGATTTATCTCCCACATAAAATTCAATGATGTTTAGGTTAACTGCAGCCTATACTCAGAAGACAATGGAAGAGAATGGACTTTATGTTATCTTTGTAGCTGCCAGTCAGAGGAAGCTGCTTTGAAAAAAGGTAGGCAGCCTGGAAATTATAAGCTATGTTCATAAACTATCTTCAGAAAATACTTGTGTGAAAAACAGGCCTGCAAATGGGGTAGGAGTGAGACAAAGGGGACAACTCCCTGATGCCTGGTGATTCAAAAGGGCCCAATGCTCCTGGCTGTTGCCACTACTGTAGATGGCTCTGGAGGACTGGCTGGGAGGGGGGGGGGAGCGTGATATAGTGCAGCTAATGATGAGGGCTGGCTGCCTAGCTCCACCCTTCTGCCTGAGGCCTTGCCCCTTCCAGGAGTGAAGAATTGCAGAACTCCCCCTCCCCCTGACCACCACCATCAACACCTTGTCCAGAAGCCCAACTGTCAGCCCCCCTTGTGAGAAGATACTAGAGAAAAGAAAAACAGGGGTATAGAAAAAAGAAAAAGGACTGAGAAGAGAAACAGAAGAAATAGAAAAAGTGGGAGGTCTATCTATAAAAATAGGAGGGGAAAGGAAGAGAGAAGAGGCCTCAAAAAGAACAGAAGGTATGTCTACACTACCACCCTAGTTCGAACTAGGGTGGTAGTGTAGACATACCCAGATAGACTATGTTACAAAAGGGGAATTAACTAAAAGGAAGATTAATCAGAAAGAGAAGAAAATAGAAAAGAGAACATAATACCTGAACTAAAGCCTTAGGACCAAATTTCGGATCCTGTTGAAGTAGTTTTTCTGGTAGCTTCAAGAGGACAGGATTTGGCCTCTTAATTTCATCCCCTACTCATTTGCTTAGCTGAAGATGAAATACTGTTTTCAAGCAGAGCATCTGTAGCCTTTTATAGAACAGGATACTTCTGAAATTCTTCCACATCCAATTGTAATGTATTGTTTATTTAGATTTTGTTTTCTTTTAACAGCAGTTACATCTTAGGGGGAAAAAACTTTATTTTGAGGTGCAATCTGGGTGGCTTCTTTTCTTGGAGAAATAACTTCACTGGTTGATATATGGCTTGAAATATGGTATTCTTATTAGTCATTTGCCAATCTGCTGAGTCATATCTTTATCTCCATTATCTTGTTTGAAACATTTCTGTTGGAATATTTCAGTTTTCTACATCAATCATAATCCTGAAATCTCTGGCATTTTTGTCACAGATGGAGGTTTAAATTACTAACCAAATCCTTAGGAACCTGTATTTTTGATTATGATGTTTCCATTTTTCCAAGGAATTTTGCTTTCACTTTCTCCTCTGAAATATAGCATAGTAATCACTATACTCTAGATGCTGTAATGGTTCAGGATCATCAATCAATGGCTGTTCAGTCCAGCATGGTAAATATAGTGACTGGCATGAGCAGTTATTCATCAGTGTAATAGACTTGTCATGCTGATTGATGCAATATGATGTGTGATTGGATTTTTAAGGTCAAAAAGTGCCAAGCAGTGGTTAGCATGACAATTTTGTTGCATCAGAATGAGTCACAGCCACTATCAATATCATACTGGGATGCTCTCTCTTATTATGTCAGTTTAAGCGTTCCTACTTTCCAGGGGTAATTTTAAAGGAAAAGTAATAGTATATCTATAAACATGTTTTTCACCATTAGAGACCCCTTAAATGTCAATATATTCCCCTCATAGAGGGCAGCAGCAATATGCAGACATGGGATCAGAAACATAGGTCTCAAGAGAGTTTAGGCATTTATTGGGTTCAGCAATAATTTGAGGATCTCAGTGGAGCCCAAAACTGGAATTGATAGGCCTCAACCCCAGATTTAAGCATGTAAGATGTTGATAATTTGGAGACAGATGAGAAAAGAGTCACAACTATGATTAATGATTGAAGAAACCATACGTTATTGTGACTATTTATTTAGCTTAACCTTCTCTTTAATGGACAAATTGATTAGCATGCAAGTACCTACCAGAACAAATATGTAATAAGGGTCTCTTCAATTTAGTTGAGAAAAATATAACATAATGCAGTATCTGGAAATTGAAGCAAAACAAATTCATACTGGATGCATGGTGTACAGTGAAAGTAATTAGCCATTTTAACAAATTTCCAAGTGTCAATGTAGATTCTCCATCAATGAACATTTTTAAATAGAGGGTGAATGATTTTTCTAAGAGATCTGCTATAGGAATTATTTTGGTGAAGTTCTGTGTCAGAGGCAATAAAATGGTGGTAGTTTATGAAGGGCCACCACTATATTTACCTGCACCTCCACATGTACAGTTGATCACAAGTTCCATTGGACGTAGATCTCTGTTCCAGCCAATGAATCGTAAAATCATAGGGTTGGAAGAAGTCACCCTCATGAAGTTGTTGATTGCAACCCTCTGGCCAAAGAAGGACCAACCCCAACTAAATCATCCAAGCCACAGCTTTGTCAACCTGAGACTTAAAATCCTCTAGGAATGGAGATTCCACCACCTCCGTAGGTAACTCATTCCAGTGCATTATTTATTGGAATAAATTGCCAAGGGAGGTGGTGGAATCTCCCTCTCTGGAGATATTTAAGAACAGGTTAGATAGACATCTGTCAGGGATGGTGTAGACGGAGCTTGATCCTGCCTTGAGGGCGGGGGGCTGGACTCGATGACCTCTCGAGGTCCCTTCCAGTCCTATTATTCTATGATTCTATTCTATGATTCTATGATCATCCTCCTAGTAAAATGGGAGCAGAGAGAAAAAGCACAGACTGTGATACAACTTCTCACAGTTCCCATTTGCCAGGAACAGCAATCTATGGCCAATGGGAGCTGTGATCACCCATACCTGCAGAGGCGCAGGTAAATATAGTGGTGGGGGCCCACCAGAAGCTAGCTGTAGTGGACCAGATCCAGTTTGTGGGCTGGTATTTGCCAACCACTGTTCTATAGACTATTTTAGATTAGATTAAATTATCACAGTCAGCTCTTGTGTGTTTGTAATCTATATCTCTGGGATTTAGGAAACTTTGTGAATCTATGAGATCTAGGAAAGAGGAGATCATCATAGGGAACTATGGAGAGACAAACTCAAGGAGGAAGTTTAGAGTTAGGGTTATGTTTTGTATTGTTTTATGAGTTATTAATAAAGCCAAATCCTAGGAAAATAATGAATTTTGATTAACTAAGTCTGTTTTCTGTTACTGATGATGTTGGAGCATGGCTTATTCACATTCTTAAGAAAGGTCTTGTGTACTTCAGAGAATGGATAACCATTCATAGCCATCCAATTGGGATTTCACCTTTCAGCAGCCAGATTTCATGTTTGGATGATGATGTCAATTTGGCTGTATTATTTGTGCCCATGTGGTTTGTTGGCACTATGTTAGTTTAAAAATTGTTATATTCATTTCCTTTGTGCTGAAGAATGATAGAGCTAGTCTTTGTAATGCTTCAGATGTCTTGCTTTTTGTAGAAAATGTATCTTCTTGGACAGCAATACCATATTGGTAACCAAAAACCTCTTTATTTAACGACAATTAACCGTATGTATGGAAAAAATTTTACCAGTACAATGAGCAAAAGGAAGGTATGCAATACAAAGGCATTTGTAGATGTCAGCAAGACATAGTCCATTGCAAGTCTATTCCTAATAGACCAGTGGGTTGTCAGAATATGTGACCCCTACATCTCTTTCTGCAGTGCTCTTCCTAGACAGTCACTTCCCATTCTATATGTGTGAAACTGATTGTTCCTCCCTAATGGAGCAGTTTGAATGTGTCCTTATTGGACTTTATCCTATTTACCTCGTTTCTCCAATTTGTCCAGATCGTGAATTATGACCCAATCCTCCAAAGTACTTGCAACCCCTTCCAGCTTAATATCATTTGAAAAGTTTGTAAGTTTACTCTCAGATGGTATGTCTACACTACCCCCCTAGTTCGAACTAGGGGGGTAATGTATGCATACCGAACTTGCTAATGAAGCCCGGGATTTGAATTTCCCAGGCTTCATTAGCATAAAGCCGGCTCCGCCATTTTTAAAAGCCGGCTTGTTCGAACCCCGTGCCGCGCGGCTACACGCGGCACGGGGTTCAAACAAGCCGGCTTTTAAAAATGGCGGAGCAGGCTTTATGCTAATGAAGCCCGGGAAATTCAAATCCCGGGCTTCATTAGCAAGTTCGGTATGCATACATTATCCCCCTAGTTCGAACTAGGGGGGTAGTGTAGACATACCCTATGTCATTATCTAAATAATTGATGAAGATATTAAATAGAACCAGTCCCAAAACTGATCCCTGGCATATTCCCCTTGCAGCATAACTATGAACCATTGACAAAGACTCTCTGAGAATGGCTATTCAGTCAGTTATGAACCCACCTTATAGAGGCCCCCATCTATGTTGTATTTCCCTAGTTTATTGATAAGAAGGTCTTGGTTCACTCAAATCTAGGTTTACCACATCCACCACTTCATCCTTATTCACAAGGCTTGTTTTCCTATCAAAGAAAGCTATCCGATTGGTTTGGCATGATTTGTTCTTTACAAATCCATGCTGGCTGTTACTTATCACCTTATTATCTTCCAACTGTTTGCAGATGAATTCCTTAATTATTTGCTCCTTTTTCCTTCCTGGCACAGAAGTTAAAGCTGACTGGTCTGTAGTTTACTGGGTTGTCCTTATTTACCTTTTATAGAGGGACACTTTATTTGCTCTTTTACACTCTTTTGGAATCTCTCCCATCTTCTATAACTTTTCAAAGATAGCTCAGATATCTCCTCAATCAGCTTCTTATTCAGTACAGTATTCTAGGATGCATTTCATCAGGCCCCGATGACTTGAAGGCATCTAACTTTCTAAATAATTGTTACCCTGTTCCTTGCCTATTTTAACTTCTGAACCTACACCATTTTCACTGGAATTCAATATGTTAGGTGCCCCATCACCACCAACCTTATGGGGGAAAACCAACACAAAGAAGCTTCTCTGCCATTTCCATATTTTCTGTTATTGTTTTTCCTTCATCATTGATCAATGGGCCCTCTCAGTCCTTGACCCAAAAAAGTGACAATCAGACAAAGGCTTATATAAAGCAATCCAGTGTCCTTCCCTGGAGCAAAGACAGGAACAAATGCTTGGCATGGAATAGCTTTCTTTGAGCAATGATTCTAATTATGTCTGGCATGGGGTAGGTAATAAACAAACAAAGCAGAAATTCAGTAGACTGATAACAGGAACAGTGTTTTGAGAAGAATTAGATCAGATTTACTGAGTTGAAAGCATCAGGAGTAAGAATCCACTTATTTCTATAGAAAAACAGAAAATCAGAGGTTCGCATCAGTATTTTCCTAGGACAAAGTATCTGTGGTGCCTTGACTTGTCCTTCTGTTGGGCAGAGATGACTGCCTTCTCTATGCATTCTCATATTTACTTAGTAATAAAATGTTTGTAACTATTTGGACAAAAGAGAACTAAGATTTTGAGTTATATGATCATCCATTGAAGGACTGTTAAAACTGGAAAGCTGAAATCTGCTGTGAGGAGCACCTCATTTTTGAACTATACTTAGGTTGTGTGGCTGCAAGAAGTTCTGAGTGTACTGTAAATTGGAAGCATCAAGAAGCCAGAAATGGGCAATTATTCTTTGTTAATGGAGTTCCAGAGTAAAGAAACTGACAATCTAATCAGGTTCTCACACTGTCTGCTTCTTATCCTGGATCAGCATTGCTATTTGAAAGCTGATATTGTTTCTCACATGGCTCAAACCATCTTTATAGAGAATATGGTTGCCTCAGTTTTTGAATGCTGACCATGATATATGAAATTTTGAGAGATCCACTTTTGGAAATACAAATTAATGTGTATTAGGGATGAACCAATTTCACTTATGAGTCTTACATGCATTAAGCCACATAACTTTCGTCTCAAGGGCTTAGAAAGGACAAAAATGCTAAATCTAGGGAAAGAACTGAAGGAAGGGAAAGAGCAGAAGTATATTTGAGGAGAGAAAGCTGCTTCATGTATTAATAGCAATAGAAAAGGAATGGGGTAAACAGAATGACAGAGGAAAAGAAAGTTAAAATCATCTAGCCAGAGTATGAAGGATAAAGCCCTCTAAATGGGAAGATGGATATATTGAAAGGAGATACCTTCTGAGAATCTAGGTGTAGGAGAAAGGAAGAGGCACATGGCCACGATTAATGGAAAGGATACAGCCAGAAAGATGAATCCGAAAGTATAATTTTTTCACTGTGCAGCTGAGCCCTTTCAGAGTGCTGATTGCAAGTGGCCCATAAGGGGGATGGAAAGAGGAGGTAGAAGACACAGACAAAGGGAAGAAAGGTTTAAAAAAAGGGAGGAAAGTGACAAAATATATATCCTAACAAAAATTTATCTAATTGGTCACACATCAGATATATGGCTTCAATTAGAGCTAGTTCAGACATTGGGAATATACAGGAGGGATACAATTTGAATCACCTCCAAAATTTTAAGGAAATAAAGAAAAGTGAAGAAAAGTAGGCAATAGTTCCACATTTTGTGGTATTAGATATATTTCAGAAGTAGACATATTCTTCACAACATTTCATGGAGTGCGCGCAAAACTTTCTGCTTTTTCCTCTCTTCATATTCTCTTCCCTCCATTTAATTCTATGTTAATTACAGTACAGTAGAACTCCAGAACTATGAACCTCAGGGTTACAAACTGACCAGTCAACCACCTCTTGTTTGGAACTGGAATTGTGCAATCATGCAGCACCAAAGTGAATAAAAGCAACCTCCCCTCCGCCCCAATAAAACAAAAACAAAAAATTCCACAGTATTGTGTTAAACATGAACTACTAAAAGCAGATTTGACAGGAGAAAGGATCTTTCTGTGCTTGATTCAATTAAGATGGTTAAAAGAAGTATTTTTCTTTTGTATTGTAAAGTTTTTAAAGCTGCATTAAGTCAATATTCAGTTTTAAATTTTTGAAAGAACAGTGGTAATGCTTTGTTCAGAGGTACAACCAATCTTCATTCTCATGGTATTCCTAACCATGAGGTTCGATGGTACTCCACTTCAGTCATGTTTTTACTCCTCAAAGCTACTGGGACATGGACAAAAAAAAAAACCCTGACTACATTTCCCAACAAGCTAGCTCCAGTTCTTCAATTTATTTCAATAGGTGGGAATTACAGTTCCTGCACTTACAGAAAGCCCACCACATGCTTTGGGACAGACTAAGAAACTCTTACTCATGTTGGTGAGTAGTTATTTGTTGGGGTGAATAACTACTAATGAAGGAATGTAAGGGATTCAGAAATCTGGCTATTTGTTTCCCAGAGATTTCTGAAACATTGGCTTTGGTTTAACGATAAATTCCCCATGAGGAAAAAATGCTGACATATGAGGCTAGCCAGGTTCCCCAGCCAAGGAAGGACCGAACACCATGCTTATATCCCTGTCAGTTTCTCAAGATACAGTTTATTAATTCAAGCAAAAAAACCCAGTGTAACAAAATTTTACCTCAATGTTGGGAGATGGACTAGATGGTCTCTTGAGGACCCTTCTTCACCTATATTTCTATGAAGCTATAATCTATGAACACAATCTTCAGGATCCCAGAAACCTTTCAATCTGCTCCTCTCCAGAGACTCCTCTCTTGGTGACGCTCTCACTCTCAAGCTCTCTGCTGCAGAATTAGTTACAGAAGCCAAATTCCCTCCTGAAGCTCACCTCCCCAAATGAGACATTTGCTGTCTTTTATATTCCCTTCAACCTTTTCCAGCAGTGTCTGGTGATCCGACAGAGATGACCACCCCTTTCCCCAGGTCCTTAAAGGTCCTGTTAGAATTGTTTTAATCATAATTTAAACAGTCAGAGGCAAATCCCAGAGGTGAAATCCTGGTAATATTGAATCCAATGGGAGTTTTTCCATTGACTCAGTTTTGCTATTGAATCAGAATTATGTTTTTAGTAGAGAAGATACTGCTTAATGATAAGCATGTGTGTGTGCACTGGTGCAGGAGAACAATTAAATTGCATTCCAACAGTTTAATAATATAAATAGCCACTAGTCTTTTCTTTTTTCTTACTTATTTTTTGACTGTACCATTCATAATACAGCTTAATGAAAGAGATCTTTAGTTGAACCTCAGGAAACCGAAAACTTCTCATGAAAACACCTTCTCATGCTTATGCATTTGCAATACTCAGAAACACTTTATATGTAAATACAAATGATATACCCCACTGTAGTATTAGTCAACACGTCATTTTTATTGTAAAATTTATGGCTAAATTTCTCTCATAGACACACAAGGTTGGAAAAACCTCCACAATTAAGGTTTGCACAGAATACACATAGCTCAATTCATACAAATACAGGCCAAAAAACCATTCAGTTTGTTCCAAGAATTTATGCATAGCACTGCTGTAAGATGGCTATTAGCTGGAAGAGCATTCAGTATATTACATGTGAGCACAAAAAAAATCAATTTCCTTTCAGAATGTCTATATTCAGTACTACCACAGCAAATGGTTTTGAAAAGCAATAGGAGTACTTAAGGAAAAGGTGTAACCAGGAACACTTGCTCCAGCCTTAAGTCCTGTGACTATAGAAAGGCAAGTAGGCTTTGTTTTTGCAGCAAATACTCACTAACTCTGCTGCCTGGTCACACAGTTGGTATGTGGCCAGCCTGGGAACTGAACCCATATTTTGTCAGAGTTTTGTGCCTTAACAACTGGACTGCCAGCCTCATCAAATATTGAAGACATAGTAGCACTATTCAAAAATAAGACCATGTTGTATATATCAACTGATGTAGACAAAAACCAAACCACTTAGAATTTAGGTCTTATGTATTTGTAACTAGTACAAGTTTATGATTTAAATATGTAGGCCAAACCTTTCAGTCAGGCAAAACTACTTTTTGATTTTACTTGATAATTTGGCCTAAGCAAAAACTCAATAAAAATTTCAGCAATTGACCTGTATAATAAACACAACTTATTTTTAAGCCAGTTAACTGTCATTATTTATTACATAGAGCATCTTACTTTGTATGTATAAAAGAAGATAGAGTTGTTTGTAATTATATGTCTCATCAGATTGGACTGATCATGTTGAGTTCTGTCACACAGTTTATCATAAACATGTGTGTTTTAGGCTTACAACAATTCAAACAGTAATAGCTAAATCTACCAGGAGATGGAGAATAACACTTAGCATTAATTACATTTCACTTTTCATTTTCAGTGATGTTGTATATTACTATTCATTAAATTTTTTTACTCAAAACCTTTTAAAAAAAATTCAACATTTTGTCCTTAAATGTTTTTTTTTCAAAATGTATGCTTTGAACCAAACCACAGTACTTCATTTAGCATCAGTTCAATATCCAAATGTATCTACCTTTTCTTGTGATGCTGTAAAGGCTTGTAGTTTAAGTGCTGTATGTCTCATTCTTCTGTGGGCTGGATGCCTTAGCAGGACTACATATCTACAGATGGGGGGAAATGGAAATTCTGGTGTAGGACTTGATTAATAAGGAATTATAGGAGGGTGAAATTTTTATAAATAACCAGAAAGGAAACAAAATAATCACTGATTAAACTTTGCAGATAACACAAATATTGGTATGAATAGTAATTAAGAAGACACTCATGCCAATCAATTCTGATCATTCTTTAAACTGTGCATGAACAAACAATTTGCAATTTATTATGGCCAAATGTAAAGTTATGCTTCAAGGAACGAATAATGTAGGGCATATTTATAGGAAGAGGGACTCCATTTCTGGGAAGCAGTGACTCGGGGGAAAAAGGTAAAATCATGGTAGATAATAAGTTGAACACTCATCTTGGAAATTTCAGTCCTTGACAACTACCTCCTAACTCATAGAGAAGTGTCAATGCTCTTAACACATAGAAAAGTACATATAGAATCTAACAAAAGGCCTTCTATAAGCTCATCTAACTAAACCTAACATTCCAGCACATTCTTCATCCAGGCCAGTTCACACAGCCACTACCACATGATTAGCACTGATGAAAGATCTTCTCCTGTCAACAGCTCTGGGATGATGACCCTGGCTGATAACTCTGCTCCTCTAGCACAATGGAACCCTCAACAATAGGAGTAAAAGACACTTATGCAGGGGTCAGAATTTGCTCTGGGAGCAATCTAAAACTGTGGAATGAAGTCTCCTGAGAACTAAGGACCATCAAAATCTCCCAACTTTCACCTTCATGTACAAGGCCACCGTGCCTTGTCTAACATAGACACAGAGCATCTTACCCAGCCAAGACAGCCCATTTATCTTGATTTTCCCATTTGGCTTACTGCTCAAAGGTGCTAAAATACTATGGTGATAAGCATGGTATAAATGCCTACTTATATTGGAATAAAATAGCAAAATAACATCTTCATGTGATGCTCTGGTCCAAAGTGCTAATGTGATCCTGGGATGTAGAAACAGGGCAATATCATTTAGAAGTAGAGAGGTTATATTATCTCTGAGCTTATATTACCTCTGTATTTGGCACTTGTGCCACTACTTTTTAAAAACTGTGTCCATTTCTGGTGTACACAGTTCAAGAAGGATGTTGATAAATTAGTGGAAGTCCAAGGAAGAGCTATGGGAATGATTAAAGGATTAAAAGATGTCGTCTTATGACACTCATTTAGTTTAACAAATAGAAGGTTTAGAAATGATTTGATCACCATCTGTAAATACTTATGTATAGAACAAAACAATAATTTTAAGTGTTCTTGTTCAACTTTTTGTCCCTGTATGGGATAAAAATAAATATTGAAATTCTGGAATTTTGAAAGGTCATCTATTTGGATATTAGCTCAGCTCCATCTTTCATTCCATAGTTTTGAGCTGGTAGCACTTTTGGTGTTATCATGGTATTAGTAACATTGCTAGGTTCCATGGTAAGAGACGGCCTTAGATTACAAAGATAAAAAGAAAGGCCACATTGGTAAGCAGGGAATTGGAGACACTAAGCATAGCAGCTGGTGAAAGAAGAATAGGCTTGGGTAGATTGGGGTGAGCTGGGCAACAGTTGAGGGTGCATTGAGTTTTGTCTTTTACTGGAACTTTGTTGCATTTTGTGCCTCTGGGACATCCAGCATCCATAGTACAGCTGCAATATGGACGTGATCCTGGTACAGTGATCCCGTGTATCACATCAAGACTAGAATTCATACATTAATGCCATCTCTGTGAGATTTTTACCATGTTACCTGAAGCCTTAAGAAAGTGCTCAGACATACCACAAGTTAGAAAACTCAAAAATTTCAGCTGGAGCAGAATGCAGCTGCTTGTATATAAATTATTGTGACGTATGGCTAAATGATCACATCACTTACTTGGCTTGCCTCCAAGTCACTCCTCAGTCTTTGATTCCAGCTATGTTGGGAGAACTTTGCCTTTTTATTAGCAAGTAGGCTAAGAAGAGAGAGGGAGAGCAAATAATCTTGGCTTCCTCTCCCCCATTTATCAACCAACCATTTTGATCAAGTGCACAGGTGCAAGGCCCCTGAGGACGAATGTACTTCCTTTGCAGCTTTCCCAGTAGAGGAATACCAGAGAATGAAAAGTAACTGAATTTAGATCTCTCATATGGGAGCACAGAGCATTATATGTCAGTGAGCAGATGAAATGTTGTAACAAGGTGTTAGTATGAAGTTGAGTACGGTTCTAGTTATTCACACAGATTCATATGTTCTGTTGTTTGAAGTTATCTTTGCACATCTCTAAACATGAGTAGCTGCTGAGAAGCTATATGGATCAAACTGAGGAAAGAGGTGTCTCCTTTATTGCTAACCATCCTGTCATATCACATTACGAACCATTCCATCTTACTGTGTCAGCACGGTAGTCAATAAGATGCAACATAAAATGACATGACAGTTAAAAGCAAAGGTGAACCAACACAGATCAGATACCTGCTGTCAATCTAGTTTTAGAGATGGCCAATCTGAAAATGAAGTTGGTTAAAGCCAGAAGACAGGTGGAAGTGTCATGACATTCACTGGCCTGGCAAGCAGGACAGCTCACTCCACTTTTATTTTCAATATTCCCCTCCCCCAGATACTATAGGAAGTTAGCTAGTATTTGACATAATGAAGGAGTTGGATTGACAGTAATTTCTTTTTTTTTAATTAATGACATGTTGGAGAGAGAGAATGAGTTTCAGAATTCTAGAAGCCCAGTTTTAAATCCACATTTTAAATCAGAAAAACTTGAAATTTTTCTCATAAACTCTGTATGTGTATTTGATGTTAGTATTCTTGAAAGGTGTAAGAAGAAATGCCATATAAAGCAAAATTATCTATTTAACACCTGCACATGCCTTGCTCAAGCAGTTATTTAAGTGTTCTCCACAAATGTGCTCCAACAATGAGTGGAGGGAACACTTTTAGAAAGAAAGGGAGGATTATTATTTAATATTATTCAGATAACATGACTGCTACACAAATACATCATACTGGTATGTACAAAGACATGTACAGAGCTAACAATCATTCTCCATGCCTATTCAATCTTTGGTATCCTTGCTGAAATTGTTAGCTAGTGTCAACTAATGTAAACTGTAATGTCACTTTTATGTTTTGTTGCGAGGTAGAGGCTTGTCACTTGTGAAGAGGGCTAATACCAGTAAAGTCATTTCACATAACTAACCAGGGCTGGATTTGAATTGGCAAGATAGAGATGAAATGCTCTACAGCACAGCTGAGTGGGAAATAAGTATGCTGTCCTGTAAATTTTTTTTAGATATCAACTAATTTTCCTAATTCAAATTGCGTAAAAAAATCTCAAGAATTTTCACAAACCAAAGTAATAACAATAAAATCATTTACTTGGGTCTACAGGTTTTAAATAATCACTAAACATTTCATTTCAGCCTTTTTGCTCTCACTAGTTCAAAAATATCAAAATAGGAAGTTTTGACAATTTAGAACTTATTTTTTATCCAGATGTGTTTCAAACTGGAAGATTAATCAGAGCAGAACTATTTCAGAATCAGGTTTAGTTCTGAAAATTTCCCATTGCCAGCAAAATCATGGTTCATTAAAATATTCTTGACTAGCTCTAGTTTATAGCTTGTTATCAAAAAGAAGAAAGTTATTCAATTTCTCGTCTTGGTTTTTGAGTTAGCGGAAGATGCTGTGTCAGGCACAAAGCTAACATCAAACTCATGCCCATCCTCTCCTGAAATCAAAAGGAAAGAGTGCAGTTTACAGCTCTTACAAAAACTCCTTGGGGATTTACTTTAGCCTGGAAATAATGCTTCATGGACTTATACCCTCTGGGCCATGAAGTTGCATGCCCATTTGCAACTATGGCCACTTGAGTGCACTCTTTAAGCATATAGAACCAGATTCACTCCTGAACCAGAGCTCCACTTAGTGCATGAAAGAAGGGTTTAGTTGCCCTTTATTACATTTATTATTATATTGCTCTGACGCTAAGGGTACGTCTACACTGCATGGCTATTTCGGGATACTCCACTCCATTAAACGGGATACTCCACATTCGGGATACTCCACAAGCCTCCCGTTATTACAAAATTTTGAAATAACGGGCCTGCTATTTCCCCATCCCAGTAAATGTCATTGTACGAGGGATAAGGGATGGTTCGAAATAGCACATTATTTTGAAATTTGGTGCTGTGTAGAAACACCAAATTTAAAAATAAGATATTTTGAAATAGTTTTGAACTAAGATACGCAATTTGCAGAGCACAAATTGTGTATTTTATTTCCAGTTTAGGGTGTTGTGTCGATGCACCCTAAGGATCAGATGTGCTCTAGTGCCTTTCAAAGTTGTGGCCACTGAAGTCTAAATTACATCCTTATAGGACCCTACTCCAGTGCATGGCAGCTGTAGGCCCCATTAATTAAAGACCTCTACTCTGCCATAATTCCACCCTGCTGTGGGATGTCCCCTCCAATGAGTGATATTCCTCCACTGGAACACAGGGATGGGAGGGTAGAGGCACAATTCTGATCTGTTACATTTATCCCCAGCATAACTATCACTTGGGAATTCATAGCCAGATTACAGTTCCTTTTCTCCATTTAAATAATACACAAAGACCTTAGTTGCTATCCATGAAAATACTGGTCAAAACTCTACCATCCATCTCACAAAGGCCTTGATTCTGGATTAAATATCCTGATGTGGCCAATTAGGTGAAGGGAAAACTGTGGTGGCATCTCCGGACCCTTCTCTCATTATGATATACAACACCTCACACGCAAAAATAATACCCATCCATTAAACAGGTTACCTAAGATTGGAGGGGAAAAATCCCAATGAATGAACAACCAAAGCTACCTTGAGCACTTTACTATTGCCTTTTTCTAATGAGTCACTTGATAGCAAGAGAATGTTTTACAGCGAAGATTGTCTACTAAACAACCTAATCAAAATATTATTAAACAATTACACTGCAGTAGGCTGTTTAATGAAGTGTTTTCAGTGTGGTTTGAACGTTAATAGCAACAGTGTTAAGCTGCTTTGTGCTCTGTGTATCAAACAGTCTAAAGTAATGTGAGCTGACTAACAGCCAAATAAAATCTTGAAGAACCTTTGACAGACAATATACTGGTGCCAGTCTAAATCTTGTCATGCATTGTTATTGAGCAAGGAAATGACAAAAAGCAATGCCGAGAGCTTCTACATACTGTATATCATAGTTAACTCCATGTTAACTGAGGGCCTCCCAGCTTCCTCCTTGTAGTTGTCCCATGTGCTGACTTGTTGGAATTTGAATCTGAGTAGGAACTTAAAACTACATGGAGAATGTAGAATTAAAATTTCTAAACAGAGTTAGAAATACTCCTAAGCTGCTGCCGAGGTTTCTGTGTCAGTGTGTAATTTACAGAGATCTCTCTCGTGAGTGCATCTGAAATGTTTGAGGGGAGTTAAATGATGGGAATAATTCACTAGTAAATAAGAAATGGAAATAGCTGATGTGCTGATTCAGATATCTCTGGGAGCAATAGGCCATTGGAATTTTATCTGTTTTGTTTTAGAGAGAGGCCCAAATCTAGCCAACACCAAATTGCTGCAGGTGTGGGAGTGGGAGGGTGGGGTACAGGGGACTCTATAAGATCATGGCCCAAACCACAATCCTGAATTCATTATTAAGGCCTATGTCAGTACTAGTATTATGAACCTGAACTGTCCCAAACTGAAATGGCAAGTTGATGGAGTTATAAAATCCAGACCCAAATTCAAATTTAAATATATCTTTCATGCGGCTGGCTGAACTATAAGATAAAATGATTTTTGTGGCTAAAATACAAGAATGAAAATCAGGAGATTTGTGTTGTATTCCCTTCTCTTTCAGACTTTCTGGAATCTTGAGTAATTGACTTAACCTTACCAGGTTCCATTTCTGTATAGGGAATAATACTATAGAGGCGCCAGTGATGGCAGATTGCTGGAACTATTTTTATAGAGAGAGTATTGAGAACCATTGTACCGTACTGTAAACCCTGTGTATCATGGAAACCACTTCAAGCCAGCGAGTGCATCAGCACCATTTGTTCCAGCACCAGTGAGTGATGGTGATTTTATTATTTCAAATGATTAAAATTATTTTTAAAATGTAACAAAAATGCAGCACCTGATTATTCTTTCTATTTCTATTGCCTAGTGAAAATGAAGAGACTGAGGGTCCCACCTCTGTTATCCAGGATGTCAGAAGTCCAGAGTAGCCACTAATAATTACTTTTTGGAAGATTAACTCTCTAGGAGCCAACAGCCATGCAGTAAGAAGATGGGGGTTTTAATGGCTTTATTGAAGCTATCCTCAGAAAGGTTTGTCTGAATTGTTAAAACTGAAGTATTATTCCTAAAGGCTATTGAAAGTAGAAGTTGGAACTATTTCTTTGGCTCTCTACTTGGCCATAGCAAAACAACTGTGGGCTAGTCTGTGTTCTAAACAGCATCTTCTACTACTACTGAAATATGTATTTTCCATTCATCAGGAAATTGTTCTCTAATAGCAGAGACATGGCCCTAAGGGGATGATTACCACAAGATAATTGGGTAACACACTCCTGAGAGCTGAGGCATGTGCTGTGCAGAACAACACCCCAGAGATGTGGCATAGACTATGTAAGTCTCTGTTTCCATGCCTGCCTCTTTGTCTCTGTATGCCAAGGCGCTCGTGTAAGCTGCGATGGATACTTTTGTATCTGATGAAATCTATGCTTCCGAGTCCTCCCAGCACAACCTCTCCCCCCACAAGAGTTCCATATATAGTGCATGAAATAACTTGCAATGTTTATCCCTCCTTTTTCTCCTCTTATTTTCTTTCAGTTCTCCTGGGACCTTCCTCAAATGCCAAACTCTCTCAGTAATTCACTGACACTACTAGCTGCTCCATGAAATTCCGCGAGGTTCTCCTTACCCTTCCCATGCTTCTCTAGACCCTCCCAACATACTCTTTCTGGCTACTTCCCTGACTTTCACTTATGTAACAAAGTGATGGGTTTAAGGTCAGCAAAGCCAACGTTCCATAGGGTCCAAGTTAGTGCAGCCTCTGTCCTGCAGTGATAGCTTCTCTTCCTTACAGCTGTTAAGACACTGGTGAAAAAAATTGTCAGTGGGAGAGGGGAGTGAGGAAAGTGTGATGTCTCCCAACTCAGTGCTGCTATTACCCTAGTGCTGCTCAGTAAAGTCAAGTTAGGAGGGATCTGTACCCACTTCTTTTACATCTTTGTTGTCTTAGCTCAGCATGAGAGAGGTTGTTTTTGGAGTGGCTGGCTTAGCAGCAGCTTGAGGACCAACACCTCGTGCCATTTAAGGATATAGCTGCTATATTTGTACACCACTTCTTATTAGATGATTCCCTCCTGAAGACAAAGAAGAGTCCAAGGATTTCCTCCCCAGGGAAATAATTTAGAAATTCCATGGTATTTGGAGCATTTCACTATAAAAGAAAGAAGCCTCTTCTGGAGGCAGAGGCAATAAGGATCCCAGAAAGGCATGATTTATCATTCTCCAGAAATGGGATGCATTTATCAGGATAGCAAAGAGAAACCCTTCTAACTCCCCATCACTTGGAACAATTCATCAATTGAAACATGATTCAGTAAATGGAACACATTTAAAACACATATTGATTTTGGTCCTTTTTTTGCAAACCGAACCAAGCCAATGAAATGCAGTGTTCTGCAGCATTTGGCTCCAAAGCTTGTTTAGGTTCCAAACACCCCAGATTCTAGGATACCACAACTTCAAAGACATGCACATCTGGGATTTGTATCTGTCCCCGTCAGTAGTTTAGATTATGGAGATGAATGGACAAAATCAGCACTTCTGCAATCACTTTCTGCCAATTCATTTAGTAAAAAACACCTCCAGAGAAGTTGGAGGTCACTCCTGATGGCAGGGAATAAGACCCAGTTCCTGATTGCTATGAGCCCTGAAGGAGCTATGTGGAAAACCGTTTCTTAAAGTGCTCTTAAAATGTGTTTTGGGAGGGGGAGGAGAGTGATGACAGTTCTCTCTGGATTTGGGGATGCAAATCAAATCAGTGAGGGAGGGTGTCCCAACTTGCCCTGTCACTATGGATACCTTACAATGCTTTCCTTTCAGAGTGCCCAGCCTGGCATGCTCACAACCAGCTTGCAAGAATAAAGGTCACACCCGGAGTTGTCTGTGGACTAAATAGCCCTCATTTCTTAACTCTGACAGCAGCAGCCTGTCTACAATTGGGCTTCCACCAGCCTTGGGAACAATTGGCAAGATGACACCAGGATGGTCCCAATCATACATTTCCCCAAAACCATGTATCCCATGATGCTCAACTCCTTCCCGGAAAGTCCATAGAAATAATAATCATTTGTTCCTCTAAAATCAACACATCACAGCATATTATTTGAATAGGAGTTAATACATTCTTCCATTAAAACACAGCATTGATCTGGTTTATAGTAAGAATACAAATAGTGTATTAACAACAGGCCATAGATTAAATGATGACAAATAATTCTAATACATACATTGCACAATGATATTAGTCACCAATGTGCCATTAGCTTTCAGAAAACTTTTCAGTCTATATACTTTTTTAATATAGTACAGAAGCAGTTGATTCAATTATTTATCAGGTAAGGGTCAACTTGCCTTGCCATAGACATTGTTTCTGTCAATGCTCTGGGGTTGGAGCACTCTCACAGAGAACAATTAGTGGGTGGAGAGCATCCACCACTGGAAGCCACACTGCTCCTCTTTATCTCCTCCCCCAGTGCCTGTTACACACCCCATGGCTCTAACTGATCTACTCCTACTCCTCCTTCCCACAGCCAGGTGTTTTGCCATGCTCATGTGTTTATGAGGGAGGGTGGAGGAAGCTCACAGTGTGCTCTGTGAGGGAGGGGTGAAAAGAGGTAGCTGGTGGTTTGGAGGAAGATGTGGGGCTGGATCAGAGTGCAGGGTCAGACACCTCCCAGCTAGAGCAGAAGTCAGTGCCTATGTGCTACATATCTTTATAGACCAGTAAAACGTTTTAATCTATTCTTTGAAATCGAAAACCTAGTTCTAGTTTCTCTCTCCTGCTGGGTGTATGTACATGCCATGCTGACTTCTCTCAGGCTTGTGATAGTGATGTTTGCCTCCACCCATTGTTAGCTTGATGTGTCTATTTAGGTGATATGTAAATACATTCTCATTGCCTTTCAGAGAACTTTGGAAGTAATCCAAGTGGGGCAGACATGTTTACCAGTCTCCTGGGATGCCTGGTTTACACTCATTTTAATACTCATTCCAGTATATTGTATGCATACATCATGCAAGAATCTTAATGCTTGTGAGTTATTAGTTTTCAAACAATACCTCACAAGGCATACTTTGCACAAAGATTAATACAGTAGTATGTAGGGTTTGAATAAAAGGGTGTTTAGTGTCCCATGGAAGTCCATTAAAATTGGGACACAGAAGATTTGGTAAAATAGTGCTTAAAGTGCAACATTCAACTTCCTGAATCAGCTTGTTTTTGTTTAGATCTGCAACCCTTTGTTGCCCTCCCACCCACCCACCCACCCACCCACTTTCTAAACTCTTTACTAGTGTTGCAGCAGGGATTCTACTTGCCACATGGCACCTAATTAGAGGAGGTCCAAGTTATCTCCTCCTCTCAGTCCTTGTTACCAGGGTAGGGTGGAATCTGGGCCTGTGCAGCTCTGAAAGCTGGGTGGTGAAGGTATTGAAAAAGACAGGAAATGTGCGACCCTGTTTCTTTCCTCCATTCAACTGTAAAACATTTTAATGGAGTTGAAAAGTGAAAGCAATACTCCTAATCTTTCTTGGCAGTTTTCTTGACTAAAGGTAGTGGAAAATGTTAACATTTAGTTCCAGTGCGTTGACCGGCTTTCTGCTTTCACACACACAATATTTAAGAATATTTGTATTTTCTCTTGAACATAAACTACTGATGTTCTGTAATGGCAAAAGTTGTTAGGTGATAACATTCCACAAGCTGTTTTTCTCTTCTTTAAAGCTGATGTCGTCCGTATTTTGTGTTCCTTATTGCAATTGTGATTATAGCCTCAGCTGCGTCTTTCACAATGTCAGTAGAAATTACTATAAATTACTAAACAAGCAAATGCAGAGTTCTTTGAAATGTCTGAAAATCTGGGACTATTAATGTGAGATGATATTTCAATTTCAAAGAGTAGGTGTTACTGAAGTTTTGTGGTCCACAGTGCCACACAATTTAAATGCCTATAACTCTGAAAAGATCTACCATAACTTGCAATGAACTATACTAAATGGAAATTTATATTTTCTTTCCTTAATTGCCGTGGTTTCTAAACACATTTGCTCTAGCAAAAATAAGGCAAAAATAATTTCACTAAGCTATGTGATTAGGACACAGAATTTATGTATTACTCATTTGGCTGCCTTGGTAATGCTAAGAAAACTCAGGGTACGTCTACACTACAGCGCTAGTTCGAACTAACTTAGTTCGAATTAGTTAATTCGAACTAAGCTAGTTCGAACTAACGCATCTAGAACTAAAAACTAGTTCGAACTAGCGTTTTGCTAGTTCGAACTAGTAAGTCCACATTGAGTGGACTCTGAACAGGGCTTAATGATGGCCGGAAGCAGTGCCGGCAGGGCATAAAAGGAGGACTTAGAGCATGGAGATACTGTCTCAGGCTAGCCGAGGGCTGCGCTTAAAGGGTCCCGACCCCCACCCCGGACACACAGTTCTAAGGGGTGCCCCGCTTGCAAAGAAGTTCTGGCTTGGAGTGCCCTGAGTGCCCACACTGGGCACATCACACCACTCGGCCATCAGCCCGGCTGCACTTGCCGCAGGCTGCCATCTGCGGAGAGGGAGTAATTGGGGGGCTGCAGGAGAGCTTCCACCCCCAGAAGCCCGCAGAGCCAGCCCAGTCCTCCCCATCGGGGGCTCGTACCCCATTCCTCCCTCACCTTCTTCCACTTGCCCTTCCCTAGCCCCCCTTCTTATTGATGTACAAAATAAAGATAACGTTTCTTCCAACATTGACTCTGTCTTTATTGAAAAAAACTGGGGGAGACTGGGAAAAGGAGGTGGGAGAGGGGAAGAGAAAGGCTGGGAGAGGGGAGGGCAACTAACATGATCAGGGGTTGGGAACAGGTCCCAGATGAAGAGAGGCTACAGAGACTGGGACTGTTCAGCTTAGAAAAGAGGAGACGGAGGGGGGACAGGATAGAGGGCTCTAAAAGCAGGGGTTGGGTGGAGAGGGTGCATTCAGAAAAGTTCTTCAGGAGTTCCCATAAAGAAGGACTAGAGGACACCAAAGGAAAGGACTGGGTAGCAGGCTTGAAACTAGTAAGAGAAAGTTGTTCTTCACAAAGCAAATAGTTAACCTGTGGAACTCCTTGCTGCAGGAGGCTGTGAAGGCTACAACTAGAACAGAGTTGAAAGGGAAGTGAGATCAAGTGATGGAGGTTGGGTCCATGGAGTGCTATTAGCCAGAGGGTAGGAGTGGTGTCCCTGCCCAAAGTTTGTGGAAGGCTGGAGAGGGATGGCACGAGACAAATGGCTTGGTCACTGTCTTCGGTCCATCCCCTCCAGGGTCCCTAGGGTTGGCCGCTGTTGGCAGACAGGCTACTGGGCTAGATGGACCTTTGGTCTGACCCAGGACGGCCATTGTAAGCTCAGGGCTCAGGGTCGGGGGTCTCAGTGGACCCCCTTGATTTTCATGCACACCTGCTCCTGGGTGTCCAGGCTGGCAGCTCTCCTGCCCTAGACGGCCACTTTCCTGTGCCTAGTGCGGAGATCGTGGACGAGGTCCACGATGTCCGCACTAGCCCAGGAAGGTGCCCGCCTCTTGCGGTCCAGGGCAAGCTCCCGGGAGCCGCCAGCCTGGTCCCGGCAAGAGGGGGTGGGCTGGGAGGCATCGGGTGGGTGGCTCTGTGCCGTGCCAGGTGCAGGGTCTGCTAGCTGGGTGCTGGCAGGTTTGCACCTGGCACGGGCACCGTAGCCAGCCCGTGCCCCTTTAAGGGGTCCGGGGCCGGGAGGGGGGCATAGAGTTTCCCTGGTGTTGGCCAGAGTGGCCACCAGGGAAACCTGGGGAGGGCTAGCCTCCCACTAGTTCGAACTAAAGGGCTACACAGCCCTTAGTTCGAACTAGCTAGTTCGAACTAGGCGTTAGTCCTCGTAAAATGAGGTTTTCCTAGTTCGAACTAAGCGCTCCGCTAGTTCGATTCAAATTCGAACTAGCGGAGCGCTAGTGTAGCGCATAGGAAAGTTAGTTCGAACTAACGTCCGTTAGTTCGAACTAACTTTCTAGTGTAGACATACCCTCAGTAAGTTAATACATTTAAAAATAAAATGAAATATAAAGGAATAAATACTCAAACAAAACTGTCTAAAATATTTTTGACTAGGCAGGTCCTGACTGGGCAGTGTTCTGGAAAATGTCAGACTCATAACTTTGTTTTTCAAAAGATCTGTAAGCTAGGTTCACCCAAACAATATTTCCAATGGAGCTGTTGTTTCTGATAGCAATACTCAACTGCCTAGTTTTCTTGCTAGGTGTGAATTATTACACTGCATTTAATAATCCTATCTGCTTGTTTTTATTCTGTTTAAAATAATTAACTATCTCTTGTAAGATTGACAAAAGCAAAGAAGCAGAGATAAATAGAATGAGCACATTCATTGGAGCTAGCTAGCATTTGGACATTGCTCTGGAAAGGCAGTACAGACTGAAAGCTTATAGTAATAGCTGTCTAGCTACCAGCAGTGCTCTGATCCAGTATCAATTACTGTAACAAGCTGGGTAAACCACACATTCCTTCACGTGATGCTTCCATTCATCTGTCTGGTTGCCAGGTAACCAAAATAGTATTGCTGGGTTTGCATGTTAGATATTAACTGCTGTCACACTTGATTATTTTTTAATGTTTTGCAAGTGAATAAAAGGCTAGGTCCCTAAAAAGATATTTCTTTCAGATAGGGTATATTTGAAAGATATCATATATCAACAAGAAATCAGGTTCTCATTTATTTTACTGATACGTTTATCATAACACAAATCATATGGCCCACCTTTTACTACATCAAACATGTCCTCATTTCTCTCTTTATACTATAAAAGTGTAATCTGCACTCTTGAACTGTGTTTCATGCAGTCATGGGCAATAAACTATTAGTACTCAGTGCATGACATCACCACTCTCAGATATATAACACGGGTACTATCCTGATGGGTATATTACGTGATGACTATTCAAAAGAGCAGAGACCTTGCCTCTATTTTTAGTACAAAATATTACTACAAAACTCTGAGTAATTACACTAGCATCTGCTTTTCTTGTCCTTTCATAGATCTTATGAAGCTCTTCCTGCTAGATACTTGACAGACTGCTGTTAGGGGATCAAAACACTGAATCCCGCTGATGCATCTGGACAGAGTTTAATCATTATCTCTGGCTCTGGGCCTTTAGGAATACACACCAGGTACAAACCTCATATCTAATATTCCTTCAGCAGCGGGGATACCCTAATACCTTCAGCAGTTCTTGAGGCCCTTATACTATCGCTGTCACCACCTTCCTTCCCAGCAGCATTTGCACATTTCCCAGAATACCAGCAAAGCCTTCTGGTTTATAGTTTACCTTCAGTGCCACATGGTAGAAAAAGCCAATAGTTTCATAGACAGAATTTGCACAGAACTCTAAACATCATTGTTCTTTCTGTAAAAAGCATGAAAGATACAGATAGAATAAACGCACCTTTACACAGTTTCCTTGTCTCAGTTTCCTTGCCATTTTGGAGAGTTTGTTGAGCTTCAGCAGAAGTCTCCTAGACAAGGATCCTGCCCCTTCATGACTCATGACTTTTTTCCCAAAATATAGACTTCTCTCCACCAGTTAGCCTTTTCTGATCTGGGCTGGTCCTGCAGTTATGCAGAACCTGCTGCTACAAAATCACGATCCTCTTTTTCTTTCTCCAGTCCAACTTTCCTGTGTGTGGCTCTGTGAATCTTCCTCCCCCCCCCTCCCCCATGTTGCCTCTCTGGTTTTTAAAGATTAGTGTCAACACCCTGAGTTCTTTGTTCTGCATTTGAGGATTTTCCACTCTTCAACCTTTGTAAAGAAGTAAAAGAAAGCGAAGTATAGGAGAACTTGTTAACTTATCAACCCAAAGTCCCATTGCTGCCATTTGAGTAGGTGGCCATTACATTGTAAAAATCTCACCATTGTATATGGGCCAAGAGGGATACCTTTTTCAGCAAATGGCAGATTCCATATACAATAAATCTATCCGTAATACTACAATATTAATAATAATTTCACAGCATCATCCAGAATTCATAAGCGATTCAGGCCGATTCCCACAAATAGTCTTCAGACATATGTAATATCCTGTGCAAAATTCAAGTAAATATTTTGTAGGGACAAATTATACAGTACAGAAGGGAGATTGTTTAATGGAAAATGTGATGCTTTAATATCTAAAACAGTGTAGTTGTCCCAGTTCAAAACGCCAAATGTAGGGTTGTAAAACACTCAGACAGAACAACTCTTGCTGTTTTATCTACCTACATACACAGACCTAATTCAGGAAAGAATGTCTGTTTCAGAGACCTCTCAGGAAGTTGCTGAACTTTAAATCTAAACAAAGTCAATGGAAATTAAGCACAGGCCTACGTCCTGTCCAGAAAAGGTTTAGACTTGAACTCATGTTTAAACATGTTCCTGAATCTCAACCAGAGTCATGATATTACTAGTCTCTATTACACTATTTAGAACACCATTGGTAATAGACTAGGAAAGCCACTTCATAAACTGAATTCTGTTCTAGACATATTGGGTTTATATACACATCACATTTGATTTATAAGCTGGGTTGGAGGAGGTGTCGCATCTAGTTCTAAAACATCTTAACAAGCTTCTTTCCAACCAGCAGGTCACTAAACTTACATTTCTTCCACCTTTCTTAGTCATGTACTACCTCTAAAACCTTAACAATAATTTCAATTTACTGCATTTGAGGAAGGTCCCAGGAGAATTGAAGAGAATGAGAGGAGGAAAAGGAGAGATAAACATTGCAAGTTACTTCATGCACTATATATGGAACTCTTGTGGGGGGAGAGGTTGTACTGGAAGACTCAGAAGCATATTTAATTAGTACCCTATGGCTATGTCTACACAGCAGCATTCTGAAATAACATAGTCCGCGTCTATACACAAGCATAACGTCAAAATAATGTTGAGCTGGAGGACTGCTTACTCCAACTTTTATAACCTTCATTGTATGAGGAGTAAGGGACATTGGGGAAAGAGTGCTCTACCTCGAAGAGTGTAGACAGCGCCAAAAGCTGAAATAAGCTATTTCGACTTAAACTACGCAATTAATTCAGCACAGGTTGCGTAGCTTATTTCTAGTTTAGCACTGCTGGGCCTTATAGGTCCTCATAATAATAGCTGTCTGGGAAATGTCTTGAGCTTTAAGTGCTAGTGCTAGGACATGTGAACGAACTGCACAAGGGTCTGCCTGGCCAGACCCTCCGATAGGCAGCACAAAATGGGAAGTTGCCCTGGGGCTCTAGTCCCTTTAAATCACTGTGTGAGCCCCACACAGGGCAGTCCAGGCAATATTGAGGGTTGAACAATGCATTCTGGGTAGTATTGAGGGCTTGCTGCCCATAGTTCCACCACTTTCTGATTGCCACCATGCTCCTTCCAGATGTTGCCCAGGTTCCAGCTAGTCACCAGCCTTCAACCTGCTAGTACATGCACCAGCATATTTAATGAAGTGGGTAGGGAAAACTTGAGAGTCTTGCCTATAGTAATTCTGTGCCCAGCAGAATGGTGGTCAAAGGAGAAGAGTATAACTCCACAGAAGCATTTTCAAAGAAACTACTTCCTTAGGGCAAGCTGCAAGGGCCTTGAAGTTCTGTGACCAGATCATGACCACGATAAACTATTCCTGCAGACCACACTTCCTTTGTTTGCTTGGAGTCATTTATTCTTTTTTATTTTCTCTTTTTCTGAACTGGATCAGAAGCTCAAAAGGAATAACAACTTTCTCCTTTTTTTTTAGGTATGTCATTGTTTAAGTTTCTCTTCTTCTTTAATATTTGTTTTCATTTCTACTGATGATATCCCTGTACTGTTACATTACATGTTATTTTCTAAAACAATGCTTTTTGTCTTTTGTCAGGGACTAATGAGCCAGAGTATGCAGAACTGCAATTAAACAACTAACAACCTGTGGTGCTTTTATAATTTATAATAACTGTCTAATTATAATAATCATTTATTTTTTATTTGTTATAATAATCATTTATTTATACAGAACAAGTGCCACTGAACTAGGAGTAATAGACATATTTGGAAACATTGTCTGCCCACAAGTGTCTAAAAAGTAAAGCCCTACTCCTGTTTCCAATGAATTAAATGGGAATTTTATCATTGACTTCAGTGGGAACAGGATTGGGCCATAAGTAGATAAAATAGGCAAAGTGCAGGAGAAAGAATTATACTAATTTTACACATGAGTAAACAGAGACACAGAATGAGTAAGTAACTTTCAGATCATCACATGCAGGATGTCTATGACAGAGCTGGGAAATTAATTCAGATCTCCTCAGTTCCAGAGACTTAATCACAAGACCAGCCTTCCTGTCTCTGAATTTGTTTTAAATTCAGACCCTGGTGCCTTGCAGAAGTAATGTTAATGCACATGGTAATGTTAATTCTTTTACCACATTCTGACTTGTGCCATGTGTTATTAAACAAAACATCCAGGACCAAGACATTCAGAAAAGCTAATAGATTTGCACTTGTTTGAGAGGCACAACTCCTCTTGGCTTCACTGATTATTGTAAGATTCCATAAAATTGAAATAAATATCCATGAATGAAACATTTAAATCACCCAGGTCCTGTTTTATGATTTTCTTAGGTTTACAAAAGCCTTTCACTTTCTCTGTTCTTTCTGCCAGAAAAGCCTGATTCAGAAGGAAATCAGGGTGCTATCTTAGGCTATAGTTTAGGATTGTGCTCAGACTACAGTGATGAGCACTATTATAAAAAAAAGGCTCAGATTTCAGGATTCAGCATTTCTTGGCGTTTGAACATTAATAAGGCCCGCTCAGGGCCAAGTTTGTTTTTATAAGCCTGCAACCTGCTGAAAGGAAATGGGGTGATTAGGCTGAAATTTCTTTTCTCCAATTCCAGTCCAGTCCACAACAGGGCATGATCACAAAACTGTAGGACCCTGATCTTAGTTTCATTGCTTGAAAAACTGTGGGAAAAACAGGCTAATCTGGGAATAGTTGGATGAAAAAGGCTCAGGTAGAAGTTTTTGCTGTAGTCTGGAAATCCTGACTATTCTCCTCTGAATATGTCAAATGGAAATTCTTTAATTACAATTTCATTTTCACAAAGCCAAGGTTATGTTTTGAAAAGTTCGTTGATGTATATTTAATGTCACTTGACTACAGAATAAAATATTTATAACCGCATGGAAACCTCCTATACAATTTCCTGGACAATAATATCATGTCCAGAGAATTTTAAACCAACCCATAGAATTCTATAGAAGGCATGTCACTTTCTATTTAATTGTCCTGGGAGATTTAAACATTCTCACTTCCACAGAAAGAATATGACTGTGAAGTTCTTAGATTTGTAGAACAAGTTGGTTTTTTTTTGTTTTGTTTTAAGAACACTACTTAATTTATATAGAACCCTCTTGGTTTTATCCCTATTCAAATGTGTAGGACTGCAGGGCTAGATGTATTATGTATTTTCTAGTTAATCCTCAAGAAGTATCACATTGATGACCAATGCTTATTAATTTAGCATACAACTGACTTATTAAATCTTAATTACTTGCAGAGAACTCTCAATTAATTAGCTGTATTGAGTGTAAAGTATTCAAAAGCATTGCCCCCAGAAGGTCAAGTCCAGATTTGGGGGAGGAAGGGCTTTTATAGCTTGCCAGATATGTTCACTGTATATACAGTTGTCTTCCTAATTCTACAATTTTTGATTCTCTGCTTTCACCCAGAACATGAATAGTGCTGACAATTAGATTCTGAACTTGATTTGCTTTTAATTAACAAAAAGGCGCTTTTCATTCCATCTTACTGCTAATGATCAATGAGATTTTTATTTAGGGGCTTAACTATGATGTCATATTCCTGGCTTGAATGGGTCTCACTACTTTTTAATTAGTGCTGCATTGCTTGTTCCTGAGGTTGTTAGAAGTTAAAAAAAAAAGAGAGAAATAAATAATATAGGATAAATAATATAAATAGATGCACACTACTATAAAAAAGAATTCAATTAATTAATTTAAAAACAAGTACTAAATGCAGCCATCAAAGTTATGGATATAATAACAGAGAGAAAGAGAAAAAAGAAATCTGGCCCTTGATGAATACCTACTTCTAAAAGTAGTAGCTCCTATTGAAAATAAACAGTCTCTTGTGTTTCCTTGTTTTATATCAGGATACAAGTGCTCAGCATATGTACACATCAACCTTACACTGGCTAACCAAAATATTTGCCTATAAATATTTGTAATGTATCCATCACTTTGGAATGGAAGCACCCAAGAGAGAATGTTTTAGCAAGGAGGCTGTTGGACGGAGAGATGGTCAGCATCTGTGAGGCATATTTCTACTCTTCCACCAGGTCACATATCTGCACAGAGCTCATCTGGGCCATGTCCACTGATATTTGGTCCTATGACTTTGCTCCTATCTGGTTTTCATTACTCGTCCCCTGACAGAAATCTTCAAGGTCTTTACGTCTGTTCTTGGCTTCTTCCTAGAACATCTAGTCTGGTGGCCTTTGCACTTACCTTTCATACATGCCTTACCTTCTCACACATATCAAGGTTGATTTCTTTGTTACTGAGAAGCAATGTTTGTTACAGAGAACCAATATGCACATTTGAACAAGGCCATAAAATTATAATTAAAAAAAACAACAATAATCATACCCTTTTATTTATTTCACAATACTAATTTTAAAACTTAAAATTATAAGACTATCCTTGCATTGAACTTAGCTTTACTCAATATTCTGGCTGGTGCACCTTTAGCAATAGTAAGGTAAAGGTCCTTTCTGCTTTCAGAAATGATGACTGGCAGAGTACAATGAAGCACATTACTTTGTATAAAACTACATTTTAGCTACATGGCTACATTAAATGAAATTAACTAAACAGGTTGTAGCAGCATGTTAGCCTGTTAATTTGTAGGTGGCTTCAGGTTCCCATACATAGGTATTTTGGGTTTTGTTTAAGGACATCAGAGACCATTATTATAGAGTATGATCACCTGCATAGGATCATCTCCCAACTTCTACTATGTTTTCCTCTGCTAACATTCATCCAAGGATTTCCTTTCCTTTCTTAGCCTCTTCATTATTGGCTGATTGTGTATATCTGGTTATCTACCATAACCGTTAGAGTAGTGTTTCTTAAACTTCTTAAGACCGAGGAATACCAATAATTTTTTTTCTGTGGAACACCAAGGATTTCTGTTGAGCAAAAAACAAAACAAAAACAAAAGGCATTGCCCTTTGAAGGGCAGCCATTTTGAACTCTGTTCTCCGTGGCACATCTCTGACCCCAAAACACACTTTAAGAAACACTGCCTTAGAGCCCCTCAGAGTCACTCCTTTCCAAAATATAGTCTTCCATCAGTTAATTTGTTGTTAAATGTAATTTGAACTCACCCAGTTTATCAAATAATCCCAGAATCTCTATCAATGATCTTCCTATCGTTATTTAGCACTCCATCAATCTTTTCAATATGCAGACTTCATCAGTATTGGTTTATTATTGTCCACTAGATCATTGATTAAAATACTGAAGCATGCTGGGTTGAGAACTGAACTCTGCAGAAACCCACTAAAAATAACACTATTAATTCATGATTTCCCAAGTATAATTGCATTTTGAGGTTTGTCAGTTAGCCAGTTTTAATTCATGTTATAGGTACTATATTGATAGTGCTATTTTTTAATCTGAAAGTCATATGGTAATAAAATGTTCTACAGAAGTCTAAGTATATTACATTAGCACAATAGACTTGATTGATCTAACATTTATTTTAATCAAAGAATACAATTATAAGAGTTCACTTACCCTTTCAAATATACTCCATAAGGACCCATAGTTAGAACATTTGCACAGATGTTTTCACCAGGGCATTCCATCCAGGACCTGTGCTGCAGCCTTATGTTCTCGTGGGCCTGAGAGAACCTAGAACATGGATTTGGAACTTGCCATGGTCACTACTGGCATGACAGGTTGTTGGGTTTTCTTTTTAAGTCAGAATTTTACTATTTAATGAATATTCTGTTCATTTACCTATTATGAGCCAACTATGTATGAGTAAATTTTTTTTATTAATAGCTTCAAAAATATTGGTTGTCTTATATGACACAATAAATAGTTACATCCTGAAAACCATTGAACATAATACATTCACATTTTAAAGTGGGGTTTTATCAAAATAGATATTTTCTATTGAGAAAAGAATGATTTTTGGCAGACTCTTCAGCCAAGAAAATCAGGAAGAAATATTTAGAACATAAGAACTGCTCTGCTGGGTCAGACCAGAGGTTCATCTATCTCAGTATCCTGTCTTCTGACAGTGTCCAATGCCAACTGCCCCAGAGGGAATGAATAGAACAGGTAATCATCACATGACCCATCTCCTGTTGCCCATTCCCAGCTTCTCAAAACAGAGGCTCAGGACACCATTCCTGCCCATACTGAGTAACAGCCATTGATGGATCTATCCTCCATGAATTTATCCAGTTCTTTTTTGAAACCTATTAGTGTTTTGGAACCTTGGAGTACATCTACACAGCAGTGTTATTTCGGAATAACTGATGTGTGTGGCTACACTATAAGCCTTTATTTTGAAATAATATTGAACTGGAGGACTTCTTACTCTGACTCCTGTAACCCTCATTTCACAAGGAGTAAGGGAAGTTGAAGGAAGAGTGTTCTTCCTTCGACTTCCTGCTGTGTAGACAGCACCAAAAGCTGAATTAAGCTATTTCAACTTAAGCTATGCAATTGATGTAGCTAAAGTGGCATAGCTTAATTCAAACTTAGCCCTGCTGTCTAGATATACCCTTGGCATTCACAACATCCTCTGGCATCGAGTTCCATAGGTTCACTGTGCATTGTGTGAAGAAGTACTTTCTTTTGTTGGTTTTAAACCAGCTACCTTGTAATTTCATTTAGGGTATGTCTAGATTACATGGCTCCGTTGACGGAGCCATGTAAACTAGTTTACCTGACATAGTCAATGAAGAGGGGACTTAAATAATCTCCGCTTCATTAAAATAAAAATGACAGCCGCGCTATGCTGGAAATCAGCTGATCCGGCACAGCGGGTAGTCTAGACACGGATTGGTCGACAAGGGAAGCCTTTCTCGACCGCTCCTGTAAACCTCCTGTGCATTTATCAGCATTAAAATTCACCTGATATGTTGTGGCCCAGACACTTCTTCTGAAACTCTTCAGAATGCTTTGGACTTAACTGTCTTGAGATTTTGCCACATCACTATTTAACAATTTCTCCAGATCATTTATGAATCTATTGAATTGGATCGGCCCTAGTACAGATTCCTGGAGGACATCACAGATTACCCCTCTCCATTCTGAAAAATGACCATTTATTCCTACCCTTTGTTTACTATCTGAACTAGTTATCAATCCATGAGAGGATCCCATGACAATCTACTTTGCTCAAGAACCTTTGGTGAGGGACCTAGTCAAAGGCTTTCTGGAAATCTAAGTACATTATATCTACTGGACCTCCCGCCCTTATACACGTGCTTTTTGACCCCCTCAAAAATTCTAGTAGATTGCTGAGGTATGATTTTCCTTTATAGATACCATGTTGACTTTTCCCCTACAAATTATGTTCATCTGTGTGTCTGACACTTCTGTTCTTTACTGTAGTGTCAACCAATTTGCCCAGTACTGATGTTAGACTAACTGGCCTGTAATTGCCAGGATCACCTCTACAGCCCTTTTTAAAAAAATTTCATTACATTAGCCATCCTCCAGTCAGTTGATATAGAAGGTGATTTAAAGGAGAGGTTATAATTAGTAGTTTCATAAATATACATTTAAGTTCTTATAGAACCCTTGGGTGAATACCATCTGGCTCTGTTTAGTTTATTAATTTGTTCCAAAACCTCCTCTAATGGCACCTCACTCTGGAATTATTCAACAGATTTGTCACCTAAAAAAAATGTCTCATGTTTGGGAATTTCTCTCTCATCCTCAGCCATGAAGACCAATGCAAATCATTCATTTAGTTTCTCCACAATGACCTTACCATCCTTGAGTGCTCCTTTAGCATCTCGATCCTCAAGTTGCATTGACTAGAAAAACAATCTTAATTTTTGGCTTGTTAGCACACAACATTTTGTGTTGGATCAGTCATAGTCTGTGTCCACATTAGATACCCTAGGGGCTGATAGGGAGGCTCTAACATATGGAGATTCTGTGGTTCATCAGGGGAATGTAGTCTGGTCAGGGAGTTGAGTCAATATGAGGGAATAAGGGACCAGAAGATATTACTGACATGAGTTATTATGGTGGAAAAAGTAGACACATCAATGTTTCTTTCTGAAATTTGAAATTTTAAAATCACTATTTTTGTTTTACATAAAGTTTTGACATTTTCATCAAATGGCATAATATTGGAATTTCCTATCATATTTTTATGAACATTGTCTCCAGATAAGTCCGTCAAAGGTTCAATAGCAGAGGGTATGTCTACACTACCCTCCTAGTTCGAACTAGGAGGGTAATGTAGGCATACCGCACTTGCAAATGAAGCCCGGGATTTGAATTTCCCGGGCTTCATTTGCATAAGCGGGGAGCTGCCATTTTTAAAACCCTGCTGGTTCGAACCCAGTGCAGCGCGGCTACATGGGGCATGAACTAGGTAGTTCGAACTAGGCTTCCTAGTTCGAACTACCGTTACTCCTCATTTCACGATGGGAGTATCACCTGCTTTTTTACCTAAATTTGGAAACTATATATATATATATATTGAATAGCTCTACTTTTTGTATTATTGATAAATCTACCATCTCCATCTAGGAAAATGGACCTATACCAGTCAAGGTTTTTTTTTGTTTATAGTATGCTTTAAAAACTCTTAACTCTGCTGGCTATAGAATTCTTCTGGCGTCCCTTTGCCTCTATTATAAAAATTCTATCATTTTTAATTTGCTTCCATTTATTATTAATAATAATGATGGTGATTTTATTCATTTTAGAGCTGCCTTCATGTCCCTTCTGATCCAGGTCAGTATTTAAACAGTATAGCCTTCCTCCTTGGTTTGTAGGTTTTGGGCTTCTATTAAGGTATTCTTAAATGATTCCACATTGTCATTCAGACTTCTCTGATTAAATTTTTCCTCATAGCTAATTTTACTCATAACTGTTTCCATTTTTGTGAAATGGGTCGTATTAAAGTAAAAAGTATATCTACTATGGCATAGTCTTTGTTCTGCTTGTACATTATGAATGTGAAGTCCCAGTCACTTGTACCTAAGCTAGCATTAACTTTTCATTTGTGACCATTTTCCTCTTAAGATAAATTCTTGTTAAGACAAGACCTAATAAGTAATTTCCCCATATTGGCTGCAACATAAATTAGGTTAGGAAATTATCATCTCTAATCTTTATACCTAATCACTGTCCTCTTTATAACATCCCTAAACATAAAAGTAGAGAATTAATAGGTTCTCCCTATCTTCTTTTTTCAAGAGTAAATATAAACAGTCTTTTAACCTTTTATCAAAGTTAAAGTTTTCTAATTTTTTTTTGACATTTTTGTTGCTTTGCCATGGACTCATTAATAACCTTGTCAAAATGTGACACCCAGAATAATACACAGTATTCCACCAATGTAATATGCCAAATAATGTGGACAATTACCTCATAACTTTTATATAAATATAAATTCTACTGTTAATACACCTTGGATTTCACAAATGAAATCTTGGTTCATATTCTATTTGTGATACAGTTTCACTCTTAGAGCCATCTGATCAGTATTACAGTCTAGCTAGTCACTCCTGATTGTGTAATTACTCATTTGATTGTTTTCCTTCCTAAGTATTTTACTTTGTTGATAATTAATTTCATTTTGTTGATTTCAGATCAAATGTCCAATTTGGTAAAGTTCTTTTCTTCTGATCTTGTCTTTCAAAGTGTTTGTACCTCTTCTCATTTTCATGTCATCTGGAAATTTTACAAGCTAACTCTTTGCTTATTATCCACATCATTAATAAAAGTATTCAAGAGTAGCAGGCTGCTGCAGGAACTCATTAAGAGCAGATTAGACAAACATTTATCAGGGATGATCTAGACAGTACTGGGTTCTGCCATGAGGGCAGGGAACTGGACGCAATGAACTCTCAAGGTCCCTTCCAGTTCTAGTGTTCTGTGATTCTATGATTAGATATATCCTTCTCTTTTGACAAGGAAGCATTGATAGCTTCTCTTTTTAACCATAAGGTTGTTTATGAGAATGTCATATAAAACGGTGTCAAAAGTTTTACTAACATCAAGATACAGTATGTGAACACCTTATCCCCTATGCCTCTTAAAGAAGAAATCACTATGCCTCTTAAAGAAGAAAATTAGGTTGGGTTTGTGTAATCCACACACATGGGCTACATCTAAACTACAATCCTCTTGTGGAAGAACAAATGAAAATGGAGAACTAGTTTGTATCTGTCACACTCTCATTTGCATTTCCTCTTCGTTTCCCTTTTGCTCAAGAGGTCTTTGTGCAAAAAAGCGCTGTGTAGATGGCACCTTTTTGCGCAAAAACCCCCTTTTGCTCAAGAGCCGTTCTTCCTCATTTTTAGGGGAAAAATGACTCTTGCGCAAAAGAGGTTTTTTGCACAAAAAGGTGCCATCTATACCATGCTTTTTTGCACAAAGACCTCTTGAGCAAAAGGGAAAGGAAGAGGAAATGCAAATGAGGGTGCAACATATGCAAATGAGCACTCCATTTGCATTTTCTCTTCCACAAGAGGATCATAGTTTAGAATAGCCCTTGTGTGGTTCACTATCCATGCAGAGGCACTTAGACCACTTACAGCAATGCATAAGAATGAGCGAGCTCTACAGTCTAAGTTGAGCACCAGCTGGTTTTATAGATCAAGCTGTAGAAACTCCTACACTAAACTCCAGAGGTCCAAGGTTCAAATCTGCTTGGTGGTGGTTACAAGTGGGACTTGTGTGGGTGGATTTGAATCTGGGCCCTCTGAAGCTTAATGAAGGAAACTCTACAGCTTGAGCTATAAAGCCAGTGGCTCTAGAACTCCCTTATTCTTATCTCTCACTGTAGGGGTACGTCTAAACTACATGGCTCCATCGACGGAGCCATGTAGATTTGTTGTTTTGTCAAAGTCAAATGAAGCCGCAATTTAAATGATCACAGCTTCATTTACATTTACATGGCTGCCGCGCTGAGCCGACAAACAGCTGATTAGCTGTTTGTCCGCTCAGCGTGCTAGTCTGGACGCTCCCCTGTCGACATCAAAGCCCTTTGTCAGCAGCCCCGGTAAATTTCATCCCACGAGGAATAACGAGGCTGCCGACAAAGGGCTTTGATGTCGGCAGGGGAGTGTCCAGACTAGCACGCTGAGCGGGCAAACAGCTAATCAGCTGTTTGTTGGCTCAGCGCGGCAGCCATGTAAATGTAAATGAAGCCGCGATCATTTAAATCGCGGCTTCATTTGCCTTTGCTTATGTGTCTAATCTACATGCCTCTGCCAACAGAGGCATGTAGTCTAGACACAGCCTAGGTGTCTAAGTGCCACTAAATGAGACAGTGAACCACACTAGGTGTGCAGGTTACGTATGCATGATTTTTTGTTTATAAAGCCATGTTGCCTATTACTTATTATCCTCCAGGCTTTTACAGATTGATAGTTTATTAATTTATTCATTCCAGTGTTTTTCAGCTATTGAAATTAGGCTGAGTGATCTGTAATTCCTTATGTCATATCCTTTATGAAGATATGTGTAGCGCCCCCTCTCCACCTGGTTACCTTCTTTTAGAGCCAATCTCCTTTCAGGTTCGGATGGATAGGTCTGGGTTCTTCTGGATCCCGCCACCTACTCAATTTTATTCTTTCTGATTGATGTACTTGGCGGTGCCTCCACCCCCCTCACTCCTTCCTAGCAGGGTTGCCAGGGCAGCTTGGGAGGAAAATTCTAGCCCAGGATAATCCCCACGTATTCGCCAGATAGTTGGAGACTCCCAGAAAATAACACAAACACATACACTATAATAAACACAATTATATTAAACAGGAGACAATTATAACAGAACAGGGTAAAACATTATTTTTAGGGTCACCGGTGCCCTGCAACTGTGAAGTTAGTGTCCCGTTGGTACGCGTACTTTGTTGGGGCCCTTGATGACTGTTGACCACACAATCCTTCTCTGCAGAGGTTTAGCAGTGGGGCTGACTAGGTCCAGTACAGCCCAAAGGACTCACAAATGGGAGAAGGCAGCAAATCCCTCCACAGTTTAATAGGCTGCAGGTAATAAAATCCCCAAACAAATTCCCTGACTTACTAACTAAAAATTGGTGCACTCACACACTCCATGAATGAGCCTCAGGTTGAGAGATGACTCAGTCTCTGCAAAGGGGCTGCTCTCTTCTCACAGGGGTCCTCTTCAAGCAGGAACCAGGCTGCTTCGGTCCCAGAATTTCCCCTCACTGTGAAGGGGTGCAGGGCTCAAGATGCAGACCACACAACTGCACCAAAATTCAAAACTATAGCCTCCCAGGCCAGCCTCCAGACCCACACAGCAGGCAGCAGCCCTGAACTTGCTGCTAGAGCCCAGCTGACCATGCAGTGACTCTCTCACCCAGGGAGCTGGAGAGCCAACTCCGCCTGGCTGGGGAAGCCTCCCAGCAAACTCCACAACTGGGAATCAACAGTGGAGACATAAACCCAGCTGAGGGATCCTGCCTTCAGGTCCCTAGAGGCTAGCTCTCAGGGGGAACCCTGCATGCAGGCCTGGGGCTTACTAGCTCCCACACACTCAGTCCTCCCCTTTTCCTGGCTGGCTCCAGACTCCCCTCAACAATGGTCTCTCCTTCCCCCTGGGAGGGGCATCTCACTCCCTGTGGGTTGCCGGGCAGACTCTGGCCCTGGTAGGGAGGGGGAGCCAAGGCAAACTCAGAGTGCCTCTCCCTGAGCTGCCAGCAGACAAAGCCCCGGGAATCCAAGCAATCTCCTTGGGGGTTACACTCTCCCTGTGCGAAAGTTCTTGCCGTCCTCGGCAAGGGTCATTTAACCACGACACAAACATGCAAGGTCCTTTCCATCAGGTAATAGTATACATTGTTTAGTTGACAATAAATATCATTAGCCAATAAGTAAGTATTGCTGTGTCCACATACAATATTAATTTAAACATTAAATTGTTATTCAATTTACATTAATAACATTCTTACTATATTTAAATAAATGACTTAACCTTGGAGTCTCCATTGTTAACTATCAGACACAAACAATAATAGGCCACCCGCACCCATCTATTTACTAAATGCAGAGGGACAGAGGTGGAGGACCCTGGGACATCATAGGTGAGTTTCTGTACAGGTTTTCGCTCTCGTTCTGAACGTCGAAGTACAGGAGCTTCTTCATTCTCAGGGTTCTCAGCAGTAATGACTGCAGGACAATCAATGATTTCCCTCTCTGCAGGTTGCATGGCTTCTCCCACATCCTCTACAGGTGGAACCATCCTAGCTGGTAAACCACTTGCCTCTTCATGCTGTATTGTTGACTGAGGGGGTACAAAGGGTGCAGCTTCAGGGTTAAGTATTTGAGCTAGAGGAGGCTCAGATTCTCCCTCTCTAACAGTTTCTACCTCACATAGCTGCTCATGAAGCATAGGAGGTATTGGATAATAGGGGAAGAATTCCTCTTCACTGCTACTCTGTGAATGAGGATCATTTTCTCCAGAGGAGGTTAAAGACTCACTGTCTGCCTCCTCAGCAGATTCAAGTTGTGCAGTAAGGGTTCTTTCTGCAGGAACTTTCTTCCTTAGTCTTGAACGAGTAATGGGTCGCCGGGAGGAACCACATTCACTATTTTTCTCTTCACCTATTAACTGCCCCACTGGCAAGAGGTGGTTTCGGTGAATAGTCTTACAAACATTTTTTCCATTTTCCATCCTAAGGCGATATACAGGCAAGTCTGGTAGCTTATCAACCACTATGTAGGTGTCTGCATTCCACCGGTCAGCTAATTTATGTTTTCCAGTGAGACCTAGATTTCGGATTAACACTCTGTCTCCTACCTGCAGATCCTGTTCACGGACCCGACTATCATATCTCTGCTTGTTAGCAAGGTTGCTTTTTGTGGCTGCTTGGGAGGCCAGTCTGTAAGCTTCCCGCAAGTCACGCCTGAGACTCTGAATGTACAGGAGATAAGTTGTTTCGCTAGCTTCATCAGAGGATATCCCAAAACATAAGTCAATTGGTAGCCTGGCTTCTCTGCCAAACATTAAATAATAAGGCGAAAACCCAGTGGACTCATTTTTAGTGCAGTTATAAGCATGCACAAGGTAACTGACATGCTCACTCCATCTGGTCTTTTGGGATGGATGTAGTGTTCCCAACATGTTTAGCAAAGTCCGGTTGAATCTCTCCGGTTGTGGATCTCCCTGGGGATGGTAAGGAGTGGTTCTGGACTTCCTTATTCCCAGGGTTTTTGTAAGTTCACGAATTAGTCTGCTTTCAAAATCTCTTCCCTGGTCAGAATGGATTCGGGCCGGGAAACCATAATGTACAAAGAATTTGTCCCATAAAATTTTGGCCACTGTACTGGCTTTTTGGTCTTTTGTGGGATATGCTTGGGAATACCTTGTAAAATGGTCAGTAACTACAAGTATACTGGAGTGGTTCTTTCTATCAGGCTCCAATGACAAAAAGTCAATGCACACCAATTGCATGGGTGCATCTGTAGCGATGTTCACCATAGTCGCTGCCTTTTTTGGCAGAGTCTTCCGCTTAACACACCGAGAGCACCATTTGCAGTGGTCTTCCACAGGTGCTGTCATTTTGGGCCAATAAAACCGATCTCTGACCAGTTCCAAAGTCTTATCTACCCCCAAGTGACCATGATCATCGTGCAGAGACTTCAACACCATCTCCTGGTATTCTTGGGGTAAGACCAGTTGTTTCCGCACATGGCCCTTTACAGTCTGGGTGGTCCGGAATAACAAACCTTTGTTAATCACTAAACGATCCCACTCTTTTAAGAGAAGAATTGTGCCGGGGGAAAAGTTAGCCTTAGAGATGGGTTTTTCACCCTTTTCTACAGCTTCCAGCACAGGTCCAATATTTGAATCTTTCCACTGAGCTCTTCTCAATTCAGTCGGAGTTAACTGGGGCAATTCAAAAGTCTTTAGCCCAACGAGGTTTGCATAAATGGTAGGTATAGCCTTCTCAGACAACCCCAGTGTGTCAGCATATCTTTCCTCATTTACATAAGGGGACTGCACTTTTCCTATTACAGCCTTGCAGGTGGCACGAATAGCCGGAGATGGTATCTCCATCCACTCAGACTCTTCCTCGAGTGGGTTATGAGGGCGACGGGACAATGCATCTGCGTCTGCATTGGTTTGACCCGAACGGTACTGCAGCTTAAAGTCATAAGCAGCCAAGGCAGCCATCCATCGCTGACCAGTAGCATCTAGTTTAGCCGTGGTCTGCACATAAGTAAGTGGGTTATTATCTGTTTTTACTACAAAGGTCGCTCCGTATAGATAATCATGAAGTTTGTCCACAACAGCCCATTTGAGAGCTAAAAACTCAAGTTTGTGCACGGGATAGTGTCTTTCAGAGGCAAGCAACCCTCGACTGACAAACGCCACAGGTTTCCATTTATTCTCATAATTCTGATAGAGAACTGCTCCTAATCCATCAAGACTGGCATCTACGTGTAGTTCATAGGGCTTGGTAGGGTCTGCAAAGGTTAACACTGGTGCAGTGGTGAGTTTCTCAATAAGGGCATGGAAAGCGCTGTTGCATTCCTCAGTCCAACGGTCTCCAAATGGTTCATTCACCTTGAAATACCTCTCATTAGGACTTGCAAGCTTATGTTGGGGTGATCTCTTCCACGTTGGGGGGTATCCCCTTGTCAAATTGGTGAGCGGTCTCACAATGGAGGAGTAATTTTTTACAAATCGGCGGTAATATCCACAGAAGCCTAGGAAAGATTGTAAAGCTTTCAGGTCTTTGGGTACAGGCCAGGTGGTTAATGCCTCAATCTTCTCGGGATCAGTCGCCACACCTTCTGCTGACACAATATGGCCTACATATTTTACTCGGGTCTGACAAAATTGACATTTATCAAGTGACAGTTTCAACCCACTAGCGTCCAGGCGGTCTAACACTTTCATTAGTCGAGCTTCATGCTCTTCCAGAGTTTTCCCAAAAACAATTAAGTCATCCAAATACACCAGCACTTCTAACAAATTCATATCCCCCACTGTCTTCTCCATCAAACGCTGGAATGTAGCAGGAGCTCCTGAGATACCTTGGGGCATCCTCTCAAACTGGTAGAATCCCAAGGGACAAATGAAAGCTGTTTTCTCTTTGTCTTCAGAGCTCATCGGGATCTGGTAGTAGCCGCTTCGTAAATCTAAGACAGAGAACCATCTGCTTCCTGCTAGGCAAGCTAAGGCATCATCTACCCTAGGTACAGTGTATTGATCTGGGATGGTCCTTTTATTCAGTGTGCGATAGTCCACACACATGCGCACAGTCCCATTTTTCTTCCGCACCACCACAATGGGGGATGCATAGGGGCTACGGGATTCAGAAATTATTCCTGCTTCCAATAGTTCTTGGATATGCTTTCTCACATCCTCAATGTCTGCAGGTGCCAGTCTTCGGGACCTCTCCCTGAAAGGCCTGTCATCTGCCAAACGAATGGTGTGTTCCACGTTAAGGGCACACCCCACATCCCATTCTTCAGTGGAGAACACATTAGGTCTCTCGCTTAACTGCTTTTTTATCCGGTCTTTCCAACTGGGAGATACAGGAGAATCACCAAAATTAAAAAGATCAGGATCCAATGCCTTACAGGGCTTTCTGGCTGCAGCTGCAGGGCTCATAACACTCTCTACTCTATACAATCGTGCCAATACCATTCCTCTCCTGATGGCTATGGGATGGTTGGTTTCATTTCGTATTCTGACCATAATGCCAGCTTCTTCCAGCTGTGGTAAGGACAATAAACCTCTCAGAACCATCAGACCACTAGGGAGGTTATCTCCATCAGAGGACTCCATCATTACTGTATGAGGAAGGCTGCTACTGTGCTTCTCAAGTTTTCCCCTCAAGTCAATCTCACCATGTGGGGGTATGGACAGAACAGCTTTGGATACTCTTACTACTTTCCCTAGAGATTCATCGTCAGAGCTATCATGGTCAGAAGGCATTGTGGATGAGCCCAGGGTCAGTTCTCTCCATGGAGGGCGAACCACATCTGGGGTCTTCTGGCCCAAACGACCACAAAGTGTGGCCAAAGATTGGAACATGTTGCTGTTGGTTCCAATCAATATGGGAATGCCATCAGAATTTTGTGTCTCAGGACAAATCAAAGCCAGAGTATCACAATCCTGGAGACATCCAGCCAGTTCTGCAGGAAAACGTAAAGTCACTAGTACATATCCATCGTATGGGTAACTAGCATTGCTAAGGCCCCATATTGCCAATCCTTCTAGAGGATGGATCTTCACTTGAGGGAGGAATTGCCGATGGAATTCTCTAGTAATGATGGTGACCTGAGATCCACTGTCCAGCAGGGCCCTACAGGGAATCCCTTCTACCATCACATTAACTACCGCTGCTGGGCCTATCAATCCTTCTGGGAATGGGCTCCAGGAAGGCTGTTCATAACACAACTTAGTGGAGCTCTGACTGTAATGGCTCCCAGTATGCTCCATTACTGGGATCCTTGGGAGTTTCCCTGTAGCTTCTTTTTTCGTTGCGCTACCTTCTCTTCATTCCTTGGGTTGTCACACTGGGTGGAAATGTGCCCATCCTCACCACATCGGTAGCAGAATCTCTTGTTCCTTGGGAGGGTCACCAAGGTTTTCTTTACAGGTTCTCTGTTGGGGTCCCTTCTCCCTGGGTGAAAAGGAGGGTACTTCCTTTCTGTCAAAGTTGGTGGAAGAATATCGCTAGGTGACCCCTGAGGCATCTTACTCGTCATAAATTCAGTGAGCTGTGCTGTCAGGGTTTTGAGCTGTTGATGGAGGTCCTCAGTGGTAGGCAGACAAAGGTCATCCTTCAGTTTCTGAGGACCAACGGTCTGGCTCACTGAGATCTTATTCCTCTCTCTAACCGTTCTCTTTTCCTCCTCCTCCCGGACTTCTCGCAGCAGTTGGTGGAATTCTGGAGGACTGTTCAATCGGTCTGCAAGTTTCAATTTCATAATTAGAAAATCATCATAAATGGCACCTCGTATGACCTGTTCTAGTCGTACTCGGTGTTCCTTGCTCCTTTCAGTGCCTTTACGGCGGATGCACAGTTGAAGGGATGGTTCCAATCTGTAAAGATAGGAAGATAGTTTTTCACCTGAATGTTGGTAACAGGATCGAAACTGAAAGTAGAGGTCTTCCCCAGTCTCTAGGCTCCCAAAGGCATCCTCCATCGCCGAGAGATAGTCATCAACAGTGGCAGCAGGCTTGCTGGCTTTTAATGCACAGATTACATTCCCTGCAGGTCCTCGCAGGCTTTCTGCCACACGTTTCCTCTTTTCAGCCTCACTACATTGCCATTCCTGCATCACCTGATTTAGTTGATGCCTCCAAGTGTCATAGTCATCTTCCCCTACAGGCACAGGTTTAATGCCTGAAAAGAACTTCAGTTTTCTGTAAGGGCCTGATTCATATGCTGTCTTTATGGACTCCCCTATTGCTTTTCCCATAGCAAAAATTATTTGGTCTGTAGAACTGGAAGGAGGCACAGGACTACTTCCCAAAAGAGTCCTTAATTCAGTCATGGTCTTCCCTTCCTGCATAAGGAAGTTCCCCAATTTGGACTGAAAACCATTAGTTTCAGATGGTGGGGCAGATGGGGAGGGAAAACGTGATTGTGTTTGAATGGTCACCTTCCATCCGTCCTTCTCTCCATCTGGCAGAATTACATGGGGAGTCACTACAGTAGACAGTATAATCTTGCTCTCTACAAGAAGAGATAAAGTAGCTTCCCCTTGTGCTTTCATCTGACTCCGAACCACACAGGTTCCCCATTCTCTGACATTAGCAATCTCATCTTCAATTTGTCTAATTTCCCATTCAGTGGGTACATTAGTGAGCAGAAAGTGGCGTTCAGGGTCAGCTCCCTCCAGCTCACACCAAGCTATAAGCCTCTTCTGATAATCCATACTGGGAATTTACTTAATATCCCAGGAAGACAGCAGGAGTGTATATAAGGTATGAGTTTAAAAGACGGGATCCCAGCGGTGCCTCCAATGTAGCACCCCCTCTCCACCTGGTTACCTTCTTTTAGAGCCAATCTCCTTTCAGGTTCGGATGGATAGGTCTGGGTTCTTCTGGATCCCGCCACCTACTCAATTTTATTCTTTCTGATTGATGTACTTGGCGGTGCCTCCACCCCCCTCACTCCTTCCTAGCAGGGTTGCCAGGGCAGCTTGGGAGGAAAATTCTAGCCCAGGATAATCCCCACGTATTCGCCAGATAGTTGGAGACTCCCAGAAAATAACACAAACACATACACTATAATAAACACAATTATATTAAACAGGAGACAATTATAACAGAACAGGGTAAAACATTATTTTTAGGGTCACCGGTGCCCTGCAACTGTGAAGTTAGTGTCCCGTTGGTACGCGTACTTTGTTGGGGCCCTTGATGACTGTTGACCACACAATCCTTCTCTGCAGAGGTTTAGCAGTGGGGCTGACTAGGTCCAGTACAGCCCAAAGGACTCACAAATGGGAGAAGGCAGCAAATCCCTCCACAGTTTAATAGGCTGCAGGTAATAAAATCCCCAAACAAATTCCCTGACTTACTAACTAAAAATTGGTGCACTCACACACTCCATGAATGAGCCTCAGGTTGAGAGATGACTCAGTCTCTGCAAAGGGGCTGCTCTCTTCTCACAGGGGTCCTCTTCAAGCAGGAACCAGGCTGCTTCGGTCCCAGAATTTCCCCTCACTGTGAAGGGGTGCAGGGCTCAAGATGCAGACCACACAACTGCACCAAAATTCAAAACTATAGCCTCCCAGGCCAGCCTCCAGACCCACACAGCAGGCAGCAGCCCTGAACTTGCTGCTAGAGCCCAGCTGACCATGCAGTGACTCTCTCACCCAGGGAGCTGGAGAGCCAACTCCGCCTGGCTGGGGAAGCCTCCCAGCAAACTCCACAACTGGGAATCAACAGTGGAGACATAAACCCAGCTGAGGGATCCTGCCTTCAGGTCCCTAGAGGCTAGCTCTCAGGGGGAACCCTGCATGCAGGCCTGGGGCTTACTAGCTCCCACACACTCAGTCCTCCCCTTTTCCTGGCTGGCTCCAGACTCCCCTCAACAATGGTCTCTCCTTCCCCCTGGGAGGGGCATCTCACTCCCTGTGGGTTGCCGGGCAGACTCTGGCCCTGGTAGGGAGGGGGAGCCAAGGCAAACTCAGAGTGCCTCTCCCTGAGCTGCCAGCAGACAAAGCCCCGGGAATCCAAGCAATCTCCTTGGGGGTTACACATGTACTATGATTGCCATTTTCTAGTTGCCTGAAGATGAATTAAGTTCCCATGAGTTTTTGAAGATAATCCCTAATGTTTCTAAGATTGCTTCATCTAGCTTTTTAAATACTCTAGGATCAACTTAATCAAGCTGAGCCTATTTGAATATATCTAACTTATCTAAATATTTTTAACCAGTTCTTTCCCTTTGTTGGCTTATGTTCCTTCTGCATGTTAAGTATCTGGTCACAATATTTTTAGAGAAACCTAAAGCAACATGGGCATCAATAGTCTGCATGTCATCTGTTATTAGGTCTCACTTCCTGCTAAGAAGTGGACCTACATTTTCTGTCACCTTTCTCTTGCTTCTTTGTACTTCAGAACTTTTTCTTGCAGATACTTTGTCACCCACTAAATCTAACTCATTTTGTGACCTAGACTTTCTGATTATATCACTACATGCTAGTTTTATGCTTTTGTATTCATCCTTATCATCTTGCCCATGTTTCCAGACTCTGTAGGAGTCCTTTTTGATTTTTCAAATACAGGCAGTCCCCGGGTTACGTACAAGATAGGGACTGTAGGTTTGTTCTTAAGTTGAATTTGTATGTAAGTCAGAACTGGTACATGTTGTAGGGGGAAACTCGAGCCAAACATTTCTCCAGAGCTCAGTTTTATTCTCCCACACCTCACTTCCCTCAGTCCTTTATTCTCAAGCTGAGGTGTCTGCTGAGAAAAGCCGCTCCACGTCTCCCTGGTCTGCTGGTGGGGGCACTAGCTTTGCATCTCCCTCGTCTGCTGGGGGGAAGCAGCTAGTGCGGGGTTGCCTCACCCCGTTTGTAAGTAGGGATCTGATGTAAGTTGGATCCATGTAACCCGGGGACTGCCTGTAATTTAAGAGCTCATTTCACAGCCATGCTAGCCTCATATTATTCTACCTTTTCTTTGCATTGGGATAACAAGCTCTTGTATCTCTGAGAAAATGCCATCTCTGCTGACGTCCTTTTTTCCTTAGATTTTTCTTCCCATGGGACATAATCAACCAGTTCTAAGTTTGTTAAAGTCTGTTGTTAAGTCTATTGTCTTTATGCTGTTACATTCATTCTTTTCCTTTACTGTGAATCATGAAATCTCTTATGATCACTTTCACTCAAATTACTTTCTGCTTTCAGATTGGCAATCAATGGTTGTTTTACCCTTGCTATTATCTGTTACTTTCACAAGCACATCTTTTTTAAAGTATTTTATTTTGGCAGGAATATTTAGGGAAATCGATTTGTTTATATCTGATGCAGTCAAAAGCCTACTCTTTAGTTTCTTGTCTTGATTCAGTGCCAGCCACATCATCTTTATCACTGCTGTTTTCCAATCTATGGGTTTAGGATTACCCAAAAATGATTAAGAAGAAAACAGTCTCCCCATAGGGAGTGTACACTGATTTAATCACAGAGGGACTGAAAATTAAAGAATGCATTATGCTCATTTACATGTGAGAATTTATGGCTAATGATACATGGATATACTTTGTTATCCCGTACCACTTTAAACTACCAGAGGAATATTTTTTGACAAAACAATGGAAATGTTTCTTTTTTGATGCCTATCTGGAGTTATGCTGGCCTTGCATACTGTTTCTTTGTTACTGCATAAAAATATTGATTTTGAATTCATTATTCTGAGGCTCTGGTATTTTACATATAATGTACTAGCAGAGTGGTTGCATGATTTTTATTTGGTGATAATACAGTTGATTTTGCCACATGGGCTGTTAAGTGTTTTGTTCATTCTCCCTTGCATCAGAGAACTGCTAGGAGGGTTGGTATCTAAGGCCAGGATTGAAAAAGAATGGTAGCAGTACATATGACCCCTGTGACATCTCCACCACCACACGCCTTCATATCTTCATTGGCTAAACCATTGTACGAAATGGCACTGTACCCACACCCAGTGATCCAATGTAGCACTCTGCCCAAGTGAAGAAACATAGCTCATGAGAAGGGAATGGTTCTGTTCTAATCTAATTAAAGTTTGCATCTAGTAATCCGTTTTCATACTTATTGGATGGGTTTGCATTTTCTTTTGGCTCAACTGTATGTTCCCAGGAGTTTACTATTAATGTGTGAAGGTATGATTCTCTGAGCTTCACCTGCCCTCTACCCTTCCATGAGTGACTCTCCTGACAAATTAGTTTTTTCACATAATAATCTGCTCACAAATGAAGTTTTCCTGAATTTAGATCTTTGACATTACTGCTTGGAGGCAGGCTAGGAATCACTATCAAGCTGATCAATAATCATTCTGTGATTTTTAATAAACTTACTGACAATGTTTTTCCTGTGGTATGATTACATCACTCTGGTGGTTCAGAATGGTTTTCATAAAGATGCTGCTTCTTATGCAGAACACTTATATGGAGAAAATAGACCTCAGCAAAAAGTCCACTTCAAAATCCTGTACAAAGGGCATATGTTATGTTTAATCATGCCATGTAAATGTGGTTTAGCTAATAAGAAGCTTTAAAAGCTAGGTCCTGGCAGAAAGATTAGTGAGGTGTCCCGAAGCATCTTCATTTTATGTATTCATTTTAGATAATATTTGCAAGTGGAGTGATTTAGGAGATAGGGTGCCTCAGGTTTATACAGTCAATGAAACAACTGTATCTGCTTGTTTTCCTGAAGCTCTTCACTTGAAGGTTTGCCAAATTTGTGTTAAGTCACAGAGCATATATATTAGACAGGCACAAAGTGGTCTATGTTACATTGTGGGAAGAGAGGAATTTTCCAGCTAATTCTGTGGAGTGTTATCATGGACTTGCTTTGATATGCCAGAGTATAAATAAATAAATAAATAAACAAAAGGGCATTTACAACTATGAAGCTGGACAGATTTCAAAACAATGCAAAGCGATTCTTTATTTTCAGTGCAGACTTGACTATGTCACTAGAGCAGAGATTGGTGACAGGGAGCCCTATAGAAAAAGATTAATGACACTAAAATCTACCAGCTTGGTGCTTACCTTGCACTTTCTGTGTGCAGGGACTATTACTGTTTGCTTTCCCCTTTAGATTGCTCATCGCTGCTTGATTTGCTGGGCAGCAGACTGAAGACAAGGTTTTAAATAACTGTAGCATGGCTACCATTCTTCTCAGCAACCAACTGAAGTTCTTTCAAAGGCTGCAAGGGATTATTTGTTTCCAGCAAAGGAGGAGAATTCTTTTTTCCCCATGCTATGAGATGTCACCTTTAAAGGGTACTTCAGTTACAACCTACTTCTGACTGAATATCATTGGGAACCTTTGAGCCAAGAAAACCAAAAAAACCCAACCCTATAAATAAGTCCCTGGAAAACAAATATAATAGGCAATATCTTCATCCATAGAAAAATAATATCCAAACCCAAATTGGTTAAAGTTTTAAATGAGGATAACACTTGCAAAGAGATTACAGAGTTATTAAAGATTTCTAAATCAGTAGTATTGCAAATATCATTTTGGTTTCTACTCAGTTACACAGCATACAGAAGTGGAGTAAAGAAGTGCAGCATTTTGTTCCATCAGCCAATTGTATGTTTGTTGTAATTCTGTTAAAATTGAAGGTGAAGTTGATACATATTGTGACATTGTACCCTCATATTTATGGAAATAGGCATATTCCTATTCATAAGCATAACTTTAATATGCTTTAAGAAAACTATTATTTATAACCTATGATTGGAAAGCTTATAATCCTCTGAATGTATATATTCTATATGTGTGCATGTATCATTCATATTTTTGAAGTTAGAAATATGAAGTATAATCTGTTTACTAATCTAGACAGATTAAGTGAGAACCATTAGTGGTGCTCAAGGAGCTTAATGGCCCAGGGCTTGGGACAATGACCCCAGACTTGGAACAATGGTCGTACTTCTTCTATGAACTTGGACTATGGTTGGTCCTACAAAATCATGTGACTGTAAGAAGGGGCTGAACTGCTGCTTGCTATCAGCCAGCTAAAAGGAGACAGAATGTGGTGTACTGTAAATAATTTGGGGCTGTTGTGGGGGTCACAAATCATGCTACCCCTAAATGTGGGAACTGTAAAACATGACACCAGTGCTTGCAGGAAAGATACCATCATTGTAAGAGGTCTCCAAGGAACAAGCCTACCCCCTTCCAGAATTGAGTGAGCTGAGCTAAGGGGAAGGGCTGACGGGCTTGAGTCAGCCTGCTTCACATCTGCCAGGTTGGAAATGTAAGACTGGCCCAACCTGCCCCTTTCCCCCTTTGTTCTAAGGACAGACCTAAAGCAGACTCCATTAGGAGTCCTTTCGCTAGTCAAGTGAAAGCTGAATCCTTTGCCAGTCTAGGTGGTGACTAAAGAGTTGAAATCACTAAGGCTGCGTCTACACTGGCATGATACTTTTCCGTTAAAAGTATTTGAGCAAGAGACCATCTACACTGGCATATGCTTTTGCGCAAAAGCATCCGTGCCAGTGTAGACGCTCTTTTGCGCAAGAAAGCTCCGATGGCCATTTTAGACATCGGGCTTTCTTGCTCAAGAAATTAATGTTGCTGTCAACACTGGCCTCTTGTGCAAGTATACTTGCGCAAGAGGGCTTATCCCTGAGTGGGAGCATCAGAGTATTTGCTCAAGAAGCACTGATTTTGTACATTACAACATCAGGGTTCTTGCGCAAATACTCACGGCCAGTGTAGAGAGATGGCAAGATTTTGCGCAAAATCTTGCCAGTGTAGACGCAGCCTAAGGCTATGTCTACACTGGCAGCTTCTTGCTCAAGAACATCTTGTGCAAGGGTTCTTGTGCAAGAAGTCTTGAGCAAGAAAATGTCCACATTGCTGTGTCCGAGCTGTGCTTTTGTGCAAGAGCTCCCAAGGTAGTGTGGACACTCTCTTGCGCTAGAAAGCTCTGATGGCCATTTTAGCCACAGGGCTTTCTTGCACAAGAAATCCCTGCCAAGCGTCCACACTGCCCTCTTGTACAAGAGCTCCTGTGCAAGAGGGCTTACACCGATAAAAAAGAGCATAACTCTTGCGCAAGGAGCCCTCTCTTACCATGCCGTACTGTCAATTTCTTTGCATAAGAGTGGGTAGGCAGTGTGGACGCTCTGTAGATTCTTATGCAAGAATAGCTGTACTTGCGCAAGAAGCCGCAAGTGTAGACATAGCCTAAGAGCTGAAATCAATGGTTTGGCTGGGAGCCAGACCCATTGTAGCCAATGAAGCGGTGGGTGGCCAGTAGGAGTGGTGGTGGTGGCCAGCGGAGTGGCTGGTGGGAACGACTGGCAAGTAGCCAGTAGGAGCGGTGGCAGGCGACCAGCAGTACAGCACAGCTGGGAGCAGCAGCAGGCAAGGAGCGGCAGCAGGCAACCAGTGGTGCGGCGCAGCTGGTAAGAGTGGCGGCAGGAGCTGGTTCCGGCAGGGCATCAGGTCAGTAATTCCTTTGTGTGGCTGCTGTCTGAGGCTATCTGAGGCTCGTGTTTAAAGGGACCCCCCTGGACAGCTGGTTCTCAGCTTTTCCACTTGCTTGCCTACCTTGCCGAGGGACATCAAAGCGTTTTCCTCTCTGCCTGCCTGTGTCGGTGGTTCCCATTGGGGAAACCGCCACAGTTGGCACCATGGAGCCAGAGCTCACCCTGGGCATGCTGCTCCAGTTTTTGGACTTGCTGATGCAAGCCTGCCAGGAATGGCTGGAGGCTGCCTGGCACTATCTGGTGCATGTCAGCACTCTGCCTCTCCCCCTAGCCTCCCTGGGAGTCATGGCGGAGTGGCAGCAGCACCCGGATGCCAGCGTGCCCCGCTGCATCTGGCGTCTGGACACCAGCATCTACTGGTGGGACCGCATCATCCTGGAGCGCTGGGGAGACCAACAGTGGACCCAGAACTTCAGGATGAAGAAGGACACCTTCCTGGAGCTCTGCGAGTGGCTCGCCCTGATCTGTGGCTATGGGACACTCACATGAGGCCCGCCATCCCCCTCCAGAAGGGTGTGGTCTTAGCCCTGTGGAAGCTTTCCATGCCGGACAGCTACCGCTCCATCGGGAACCAGTTCAGCGAGGGGAAATTCACCATCGGAGCAGTGCTCATGCAGGTACTGCACTCACCAGCCATGGGGCGGGTGGGAGGAGGGCTGCAAGGAGGGGATGAGCCGCCCCAGGGAAAACGGGAGGGGGTGGAGGAGGAAAAAGTACCCCACACGGGTGGGTTCAGTATGCCCCGGCCATACTACACGCCACCCGCCGGGGTTACTTCTGGGAGTGGAGCACAGGGCAGTGCCAGGGAACGAACACTCCCAGCCACCCGAGGGTCCCAGTGATTCGCGGTTTGCTGTGTCTCTCAGCAGGTCATCAAGGCCATCAACTGGGTGCTGCTCCTCAGGGTGGTCCACCTCACCGACCCGGACGCAGTCATCCAGGGGTTTGGCGCCCTCAGCTTCCCCAACTGCGGGGGGGCCATCAACGGGACACATATCCCCATCCATGCCCTGGAACACCAGGCCTCCCAGTACATCAACCGCAAGGGGTCCTTCTCCGTCCTCCTACAGGCTGTGTCTGACCACCCGGGCCAGTTCATGGACATTAATGTGGGCTGGTCCGGCAAGGCACAGGACACCAGGGTGTTCCGCAAGTCTTCCGTGTGCCAGAGGCTGCAGACCGGGACCTTCTTCCCCGACTGCCACATCAGGGTCGGGGATGTGGACATGCCCGTGTGCCTGGTGGGGGATGTGGCCTAGTCCCTAAAGCCCTGGCTGATGAAGCCATACACCGAGCACTTCAACCTCTCCCAGCAGGCCTTCAATACCATGCTCACCAGGGCCTGCATCATGGTTGAGGGGGCCTTTGGCCTACTGAAAGCACGGTTTAGGTGCTTCCTCACCTGCCTTGACCTCGCCAAGCACAATATCCCTCCCATGGTGGCAGCATGTTGTGTGTTGCACAATTTATGTGAACGGAAGGGGGAGGCTTTCCTTCCAGCCTGAATGGCTGAGGCTGACCACATGGCTGGCCAGTACGCACAGCCCCACACCACCGCCATCTGGGAGGCCCAGCGGGGGGCTGTCCGGATCTGGGAAGCCCTGCAGGAGAGCTTCCATGTGGAGGAGGACTGAACTCTCCCTGCATGCACTGCTGGGACCTTCTTCCACCCTCCCCTCCTTCCCTTTTCCCCTCCCTAACCCCCCTTCCTAATGTCAAATAAAGACACATGTTTTGCCAACAAAAATCTCTTTTTATTTTACATAACTGGGGTGGGGAGAGGAAGGAGTGAGGGTGGGAGAGAGGAGGGGGAAACCTGGGAGGAGGGAGCTGGAAGGGGGAGAAATGGGAGGAAAGGAACGGAAAGCTCAGGGTTGGGGGTCTTGCTGGCTCTCCCATCTCACAGCACTGCAGGTGTGGGGATGTAGGGGGGGGAGTGGGTGCGGAGGGTAGAGCAGGAGGGACCGGGGGTGTGGAGGAAGTGGGAGGAGGAATAGGGGTGGGAGGAGGAGCAAGAGCTGGGGCGGCCACAGGGGCTGGAGCAGGAGGAGGCAGGAACCTATCCACCAAGGTCTGGAGGTGACCTCTGAGGCCACAGATGTGCTTCTCCAGCACCTCCAAGGTCTGCTGCCACAGCCGCAGGTCCTCCCGGACTCAGTGGTCCTGGATGAGGAGCTGGTGCTCCAGTAGCTGCAGGTGCTGCCGCTGGTGGTACTCCTGGTTCCTGGTGTGCCTGCTGGCATAGGTGTGGGTGGCTGTTGCAGGCGGGGTGGTGTGCCCTGCAGTCCCAGGTGCTGTGGCTGTGGTGAAACAAGAGCAGTGATCAGTTCTTCCTGGGGACATGGTGGGTGAAACCCAGCCCCCCTCTGGAAGGCGAGGCTGGCATGTGGAGAACAGGCCAGGGCCCCTGCATGACACCGAGCTTCTGCTCTATGGTGGGCAAGGCCCAGGCGCATGGTCCCTGGGCTCCCTCTCCCCCCACGCCTCCCATACACATAAGGGGAGCATGATGGCACTCACATGTGGAGCCCTCCCCGGCCTCGGACGACACAGCCAATGTGCTCTGTGGGATGCCTCGGGGGTCCTGGGCAAGCTCCCTGAAGGCTCCTGGCTTTCGGCATCCTCCTCCTCCTCCTCTGTGTCAGGGACGGGGCCCTCTGCCCCAGGGTCGATCACCACCCAGAGGGCATGGACTGCGTGAGGCCCCAGGGTGTGGTCCAGGGCCTCATAATGAGGGCATGCCTCTGGGTCGGGCCCTAACTGGGAGGCCCTGGAGTAGGCCTGCCGCAGGTCCTTGATCTTGCAGTGGACCTGCTCCTGGGTCCGCATGTGGCCTCTGGTGGCCAGGCTGTCAGCTAGTGTGGAGATCATGGATGTTGGAGGCCTCCCCCAAACCTCGATGAAGTCCACGATCTCCGCACTAGACCAGGCGTGCACCCGCCTCTTGCAGTCCCGGGCAGGCTCCTGTGAGCTGCCAGCCTGGTCCTGGGAATAGGCGGAGGGCTGGGTGGCAGCGGGTGGCTGGCTTATGCCATGCCAGGTGCAGGGTCTGCTGGCAAGGTGCTGGCAGGCTTGCAACTGGCACAAGCACTGTAGCCAGACTGTGGCCCTTTAAGGGCTCCGTGGCCAGGAGGGGTGCAGAAGAGTTTCCCTGGATTGGAGCAGAGTGGCCACCAGGGCAAGCTGGGAAGGCCTAGCCTCCAACTAGTTTGAATTAAGTGGCTACACAGCCCTTAATTCGAACTACTTAATTCGAACTAGGCATTACTCCTCGTAGAATGAGGTTTACCTAGTTCGAATTAAGCGCTCTGCTAGTTCGATTTAAATTCGAACTAGCGGTTTGTATGTATAGCCGCTATTAAAGTTAATTCGAACTAACGGCTGTTAGTTCGAATTAACTTTGTAGTGTAGACATACCCTAACTTACTTTGCAAGTGATAACAGATAGATTGATCACTCAAATCTTATTTTTATACCTATAAATCACTTTTTTGTTAATAAACCTAGTATAAATAATTGTTACTTGGAGGGGGGACAACCGCTGTGTACATCTCTTTCATTGATAAAGACGGCAAATGACTTATCAGCTCACTCTATATAAACTTTATGCATAGTGAGACAAATTTACCTGGGAATTTGGTCCCACTGGGGATGTGCACCTAGGTACTGTGTCTGACTGAGCCTTCCCAGAGCTGACTGGATCTCAGTGTTTGTGTTGCTCTGCTGTGGGCTGGGACCTCCAATTCCGTGCCTTTGTTGGAGGAAGACGGAGGTTTGGGCTCAGCAGGACAGGGTGGTGCCTTAGGTGGTAGGTAGGTGGGGTCTTTAGTATGATCAGCACATCACATGACGGTCTCAAAGGGATCTGTGTGACTGAATCCATCACACGAATATTCAAATGTAATTATTTTCATAACACTTCAGCTACTAAAATGCCCTCACATTTAACAGCCCCATCCCCATTTAATCAAATTTGTACTTGCAATGGATTTTGTGAGCAAAATGTTCCAGCTATATGAAGTATCTCCGCAAAATATTATAAACTTGTCACTTACTGCCCCCAGATTTGTGATCTATCTAGAATGTTTTAATATATGATTTCAGATTCTCAAAAAGCACAAAGGAGAGCTGGGTTAGGGTTTAAAAGTAGTTCAAAATTTGTTATATTTAGTATGCACTAAAATCTTCTTTTAAAGGATGTTAAAGGTCAATGTCAAGTCTTTACTGTTCTATGTATAATTCAAACCTTGTTTCATAGAGACTTACTTGGACTGGACAAAGGTAGTAGTCCCTCAGGAGGAGCTTACTGTCTTACCTTGACCCCAGTAATGAATCATCAGAGAAGGTGAGACTTGGCACTTCAGCTCAGGTTGTCCAAGGTTTGATTTCAGTATCATTTGCATACAACTGAAAACTAGAATCTTACATTTTAAATACTGTCACTAAGCCCTTACACTGCTAGACCAGAATTACAATAAGGCAGCAGCAACTGACCCAGGCATGCAAAAAGGTGCCACAGATGACAGGCAAGAAGATGGTTGTTTTAGGGGTCTACTGCTACTTAGAATGGCTATGAACAATAGTAATCATAATAGCTTTTGTCATCTGTAAAGTATGTAGCATGACTTTCCTTAAAACTCTACCATTTATTTACACAATTGTGTGCCAGCTCCATTAGTGGTGGAGTGAAACCAGGCTGTACTGTATATAGATAAAGTATCCAGACCAAATGAGTGCAAATAAATCTAATGTTTCATAGAAGGTCATTAGCCTCTGTTGAAATGGTGCCATACACCATTATATGAGAGTGCTGGTTTGTTGCACGATTTTCATTTTGGTCTTTCTCCTAAGTAGGAGAATTCCATTTTAGTGACAGAGGAAGTTGGTTTACCTTATAATGTAGGTGGGGAAAAAGAGGTTTTGTTTAATAACTCCATGAAAATCAGTTTCTGGAACAGCTGCTCTCTGTCTCAAGTTTTATACTTCCATCCATCCCTCTAGTATCTAAGCAACTGTCTGCCCATTACTCTAAGGCTACATCTACATTGTGGTGCCATTTGGGAATACTTCTGGTAGCCTGAAATACCTATTCTGTGTCTTTGAAACAAGCCCGCTATTTCGAAATATAATGAGCTCACTATTCTGACATGCCTGTAAACCTCATTCCATGAGCATTCAGGGATGTTTCAGAATAGCAGTTTATTTTGAAATTTGGCACTGTGTAGACAGTAGCAAATTATGAAATAAGCCACAGTGAAACCTCTGTTATTCGGCACTCTGTAAACCAGAACATTTTGTTAATCAGCATTGTCCCCAGCCACAATACTGTCACATATTCAGGCACACAGGCCTGGCATGGTTTACCATGATTGGCTTAACAATTTTTTATTTAAGTACTACTAATCATCTTTAAATCAAATTAGAAATGTGAGACCAACTGCCTCACACTACAAAACTACCACTATTAAAAATTTGAGATTAATATTATTGTCCATTGTTTTTTCCTAGGTTGATGGTACCCTCAGATAACCAGAATTTTTAGATAACTAGAATGCCCTAATCCCTGAGCATTTTGGATAACACAGGTTTTACTGTATTTTGAAATTAACTCGAAATAAGCTATGCAATTTGTGTAGCTCAAATTGCATAGCTTATTTCGACCTAAGGGTGCACTGTAGATGCACCCTAAATGACAATGAGATGGATCACTTCTCACCCTAGTAAACCACTAGGTAGTGATAAAAGAAGAAAATTTGTTTAAGTTCTCCCTGTGGAGTTTTTACTCATATTGTGTGGCCTGAGATGTTTTTACCATAGTTCATGGAGGTTCTGGGATAGCGGGGAAGGCTGAATAGCAGAGAGCCTCCTCAACAGCCTGCCCCAAAATCTTGTATGGACTACACACAAGCTCAAATTTCAGTCAGCTACCATGTGAAAGCTGCAAGAGAGGTGCAGTTTGGGGAGTTATTGTTCCACAGAATGGTGTAAAGGATAAAAGGCTACATAAGGGGCTCCATTGTATCTGCAGCCAAATGTAGCCTGCTGTCTGGGTCCTAGTGCCCATCATTCTCCCTTCTGCATGCTGAGAGTGGAACCTTTCTGTTTTCTGTGCCTGCAGGGAAGCAAGGTAGAATGGTGGGCTTTGGGGAAATGAGGGAAGGGGGGTGAGGAGGTGGGGAGAAGAGGCAGTGGGGAAGGAATGGGGAGCGGAATAGGCAGATGGAGGGGATTGAGGAGGGGGGCTGGAGAAGAAAAGGGGATAGGGGAATCATGGGGGAAGCAGGAATCTGGTATGCAGTGCCTCTCATCAGTAGCTGGAGCTTCCTGGTTAAGTAGGCCCATCGAAACCTCACCCTGACAAGCCCTCCCCTACGCCTGGACCCATCTGACAAGCCATCAGCTGTGCCCCTTATTTTCTGACAGCTATCAGCTGTGCCCCTTAACTAAATGAACAACATGATAGGAAAAGCGGCATTTCTTACATCCGTTCTGCTAGCTAGGGAACCCTGTTTCAGTTGCTGATGAAGTGGGAAACAGTTTCAGCTTCAGAGACGCGGTACCCAAAGCCCATCAGTGGGTCCAAATTGCTGTGCTAACAGCTCTCTGAGTGGTATCCTTCCTGTCTTAGGAATCTATCTATTGACACTGATTTTTATCTTCTTAGTTAAAGTACCCATTCTCCAGATACTTAATGATGCTTTGTCTCCCACCCCCCTTCCTTTTTCTTTCTCTCCTCCCTCCCCTTCCCCTCTCCTATTTATTTTGAGTTTTCTTATCCCAAACTCATAACTCTGGTCATCTGAAGATGTGGGTTGTGCCCACAAAAGCTCATGATACCATCTAAATGTTTTGTTAGTCTATAAAGTGCTACCAGACCATTTGTTGTTTTTTTCTTTAAATACTGAGTGTTTACTTTGTTTGTTGCAGTTTGGAAATTTCTGGGGGTTACTCATTGCTTGTTACAGTATGGCTCAGCTGTACTGCTTGTCCTTTGACTTTGTTTACATGATCAGTACATTTAGGTATACAAGATTGTTATGTTCCCGCCCTTATCTACAATTTGTTCTTGCTACAATGGCATATGTTCCTAGAGGCTTGCTTCTAGCTCATAAGTAGTAGGGAAGGAGGACAGGGGGAGGGGGAGGAGAAGGGGGAAGAATGCAGACTCACCACCCCTATAATTCACACATACTGAGTTCTTCCGCAATTAACCCCTACAAGTTTTTGCACTGATTTTTTAAAAAAGCAGATAAGGAACGTACTTAGCCCGTGCCTTGGTTTCTCCATCTTGCCTCACACAAGTTTGTGTAAATTCATTGGTTTTCATTAGGTGTTTTGAGATCACCTATTGGGAAATGCTTAGAAGTGCAATTTTACAATTTAGAAGTGCACTTTAAAAGTGGGTTTTTTTACAATTCCTAACCCTTTCTGTTTCATTCATGCAGTAGGCACTCCTCCTATCTTAGAGGAGAATTTCAATTTGGGATTTCTTTGGGATGACGCCTCCTTCCACTATGTGATGCTAGAGCAATTTGCCAGAAAAAGCAGGAGCAGTGAGAGCAGGGCCCCAAGGAGCCTCCCCCATGATCCTTTTTCAAAGGGCTAGACAAAGATGCAGGCAGGTCAGCCAGGAAGGGCTGGACCATTTGTGGCAGCAGACACCCTCTGCTGGCCTGTCCTGGGTACCAGGACCAGGTAAGTAGGACTGAATTTAAAAAATAACAAATAGTCTGGTAGCACTTTATAGACTCACAAAACATGTAGATGGTATAATCAGCTTTAATGGGCAAAACCCACTTCATCTGAAGTCATCTGAAGAAGTGGGCTGTGCCCATGAAAGCTCATGATACCATCTACATGTTTTGTTAGTCTTTAAAGTGCTACTGGACTATGTGTTGTTTTTTAAGTTTATCCTGCACAGATTAACTCAGCTACTCCCTGATGCTTTTAAGTAGGACTGGGCAGCCAAGGATCCCCCTTAACCTGGACCATAGCCCTTGAGAGCATTCTCACAAGTAAGCAGTGGCATGGGCCAGGAAATTAGGTTTTTTATTTGTTCAAATTCTGTGATGAGCAAGGCAGGGGGAGTTCTTGGTTGGGAAGTTCTTGAATACTGTGTACAGATGTGGTCTCCTCACCTCAAAAAAGATATTTTGGCCTTCGAAAGGGTTCAGAAAAGGGCAACTAAAATGATTAGAGGTTTGGAACGGGTCCCATATGAGGAGAGGTTAAAGCGACTGGGACTTTTCAGTTTAGAAAAGAGGAGACTGAGGGGGGATATGATAGAGGTATATAAAATCATGAGTGGTGTGAAGAGGGCCGATAAAGAACAGTTATTTATTAGTTCCCTAAATAGAAGAACTAGAGGACACCAAATGAAATTAATGGGGAGCAGGTTTAAAACTAATAAAAGAAAGTTCTTCTTCACACAGCGTGTAGTCAACCTGTGGAACTCCTTGCCAGAGGAGGCTGTGAAGGCTAGGACTAGAACAGAGTTTAAAGAGAAGCTAGATAATTTCATGGAGGTTAGGTCCATAAAAGGCTATTAGCCAGGGGATAAAATGGAGTCCTTGGCCTCTGTTTGTCAGAGGCTGGAGAGGGATGGCAGGAGACAAATCGCTTGATCATTGTCTTCGGTCCACCCTCTCTGGGGCACCTGGTGATGGCCATTGTCGGTAGACAGGATACTGGGCTAGATGGACCTTTGGTCTGACCCAGTACGGTCATTCTTATGTTCTTTTGTAAGGGTAGTGATCTCTAGCAGTGGGATCCTGGGGAGTGAGGGGTGTGGAGGGAAGAAAGGGGGAGCAGAGGGAAGAAGATGTGGTGGAGGGAGGAAAGGAGATATTGGTAGGATAGGTCTTCACTTTTTTCACTCTCAACTCCTTTCAGTGGTTGGGAGATTACATATGCGTGGTGAGAACAGGAATGGGGATTTGGTTCCTTCACTTCTGGGGATATTGGATCTGCCACTCTGGTACATAAAGCTGGCACCACCATGCTGTCTTAGTGAGATACTTTACTTTCTTGGCTCTGTGAGCTGAAGGGGGTGTTATTGTTCTTAAATCAGTAGTCAGCCTGTATTTTTCCTACAGGCTCCATGGCAATTCTTATTAGCTATTTGAGGTGCTTACTGCTGTTGCAACAATAAACATAGAAAGCCCTCAACTTGTTAGTGTGATGAAGAGAAAATGAGGTGGCAATTTTTACGGTCTGATTCCAGCCATTTTCTTCTTGTCAGGGGATAAACACCAGCTGAGGATGAGGTCTGACACCTTGCTTTATTTTGCGAAGAAAGGACAGAGATTTCTCAATTAGTTTTAACTGGTGCTTGCCATTATGTATTCCCCAGGATCAATTAGAGGGGCTTGGGGGCTTTTTGAAGCTTCCTGCATGTCAGTTATCAGGTTATATAAAAAACGCCTGATTGACATTTCTTATTCCCAAGTTTAATGATTTTAATAGGTACCTTCTTTATGCCCAGCACGTGGTACAAAGCATGCTCCATCTGGTTGAGAAAGAAATTGCAGAAAAGTGGAGGGTTTTTAAAAAAATAATTTGCTTAGGTTTAGGGATTTGACTCAAAGGGGACAAGCACCTATGGCATGTGCAGGGAAGGGAAAGGAAGAGAGGAGGGAGACAGTGGAAGCGGGCTGGGTCCTCATAGGAGAAATACTGCCTCTCCAAGTGGAAGCCTCATCTATGGGGTCAGTAGTAGCCAGCCAGAACTCCAGAACCATCATATTCCTGGTGTTTAAGAGAAAGCAGCCTATTTTCTGAGTCCGAGTGTTGGCTCTGTGCCAACAGCAGCCAATTTTGCCTCTTACAAGTGTACCTCTAATGAAATTATGCTGACAGGTCTTCTGCTGAAGCCCTGGCCTTTGTCTTTCAAAGGTAGATCTCCAGTGCATTCCTCAGTCTTCAAGGCCAGTGAGAGGATGATGCTTCTCCTTTCCCTTACCTGTAACCCTGCTCCCAGACCACTTACTGCCTTTCCCTGATCATACACCTGTAGAGAGCCCTCTTTCAGGTCATGTCTTCACTATATGGGAAGGTTGAAATAAGATACTCAATTCCAGCTATGTTATTCATGTAGTTGGAGTTGATGTACCTTCATTTCAATTTCTGCCCGGTCTTTGCAGCCAGAGGCCAACAGGCGCTAACACATAGGGGCTTTTCCAGAAAAGGGATGCTAATGTGACGAGTCAGAATTGCAAATCCGCGGGGGATTTAAATATCCCCCGCAGCATTTGCATTTACATGGCTGCCGCTTTTTTCTGGCTTGTGGATAAGCCGGAGAAAAGCGCCAGTCTAGACATGATTCCCCAGAAAATAAGCCCTTTTCTGGATGATTTCTTATTCCTACTTGAAATCAGGAATCCTACTTGAAAGTAGGAATAAGAAATCCTCCGGAAAAGGGCTTATTTTCCGTAGAATCGCGTCTAGACTGGCGCTTTTCTCTGGCTTATCCCTAATCCGGAAAAAAGCAGCAGCCATGTAAATGCAAATGCCGTGGGGGGTATTTAAATCCCCCGTGGATTTGCAATTCCGACTTGTCACATTAGCATCCCTTTTCTGGAAAGGGATGCCAATGTAGATGTAGCCAGGTAGGTTATAAATATGTAAACTAGAGACATAAAGCTGAATTTTCAAAATCACTTAGAACCTGAAGTCTCACTGAAAGTTGGTACACCTTAGACCTTATCCACTCAAGAAAGTAGCGCCAGTTTAATGTAAATCAGTTCATTTCTCGATTTAAGTTAAACGGGTATAATCTGTACATGGAACTCTTATTTTAGTTTAAGAATGATTTCCTTCAATTGAATTTAAGCATAATTCTAATTACACTAATCTACAATGAAATCAATTTAAGTAGAAATAAGCGGGATCATGCATCCTTTTGTAGCAATTTAAATCACCCTAAAAATCACAACTCCTGTTCAACCAGTGCAAATTCTATCACATAGAGAAGGCTCCTATTTAATTCAGGGGCTTCTGCAAATTTTACCCATCAGTTATAGTATCTTCTATATAATCAAAAGATATTGCAATTACATTTCTGCTTGTCAGTCTTTCCATTTGCTATTAACGATGATATAACTATGGCTGCAGGTAAGATTTGGCATGGAGTCACAGAGTTTAGTGCAATACACCTTTTCTTTCTTACTTTTGACTGGCTAAAATAACATTGTTTTATGCCCTAACATAGTTTTGTTGTATTGACTAGAAAAAAAAAAAAACTAAACAAGAACACATCAAGGAAGTCAATACCATTGAGCTATGCTATGCTTGCAGAAACAAGTTTATTTGGGGCTATATCCAACTTTTATATCTGAAAGCTTTTTTAAATTAAATGAAATATGGTAAAACAAATCAGACATACTTTTTTCAATCAGAACTGTGATTGCTTGAATCATTTTTATTATTAATCAATGTGTACAGTTTGTCAGCACCCTGAGGCCACAGTCAATACACAATTGGGCTCCATTGTGCTGAGCACAGTAGTTAAATAAATAAATAAATAAATAAAAAGGAGAGAGTAAAAGATGGCCCATTCCTCGATGCATTTTCAGTACAATTTGAGACAAGATAAAACAAGAGAGAGTAACACGAGAAGGAACAAAGAGGAACAATCAATAATAATGGTTAGCAAAGTAGGCTAGCTGTGGGTTCCTCAAAACTCAATACCAGGAATTATTTGGCCCTAAGCAGACCTACTTTGTTATACACATCGGTATGTTTATCTATCTCTAAACCTAACACAGTTTGGGATTAGGCCTGTGGAGATTATTCATTTTGGTTTACATCTTTAGAGCTGCTGTTAATCAGGAAAAAATCTTTAAAATGTGCAAATTACTTTGGTACATCTGTCATTAGTTATGGTGAGACTACTATTCAGTGACTACAGATTTTAGTTGTAAAGTATTTTTGAACCACTTATTATTTTTCTAGCTACAACAAAGCATGCTGCATACAACCATATATAATGTAAGTATATCCTATAAACACTACAAACATTATATGGGATCAGTGTCAAAAAAGGGACCATGAAACAAGTAACATGCCTTCTGGTTTCCATTCCATGACTGACTTATTGTGTGAATTTGGAAAAATCCTTTCCCCTTTTGTGCCTCAAATATACCATTTATAAGAAAATGGAGATAATATTTATTCATGTGTTAGGATACTCTGAGAAGTCTACAAAATGCTAAATATTATTAATTATTAGGTTTATTTTATGTATTATTTAGCAATATGTACTGACTTGATTCAGAGAGAGCATCTCCCCCCACGGTTATTTCTGCATCATTAGAATATGTGAAGCAGACAGAGGAAGAAATGAAACTTGCTAACTACTGCTGCACAAAGCTCCACAGGAAACATAGTTAAAGTAGATGTTTTCTGAAATGTAGAGGCCATGCTAACCCATTAGGGGCCCTAAGTAGAAATATTATTCCCCCCAATAATTAATACATTAGTGAATAGGGGCCCTCCTTGTGGTACTCGGGGCTCTAAGCAATTGTTTAGTCTGCCTATGTCTAGTGTCAGCTCGGTCTGTAAATTAACAGCAACTTTGAAGATAAACCAAAAAATGTTTTAAAAATAAGTCTCTAAACATGTCTAATTCTAATTTAATAGCTTTGTTAGAGTTAGTGGAAAATGAACATATTTAACAAATATTTAGTCATTTAAATATTCATTACTAGTTCAATGATATTTCAACAAACAAAATATATGGTGTCAAAGATGGTTGTAATCACATTATTGCATATTTTTTTATTTTAAGGTCTTATTGTATTGTACATGAAATCAAAGATTTCTTTGGCATTTTAGAAGGTTTTAGCAGCATATAAGTACCTTGTGAGGGGAGAGGCAAGAAGGTTATATTGATAGCTTAAATTTATTTATCTGTATATGGATAGCCTGTTAAAAACTCTCCAAAACTGAAGCACCTAATGCAGGGAAACATGAAAACAATTTCTAAAAACTTTACAATAGACACAATATTTCACTGTGTCAAAAGTCAGTATGCTATTATATTCCCCAGTTTACTAGAGAGAAGATTTTAATCATAATAGCTCTTACATTGACTAGAAAACTGAGCTTCAAAGGGTTAGCTTCAAGTCAACAGCACAGCCATGGACACCTGCATGGCAGCACAATATGCTAACATCTTTATGGCTGACCTTCAACAACATTTTCTCAGCTCTCACCCCCTAATACTCTTACTCTACTTGTGCTACATTGATGACATCTTCACCATAAGGACCCACAGAAAAGAGACTTTTGAAGAATTTCATAAGGATTTCAACAACTTTCATCCCACCATTAATCTCAGTCTGGACCAGTCCACACGGGAAATTCACTTCCTTGATACTGCAATACAATTAAATGATGGACAAATTTGTACCACTCTATACCCACCGAATGCTACACTTACCTTCATGCCTCCAGCTTCCAGCCCAGACACATTTCTCATCTATAGTATACAGACAAGCCCTAAGATACAACTGGATTTCCTCCAATCCCACAGACAGAGACACACACCTACAGGATCTTTATAGAACATTCCTAAACAAGTATAAGATAAGGGTAAAACACAAGAATGCATAAACAATTCTGTTTGCCCTAACGTTCTGATCATGTAAACAGGGCCAAAGGACAAGAAGATCCAGATCAGAACCAGATCAATAACTAACAGCTAAGCTCTATATCAGCACTAATGAGTAAGCCCTGGAAATTTCCAAACTGCCAAACAGGGCAGGAAAACTGTATTTAAGGCTGCCTCAGAGCCTAGCAAATAGGACCTCACCGATGGGCTTTGGGTTCCAACGTCTCGGAAGCTGAGACAACCTCCCACTTCATCTGTAGCCTATCCGGGGTCCCAGGCTTGCAGGAAGGAACATAAGATATGCCGCTTCTTTGTTATATTGTTCTTCCATTTATGGGGCACAGCTGTTAGCTGTCAAGAACTAAACTACTTGTGTTTGACAGATACCTGTGTGGTGTCCTTTGTACTTTGGGAACCCAGTGTCAGACCTGAGACTTATTCTTGCTGACTACAGCTACCAAATCCAAGACTCATTTAATTGCACATCCAATAATTGGATCTATGCCATCAAATGCCAGCAATGTCCCACTTCTATATATATTGGACAAACTGGACAGTCCCTACAGGAAAGAATCAGTGGACACAAATCAGATATCCGTAAAGGGAACATACAAAACCCTGTTGGTGAACACTTTAATTTGCCTGGTTAAGAGATCTTCCAAGTTGCTATTTTGTTACAGACCCATTCCACAAGCCAAATACACAGGGAAGGGTTGGAACTACAATTCATTCATAAGTTTAGTCCTCATGTCAATGGTTTGAATCAAGATACCAGAGGACTGAGACATTATCAACCAAACAAACAATGAAGGTGCCAATGGTTCTTTGTTTGCATAGATTCTAGTGTTAGTACTCTTCCTCTCTAATTGCTAACAAATGGTCCTTATGTAAGCGGGGGAATGGTCCCGCTCTTGTGGGGAACTTTCCTGGCTTCTATACACCCCGGTGAAATGAACCAGCGAAAGGATCTGAGTCCCCGCTCCCACTTCCTTTACCCCACGGCTCCCTGATCCTGAGGGCTCCCCCTCCACTCTCCTGAGTAGCAGAGCCCTTGAAACCCCAACAAGGCTGGGCCCAGGTTTCCTGGGGCTTAATCCCTGACCTTGTAGTCACTAGGGGCAGGAGTTAGGGTGTCCCCACTCCGAGGTGCTCTCTTTACACTGCAGGCCTTCTTGGCCCAGTGATCACTTCATAAGGTTCAAAGCAAATACAATTTATTAAACATCAACTGATTAAAGAGAATAGAATAAGAAACAATGAGAATGGTTAAATGAGAACACACAGCCCTGCTCTGTAGCACAGGGACATCAACACAGCAGTCTGCAGAGTGTAAGGACAGTTCACAGTCTCTTCCTTAGAAGCCCTGGATGTGCTGCAAGGGGCTGCAGGCTGGACACGCTTGCACTGGCAGTGACCACACAGCCTCAGTCTCTAAGTGGCCAGACCCCTCTCCCAGTCCAGAGCCTTTCCCCACACTTTGCAGGTCCCAGTAGCTCACCACATCCAGCTGCAGGCTGTGCTGCTTGGCCAGTTCCAGCTCCTTGTGTTGTTTCTCTGTTCCTTTTGGCTTTCTGAGCACTGCCAGTCTGCTGCTCAACACAGGGTCTGCACTGCTTGTCCTGTCTGTGTCTGGTTCTGTCGCTGCAGGACTTCTTCTTGTACTCCTCTTTCAGCTCTCTGTCTTTGCAGGACCTCTTCTGCACACAGCTTGTTTGTTCAGAGACAGAGCCAGAACAATCCCCACTTACAACCTGTCAGTCAGGCTGAGCTGGAGTGTTGACTGCTTTCCATTGTCTCTGGGGTCTGTCAGTCTCATGAACCCTTCCCCTTCTGAAGCTGGTAAACCAAAAAACTCCCACAGAGTTTTAGTAAGGGGTAACAGTCCCCTTACACTTATCTGCTTCTTTTAACTATCCAGTTTTAGACGCTTATAGTTTTGCCTATTACATATCAGCTCAGTTTTTCCTTTGCTATTTAAATACCCACTGCCTCCTTTTGTTCCCCCCTCCCATTTTTCCATTTTCCCCCATCCCCTTCTCCCCTATTTATTTTGGTTCTGGACATACAACACTCCAGTCATATGAAGAAGTGGACTGTGCCCATGAAAGCTCACAATACTATCTACATGTTTTGTTGGTCTTTAAAGTGCTACCAGACTATTTGTTGTTTTATAGAAAACTGAGTTTCTTTTCCGTCTCCCATCTCTCCTCCAAGAAATGAAACACAAACAAACCTAAATACAATGTGCAATCTCTTGTACAACAGGCAGATATGCAACCAGTTCTTTATCATTGTTGTTCTATAATTGTGTGATATGGTTTCAGGAGTAATTTAATAATGACTAGATTGTGCTGTCATCTTACTCCAATATGCATCAGGAGAGTAAGGTTCGCCCCAATTACTTTACTAAGTACCTGCGTATCTGGATCTTGGATCTGGGTATGCCATGGTGTGCACCTTCTTCTTCCTAGATACTCCCTACTGTCAACAAGGGGTTGGACTGCAAAATAGCTTGAGGCTTGGACAATAACCCTACCTTTCTGGCTAGAGTGGCTGAATGCATAGAGGTAGAAGATAGGTCTGCACTTGGACCAAGAGAGAACATTGCTGTCCTGGAGTGAGGAAGGTAAAGGATGAATTGAGCTCATTCCTTGGGCTACTGCTGGGTAAAGAGTTATATATTACCCCCTAATCGGGATGAAACCTAAAGGCTAGGGCTAGTGATTTGCTAAACAGCAACACAATAACAGTTCACAGTCATTAAGCAGATCGATGTTAAATAAAATGTTGGAGTGAGTAAATTTCAAAATAAGCATTGTCTCATAAGATTAATAGCCTCAGGAAAATACCCATTACATAAAATGGATGTTTCATATAATATACGATATAAACATTGGGCCACGTGTTTGAACAGCATGTATATTAAAATTATGTCAAGTATCAGAGAGGTAGCCGTGTTAGTCTGGATCTGCAAAAGCAAGAAGGAGTCCTGTGGCACCTTATAGACTAACAGACGTATTGGAGCATAAGCTTTCGTGGTCAAAGACCCACTTTCATAATTTTATTAAAATTATGGGCATTTAACTTTAAAACTGCTTTGTAATCTTGAACACAAGTGAAAACCTAATAAAGTAAAAAAAAATGTACTTGACATTGGATGTCACTGATATGGTATCCTGACAGATGTATTGCTCTGTCAAATGTTAACAGTTCGTTGCATTAATGTGTTCCTTCCATGTGCTGCCCTGGCTCTGTGCAAATAGCTGGCAGAACAGACCCTGACATAATGACTGCACCACAATTAAGTTGTGTGTCTGTGTGGGGCGGGGGGGGGGGGGAGGGTAGAAGTTGTCTGGGCTTGCTGGAGAAAGACAATTCTGCTTTATTGACAGGAGGGAGTGGGAAGGGTGAGGTCAGAGTGCTGAAAAGAGGTAGATGGTAGACAGTTTTGTAGTGCTGACTCATCTCCTCTCTCCCCACAAGAATGTGCCATCTGAAAGCTATAAAAGTACAAGCCCTGGGTGTGGGAAGCCTTTTTATCTGATCAGTAAACAGGGCAAGCACCCACATTTCCTTCCCTTGTGGAGGCAAATATCAGCTCTGGTTAAGACCTGCTTTGGGCATTGTGCTAGTCCTTCCTTTTTAAGGGGGTTGGGAAAGGATATTTTCCTGCACTATCAGACTGGCTTCAGTTGAATGAGATTTTTTTCATCTCTCTCACAGCAAGTGTAATGGAAAACCCTTTTGGAGAAGAAGAAAAGGGGGTAGGCCATTTGTCATCATTTATTTCATAAGGCTGTGTGGATGTCGAGTGCAGGTACTCCATACGGAAGGCATCCAGGGACCAGATAAATGGCTTGGTAAAAGTCTTAAAAGGTGGTAATGGATAAATGAACAGAACAGGGAACGGGGTTTGGGTACTATTATGACTGGAAGAGCAAGGAGCAAACCTCCCAGGTCCTCTTTTCATAGCCACCCTTAACTCTCCTAGGAGAGTGATGAATGGTAAGTTCCAAGCAGGGCCGGTTTGAGCCATTCCTGAGCCCCGAGCAGTGGGCGCACGATGCATGCGCAGCTCTGAACCCGGGTTCATGGCGCATGCGTGGCCCTGTCCCCTGGCGCACTGTGCACCTTACAGCTGCAATCAGGCATGCGGCACCTGATTGCAGCTTGAAGGGGCTCCGCGCAGCCCCTGGCCCCGGGCGTGCGGTGCCTGATTGCAGCTTTAAGGGGCGCTGCACAGCTGGGTGTACGGCACCCCTTACAGCTGACATCAGGTGCCCCCCCCAGCTAGCCCCACCCTTAATCCGGCCCTGGTTCCAAGCCATGGGTTGGCTGGGGTGTAGTTTATACAGCTAATCTGCTTGATTGCCTATATAGATTTATTATTTCCTTATGGTTTTGATGATAAGTTTATGATTTATAAGTTATAGTAGATTTATACTGGCAATTTGCCTGTAACGTGATGGACTTACAGGTCACATCCTTTATGCTGAGCTAAGTCGAAGCTAGCATACACATGCCTGGGAACTTTCACTCAGATTGCAAAGTCAATGCTCATGTATCCTGGATCTTTCATGTAGATAAAGCAATCTTCAATGGCATAAGGTCTTCCAAGAATACCCTCAAAATTAGCAGGTACATCACTAATTGGAAAAATCCAAAATAAACAGTTAAGACTAGACTGAGTAACTGGGTAGGACAAAAATAACAAATGTGATAGTCAACCACAAAAGACCTATGGTAACATATTGATGTACATGAAAAGAACTTCAGATCAATAATATACTGACCTATAGGGGAAAAAAAACCACTTCACCATTAGCAAGTTGAGGTAATACTAAAAAGGAGAAAAAGAAATATCCTCTACTGAATATGCATCAAACATAAAAGCATCAGTGGTATATATTATAAAAGTAGCATCCCAGCCTAGGGACGGTAGGAAAAGGAGATGTAGTCCTCAGGAGGTATCAGAATGATGGCTGCTGGTCATGATGGGTAAGGCAAAGGCAATGAGGAAGATGATGGCTAACACTTCAGGTTGCTCTAGAAGGAATGTTGTGAGTATATGGTATGGAAATATAGATGCACATTCTCAATCTATCTTACGAAATTAGGGTACTTGTGTCTGTCCTAAATATATTAATAAACTATATTTATAAATATATACAAAAGTTCCTATAGTGTGAGCAGTTGCAATCATAGAATAATTAAATACTGGGATTGATCCTGGGACAAAATATCTGTCAGCCCTAAAAGCGGTGATTAGAAATTCAGATGCACCTGATGAACAAGTTTTTACCCATGAATTCTTATGCCCAAATAAATCTGTTAGGGTATGTCTACAATTCGAAATAGCACATCTATACACCAAAACTTTTTCAAAATAGCGTTTTAATATTTCTAAATAGCACGTCCACACTGAGACCCTGAACCGAAGATAAGGCTGGCCGGAACCAGTGCTGACAGGGCATCAGGTTAGGACTTACTGTGTGGGGCTGCTGCCTGCGGCTAACTGAGCTCCGTGCTTAAAGAGACCCTACCTCCACCCCGGACAGACAGTTCTCAGGTTTCCCCGCTTGCTTGTGTACCTCGATGAGGGACAGTAAAGCAGTCCTGTCTTTGAGTGCCCTGAGTGCCCGCATTCAGGATACCACAGCACTCGGCCACATGGAGCCAGAGCTGCCCCTGGGCATCTTGTGAGGTCGTTGCCATCAGCCCGGCTGCACTTGCTGCAGGCTGCCATCCGGGGGGTCTAAAAAATTCTTAGGAAGGAATAAGATTTTCACACCTTTAAACAAACGATACAATTGTTACACCTATGAACAGGGTTGCTGTGGATCAGATAAATAGCCAGAATTTTTTATAAGTATTTGAATCTCTCTCATCTAAATTACAAGCTTAACATTTCACGAGAGCAGACTTATTCTCCTTATTTCTTATGCCTCCTCGTTAAATTATATTAGAAATACCAGATACATGCAATTGTCATATTTTGTTTTTTTTGCTATTTCTGCTTCTGTTGTGTTTCAGAGTGAAGGTATGTAGAGATCCACAAAAATTATTCAGCTTTTCTCCATTTTAGGCCCAGCAGAAATTCTAAGTAGATTTTTAGTTTAATAGTTAAACCGTACTTGTTACTAGGAATTTATAGAATGAGTTTTCAAAGAGAATAAAAATCATAGAATGTGAAAATAAAAGAGTTATTACACTTAGGGTGCATCTACACAGCAGGGCTTAACTTGAAATAAGCTTCACAAATTTGAAATATCTAGTTAACATGTCTTAAAACAACAGGTTAAAAAGTTTTTCCTGTTTTGGGCTGGTGATAATCCGTAACGATATAATAAAATAATAATAATAATAATAATTAATACAATCTAATCCATGTAGAACAAGGAAACTTTCTAGAACCTGATTTTGAGAGGTTTTGTTTGAAGTGGGAGTTGTTGCAACTTCCGAGGGCTGAATCCAAAGTCATCCTTGCTAGAATAGAGATATTTGGGTTAGTCAGTTTAGGATGTATGCTCTTATGAACCAGACCTTTTGAGGTTCATCTATCATGTTTTGTAGTGCCAGAATGTGCTGGACAGGTGTTGTTTTTAGTGCAAAATTCTGCCACACTTATATTGTCACTTTATTTACTAAAATTGTACTAAAATAAGTGGGACCCTTTATGAACTAAGGGTGGCCTCTGGCTATAGGAAATAACAACCATAAAAGGCATATTGCAGTGACCTTCTGCAATACCAAAGCATTATCTCACTTACACTGTTTCACATAATACCACACATGAAGTGTTATTGTAGCTGTGTCAGTCCCAGGACATAGAGAGATATTTGACTCTCTAATGACAGTACATAGTGGAAATACAGTTCTATTTATCACTAGATCAGGCCCAGAATCTGTAATTATTTGTTACCAGAAGAGCAGCTTAATCCTTATACATATGAAGAAATATGAGTAAGTCCCTGCTAACATTTCCTGGTTTATTTTTTATTTCTCTGTGGGGACACCTTTGAGCCACAGTGTTTTCAATCTAGCAAATGAGTTTACTGCAGTTTCCAAACAGGGCTGCTTTCATTGCTCTTCTGTCAATACAATAATGGAGAAATTAGAATTAAACTTGTTTCAAAATTTTGATCGCTTCAAATACCACTGCGTGTAATATTTAGGGACTTGGAAGACCAACTGGGGGTGTTCTCATTTCTTTTTATTTGCTTGACAGATACCAAAAAAAAGTGTTTCACATTTCTCAGCAGCAGAAAAAGTTACTAGCTCTAAGCTTTTTGCTAAATATTTATCCTGAATGGCAGACATGATATTTCCTAGGGATTGCTCTTTGGAGAATTTATTTATCTTACTCTCCCCATCAGAATTTGAAATTGCATGAAAGTGTGAAATAATTTTTGCCCTGGAAACTTTATTTTATTTTAACACTCTTTGCTTTTTTTTTAGTTCAGTTTTCCTGAGTTATCTGGGGAATAAAATTCTTTGACAACCGAACAAATTACTGCAAAAATGCACTATACTGGTAAAATTAAAAAATAGTACATAATCTGTTTCTGGGCCTATTCCTGCTTTGACTGGAGTCACTTGTAAAACTCTAATGTGACTGCATACCATATGAGTTGAACAACAAGAAATAAAGTTAAATGTGAACATTCTATTGATTCAGAACAAGACCTGTGTTTTAACATACAGGATACATTTAAGAGTATATGCTTCAGAAAGAGGAATACTGAAAACAACGGGCTCTTGTAGAATGAGGTCTTCTCTGAACTATTCATTTCCAATTTCCCAGGTTGGCTCTAATTTTGTTTTATCCTATTATGTCATGTATTAGCCACTTTAACCCCATTTCTCTGTCAGTATACTATGAATTACCCTGAGCATGTTACCAATTCTGGTAAACTTTTCTAATTTATGTAGAAAGAAAGAAATCTAGAGACAATGTGTGTCCACTAAGATTTAATATGAAAAAAGAATAATTGTAGAAAGTCCAAAGCATATTATGTTGGGATAACTGTTGAAAGTGTTATTACTGCCTACATCAAGCTCCCACGTAGAGAAATGTGATATTTTCTCAGTTCCTGGAGGTTATCTGTGGAAATGGTGCCTTATGTTTGCCAAATGGTTTTATAAGATATCATATGTACTTTCAGGCAGCTGCATAGCCAATGTGTTGCTTTAGTAGTATCACATTTGCAAAAGAAAATCTGGAAATTAAAAACGCTTTGATTAGCTATTCTAACCATAACTATTTATTGCTTGCTAAGAATCAATGCTTTCTTAAGCACTGAAGAAGAACCTGTCCCTTCCCTAAATACGTAGACAATAGATAGATAGGCAAGGAGGCCTAGGAGACATACGAATGGTCATATTGGGTCAGACCAAAGGTCCATCTAGCTTAGTATCCTGTCTTCCGGCAGTAGCCTATGTCTGATGCCCCAGAGGGAGTGAACAGAACAGGTAATCATCAAGTGATCTCTCCATAGGGACACCATTCCTACCCATCATGGCTAATAAGTATTGATGGACCTATCTTCCATTAATTTATCTAGTTCTTTTTTCAACCCTGTTAAAATCCTGGTCTTTACAACAGCCTATGGCAAGAAGTTCCACAAGTTGACTGTGTACTGTGTTAAGAAATACTTCCTTCTGTTTGTTTTAAACCTGCTACTTACTAGGCACAGAAGGGCAGATCTAACTTAAAGCAGCTTTAATTATACACTTATTTTCTGATGGTGAATTAATATATTTTTCTACTGACAAGTTCTAGCATATTTGAGCTTCAATAAAGAAGTGAATTCTGATGAATGGTTTAAAAGAAAAGAGTTTGGATATTGGTGCATGGATATAAGGAAGAGTAGTCAACCTCAGCTTTGCAGACATTTCTTAGTATTTCTTATACAATCATTCGAATATGTTCACCAATTATGATATCAGTCTTGGTACCTTGAGGTTAATTTATTGCTTGGTAACCCTCCCAGAAGACAGTCTTGAAGTTGTAACAATATTAAGTAAAAGTATGTCTGGCTGTATAACATACTGCAGTAACATAGATGGATATTTCTATAACTCTGTAAACATAATTCGGAAAAGGAAAGTGCATATAAATAGATCAGTCTAATGGTGTCAGGGACAGCTTTGCAAAACACATTTTAAATCAATGATATATGCATTTAGTCACTGGGAAAATATACACTTTTCATTCCTGAGTAGACAGACAACTAGAAATCCTAACAAAGTAATAAAAAGTTTAAGAGTGATGGTAACATCCCTTAGGCCTCATTCTGCTCCTAGTTTAGTCAGTTGGACTTTTTCCAATTTTGTCGAAGGGAGAAGATTTGAACATCAAGCCTTCTCCTAGAATATTTTATCTTATACATCTTTAAAGCTAAATAGACCTAATACTACTATATTGTGTTTTTTAATTTGTTAATTAAAATCTCCCAATTAACTTCCTTTTTTGCATTTCATTTTTTGAAAATGAAAATTCTTTCGTTGAAAAAGAAAAAATGCAAGCCCTCCATATGTCTCCAGATTGAAAAAAAGAGGCCAAATTCTTTAAGCAGGGTGTGCCAGAGTCAAACAATTGTAAAATGTATGAAGGCTGATAGGGCACACCCTAATGTACGCTGGGAAGACCCCTACAACCTAGAATTAGTAGTTTGTGTGACGTTGGGAGTAAGAAAAGTGAAACTAACACCCTTCGTAATCCAGAACAGGACTAAAGCAAAAAGGACTGACTGCTCCACTGGACTGAGTCATCTCAGACCAAAGCTCATGAGAGCATAGGTCCAAGCAGCATTGTTATTAAAACACCCAGGCAATGAATATTTTATTAGCACTGTTTGGTTCTGAGAGACCCAAACATAACTAAACAGTCAGGCTATGTCTACACTGGCCCCTTTTCGGAAAAGGGGCCAGTGTAGACATAGCCTCAATGTATAACGAAACAATCCCCCACTATTTATATGCACATTGGTGAGTGCATAACAGAGTATATTTCTTTTAAAATAACTTTTCCACAAAGCTCTAGGAAATTGTACATATATTTACAGGATACAAGCTCCCCACTTGTAATAATAAATTAATTATTTACCCAACCAAATGAAGCCTTATTCACAAAATATTAATCACTCAAGAACATTGCAACTCCCTCACTTACCCCACTATATCTATTCTAAAGCCTGGCTAGTAACAAATCTGCATTCTCTAAAAGCAATAGAATGAGTTCCAGAATTGAGGACAAAAGTTCCAGAATCAAGGACTATTTCCAGGAAATATCTTTCTCCTGGAAGCTGTTGGCTCAATTGTCCCTTAGTCACAAGTCCACTTTTCAAAAGTATGCAAACTAGATTTTCAAAGGAGCTCCTACTTCCACTCAGATTCACTTGACATCCTTCATAATTCAAAACAATAACACAAACTCCTCTGGGAAATTAAAAAAGTACTGAAATGTTCCTTCTGTGTGAAGTATTGCTTGGTAAGTGGGCAACTGTATTCAGAACTAACTTAAGTTCCTAAATGATCCTATGGTGTATATAGAGAGTCTTACTGCTTCCATTGACTTCAATGGGCTTTGGATCAAGAGTGTATAACACATTTCAATAGTTTGTGTGATGATAGGTATAAGAAAAGTGACTGTTTATGTCAATGTTTTTATCATGTTTACACAATTGCCTTGAATCTTTACAAAATATATCACATAAGGTATCAATAGAAAAGTTATGAATTTTAAGTATGATTATCCTACTCATATACACGTGTTGTCTTGGTATCAGAAGTTATGAATATTGACTATGTACCTGTATCTAAATATGTATATCAATGTGTGTAATATGCCTGGATGAAACCCCTCCCCCAGATAGATTCACATCAGAGCTAGACAATTATGTTCTGATGGCACATTAAGGACACTTAGCTTTCACAATGGGCAATTGAAGAATCTTGTCCAGCCTAGTAGGCCTTTCCTATGAATGCCTTAGACAGTAAGGAGCCAGTGGTCCCAAGTGTAATTCAGCAAAACATGTAGGGCCATGTGATATGTTCATGGGCTTATAACTTTCCATGTACTGGGCTTCTGGGCTTTGTTTTGGATAGTTCATTTTCTTGTACATGACAAAGGATATAAAAGATGTCTGAGTGATCTCCATTTTGCCTCTTTCCTGCTCTAATTCTCCAGACTGTAAATTAACAACTAAAGGAAGTAGTTTGAGTTATGGACTGAAGATATTCCAAACTTTTGGAAGTTAGCAGAAGTTTTGCAAGCCAGCAGTCTATGCCATTACTGCTTGCAACCTGATATAAGGACATTGCAACCATTTGTATATATGTGATCTATTTACCACTTATGTGTACTCTTTTCTTTCATCAATAAACCTTTAGTTTGTTTGCTGAGGATTGTCTGTCTGACAGTATGATATTTGGCTAATTCTGAGAATCACATTGACCTGGGGATAAGTGTCTGATCCTTGGGCATTAGTAAGAATCTCATATATGGAGAGTTATGTTTTCTGTAATGTCTCACTATATTAGACCTGTTTGTATGACAAAATCTGGAATGCCTAAAAGGAACTGTGCTTGGTTTCTGGTTTGCCAGTGTGGTACTGCAAAGAGCTTTTATTACTGGTTTGCTGAATTTAATGATGGAACAAGCCACCAATTTGGGGTGATTGCCTGGCCTGTTTCTTGCAGTATGCCCTGAGCATGGCATTCTCATTGCAGTCCATCCCATGTGCCTGGTCATAGACTGATCTGAAGATAACTAATGCATGAAAAAAAGATCTTACACCTTTCTTGCTGAGTCATCTGGTAAAAGGTGAGCCTTTGCCAAATAAGGTTGAATTTGGAAAAGGTATTGATTGGGTTGATTGCTATCCCTATTTGGGGGGACTTTTTTTCTTTTATGAACACTCCCATATGTCTTGTACAAAGTGATTTTCATATACAGAATGATGCCCAGGAACTCGTGTACACAAAAGGTAGATGGATCTTCAAATTCTCGAGAAAAATTCTGGAAATATATCTGCAAACCTCCTAAGAATAGCTTTAATAAACTATGATCCTGACTTCCTTGATGTGTGTTTTGATGTTTGCATTTCTTTCCTTTTGAGGCTGGGAGGAAGAACTCTCCAAGACATGCCAGTCTATTCTTTAAGCCTAAACAGAAGACAGCATATATCTACTAAAAAGCATCAGTTTTTCCTTCATGTTTTCTACAATCTGTTTTTGAGGATAAGGAATAATTTGGTGATGCTCAATTCCTTCTCAATTGACTGGTTTAAAGATGATGGCTATATCTGCAATGTAATCTAGGGCAAGTCAGGTGGCTTACATTTTGCAGAGACCTGAAGGATTATTTCCTGGTTAGATAACACCCAGAGGAATGCATTTTAGCAAAGTTTTTCTCTGAAGTCACTGCTAAATTGATAAATTGTTCATGTCAGATTTACAATGCTGTTAATGTCAGATTTCTGAGTCTTTGATGCTGTGGAATTCTCTACAGTCTTTTCACTGTCTAAATTAATTCTCACCTAAATTCTTAAATAGAAAAGTGTGAAACACATTGACATATTAAAGAGTGACAGAGTATTAGTCTATTTAAGGATTTATAAATAGACAACTATTTACTTCAATTGTACAACCGTGTAGTTTAAGCATCAAAACAGTAACACCTTGAGAGAAAATCTCATGCAGTTCCCAATACTATATATCTTTACACTTGAAAATATCCTCATTATCTATCCATCAACTCCAGTGAAGTTATGAAACTTCATTTCACTAGAGCCCTTGACATTACATTTCTCACTCTTTGTTCTGCTTGTCAGCGCTTTATGTCATTAATGGACAGGCACTGAGGACCAAAATCCCAATTTTTTTCTTAAAAGAGATATTTTTCATATTCAATCATCTACTCACATAACCCACAATATGTCTGTGGGTATACAGCCAAATCAAGGTAATAGACTGTTAGGTTTGACTTGAAGAATGGCATTGGCAGTTGAGGTCCTTGCTTTTGAATTTTAGTCTGTCAAAATCTGATTTTTACTGCCTCTAAAGTTATATGAACTTCTGTTTGGTTTACAGATCATTGCTGAAGAAGCAATTCCTATTAATGTGCTTTATGAAAATAAAAATAGAAAGCAGGGCAGATTTATTGGAATTCAGGTAAAATAAGAGATCTTTTTAAAATAAATTGAGAGATTTAGTTAAACTCTCCTGGGGTATGTCTACACTACCCCGCTAGTTCGAACTAGCGGGGTAGTGTAGGCATACGGCACTTGCAAATGAAGCCCGGGATTTGAATTTCCCGGGCTTCATTTGCATAAGCGGGGCGCCGCCATTTTTAAAACCCCGCTCGTTCGAACCCCGTGCAGCCGTGATCTGCACGGGGTTCGAACGAGCGGGGTTTAAAAAATGGCGGCGCCCCGCTTATGCAAATGAAGCCCGGGAAATTCAAATCCCGGGCTTCATTTGCAAGTGCTGTATGCCTACATTACCCTCCTAGTTCGAACTAGCAGGGTAGTGTAGACATACCGCTATAGAGGCGATCAGGGTTCTATCTTGAGCTGAACCATTACAGAACAATGGCGTAGAACAGTTTTCGTAAAAAGCATCAAGAAAAATTGATTTTCTTTCTCTGAAAAAGATAAAGAAAAAGAAAAACTGGTGCAACTTAGTGAAACAGACACATTTCTGCAAGTGTTTAGGTGTGAACATCAGCTAAATTACTCCTAAAGGTTAAAATCAACTGACTACGTCATTTTAAAAATATTATCTGACTTACTTACCTCAAGTACAAAAGCTTCAGAGGGGTAGCCGAGTTAGTCTGTAACAGGAAAAACTCAAAAAACAACAAATAGTCTAGTAGCATCTTAAAGACTACAAAAACACGTAGACAGTATTATGAGCTTTCATGGGCACAACCCACTCATGTAGGTAGACTTTGAAAAAGAGCAGGAGGCAAAGAGTGCATTTCACACTCCCTGAGATTGGTTCACCAACTAATCCCCAAGAAGAAAAAAGGAAATATCCCCTCTCAAGATACAATAGATGAATTGCTAGTCAAATATGTAGTAAATGGCATAATAAACATTGTTTTCTGTAGGGTCAGAATTTCATCCAATGCCTTCAGAATCCCACTTGGGTGGTGCAATTCTATAGCATCTCTAAGGCAGACCCATCTCTAATGGGGCAATTTGGGAAGATGGTAGAAATGGAAGGTTGTGTTCTCACATTGATTTGGAAAAAAAATGTCATTAGTTGTGGCCTTCTTCTGCCTTAATAGATAGGGAGGTGGTAGGGTGCTGGGCAGGACAGGACAAAAGTTTGAAAGAAGATTACAAAGTGAGAATGAGAACCTTGAAAATGTATAAAATCATGCCTGTCTGAGTTTGCAGAGGGCCTGAAACAATATCTCCAAGAAATGTGAATAGTAACAACCACCTCTCCGAGGGTCTCAGGGCCTATTATTCTGCAGCCATGGAATTCAGCTATTTTCAGAGGATACCTTAGAATTCAACATTTTTGAGACACTTATACAGAAAAGTGTCATAAATTACCATCTTCTTGGAGGTAGCTGTAATAACTATGCACTACAGTTCAGATCAGTGAACAAGTTATATATTCAGAAGTTGAAGATGAATGAGCAAGTTTGGATGTTCAAAGACCTCCTGCACAGTATGCGCCCTATGCTGCTATGTCAGAAGTCTGAGTTCAAGACACTTTACATTCCACAGCAACTAGGACTTTGGGATCCCACACTCAACTGAAAATTATAATAATCACATTCTAGTGATTATAATAATCACATTCCCTCAGACAAGGGAAAATCTGCCACAAACTGTTTGCAAAGGGCATTGACTATCTGGGATGGAAGAAAAATCCAGTATGTAAATGTAAGATCCTATTTTGAACATTTTGCCTCCTCAATACTCAAAAAAGAGAAGGAAGCTTGCTAGTGCCCTGGTGATGGTGGCTGCATGATTGGGAAAGGAAAGAAAAGGAGGAGGAATTCAGATATTAATCCTAGCACACAGAAGTAGCATAGGCTCAGAAGGAAGAGTTGTCTGAGAGCCTTCACTCAAGTGGTAAGACAGACCTGTTCAAGAAGTATTTTACATGCCATTCAGAATTGTCAATATTATATAATTTTGCTATAATGAATGGACTATGTGTTAAGGAACTGAGCATCTTAGCACTGATACAAGCTAAACACAACAAAACAAATAAACAAACAAGGAAACCAAGATAAAACATTTGTGAAACTTAACTGAGCCTTCTCCAGGGACTTTATCAAAATTCCCAGGATCAGAACACAGCCTGATCTTCCTGAGTTGCCCCTCTTGTTTTGCTAAAGAGCCTCACTAAAGGTTTCTAGTTCACTGAGTCATAAAAGATTTTTTTTTTAATTTTATGAAGGAAAGTCAGGAAGATTGGGAACCGAAGCTGACTACCAGACTTCTTCAGAATCTCTCTATGGGCCTGATCCAAACCCGGTGGCACATCAAATTTTCAGAAGAAAATGGAGCTCTTGTTCTGATTAGAGCACATTAATTAAAAATCAGTTAAAATGAAATTCCTGTCATGTTACATATTATATCCATGTTAATATCAAATGAGCCTCATCAAGGAGTTCAGCAATCCTGAATTATGGTTACGGATTAATAAAGTGTCATAATTTATTTTAAAAGTGTTGCTATGTTATTATCTTCACAGCCTTATTTTTGCTGAACTGATTACACTGATAGCACCCAAGAGTTCGGAAGTAATCTCAAAAACCTTGAACTGCAACAGAGTAAACAATTTGGCTGCTCCATCAGCATTTATTAATCACGGCAATTACTGCTAGGCCAAATGCCACAGCTACTGTGTGCCGTGCTTACACCACAGAGGTGCAGAATTGATTTAAATAACCCTTCAAAAGAATGAGGAATTCTTCTAAAAGGGCACTCCTGCCTTGAGGCACCTGGATGCAAGTATAAAATGGCTTCAAAAATAGACCAAATATTCTTATACTAGATCAGTCTCAAATAACTAAAATTAGATTTCAGACATTTGCAAATATGAATGAATTTGTCATCTTTGGTTATTTAATTGGAAAGGTGTAGATGAAGAAAAAAATAGAACCAGCAGCATAGTCTGTAAGTAATAATTATGCAGTGGCATTTTAAATGATCCCCATAAACCCTTGAGCAAAATGAAAGAAAGGTAGTGTAGAAAAGGCCTCAAAACAGAAGGATGTCATATATATCTAATCTATAATAATCAGACACATTTTCACTTTACTAACTCAATTTATGTGAAGGAATCCTTTGAAATCAATGAACCATTTCCATTTTTCATCTAGTTAAATTTTAGATGATCAACCACAACAATTGGATGGGACTTAATACTGTAAGTAGTCAAAGATATTCTCACACCTTCCCTTGGCCTACCTTCAAGGGGAAATTTTGGTCATTGTCTTCATGAATTTTTCTTCTCATAAGACTAGACCGTAATATTTCCAGGCTCTTGTCAGAAGGAAATAGAATTTCCTCAGATGCCAGCTCCAAAGAAGATATAGGTTCCTATGCCTCAAGAAATTCAGGGCTTAATCCTGATTTAGGAGGCATACATTTTATCCTCAGGGCCATGTCTACACTACAGATCAAAGCACAGTCAATTTTCTGGGGTTAGAATTAGTGGGTCTAATGAGACATGCTAATTCTAACTGAGAGGGCACTCCCATCAATGCCAGTAGTCCTGCTTCTATGAGAAGTAAGGGAAGTCGAAGGAAAAATGTGGTCCCTTCGACTTCCCATAGTGTGGATGGTGCCAAAATTCGAGTTAAGATACTTCAACTTAAACTACACAATTAACATAGCTGAAGCTGCATAACTTAATTTGAACTTATCCCTTTGTGCAGACCAGGGGCCAAAGATAAAAGAAATTGAAACTGTTGTGTGAGGACACTGGGCTTTAGGTCTGTCAGGGAAAGACTTTATATCAAGAAGAGTAAATACTTACAAAACTTCTACTAACCATAATCATTTTCAAATATGTTGACTATTTCATCTTGGCATCTCAAAGAATAACGAGTCATTATTTGGACCTGATTCAACAAAGCATTTAAGCACTTGGGTTACTTTAAACCCTGTTTAGCAAAGCACTTAAGCATTGAACTTAAAATAATACATGTTTTTAAGCTCCATTGACCTCCGTAGGACTTAAGCCTGTGTTTAGGTGTTTTACTGAGTAGGATGGATTTAAACTTTTTGCTTAAAATTAAGCATATGCCTAAATGATTTGCTGAATATTTGATAAAACCATATCCTGCCCATAGGTCAGATACAGATACCCTAACTCACGCTGAATATTACCTTCCTGAAGAGATATCCAGTTGAAGTCAGTAGGACAGGGGGCATATCTGTGAGCAAGTGGCCACAAACAGAACTATTGCACAAATTAACCTAATGTGAGGTTCATATATTTTATGGTTACATACATGAGAAAAGTACAGACTCATGGTTGGTAAAAAATCATATTCTGAGTCAGCAAATTGCTGGGTACTGTAAACAGTAAAAGTAAAAGACAATCCCAAAGAGCTAGCTTATAGTGTACATGGACTGGACAAATGGAAGGGCAAAGGGAGAAACAAAGACTGGAAATGAGTCATGAAACATCACAAAGCTGGTTAGTGATAGAACTGGGAGACGAACATAAGTCTTTTGATGCATAAACTAAGATCACAACCGCTATACTATACTACCTTATTATACATTAGAAATATATATAAAGGAAAACAAAATGATTAGTTACCAAGGTTTAAACAAGTACAGTATATAGCATTTCATATATTTTTTCAAATTATATGAAACATGGTAATCAACAATTTGTAATAAATTATAATGTGATAATAGAACTATTATTGTATACAGTACTGCAAATGCAGTATCTTTTTATAGATCTGTAACATTGAAAGATATAAATTAACAATAAATACTTATTGAAAAGTACCAATACATTTTTCAATATGATCAGAAATATGATGCTTATGTAACTGAGCAGGAGACAGAAGTGAGGGGAAAAAAGAATGAAACACATGATATGTCAAAAGATAAAAATATTTAGTTCTATCATCAATCCCTATTTTGAAGGAGAAGGAATAAAGATTACGGGTGACCACTCTTTGGCACAAAATCCTGTCCCTATGAAAGTTAATAAATTAACTAAGTGTGAAGTCAATAGTGCTGATTTACCTGTGGATTTTGAGCAACAGAACTCTTTTATAATAAATTGTAGGCAAGCTTTTCTAAGGGATTCTCACTTTTCCAATACTAATTCATTTAATTACAAAAGATAATTGGGTTATAATTGCATTATCAGGTATTTAATTGTTATTTTGCTTATACAGTAGTGGCTTGAATAATTAAAACAGATTCCTAATTAAAATTTATGCAAGCAAGTAATAAACATGAAGTATAGGTGTTAATTATTCATCATGCAAAATAACTCTTATAATAATGTAGTATTTGAAAATGGAAATACAATCTGTTTATAATATGTCAATTGGCATTTCTTCTAAGAACTTGTGAAACTTCACAGTCCTACCACAACCTAAAGTGAAGAAAGCCTTCCATGTGTAATGATATTATTTACAATTATTGGTTCAATCTAGTATTGAACTAATAATAACCATAGTTTTCATCATTAATTCATAGTTTACATAGTCTCAAAAGACAATTTCACAACTGCCTATGTATTATTTAAAAAAAATGTTGTATTTCATAAAATGAATGGCAAATATATGAGGCTGAACTTTTGACTTCACTATGCAGATTGCAGAAGAGCTTATGAGGATATGTAGAGTAATCATTGTAAATGTATTCTTTCCATGCTCTTTGCTCAGCTTTTATGGATAGACTTGTAAAAAAATGTAAAAAATGAATCCATTATATAACATTTCCCATTGGCTAGCCAAGACCACTGTCTATCTAGGTGGATAGTAATGTCTCATAATTTCCTCCTACAACCCCATCTGTCTGTCTTCACTGGTAGTCATTTATCTTTTATTTAGGGCTTGCCTGCACTCATAGCACTGCAGCTGCACTGGGGTAGCACTTCAAATGTTGCCTATTACAGTGGGAGAGCTTCTCCCTGCTGCACAGGTAATATACCTTCTGGAGAGGTGGTAACTCTGTCAATAGGGGAAGCGCTCCTGTCAACAAAACATTGTCTACAAAGTGGATTAGGTCAGTATAACTGTCTTGTTCAGGGGTGTGGAAAATCAAGTTATATAAACATAATTATACTGATATAAGTTTGTTGTGTAGACTAGGGCTTAGGTTATGAACTCTTAGATGAAAGGGCAGCCTTACTGTTTTGTGTTTGTACAGTGCTAGATCCTGGGCCAGGGCACTATAATAATTGACATTTATACCAATCAAATCATAATGCAATGGAATATTAAAAGTAATTTGTAAATATGGGCATTGCAATACTGACAAGTTCAAAGTTCTGTTTAGTTCTGTATTCTTGTGAAGGGGTGCTCACCCCACCCAGGATTAGAAGGGTTAAAATGGCCTAGTGGCCAATTTAACTGCCAAGAATGCATCTGGAGGAATAGCTAGGGAGCAAGAAGTTGATTAAAGGAGGATCAGCTGGGCAGGAATAGGTGGGGCCTATAAAGCCCAGGAACTCAAAAGAGACAAGGTGACTTTGGGAAAAGGGCAGTCACTTGCTGGGAAGAGGGAGGACTGTTTGGGAGATTCCTAGGAAAGCTACCAGAAGGCAGGAAACAGACACTCTCTGGGAAGAGAATGGAGTTGGTGCTGCTAGAGAAGAGCGGGTGGAGAGGAGGAGATCAAGAAGAGTAGGGAAGCAGTCCATGGAGGGAATAGTGATGACTGAAAAAGTAGAGCCCAGAACTGCTGAGAGCAGGGTCAGTACACTAGATCTACTCAGTAGGAGTACTACTGCTGAATCTGTTGTTTCCCATTTTGTGTGTGTGCAATAGATGAGTTTTTCCCTTAAGTGTAGTAATTTCCACTTGTCATTTTTGAAGTTTGTCTTGTTGATTTCAGCTAATTCTCCAAGTTGTCAAGGTTACTTTGAACTCCAATCCAAAGTGTTTGCAGCCCTTTCATTTTGGTGACATCTGCAAATTATAGAGGCATACTCTGTATTTCATTTTCTAAGCTAATGTGTGGAGGAGCATTGTTTTGCACCCATAGCTTCACTATTGTATTCAGTTATGGTTACCAAATCTCACAGAAGTTATATTAGAATTAGAAATGGTACACAGACGGGCAAGAAAAAGTATTAGGGACATAGAACAGTTTCCATATGGGAGAGCTTAAATAGAGAGGGACTGTGGTCATCCGTGAAAAGAGATGGCTGAGGAAAGTAGGTGTGCACAGCATGTTTGAACAAAATGAATAGGGAACAATTATTTACCCTACCAGATAACACAAGAATGAGGGGTCACCTGAAGAAATTAAGAGGCAGTGGGATTATGACACCCCATGCTCTGGGTGTCCTTAAATATCTGATTGCATAGAGAACTAAATATATTGCCCTCTTCTATTCAGCCCTCTGAAGCATCTGGCATTGGCTACAGTTGTATGGCAGGATATTGTGCTAGCCAGATCATTGGCATGACTCAGTATGGACATTCTTGTTCTGGACTGACCCCTGTCAAACCTCACTGGACAGAGTCTCCCATGGTGTCAGTAAACCACTAAGAACTACTTTTGAATATTGTCTTTCAACCAGTTGTTCACACCCATCTTAACATTAATTTCATTCCTTTATTTGCATATGAAAATGCCATGTGGGATTATATCAAAATCCTTACTAAAATCGAGATCTCTCATGTCTGCTGCTTTTCTCCACCATCCACTAGCCAATGGCCCAATGTTGTAGGCGAATAGTTTTCTCTCTTCTTAGTCAGCTTTCATCAAATCTTATCATTTCTACCCCTCCAATAAATCCCTGATGAGTACCCTACCCCCCAAACCAACTCCAGAATCCACTCCATACCTCCCTACATTCAGAGGGTCTCTATTCCTGCTTTCATAATGCAGGAGACAGATCCATCCTTGGGGTAGCCAGTGTTGGCTACCCAGCCATACTGGAGATATGTCTAGTATTGCCAAAAATTAATCCTTCATCTCCATAACTATTACTAAAGATCTGGTCCATGTTCTCGTTCTCTCCTGTACTTAGTGCAGTCTCTCTACTTTATCCTCCTCATTTCCAAACTCTTCAACCCATAAAACACACGGCAGGCTAAAATCATCTTCCTTGCATGCCTCTGTGTTCATATCACCATTTCTGTCTGAATACTTCCACTGACATTCTGACTAATTTTTTTTTCACTGAATTTATGGCCCTCGTTTCAAATTAAGGTTCTGTATGGCACCATTGTACAGATCCCATTTTGAGAACCACTACATCCCCACCTTTACTCTGTTCTCTGCTGCTTTCTTTCTGTTTTACTGAATTCTTTGTGCTAAATTCTCCTCTGCGTGCCACTGGTTCAACTATAAAACTCTTAGAACATTTGGGATTTTACAAGAATTTGGTTCAGTTTTCCCTTCAAGAGTCAGTCAGGGTTCTTAGGAGCAGCTGCTTTTGCTCAAAAAACTTGCCAGCTGTCTACACAGGCCGCTTGAATTTGTGCAAGAACACTGGCAATCTAATGCATGATCGTCAGTGTTCTTGCACAAATACAATGACTCTCCTGTTTGGGCAAAAGCCCTCTTGTGCAAATGCTTTTGCGCAAGAGGACCAGTGTAGACAAGGCAGTGTTGTTTTACGCAAAAAAAGCCCCGATGGCGAAAATGGCCATCGGGACTTTTTTGTGCAAAAGCGCATCTAGATTGGTCACAGATGCTTTTGCGCAAAAGCATCCGTGCCAATCTAGATGCTCTTTTCCACAAATGCTTTTAACGGAAAAACTTTTCCGTTAAAAGCATTTGCGGAAAATCATGACAGTCTAGACATAACCCAAGGGTATGTCTACACTACAGAGTTATTTTGAAATATGTAATTTTGAAATAGTTATTTTGAAATATCTTATTTTGAAATAACACGTCTAGACAAAAAATGCATTTTGAAATAGGATTTTGCTATTTCGAAATAGTGCATCCACACTGATTGGACACTGAATCACATTTAAGGCCGGACGGAATGGGTTCTGGCACGGCATCAGGTCAGGAGTTACTTTGTGTGGCTGCTGCCTGAGGCTATCTGAGGCCTGTGATTAAAGGGCCCCTCCTGAACAGCCAGTTCTCAGGTTTCACTGTTTGCTTGCCTACCCTGATGAGAGACAGCAAAACCTTTTTTCATCTGTGTGCTTTGGTTGCCCTCACTCAGGACACCACAGTACTCTGCAGCATGGAGCCGGAGTCGGCTGTTATTTCGAAATAACTTTGCTGTGTAGACATACCACAATTGTTTTAGCTGTAATGTGCTTAATATTGCTTTTCCCTTAGCCATACTTGAACCTCACCCACATAAATTATTTTACATGTATGCCCATCGTTGTCAGCTTTGCATCACTGGAAACTTACGGCTCGAATTGAAATATTTCTCTGGAAGAGCACACAAAACTTCTATTGGGTGAGGTGTCAATACCACTTTCCTTTCTTCCAATTCAAGGGGAAAAATTAACTAAAAGCACAAAGATTTTATAACAGACAGGAAGCAGATTGGAGAAATTCAGGAAAGGAAAATATAAAATTGTTATTTACAACAAAGGAATTAGTATTTCCAACAAATGTATAGTAAAAAGACAACTTATATTTGTTGACTACTGGATCAGTAGAAGAATCAGTAAACAAGGTTCTCCTATACAACTAGTAACTTAAGTACTTGATTTATTACTTATTCAGGGCACAGTGCATGTGTACCATAAGTTGATGAACAATTATTTTGTTAACTATCATTAAATAAAGGAATTGCCACTCTTTGAAATTTATACACAGCTCACATGTAACATTAATGCTAATAGCTGGTCCTTCCAAGTCAGGATGGGGGCACATCGTCAGTATGGAAGTTTACAAGACTGATACTTATTACAGAAAACCTTAACACAGGGTCTCATCTTGCGGTCTGTGCTTATGATAATAGCTCACTTCTTGCAGGTTTTAAAGATCTATTCAAATAAGAAAGCATTTCAGCATCAGTCCCATAGGCTTACATTCCTCACTCCAAGTAGTGTAGGGCCAGATCTGTAAAGGTGTTTAGATACCTAATCTAATGGGGCAGATAAGTGTTTGTCCATTTTTTAAATGGAATTATGTCAGTTGGGCAACCATATGACTCTGCATCTCTAGGCACCTAAATACCTTTAAAAATCCGACCCTTCATCTTACTGTGCCTCAAGATCCAATCTGTAAAATGGGATGTTCTATTAACTCCCTACATCACAGGAATGTTGTGAAGATAGGGTAGAAATTTTGAGATGTTCATAACTATGGTGATGGGGAAAATAGAACAAGTCTGACAGAGAGAAAGACTGTCTTGTACTTCTGTGTGGGTGGTGTGAGGCAATCACCATGTTTTAGAATAAAACTTGATGAAATTGTATTTTCTTTCCACTCTTAATAGCAGCTATAAGATTGAGTCTGACTACAGATAGCTACACAGCTGTTCTGGGGTCAGGTGAGTATGGAGATAATTTACATAAATTTCAGGAGTTATCCTTTCACTATATTGCAAAGATGTGTGAATTCCTGGGAAATACTCATTACTTGACTTTTGCACTTTCTCTGCAGATAGTGCATTGACACTGATATATAGAGACTTTGGCTGGGGCTTATCTCCTTTAATATGATCACTCTGATACCTTCTATTTCATTTTGACAGCTATTATGCAGTACAAGGCTAGTGAACCTGAACTTCATTTTTCCTTCTCTTTCATCTTCTTGTGTCCTCCTCTTTAGACTCCCCAGGCTTGATTATTCCTTTCATTTCAAGGCACTGCATAGACAAAAGGAACATATTACATCATACCGTAAGCACAGTAGATATGCACCACTGCTATGTTCACTACAAATGTGGATACATTCATTCCCCAGGTGTCTCTGGGCTGCACAAGGCTAGTGAACTGGGAGAAAGGTGGACACAGTCAAGCAAAATGGGGGGGTGGTTAAGAAGAAATTGCTCGTAAAATAATTCATGGCATAAGATGAGTACTTTGAAAACCTATTGCTAACTCATGGTAAGTGTGTTATTTAGAGCGTGCACCTCTGAACATAAGGCAATGTCAAAAGAATATTGCTTTTATTAAGATCCTTGAATGACAAGTGGGATGGAAATGCAAAGGATTATAGTCAGTAACAGAAGTGAGTTACTGATTCACTGAGTGAGTTCAATCGAATTTCTGTGTGCTGGGTGCTTGCAGATTAGGATGCCTTCATCATCTTTGAATCATAAACATATCTGAGACAAACATATTTTATGGTGTAAAATGAAAAGAAATATACACCTGTCCTAGTAGTGAGGAGTTATTTAATAATCACATTTAATATACTTTGTGAATAAATAAGGAAGCAAGAACAGGTTTTCAATAAACTACATAATGAAATGGTCCTAATTATTGTTCCTCACCCGGCTTCTCTGAAAAAGTCCCTTTTAATACAGCTAATTATAGAGAAGAATATATTAAAACCAAATTTGCTGCTCAAAAATCAATCCTACAAAGATATGACATTTGGTGAGTTAAATATAAGTCACATGAGGCTAATGGCATATTAGGGTGCATTAGGAGGAGCATTTCCAGAAGATCTAGAGCAGTTATTATTCTCCTTTATTTGGCAGTAGTGAGGCCTCATCTGGAGAATTGAGTCCAGTTCTGAGGCCCCCAGTATAGAAAGGATGTGGACATATTGTAGAGGTTCCAGTGGAGGGCAACGAAAATGATTAGGGGGCTGGAGCACATGACCTACAAGGAGAGGCTGAGGGATTTGGGCTTATTTATCTGTAGAAGAGAACAGTGAGGGAGGATTTGATAGCAGCCTTCCACTTCCTGAAGGGAGGTTCCAAAGAGGATGGAGAGAGGCTGTTCTCAGCAGTGACGGATGGCAGAAGAAGGAGCAATGGCCTCAAGTTAGAGTGGGGGAGGTCTAGGTTGGATATTAGGAGAAACTATTTCACTAGGAGGGTAGTGAAACACTAGATAGGTTACCTGTGGAGGTGGTGGAATCTTCATTGCTAGAGGTTTTTAAGTCCTGGCTGGACAAAGTCCTGGCTGGGATGAGTTAGTTGGATTGGTCCTGCTTTGGGCAGGGGGCTGGACTCAATGACCTCCTGAGGTCTATGTCAGCCCTAGGATTCTATGATTCTCACGACTGCTAATAAGTTTGAAATACATGAAAGGAGGGGTATGTCTAGACTGCAAGCTTCTTTCGAAAGAAACTTTTTTGGAAGCAATCTTCCAAAAAAACTTCAGCTGAAAGAGAGGGTCCACACAGCAAAAGCGCATGGAAAAAATGATCTGCTTTTGCAAAAGATAGCATCCATTCAATGTGCACGCTATCTCACATTTAAATTGTGATTACTATGGACACAGTGGCCACCAGGGCACCTGTGCTTTTTCCTCTTTCCTCTTCTTTTCAAAGAACTCTCTCTTCCCTATCCACATATGCCTTTTTCCAAAAGAGCTCTTTCAGAAAAAGGCTTCTTCCTCATAGAATGAGGTTTACCAATGTTGGGAAAACCCCTGTGTTTTCAATTTTCTTTCAAAAGAATGAAATAGCACTGCGGACATAAGTGAAGTTTTTTCGGAAATACAGCCATTTTTCCAAAAAACCCTGCAGTCTAGATGCACCCAAAATAAGAATATCTTAGACATCTGAAAAGGGCCAGCTAGCATTAATATAGTGTATGTGAAACATCAATCATACTAAATGTTCAGTTAAAAAGCATACTCCATAATAGGATATTAAAAATAAAGAAGGAACAAGAGGAACTAGCTTTAGGCTTTCTTTTTTCCTGATAGCACTGAATAAGAAACTTTGTGTTCACTTTCTTATGTGGCCTCCATGTAATATACATCTATAGCTCAAACATCTTTTGATCCCCAGGAGGTAATGACTTGTGGTTCTACAAATACAGCAATGTGAAATCCTCCCCTTTAAATATAATCAAATAAGATTCTGAAAGCCACTAGTAGTGTATGAATCTCTGGTAGGAGTGAGAATAAACATTCTAGGGCACTCAATCACCATAGTTCAAGGAATAATCCAAATGCTAGATGGAGTCGAGAAGGAATCTCCCTTCTTATATCAAAATATTTGAACAACTAGGTGCATTAACCGAGGAAGGTTGGTGTTACATTTTCCTACAAGGAATCTTGGTTTGGCTGTTTGTCAAACACTAGATGGGTAATTGATCAGTTTCATTATGATAAATGCTAATACATACCCATGGTGGAATATTAATTTTATTTGGGGTCAATTGAGAATAGGTTATTTATTTCAATGGAACCACATTCCTAGAATTTATTTCTCTAAAGAAACATCAGATTTACTAACTACTAAGACAAGAGAGCAGAAGAAAAAGGGAATACTATTTATTTACACTCTGTCAGCCAGCAGAGCATGGATATCATCAGATTGTCATGGTACAAAGAAGCTGGGATTCTTTTTCTAATGAATAGAATACCTAATTTGTAATATTCTCAGAATCCAATATAATACAAGATTTTTTTTCATTTCCAATGTGGACTACAAGTAAATGACAAGAATGTCAAAACACTCATTCATACTTTTTTAAACTGTCATTAAGATTGGCTCATTCTAACTGTAGGAGAAAGTGCATGCACACACACACACACACACACAATTCATGCTGGTACTCCATAAATTAAAGATGATTGCATTTTGCTGGGTATGTATTTGTGTGTGTGAGAGAGACTATGTTCTTTATCAAAATACAGGACTATGTAGCACTTTAAAGACTAACAAGATGGTTTATTAGATTATGAGCTTTCATGGGCCAGACCCACTTCCTCAGATCAAGTAGTGGAAGAAAATAGTCACAACCATATATACCAAAGGATACAATTAAAAAAAATGAACACATATGAAAAGGACAAATCACATTTCAGAACAGGAGGGGGATGCATGGGGGGGGGGAGGAAGGAAGGTAAGTGTCTGTGAATTAATTATATTAGAAGTGGGGAGAGTTAGATGTCTGTGAGCTAATGGTATTAGAGGTGATAATTGGGGAAGCTATCTTGGTAATGGGTAAGATAGTTAGAGTCTTTGTTCATTCCTTCCCGGAGAGTGTCGAATTTTAACATGAATGACAGTTCAGAGGATTCCCTTTCAAGTGCAGATGTAAAAGGTCTTTGTAGCAGAATGCAGGTGGTTAAGTCATTGAGGGTATGTCTACACTAGAAAGTTAGTTCGAACTAACGGACGTTAGTTCGAACTAACTTTCCTATGCGCTACACTAGCGCTCCATTAGTTCGAACTTAATTCGAACTAACGGAGCGCTTAGTTCGAACTAGGTAAACCTCATTTTACGAGGTCTAACGCCTAGTTCGAACTAGCTAGTTCGAACTAAGGGCTGTGTAGCCCTTTAGTTCGAACTAGTGGGAGGCTAAGGCTTCCCAGGTTTCCCTGGTGGCCACTCTGGCCAACACCAGGGAAACTCTATTGCCCCCCTCCCGGCCCCGGAGCCCTTAAAGGGCCACGGGCTGGCTACTCACTTTGTGCCAGTTGCAAGGCTGCAAGCACCCGTGCCTGCACAGCCTGCACCTGCCACAGGATGAGCCAGCCATCCGAGGGCTCCCAGCCCTCCACTGCTCCCCACGACCAGCCTGGCGGCTCCCGGGAGCCTGCCCGGGGGCGCAAAAGGCGGGCGCCCGCCTGGTCAAGTGCGGAGATCGTGGACCTCATCGAGGTTTGGGGGGAAGCCTCAAATGTCCACGATCTCCACACTAGCCACCGGAACGCGGCCGTCTACGGACGCATGGCTGCCAGCCTGGCCGCCAGGGGCCACCAGCGCAGCCGGGAGCAGGTGCGCTGCAAGATTAAAGACTTGCGGCAGTCCTACTCCCGGGCCTGCCTGCCAGGGGCTGACCCGGAGGCCTGCCCCCACTTCCATGCCCTGGACCGCATCCTGGGGCCTCATGCCGTCCCTGCCCCCCGGGACGTGATTGACCCCGGGGCAGAGGGACCGCTCCTGGACACCGAGGAGGAGGAAGAGGGCTCTGAGAGCCAGGAGCCTGCCGCCAGCCTTCCCAGGACCCGGGACCCCCGAGGCACCCCACAGAGCCGCTCGCCTGCATCATCAGAGGCCGGGGAGGCGTCCACCTGTGAGTACCCTCGTGTTCCCCTTATGTGTACGGGGGGCTGGGGCGAGAGGGAGCCCCGGGACCGTGCGCCTGGGCCTTGCCCACCACGGAGCAGCAGCTGGGGATCCTGCAGGGGCCCTGGCCTTGCAGAGGGGAGCTGGGTTTCACACACCTGGGCCCCTGGGGTAATTGACCGCTGGTCTTCTTGCACCACAGCTGCAGCACCGGGGCCTGCAGAGTGCACCACACCGCCTGCAGCAGCCGCCCGCGCCCGGGCAAGCAGGACAGCCAGGAACCAGGAGGACTACCAGAGGCGGCATCTCCGGTTCCTGGACCGACAGCTCCGTCTCCAGGACCACTGGGTCCAGGAGGACCTCAGGCTGCGCCAGAGGAGTCTGGAGGCCCTGGAGGAGCAGGGCCGTGCCCTGCGAGGCCACCTCCAGAGCCTGCTGGACCGCTTTCCATTTCCTCCTCCCCCTGCTCCCCCTCTTGCTCCCCCTCTTGCTCCCCCTGCTCCCCCTCTTTCTCCCCCTCTTGCTCCCCCTGCTCCCCCTGCTCCTCCTGCTTCCGCTCCTGCTTCCGCTCCTGCTTCCTCCACACCCCCTGTCCTCTCTGCCCCCCCCTCCACAACCATTCCCCGCCGACGCCCCCGGACCCGCAGTGTGGCGAGACGGGAGTGGCACCCAGACTCCCACCCCTGAGCTTTCCTTTCCCTTCCTCCCTTCCCTCCCCTCCCCTTCCAGCTCCCTCGTCCCAGGTTTCCCCCTCCCTTCTCCCACCTTCATTCCTCCCTCCCCCACCCCAGTTCTGTGAAATAAACAGACGTTTTTGTTTGAAAAACAGGTGTCTTTATTGTACAGTAGATAGGGAGGGGAAAGGGGAAGGGGGGAGTAGGGTGGAAGAAGACCCCGGTGGGGCATTCAGGGAGAGGTCAGTCCTCCTCCTCCTCCACCTGGAAGCTCTCCCGCAGGGCTTCCCGGATCCGGATGGCCCCCCGCTGGGCTTCCCGGACGGCGGCGGTGCGGGGCTGACCGTAGTGTCCAGCCATGCGGTCAGCCTCAGCCTTCCAGGCTGGCAAGAAAGCCTCCCCCTTCCGCTCACACAAATTGTGGAGCACACAACATTCCGCCACCACGGGAGGGATGTTGTGCTCGGCCAGGTCCAGACGGGTGAGGAGGCATCGAAAGCGGGCTTTCAGTCGCCCGAAGGCCCCCTCCACCACGATGCGGGCCCTGCTCAGCCTGTTATTGAAGGCCTGGCGGGAGGGATTGAGGTGCCCCGTGTAGGGCTTCATGAGCCACGGCTGCAGTGGGTAGGCGGCATCCCCCACCAGGCAGACGGGCATGTCCACGTCCCCGACCCTGATGTGGCGGTCGGGGAAGAAGGTCCCGTCCTGCAGCCGCTGGCACACGGAGGAGTTCCAGTACACCCGGGCGTCGTGTGCTTTGCCGGACCAGCCCACATTTATGTCCGTGAACTGTCCCCGGTGGTCACACACGGCCTGCAGGATGACGGAGAAGTACCCCTTGCGGTTCACGTACCGGGACGCCTGGTGTTCCGGGGCACGGATGGGGATGTGCGTCCCGTCGATGGCCCCCCCGCAGTTGGGGAAGCCAAGGGCGCCGAATCCCCGGATGACGGCATCCGGGTCGGCGAGGCGGACCACCCTGCGGAGCAGCACCCGGTTGATGGCCTTGACCACCTGCGGAGAGAGACACAGCAAAGCGTCAATCAGTGGGGCGCCCGGGTGGCTGGGAGCATTCATGCCCTGGCAGTGCCCCGCGCCCCACTCCCGGAAGCAACCCCCCTGGCGGCGTGTAGTACGGCCGGGACAGCCCGACCCCTCCGGTGCGGGGCGCCTTCGCCTCCTCCCGCCCCCCCCTTTGTCCCTGGGGCGGCCCATCCCCTCCTTGCAGCCCCCCTCCCCCCCGGCTCGGTGGCTGACGAGCGCCGTACCTGCATGAGCACTGCTCCGACAGTGGATCTCCCCACGCCGAACTGGTTCCCGATGGATCGGTAGCTGTCCGGCGTGGAGAGCTTCCAGAGGGCGATGGCAACCCGCTTCTGGAGGGGGATGGCGGGCCTCATGCGAGTGTCCCTTCTTTGCAGGGCAGGGGCGAGCCACTCGCAGAGCTCCAGGAAGGTGTCCCTCCTCATCCTAAAGTTCTGGGTCCACTGTCGGTCGTCCCAGTGCTCCAGGACGATGCGGTCCCACCAGTCGCTGCTGGTGTCCAGACGCCAGATGTGGCGGGGCACGCCGGTGCCGGGGCGCCGCCGCGGCTCCTCCACGGCCCCCAGGGCGGCCAGGCGGAGAGGCAGGGGGCTGACGTTCCCCAGGTGGTGCCAGGCAGCCTCGAGCCATTGCTGGCAGGCTTGCAGCAGCAAGTCCAGAACGTGCACCAGAAGGTGCAGGGCGAGCCGTGGTTCCATGTTGCCACCTGCAGCGGTCCCCCCCGAAGGGAAGCACCGACACAGATGGGCACAGAGACCGACGCTTTGCTGTCCCTCGGCGAGGTTGGCAAGCAAGCAGGAAAAGCTGAGAACCGGCTGTCCAGGGGGGGTCCCTTTAAGCACGAGCCTCAGATAGCCTCAGACAGCAGCCACACAAAGCAACTGCTGACCTGATGCCCTGCCAGAACCGGTTTCAGCTGCCCTTAAATGCCCCCCTGCGTCCAATCAGTGTGGACGCGCTAGTTCGAACTAGCAAAACGCTAGTTCGAACTAGTTTTTAGTTCTAGATGCGCTAGTTCGAACTAGCTTAGTTCGAATTAACTAATTCGAACTAAGTTAGTTCGAACTAGCGCTGTAGTGTAGACGTACCCTGAGAGAGTGTCCTTTCTGGTTGAAATGGCAAGAAACTGTTTTTTCTTTGGGATCTTGTCTGATATCTGTTTTGTGGGCATTAATCCTTTGGCGAAGTGTCTGAGATGTTTGTCCAATGTACATAGCAGACGGACACTTTCGGCACATGATAGCATAAATTATATTTCTGGATGCGCAGGAATATGTGTTCTTGATCTTATAACTCACTTGGTTAGGTCCAATAATGGTATCAGCAGACTGAATATGTGGACAAAGCTGGCAATGGGGTTTGTTGCAAGGGAAGGTACCAGGGTTGGTATTAGTGTGGTATGTCCTGTGGTTGTTGGTAAGAATCATCTTAAGGTTAGGTGGTTGTCTATTGGAGACTATGGGTCTGTCTCCCAAAGCCTCTTGGAGTATGGTATCCTGTGCCAGTATAGGCTGTAGTTTATTGATAATGTGTTGGACAGGTTTAATTTGGGGGTTGTAGCTGATGACAAGTGGTGTTCTATTGTTGGTTTTCTTCGGTCTGTCTTGAAGTAGATGGTTTCTAGGTATTCGTCTGGCTCTTTCAATTTGCTTTTTTATTTCTCCGGGTGGGTAGTTGAGGTTTATAAATGCTTGGTAGAGATCCTGAAGCTTCTGGTCCCTGTCAGTGAGATTAGAGCAGATGCGGTTGTATCAAAGGGCTTGGCTATAGACGATGGATCGTATGGTGTGTTCTGGATGGGAGCTGGAAGCATGTAGGTAACTGTATGAGTCGGTGGGTTTTCTGTAGAGAGTGGTGTCTAATTTTCCATTGTTGATTTATACTGTGGTGTCCAGGAAGTGGATCTCTCGTGTAGAATGGGACCGAAGAAAACCAACAATAGAACAACACTTGTCATCACCTACAACCCCCAACTTAAACCTGTCCAACGCATTATCAATAAACTACAGCCTATACTGGAACAGGATACCATACTCCAAGAGGCTCTGGGAGACAGACCCATAGTCTCTTATAGACAACCACCTAACCTCAAGATGGTTCTTACCAACAACCACAGGACATATCACACTAATACCAACCCTGGTACCTTCCCTTGCAACAAACCCCATTGCCAGCTTTGTCCACATATTCAGTCTGCTGATACCATTATTGGACCTAACCAAGTGAGTTATAAGATCAAGAACACATATTCCTGCGCATCCAGAAATATAATTTATGCTATTATGTGCCGAAAGTGTCCATCTGCTATGTACATTGGACAAACATCTCAGACACTTCGCCAAAGGATTAATGCCCACAAAACAGATATCAGACAAGATCCCAAAGAAAAAACAGTTTCTTGCCATTTCAACCAGAAAGGACACTCTCTCAATGACTTAACCACCTGCATTCTGCTACAAAGACCTTTTACATCTGCACTTGAAAGGGAATCCTCTGAACTGTCATTCATGTTAAAATTCGACACTCTCCGGGAAGGAATGAACAAAGACTCTAACTATCTTACCCATTACCAAGATAGCTTCCCCAATTATCACCTCTAATACCATTAGCTCACAGACATCTAACTCTCCCCACCTCTAATATAATTAATTCACAGACACTTACCTTCCTTCCTTCCCCCCCCCCCCCCCCATGCATCCCCCTCCTGTTTTGAAATGTGATTTGTCCTTTTCATATGTGTTCATTTTTTTTAATTGTATCCTTTGGTATATATGGTTGTGACTATTTTCTTCCACTACTTGATCTGAGGAAGTGGGTCTGGCCCACGAAAGCTCATCATCTAATAAACCATCTTGTTAGTCTTTAAAGTGCTACATAGTCCTGTATTTTGCTTCAGCTACACCAGACTAACACGGCTACATTTCTATTACTATTTATGTTCTTTATAATTGTGTTTATTGTCTGAATATATGTAAGCTTATTTTAATGTGTCTAATTTAATTTTATATATTCAGGACACAATTTCTAGAAAATAATGAACAGTTATGAAAATGTCTACTAGATAAAAAGTCACTTATATAAAATGCCATTTGGTTGTACAGGTAATCTATTTTCCCCTTACAACAGATATGATCATTGTGACTTGTCTCTGCAAAATATTTCTAATCACTTATAGTAGTGCTAAATTTACAATTCCCTTTAACTATTAATCCAGTAAGGTATTACTATTTAAGTGCAGCTTCTATCAAAATGACTGCCTGAAATCACCACAATAGTTAAATTAACTGGCACTGTCCTGAGAGTAGTAAAAAGATCAAATTACTAATTTTAGTAGTTCTTATTATGAATTCACAAGCTTTCCAGAGCATTTTTAAATATTTCCAATTTGCAGGTTCATTGATGATAGATTACTTCATTAATTATATTTCTGATTTTATTTTGCTAAAGTCTCTCTTGTGAATGGCATTGTGGGAAAAAGTGGTATATCTTGAATACTGGAATATGAGATTATCACTGTTCAGAAAAAAATAACATCAAGCATTTTTTAATCAGCTTGCATTAGCAATGGCAGCCTGTATGCATTTTGAAGTACGGA